>NC_088685.1:49165237-49790237 GCF_028017835.1 Emys orbicularis | reverse complement strand
CTATTGGCTTCAGTTCAATTGCAGTTGTTTTTGACACAAACTAGACTTATATTTCATAAATGAAATCTACCAATTTCACCCTGAGAGAATATTCTACTTGGAACCCTCTTTTAAAAGTCCGTGTTACACAACACCTTATAGATTAAGGTGCAATATATTATCTGGAATATGTAAATAATAAGTGCTCAATTCAATACTAAACCTCGTCTTGCACAGCTCAGAATGCAAACCCCACAACCTCAAGGTCAGGAGGGAGTTTTGACTGGACTGGCAGAAGAAAGTGTATTGGCTCCCTTTGCCCCATCCCTGGGAAGAGGCTAGCCAGGAGAGGGAAAGGCATCGCCTGATCTGGGGGCTGGGTTTGACCTTCAGCTTGAGCCCCCTCTCATGCCCAAGCAACTCAGGGGTAGTTCAGGTTCAAATTGTTATGACACAGCAGGTGGCAGGCATCCAGTACACGTACTTATCCCATAGGGGGTTCAGTTCTCTCATAAACTGGGGTTGGAAATGGGCTTAGGGGAAGGAATCCCCTAAAGAATGTAGGGAATGCGAATGGAGCTCCTAATGTCTGGTACAGTGAGGAGGCAACCGCTTCTCCACAGCTCCTTAACCTTCATGCAAGGGGAGGGTGGTGAAGTCCCAGCAATGGGCAGAAACCAGCTGTGGAAGGGTGGGGGCTAATGGCAGCGCTCCACCAGGTTGAAATGGTTAAGAAAGGAATCATGATCTGCATTGTACGTGTTTTTGCCAGCTAGTTCCCAGATATGTTAAGTCAATAAAGTTGTGGTCTAATTAAATCACATCCTTTGCATCATGTTTTTCTTCCTGTATGTATGGGACAATCTAAATCTTCAGGTTTTATGTAGCATTGTTTGAGCATTTACTCTATGGGAAACCAGATATGTTGTGTATTTTTTGTAATGCATTTGTTTTTCGTGTAAGGAATAATGAGTCTATTTTTCATTCAACTGAAACCAATTTTAAATGTTGTAAATCAGCTTACTTCTTTGGGGTTACTTCTGATTTTTATCAGTAGACGTCAGGGGAGACTCAGGCCCAATATTTTTAGGTAAAAAGTATGTTTTATAAGTGAGGGGGTATTTTCTGCAACCCTTATTCATGCACCCATAATTACTTGTGTGCACTAATGCAGTCACCATAGTTCATACATCACAAATTCTAGTCAATGTGATGCATATTTTGAATGTTGATTACTGAAAATACTCTAAAGATCACTATGAGATTGTTCTTAAATTTAATGAGGATGTAGACATAAATAGTCTTGTTTATAAATGGAACAGAGGAAAAAATATCAGCAGAGATGTCTGGAGCGAAGCCATCTCTATTTCATAACATAAACTTATTAGATGTTTCAGATGAAGTACTTTGATGTATCATAAATGAAAGCCAGAGTGGTGATGTGTAAAATTCTTTAACGGATTTTTTACTATTCTTTAATGATTCATGTAACTGGTGCTGGATGAATTCTGTAAAAACTATTTGTTAAAATTCATTTGCCTCTTATACGGATGTTTGGTTCAGTCACGGTCAGGCCCCTTTTTATTCAATATTTTTGAACATCCTTGTTAATGAATTTTTGTTTTCAGGAATATTTTTGGAATGGCCTTTCTTGGTATGAATACCCATAGTCACATGCTAACAATATAGCATTCACAACACGCGATTTGCTATAAGTCATTTGTTGTGTATTATCCTCTTTAAAAAGTTTCAGAAATAGTTATATGTGAATTAGTGATCATGTACATGTGAGAAAGATTGAATAGTTTAAAAGAATTTTTTTTGAAAATCTATCCTCTGAAAATTTTTTATTGAAACTATTTGGTGAATATTTATGAATAACAATTTCATTTTCAGAAATTGGGATCTTTTTGAATGATTCAAAAATGGAAAAGAGACTTCATTCATTAACTAATTTATTCCCCAAGAATAATTTGACCAGCTCTATTTGTAGCTGTAATTTCTTCAGAAAAGAACACACTTTAACTACAATAGAAATCTGTTTTTTTCTGAATGGTCTAAAAGCTATCAGGGTTTTGGAGAGGCGGGACAGGAATTCACGTCTGCAAAGTTGCTCAGGGACATGACTTAATATAATATAATATATGGAGATATACCTATCTCATAGAACTAGAAGGGACCTTGAAAGGTCATCAAGTCCAGTCTGCTGCCTTCACTAGCAGGCCTAATTTTTTTTGCCCCAGATCCCTAAATGGCCCCCTCAAGGATTGAACTCACAACCCTGTGTTTATCAGGCCTGTGCTCAAACCACGGAGCTATCCCTCCCCTTACCACTTGTATTCATTTAGGCAGGAGTTCTGATTAAACAAATGTTACATAACCTAGGGCTGTGCTGTATATGAAATAAAAATAAAGTCAGTCCTATATTTGGTCATGTTAATGCAGTTAATTGTAATATGTTGATTTATGGTTTTCCATGTATTTTGATGATCATTTTTATTTTTGGTAGTGTATGAATGGCCCTAGTGATGTAGGCTCCACGCCTTCTCCTTGTATATGTCCTCCAGGAAAACAAGGGCCTCCAGGCCCAAAAGTGAGTAGAGTTTTCTTTAATTTTCTTATTTTTAAAATCTGCATTTCGGTGGTGTTTTTACTTTCTATGTTATAAGGCCATTGTGTAAGGAAGAAGCCACACAGCGTCCAATTCTGCTCCCACTGAAGCCAGTGGGAGTTGCTGGTAGGTGCCATCTTGCAAGATCAGACTCTGACAGATGCAATTAATCGGCTACTGGTTCAATAACTCCTGATAAGCTAAATGTCATTTTAATTGTTTAAGAAAATTAGATGTTCATTTACACACAAATTTCATAGTTACTGTCCAGTAAATAATTTCACCCCCCTTACGATCATTTCAGTAATGAAATCCTAACATGGTTTGACATGGAAAAATCTGGTCATGGAGAAATGACAATTTCTCAACTTTTCTTAATTTGCAATTAATATTTAGAAATCTATTGGGGGCTGCTTTGGGTTTAGTTGACCTTTATAGCCTCTGTCCAGTGGTGAAGCAGCATTAAAGGCCAAGGTGAGGGTTAGAATCTGGCTTCAGATCTCTAATAGGACAGATCCAAACCTCAGTTGATAGCAAATCTGTCTTTTAGAATAAATGTGCTTGGAGGTGCTGTCTCAAAGGCCAGGAATAGAATCCAAGAATCCCTTTGCTAGTGCGTGTTGCATCAACCACTAGTGGCTTTTCCAAATTGAGGATAACAGCTACCAGTTACTCCATTACATCAAGTGTATGGGCATTTCCGCTGATGATCCATTTCAGCAGTTATTATCATTTCACATGATAGAATTTCTTGTTTTTTCTTTGCATTTTTAAACAAAACCTAGGTAAGTACTTACAAGAACAGTAAAACACTCAAAAGTTAGGAATTGACAGAATTAGGTGGCCCAGGCAATCTTAATTAGGCCCCCTGGTGCATATGCAAGCTTGAATTGCATGACTGTATACTAATTGTTCTAGCAGAAACCCTGCTTCATTCAGTTCACAACTGGATATTGAATGAGGCAGAGGACTGCAAGAAGAGAGGAATTTTTCTTGTGTTTAAGGCTCTGCATTAGGACCCAGTACAGTGAGAGTTTGTTCCTGGCTGTGTCACAGATTTCCCATGTCATGCTGGACAAGATTATCCTAACGTTTAGATACAAGGAAGCTGAACTAAGGTTGCACAGGCAACCCTAGGGCCCTACCAAATTCATGGTCCATTTTGGTCAATTTCACAGTTGTAGGATTTTAAAAATAGTAAATTTCATGATTTCAGCTTTTTAAATCTGAAATTTCACAGTGTTATAATTGTGGGGTCCTGACCCAAAAAGGAGTTGTGGGGGGGTCGCAAGGTTATTGTAGGGGGTGCTTGTGGTACTGCTACCCTTACTTCTGCACTGCTGCTGGCGGTGGCGCTGCCTTCAGAGCTGAGCAGCTGGAGAGTGGCAGCTGATGTCCGAGAGCCCAGCTCTGAAGGCAGAGCCACTGCCAGCAGCAGCACAGAAGGATGGCATGGTATGGTGTTGCCACCCTTGCTTCTGTGCTACTGCCTGCAGACCTGGGCCATCAGTTAGCAGCCTCCACTCTCCGGCTGCCCAACTCTGAAGGCAGCAGCGCAGAAGTAGGGTGGCATGGTATGGTATTGCCACCCTTACTTCTGTGCTGCTGCTGGCGGGGCGCTGCCTTCAGAGCTGGGTGCCTGGCCAGCGGCTGCTGCTCTCTGGCTGCCCAGCTCTGAAGTCAGCACAGAAATAAGGGTGGCAATACCATGACCCCCTAAAATAACTGTGTGACCCCCCTGCAACTCCCTTTTGGGTTAGGATCCCCAGTTTGAGAAACGTTGGTCTCCCCACAAAATCTGTATAGTATAGGGTAAAAGCACACAAAAGACCAGATTTCACAGTCCGTGATGTGTTTTAAATGGCCGTGAATTTGGTAGGGTGCTAATTATAGCATGTCCTAACTTTTGAGTGCTGGACTTTACAACCTTAACATTATTTCAATATTGTTTTTTACTTGTAATCTGAATATGCAGTAGTACCAAATAATTAGTGGCTTGTTATTTAAGACACTTTTTGCAACCCTCTGAATTTTTATATGGCTGTTTCTAAATCCACTTGTTTTCAATCCATTGTCTGTTATGTTATCTAATAACATTAGATGCTCTTTACAAAAAAACAATTTTGTTTTTGGTGGTATAACTACTAAGACCAAAATTTTCAAAGGTAGGTGTCTCAAGTTAGTCATTTAAATCCGCATTAGGCACCTAAATGATAGTGGCCTAATTTTCGAAGGAGCTGATGATCTGGAATTCCCAGTGGAGTCTGTTACTCTTAGCTCAGCACCTCTCAGTGTCAGACCACTTTTATTTAGGTCCCTAAATGTAGATTTAGTTGACTAACTTCAGAACATCAGTTTTAAAATATTTTTCAAAGGTGTGCTTATATTCTGTGACTTTGTATAAATGACATTATTGTGGGATTCTATATTCTTTGTCACTGAATTCAATATTAAACTTGCTCAATTTACATGTTGTTAAATGACTTCTCACAGTTCCAATTCAAAGTAGGCTTTAAGTCTCAATCTGTGATCTTCCTCTTCCTCTATCATCAGGAATTTACCCGGTAATTTTGCTGACAATGTGTGAGGCTGAACACAATCTGGTTTACTATTCCAGAACTGCATGTGCTCTGCAGTTCTTACAGTAGTAAACTATTGTTTGGAACCAAATCTTTGTTCCTTTATAGTCAATGGGAATTTTGCCATTGATGTTTGAGACAAAGGACCACGATCAGATCCTTTGTTGATAAATTAAACAGAGAGTGTTCAAATACAGTGAACTAATATATTGAGTAAGAATATTTTTGGTGGTTTTGCTTTCTGATCATAAAGATGGTCTAGTTATCTTTGGGAAACTGCAGTTTTCTTTTGCCTTTTTATGGGCCTGATCCAAACCACATTGAAATAGTTGGAAAGACTCCCACTGACTTCTGTATGCATTGGCTAGAGCTCTAAGAGGGGTTACAAAGGATAAGCACCTTGAGGCAGTAGCTGTTGATTAAAAGGTTTTAACCATGTCCATCTTAGCTGTTTCACTTTAATTAGAGCCAAACTCAATAAAAATCTGGCGTCAGGATAATCCTTGGTAGAGACCTACAGACAGATGAAGTTTGGTTCAGGGTGGTATTGACTAACATATTTTATAGAATTTTTTTACTTGTTTTTATTTCTACTGTTTTTTTTTCATGTTCTGTAACATCCTAAATATGGGATATTATGTACTATCCTTAGGGCCCAATCTTCCAAGCCCTACATAAGAAGTCAGTGGGAGTTTCCCCATAGGATCGGGCTCTTTGTATTATAGCAATTACTCTTCCAAAAAAATTATCTGGGCTTACAGCCAATGTTCTGTGGAACAATATTCCTTCAAGGCCTGAATTCCTGAAGCTCAGAAATATGCTTGGATAAAAGTTACTTTCAACTAATTGTAAACTTCTCTTTCATATGTCTTTGTGCTCTGATGTGTAACTTCTTCTCTACAGGGAGACCCTGGACAACCTGGGAATCATGGTTATCCTGGACAGCCTGGTCCAGATGGTAAGCCTGTGAGTACTAAAAACTTAGTCATATAAAGTACTGTAAATGCAAAACTAACGGTAAAGGAAAAAATCTTTAATATGTCGTGTTCTACAGCATTGTGAATTATAGGCTAAGCTGCATCAGAATTTAACAATTCTATGAACATTTTGATTGTTAGATTAAAAGCCATCAAATGATAGCATGAAACTAGAGACTTGCCTGAATGAAAACCCAGGATATGAACATCCCTAAATTTGTGGGACATTTGAATCCAAAGTTCAAATCTTGAACTGATCTCGTCATGAGACATGCGAGGATACAATGGCTTAAAGCAACAACCCAATAAGCAGTTTACTTTTTCTCAGTGTTAATATGGCCCTTATATTGTGCTCGAAAATGTTTGGGATTTTTCGTACAAGAGTATCCCAGAATTAGAATTAAAAACAGTACCCTGCTTTGAAATATATATATATTCCCACACACTGTAGTTTGTTTTTTAACTTACTATTGTTGGTTTATGAATGTATGTTTTATGAAAACAGTAGGTGAATGACAGCTGTTCCTAAAAAGAAAATGGCAAATTTGGTGATGGTCAGTTTGGTCTTTAGTTTTAGAATTATTTTTAAATTGTATTAAAAATCCCAAAGCAGTAAAGTAGCCTTAGGTTCCGTAAAAGAAATTAGAATTCTGATCGAAGTGGAAGCTTCTGAGAAGTTGACACCCAAGATCTTAATGCTCATTAAATGCATAGTGTTTACAGTTCATAGGTTTCATTCTGTGTTCCTGAGCCACTGGTGTGTGTGCCTAAGGTGTATTGGGAAGATAAAGGTGAAAGACTCAGAGACTTCGACCATCCAAATTCCTGTCCTAAGAGTGTAGACCCCAGTGTGGCTTCTTCTTTATTAGAGTTTGTTATAAAAAAATGCAAAAGACAGTGGAGGGCATTAAAAATAGTTTAATTTTAAAAAGAGAATAATTTCTCTGGAAGCTACTATGACGTGAAAAAATAATTATAGTGAAAGAAATGGAAGAAATCTGTGAGTGCATATACATGTACACAGACATACACACACATGCATTTCGACGTGCACATACCGCAGATACCTGTATTAGGGGTTGTTAATCTTTAATAATGTTTACCCTTTTGTTTTTACTGGGGCGGAGTAAATGATCAGCTCTAAATGGTTCCTTGGACATTAGGAAAGACTTGTTGATGTACATCACTAGCAACATACATATCTTAAATAATATGAATAACCATCAAACTGGAAGTGCAAATACTCAAACAGGACATGGAAGAAGATGGTGAAGGGCAGAGGTTAACTGGAATAAGCTTTCAGTTTTCAGTATAAATGAGTTGTCCTTTGGAAACTGGCATTGTAAGATGAAAACTGATGAAGAATATAAACTAAGGATAAGGCTATACTGCAATGTATTGAGTTTGCAGAAAATGTCTAGTGGGGGCACCACAGATCCAGTCTTATTTTAAAATCTTCCTTGTTGATGTGGTAGAGGAGGAAAAATCTGTTCATAGCATTTTCAGGTGGTTCAAATTGGAAGGAGTTGCAAATATCATTAAGGATGAAGATAAAAAGGGGACTTTAGAAAGATGGGCAAAAAAGGGGTGGGGGAAGTTGACTGCAGAGAAGGCTAATACAGTTTAAGCAGTGGCATCATGTCATGGAGATAATGTTCTACATTTTTGGTGAGACTGCAGCAGGAATATTGTGTTAAATTTCCACTGTATTATCAGAAATGGACAAACTGGAGAGAAGAGATGAGCAGTGAAGAACTAGACTGAGCCTTTCAGCTCAGCTCTGTATATGGGGCACTATGTAGCTGTGCCACCCCAGGAGAAGAACCAGGAAGAACCTGTGATTCAGAGTCACAACTCCTCTCCAAATTCCCTCTTGTTCTGGGAAGGTGAGGAGCAAGTAAAATTGCAAAAAATCCTTTAAAAGTGAGAGTCCTAGTTGTGTTTAGGGGCGATACAGTTGAGTCCTTAAGGTTCAAGTAATTTACCATAAATGATTGGGAAAAGGGGGTGAAAAGTGAGCCGGCAAAGTTTGCAGATAGTACAAAATTAGTCAAGATTGTTAAGTTCAAAGCTGACTGAGAAGAGTTACAAAGGGATTTCACAAAACTGAATGACGGGGTGACAAAATGGGAGATGAAATTCAATATTGATAAATGTAAAGTAATGCACATTGGAAAACATAATCCCAACTCTACATACAAAATGATGAGGTCTAAATTCGCTCTTACTCCTCAAGAAAGATATCTTGGAGTCTTTGTGGATAGTTCTCTGAAAATATTTGCTTAATGTGTAGCAGCAGTCAAAATAGCTAACAGAATGTTAGGAACCATTAGGAAAGTGATAGATAATAATACAGAAAATATCATAATGCTACTATATACATCCATGGTATGACCACACCTTGAATACTGTGTGCAGTTCTGGTCCTCCCATCTCAAAAATGATATATAAGAATTGAAAGTAGTGCAGTGAAAGTCAGCAAAAATGATTTGGGGGTATGGAACAGCTTCCACATGAGGAGAAATTAAAAAGTCTGGGACTGTCCAGCTTAGAAAAGAGATGACTAAGGGAGGGATATGATAGAGGTCTATAAAATCATGACTGGTATGGAGAAAGTGAATAAGGAAGTGTTATTTACTCTTTCACAGACACAAGAACTATGGGTCATCCAATTAAATTAGCAGCAGGTTTAAAACAAACATAAGGAAGTACTTCTTCACACACGGTAAGCCTGGTGGAACTCATTGCCAGGGGATGTTGTGAAGGCAAAAAGTAAAAATGGAGTAAAAAAAATTAGGCAAGTTCATGGAGGATAGGTCCATTAATGGCTATAAACTAAGATGGTCAGGGATGCCTCCCCATGTGCTGGGGCTCCCTAAACCTTCAACTGTCCGAAGCTGGGATTGGACAATGGGATGGATCACTCAAAATTGCCCTGTTGTGTTCATTGTCTCTGAAGCATCTGGTACTGGCCACTGTCAGAGACAGGATACTGGTCTAGATGGACCATTGGGCTGATCTAGTATGGCTGTTCTTATGGTGTTATGTACCAGGTAACTAGAGATGGGCTGAAACCAAAATTCTGATAAGAATAACTCTGATTTTGGCAAAGTCTGTATTTGGGTCCAAACTTTGCAGCTCTTCTTATTTTTTTCATCTATATTTTGATCAATTTGCTTTAAAAATGTTCTGCAGATTCTTAAAACATTTCCACAGATTTTGGTATATCTCCTACAAGTTTCCTGGGCTCTCATTAAGTGATGTGGCCTTGGCTTTATTACTTTTCATAAGGATATTACCTGCCATTTTTACAACTTAATTAAAACATTTAAAGTTCTGCGTTTAGTAAGAACTTTAAATACCGATAGTAATACATTTAGTTTCTGTAAAAACAACAAGGAGTCCGATGGCACCTTAAAGACTAACAGATTTATTTGGGCATAAGCTTTTGTGGGTAAAAAACCTCACTTCTTCAGATGCATAGAGTCATGCATCTGAAGAAGTGAGGTTTTTTTACCCACAAAAGCTTATGCCCAAATAAATCTGTTAGTCTTTAAGGTGCCACCGGACTCCTTGTTGTTTTTGTGGATACGATTAACATGGCTACCCCCTGATTTAGTTTCTGTGTTGAAAGAATGAGATTAATACTTGTTTGGAACTATGTGCCGTAAAGCTTATTAATTTTGCAAGTTAAATAGAGAAACCTCTATGCTGCACTTTATAAAATGTCTAATTTCTCCTGTTTGGTTGCTTAGTTACATTTTGGCCATGTACTTGGGGATGACAGATGGTTGATTATAATTATAATGATTCCTTTTGGATACAGTATTACTGTGAAGAGCAACAGTACAAGAAATGTACTTATTTCCAGGAACTGAAAATTACACTGATCTGAAGTCCAGGACTTGGTATATTAAGTCCTGGAGGAATGTTAAAATAGCACTGATGACCCAGTATCTTCAAAAGCTGAGATTCTCATCTTTCATATGTTCTGTAATTCTAACCATGTGGTATGTTGGATATCTCTTCCTGATTCTCAGAATTCTGGTTACATTGTTGTGTGTATATATATATCCCCCTTGCCTCAATTACCACCAGATTGCAATGGCCATTATTCTGAAAGCTGTTAGAGCTAGAATTAATACTTACACTCTTTGAAAGGTGAGAATCCTAGCTTTCGAATGGTCTAAAGCAGAGGTGGGCAAACTATGGCCTGGGGGCCACATCCGACTCTCCAGGCATTTTAATCTGGCCCTCGAGTTCCTGCCGGGAAGTGGGGTTTGGGGCTTGCTCGGCTCCGGCGCTCTAGTTGGGGAATGGGGTCGGGGTCTTGCCCCACTCTGCACAGCTCCCTGAAGCAGCGGCAGGTTCCAACTCCAGCTCCTACGCGTAGGGGGAGCCAGGGGACTCTGCACGCTGCCTCCACCCCAAGCGCTGCCCCCATAGCTCCCTTGGCCGGGAACCCCAGCCAATGGGAGCTGCAGGGGCGGTGCCTGTGCACAGGGCAGCGCGCAGAGCCGCCTGGCTGCGCCTCCGCATAGGAGCCGGAGGGGGGACATGTTGCTGTTTCTGGGAGCTGCTTGAGGTAAGTGTCGCCCGGAGGCTGACCCCCTGATGCTTTACTGTGCCCCAACCTCCTGCCCCAGCTCTGATCCCCCTCCCGCCCTCCGAACCCCTCGGTCCTAGCCCGGAGCACCCTCCTGCGCCCCCAACTCCTCATCACCAGCCCCACCCTAGAGCCTGCACCCCCAGCCGGAGCCCTCATGCCCTCCTGCACCCCAACCCCCAATTTAATGAGCATTCATGGCCCACCATTCAATTTCCATACCCAGATATAGCCCTCGGGCCAAAAAGTTTGCCCACCCCTGGTCTAAAGCATTAATTTCTAACCCAAGATATTCATGAAAATATTGGCTAACATTGGAATAGATGGATGTGGAGTGAAACAATGCAAATCAGTGATCAGAATAACCTGGTTTTAAGACATGGATATCACCTAAGCATCCAGTTGTGCTTTTAGGCACAGCCCTAAGCTGCCTCATCTTAGTAATAGTCCCTGGAGGCGTTATGACTTAGACACCTCCCTGAGGCAAAATTCCCTCATTGTTTCTCCCTTGTTTGAGGGGGGTAGTAATTTTCTGCTGTCCTATACAAGCTGCAAATTTTCACATCCTGTGGGCTGGCCAGTGGGCTAAGTCAAGGCTTTGTCCATTCCTCAATCACTCAGGAATTAGGTCTAATTCCACTCTTTTCCTTGAATTTGCATTTTCTCTGCAAAATCATTAGCAATTTGTACCCTTATTTTGGCCACAACCATCTTTATGTGCACAACCCTGTGTATTTAGTTCCTTTCTAAGAGTAGGAGTAATCTGTGCAGAAGGATGTTCTTAGAAATTCTTGACAAATATATGTGCCATAGGTACTTAGGAGACCTAGTGATGGCCAGATGGATTATAGACAACATTCCGGCACTCTTTTGCTTTTAGCTGCTGACCACAGGTTTTCTAACATGTGTCTCTGTCCAATATCAGCCAGAATTTGACTGTATTTTATTTATTCTTTTTTTTGTGGTTTAAGATTTCCAGAAAACAGATATTTGTACAAGGGTATACATTTCCTGACTGTTTCTTATTGAAGAAACAAGGCTTACTGCTGTAGGCTTTGTTAAGATGTACTCAAAGCAATTTTGGGAAACAATTGTTGTCATTTTTGCATATCCTTTCATGTTTCTTGGTTTCTGTTTCAATACTATTCATCTTCCCAGGAGAATCATAACTTGTAATATAACAAATTATGGAGGAAAAATAACTTGATTCTATAGTCTTTCTGTAACCTTGGAATTGGCAGTCATGATTTTTTTCCCACTAGTGAGTCATGATTTACAAAGATGGACATTCTGTGAACATGGAAAAGATTTACAAAACTATCTCAAAACAGTAGAGGAAAATTATGAACCTCTGATAATACAGAAAGTGAGAGATTACAAATTGCAGCAATTTGTTGAATTGAAACTCATATTAATTGAAGTAGTTTTGATTAAATGCTTCAGTTTTCTGAACTGACTTATTTTGCGAATATTCAGCTGTCGCTATTTGCACTTGTTCTTTGTAAGAACAAATCGCAGACCTATTAGGTCATCTCCAACCCTAGCCAGTGCATTATTGTTTCTTACAGTAGATTCTTGAGTGCTTTCCAGTCTAGTTTTTTAGACTTGAACGATGGGACTTTTACCCGTCCATGTGGGAGACCTTTGTGCAGTCTAATAGACCTCTGTATCTGTTTATCTTCATTTTTTCAGTAGTGTCCCTTGCCATAGTATCTAGGACCTTAGTGTTAGGAAATGTGTCTTGTTTAGGATATGTTTTCCTTTGCTCATTTTTATCTTGTTATTCCTGATTATATCCCCTTGAGGCACCCTAAGGCTTTTTGGCTCTTACCCCGTAATATGCTTGCAGATGGTTATCATGTTCATGTTATTTGTTTAATCAAATTATGTGTGTATGAAAAACTTGAGGTTATGATGTAGTATTTTATAATCTTTCCTGGGAAGTGAGTACTTCCAGACCCCAGATCAGTTTTGATGCTCTTCTCTAAACTCCCTCCAGTTTGCCTCTCTCTTTCTGATATTCATTGTCTCTGAACTGTATGGTGGGGCAACAAGTGTTGCTTGTTTCTTTGTTTACAGATAGTACATAAAGAATGTATTTAATTTATTTATTTTTTCATTTAAAAAAAATAGCTTAGTTTCAAATAATTACAATGAATTGTCTATGGTTTAAAGATCATGCATGAGCAGTTCATTGCAAGTGTTCAATATTCACAATTTAACTATGTTATTTAGTATTGGTTGGATATAGAAACTATGTTGTATGTGTATATCTTCTGAGTAGATGTGTGTATCCCTTAGAATTAGGTTTCTTGTGTTAGACAAATTCAAAATTTGCTTTTCATGAAGATTCTCAAACATTACTCTAAAATTAGCTGTTTCCCTGAATATTTCCATAGTAAACTTGTTTCCTAGAATATTCATGGAAAATGAATGTAAGTGGGATCCAAACACGATCAAAGTGCATTTGTTAAATGTGAAAAAATAGTCGCTGAAGTTCTCTGTTTTGTTTTGTTTGTTTTTGCTGTAATCACCAGCTCTACTTAATGTACCCATTCCTATAGCTTAACGTTAGTTGAAGTACTTAGAATGAGCATGGCTGGGCCCAATTATACAGTCTTTACTCACGAGAGTAGTCCTATTGACTTCAAAAGCACAGAAATGAGAACCTGTAGTACCATAATAAAAAGAGAAATATTTCTACTCACTCAAAATTTCTTGACCTGAATTATCACAGACCAGTATCAATAGAAATAGCTTCTGTAAATGAGTCTAAAATTTTATTTTAATCTAAGTAGTAATTGTAATGGGCCCTTATCCAGCTGAGAAAGCAGGCTGGAGTAGCTGGCCCATAGAACATTCAAGGGCCTCCCTGACTTTGCAGTCCCAAAGGCTGTTCTCTGTTCCAAGGGATTCTTTATGTGTGTCAGGGAAGAACTCAAAATATTACCATGATAAAACAGCATCTTCTGCTCTTACGCAAAGGATACTTAAGGGCAATAAAGAAGATAGGTTATTGACCTGCTTGTTGAAAAGAATGCATGAAAACACTAATTCATAAAATTTGAACTCTGAACAGATGGTTGACAAATCTGGGCTATTTTCCAGTCTCCTATTTAGCTTCATTCATGGAATTTTAAAAGCTTTTATTGTCTTTTTACAGTGTTCAGTAAGTGATGAAGAACTTTAAACCTGGCAAGGTTGAGTTTACTGAGATATCCAGCTGCAAACTCAGTATTCAGATTACTGTTCTTGACATTCTTAAAGCTACCAAAAGTCTCACCTAATAAAGTACCTGAGGGAACTGGGATTGTTTAGTCTCCAGAAGAGAAGAATGAGGGGGGATTTGATAGCTGCTTTCAACTACCTGAGGGGGGGTTCCAAAGAGGATGGAGCTCGGCTGTTCTCAGTGGTGGCAGATGACAGAACAAGGAGCAATGGTCTCAAGTTGCAGTGGGGGAGGTCTAGGTTGGATATTAGGAAACACTATTTCACTAGGAGGGTGGTGAAGCACTGGAATGCGTTACCTAGGGAGGTGGTGGAGTCTCCTTCCTTGGAGGTTTTTAAGGCCCGGCTTGACAAAGCCCTGGCTGGGATGATTTAGTTGGGAATTGGTCCTGCTTTGAGCAGGGGGTTGGACTAGATGACCTCCTGAGGTCCCTTCCAACCCTGATATTCTATGATTCTATGATTCTAAGGTTCTAGTCTTTCCTTTTACATTGAGCTGCAGGATTTTGTTACATGCTTACTATCCAAATGTCACTAATATTTGTCAAGTATCAGAGGGGTAGCCGTGTTAGTCTGGATCTGTAAAAAGCAACAGAGAGTCCTGTGGCACCTTTAAGACTAACAGATGTATTGGAGCATAAGCTTTCGTGGGTGAATGCCCACTTCCTCGGATGCATGCATGCATGCACAGAACATGCATCGTCCGACATGCATCCGACGAAGTGGGCATTCACCCATGAAAGCTTATGCTCCAATACATCTGTTAGTCTTAAAGGTGCCACAGGACTCTCTGTTACTAATATTTGTGATGGTTTAATACTTACACAGTGAACTTTGTATAGTAGCCAGAAACAGCAACAGCATTTTAAAAAGAAAAAAAAGTTAATAGTAATCAGTGAGAGTTAGGTGCCTAAATATCTTTGAGGATCTGGGCATTACTTTCTTATGTACTTAGGACCCCTCTTGCCACCCATCTGTGGGCATGTGGTGAGCTTGAATTTACACTTCGGGCTCCATCCAGCCTCTACAGCTTCTGTCTTATGAAAGCTCCACAATCCTTGATGGCTATGCAGCTGCAAATACTGCCCTTGAGTCCACGAAATAATTACTTGGTAGTATATGGCCTCATGCGACCTACCTCTTCCCACAGGAAATATAGTTACTAAAATATCCCTAAGTGTCAAGCACCATCCCCTAATGTTCTGAAATTTCCTTCATATTGGGAAATTTGTACTGTAAATTAGGCTTCTTAAACACCACACATTTACTTTGAAGGCAGAGAGGGGCCACTCCAGACCTGGATAGTTCATTACCATTCTAGATTATTATTTTAAATAGAGTACACATTCATTTCTGGATTCTTTTAATTAACATGGCCTCGTTTATAGAAACTTTCTGATCTGTATAGCTTAACCTTTCATGAAAGTAACACAAAATTCCCCTCTTGCTTATGCGGCATATGTCCTTATCTGTCACTTTTTACATTTTCAAGAGCTAAATTATATGTAGGCAAGAACAACTACTGAGTCAGGAGTTTAGGTATGTTCCTCCTATTGGCAATCATATAGCTGAAACCCTCACATAATCATACAATTTTAGAAATACATAGTTATTCCTTTCCATGTATTCTCTAGCATAGTGGTTACCAGAGTGATTGGTGGTCTGCAAAGCACTTGGTGGTGGTCTGTGAATGATGTTGAGTCTGCTCCTTGTTTCCACCTCTTTCAATAAATGTTCAGGATCTTCACTACAGTGGCAAACCTGGAGGCCTGTAAAAGTAGCTGGAAATTTGGAGCCAACTTAGACCAGGTCTACACTAGCACTTATGTCAGCTAAACTTTTGTCTTTCAGGGAAGTGAAAGAAAACCCCCCTGAGTGACATAAGTTTTGCTGGCATAAGTGCTCGTATGCACAGTGCTATGTTGGCAGCAGACTCTCTCCAATTGACATAGCTACCTCCGCTCTTTGAGCTGGTTTTATTATGTCGATGGAGAGCTCTCTCTCATCGGCATAACACAACTATACGAGCGCTCTTACGGCGGCACAGCTGTATCTGTACAGTAGAGACATGGCCCTAGACTGTACTCAGACCTATTGCTATACAATGAGAGAAGAAGTGGAAATGGAAGGTTCTTTTGCCATTTTGGGTCACCAGTGGAATAAGAATGTGCAAGGCAGCAAGGGAGAAATGAGCAAGGCAGTTGATCAAGTAGGTCGAGAGGAGAAGACCAGGTAGCTGGGCAACATGTCAAGAAGAGCAAGGAAAAAGGGAAACAAGTAATAGACAAGCAAGTGCATTGATAGAGAAGGAGCAGGCAACAGGGAGGAAAGGAGAAGGGAGACAAGGCAACAGAGGAACATGTGCAGAGGTTCAGGGAAGAGAGAACATAACCAATAGGAGGCGGAGATTAAAAGAACAGCAATTTTTAAAAAATAAATGGCCAAAACAGCTATCACATTCAACAAAATACATCAAATGCTTTCCTAATATTTTTTGCTGAAGCAATTACTTTAGTCACCATGGGAATTCTGTGAGTGAGAAGGGAAGTCAGCCTTATGATTGCGAGTGCGGATGTAAATGGAAGTCCACAAGATAGACCACATCTTAATGGAGAGACTACCTTATGAAAAAGTTTGAGATCCTCTCTTGCAATGTTTTGTCTGGTCTTGTTTTCTTCAGCTCCTAATAATTGTATTGCTCTTCTCAGAGCCTACTGACTACAGCAGCATTTTTTGAGTAATAAGGTCCCAAGAATTGATGCAGTATTCCAAACACACTCATCAGAGCCTTACATTTTTTATTTCTATTTCCTCTGATGTGATGTGCCTTTTGTGCAGTGTAAACCTGCATTGTCCTTTTGCTGCCCTATTGCATTGCAAATTTGTCCTAAAATTCCTTTTGAAATATTGCTTTCCGTGTTTCTCCTTCTGATTGAATGACTGGGTTTTTTTTCCTTCAGAAGATGGATTAGCTTGCAATTTTCCATCTCATTTCTTTCTATGGCCATATTTCTAATTTCTCTTGATCCCTTTTTATGTAATTTCTCTGTCCTCACTTGTGACTGTAGTTCCTCTCAATTTAGAATTTGCAAATTTATTAATATGCTATTTACTTTTCCAGATTACTATTAAAGCTGTTAAATAAAACTGGATCTACCAGTCAAAACTAAGTACCTCCTCACATCTCAGAACATTGTTGCTTATCCTGATTTTTTCTTTCTCTACAGTTCTTCCACCCTTTTTCTTTTCATGCCATGTTCCTGGGACGGGTTCTCCCTGGGTGCCACCTGGGACTGGGGTACCACTGAGCCCTCTGACCCACCAGCCTGGGCTTCCTCTCACACTGTGCTGCTGTGACAAGTTGCAAAGCCCTCCAAGCTTGCTCTTTCACCAGCATTCACACAGGTAGGGACACACCTAGCTGAAGTCACATGTAGGCTCTCTAACCACCAGCCTCCCAGCCTAGGACCCCAGAGCAGTACCGTCCTGCCCTGGTCAAATCTGGCCAGTATATGGGTTTAATACCCGGTCCGCCTCTCCCTCAATGTGAAGAGGACCATGCACACTTGTGGCAACCAAACTAAGATTTTCCCCAGATACCTTAGTCAAACGCACACTGATTTGGATTAAAAAATAAAATAAGTTTTTATTAGCTACAAAAGGATATAGATTTTAAGTGATTATGAGTGATAGCAAGCAGATTACCTAGTAAATAAACAAAACCGCAAACTGAACTTAACATATAAGATAGGTAGGATATGAATTAGCAAATTCTCACTCTGAGTGATCAACAGGCTGGCAGATTCTTAAGGCACAAGCTGCCTGTGCTTTGCAGCTTGGGTTTTGATACACAGGCTAGAAATCCCTTTAGCCTGGGACCATTGCTTCCCCCAATTCAGTCTTTGTTACTCAGATGTTTCCAGATGTGTTGTTGTAGGGAGAGTGAGGTATCATCATGATGTTTCCCCCTTTTATATCTTCTTCCCATTTACTGGAAAGCTCTTTTGCTGAGACCTGGGTCAAACAGTTCACATTGTGTAGTGCTGTCTCTGAGAGGTATACAGTTCCTGGGGTAATCCTTGTGTTTGTGTCCATTTCCTCAATAAGCCATTAACGTTGTTTGGCTTTTTTACTGTTGTACCTGAAAGGCTGCTTGTGGGTGTTTTCAACCTCACAACATGTTTCAGTAACACATACATAGCCAAACTTCATAACTTCACATACGATGATAGCACATACAAGCCAATGTGGTATTAATGTCTAGCAGATCAAGACTTTTAGAACGATACCTCACAAGGCATACTTTGTGCAAAACGGATCCTAATTACATGACAGTGGTGAATAAGGAGGTGCCAGGGTGTGTCAGTTCCTATCCAGGACAATTTGAAAATAAGTTTTCATGAAACACGTCTGTCTGTGTTGCACTGGTGTACATCTGGAATAAGTCAGATACCTGTATAAATGTCTGTTTATCTGACTTATTCCAGATGTACACCAGTGCAGCAGAGTAGTGTGTGTGTGTGTGAGAGAGAGAGAATAACTTGTTCATACTGGATAAGCGTGTGTGTGTGTGTGTGTGTGTGTGTAAAAGTAAGTAAGCTATGGATTGTGGGAAAACCAAGTCTTAGAGGTGGGTTTTGCATTTAATTCTGAATGTGGCAAGTTTAGTGATCATTTTTAGCTCCTCTGGAAGTGAGTTCCATAGCCCAGCCCAGCTCCCATGGAAGTTCTCTCCTGTGTTCATGAGGTGCCCCCTGTATTTAACACTTTTGTGCTTCGAGTGGAATATGATTGTCATGATAGGCCATACTCATAGAGGGAGAAGCGATCTTTCAAGTAGCTAGGTACACTCTCATTGAGGGCTTTGAATATCAGGAAAGAGATATTGATTTGAACTCTATATTCAACTGGGAACCAGTGCAGAGGTTGAAGTTTGAGGAGTTATGCTGATGGCCACCTGTGTAGAAAGTAAAAGGGTTGCTGCATTGATTGCCCATCTCTGTGAGTTATGAGTAGGGCCCTACTATATTCATGGCCATGAAAAATGCATCACGGACCATGAAATCTGGTCTTTTGTGTGCTTTTACCCTATACTATACAGAATTCACAGGGGAGACCAGCGTTTCTTAAACTGGCTGTCCTGACCCAAAAGGCGGTTGCAGGGGGATTGCAAGGTTATTTTAGGGGGGTCATGGTATTGCCACCCTTTTCTGCGCTGTGTTCAGAGCTGGGTGGCCAGAGGGCGGCAGCTGTTGGCCAGGCACCTAGCTCTGAAGGCAGCATTCTGCCAGCAGTAGTGCAGAAGTAAGGGTGGCAATACCATACCATGCCATTCTTACTTCTGCGCTACTGCTGGCAGCGGCTCTGCCTTCTGAGCTGGGCTTCCGGCCAGCAGCCACCACTCTCTGAAGGCAGCGCCGCTGACAGCAGCACCGCAAAACTAAGGGTAGCTGTAACGCAACCCTCCCACCCCCCACAATAACCTTGCAACCCTCCCACAACTCCTCTTTGGGTCAGGATCCCTAAAATTATAACACTGTGAAATTTCAAATTTAAATATCTGAAATCATGAAATTTACAATTTTTAAAATCCTATGACCGTGAAATTGACCATGAATTTGGTAGGGCCCTAATTGTGAGAATTACTCCAGCATGTTTCATTTACACCAACTAGATTATGATCACTTGTCATTTCTGTTTCTTCTTGGTTTTTTAATCCATTCTCTGTGTGTTGGTCTCTTTCTCTGTGTGTAGGTTATGTGGCTTGATGGTAGTCAAATATTTCAATAAAGTACTCCCTTCCTGCAGGATAATTTAACTAACAGATGCTATTACAAAAAGAGTGCCAGTGTATTAAAGCTGATCCTGGTAATTCCAGTTTCCAATGTGTCTGTAGTCAATCAAACAAACTTTAGGTTAGTTCTGCTCTGGAGGTTAATTCTTGTCGTCTTAGCTTTGTGTGAACCTCCTTTTGATTTTTTTTTACTTGTAGTTTCCCTGTTCCATCTTTCCATTAGGTCAACCTTTTTCAGAGCCATTTGTTCTGTTTGCAGTGAGATCATGTTACAAGGTCTATCTCTGAGCTAAATTTGCCATTTCAGAAGGCCAAGTTGGTGTGAGGACTCCTCTTCTATCTTCCATTCACATAATGTATTCTGAAATCAAATTCAGCCAGGAAATTATTCTTCCCTCCCTATGATCCTTCCCAATAAGAAAAAGGAGGAGAGGAAATTGCATTTCTTAGATCTGAAAAGTGCACTAAAGGTTTATTTATATATGACTATTTCCTTCAGAAAGTCAGACAAACTTTTTGTTTTTCTTGGATAAGAAATAAAGGGACAGACAGTTTTTAAGGCATCCTTGGCTAGTTGAATTGTTTCAGCTATTTTTGAGGCTTATAGGCAAGCTGGGAATGCTCCTCCATTTTCAGTTAAAGCTTATTCTGCAAGAACTATCTCTGGGCACTAAAAGGGAAAGACTTGCTATAGGATAGATGTGTGACAGAGCCCTAGAGTTCTGTTCCCTGCTTTGTTAAACATTACCAGTTTGGATTTTAGGGCATCTGCTCAAATTTCTTTCTGGAAAAGGATATGGCAAGCATTGTCCCAGCCAGTAATTTTGGCTTTGTTTATTAGTTACACGACTTGTATAGAAAACAAATAAGACTTATGAAATGGTTCCATTAGTTCTTTACCAGTACAGAGATTTGGTACTAGAACTTTGTTTTAGTGAATTTGGGATTGTCTGTCTTCTCAGCATTTTTAGTTTCTCAAAATTTTACAGTAGAAGTAGTCATTTTACAGTTAGCAAAAATTCCACTTCTTTTTCTTCCTATTCTGTCCGAGGACAACTCCTCCTTCTATCTTAGGCCATATCTATACTGGTGAACTTACAGTGGCACAACTGTACCGGTTTAGCTGTGCCGCTGTAAGATTGTTCGTATAGATGCTATTAACGACAGGAGAGAGCTCTCCCGTCAACATAATTAAACCACCTCCAACGAGCGGCGGTAGCACTGTCCACATCGGCGCTTCTGTCAGTGTAACTTATGTCGCTCAGAGGGGTGTTTTTTTCACATAGGTTTTACCGACAAAAGTGCTGGTGTAGACATGGCCTTATTTTGTATGTTGGAAGCATATGTTACTTCAACTGAGTCAAATGAAAGCTCACCTTCTCCTCCTTCCCTGCTTATAATAGAATCATAGAATATCAGGGTTGGAAGGGACCTCAGGAGGTCATCTAGTCCAACACCCTGCTCAAAGCAGGACCAATCCCCAACTAAATCATCTCAGCCAGGGCTTTGTCAAGCCTGACCTTAAAAACATCTAAGGAAGGAGATTCCACCACCTCCCTAGGTAACCCATTCCAGTGCTTCACCACCCTCCTAGTGAAAAAGTTTTTCCTAATATCCAACCTAAACCTCCCCCACTGCAACTTGAGACCATTACTCCTTGTTCTGTCATCTGCTACCACTGAGAACAGTCTAGCTCCATCCTCTTTGGAACCCCCTTTCAGGTAGTTGAAAGCAGCTATCAAATCCCCCCTCATTCTTCTCTTCTGCAGACTAAACAATCCCAGTTCCCTCAGCCTCTCCTCATAAGTCATGTGCTCCAGCCCCCTAATCATTTTTGTTGCCCTCCGCTGGACTCTTTCCAATTTTTCCACATCCTTCTTGTAGTGTGGGGCCCAAAACTGGACACAGTACTCCAGATGAGGCCTCACCAGTGTCGAATAGAGGGGAACAATCACGTCTCTCGATCTGCTGGCAATGCTCCTACTTATACAGCCCAAAATGCTGTTAGCCTTCTTGGCAACAAGGGCACACTGTTGACTCATATCCAGCTTCTCGTCCACTGTAACCCCTAGGTCCTTTTCTGCAGAACTGCTTCCTAGCCATTCAGTCCCTAGTCTGTAACAGTGAATGGGATTCTTCCATCCTAAGTGCAGGACTCTGCACTTGTCCTTATTGAACCTCATCAGGTTTCTTTTGGCCCAATCCTCTAATTTGTCTAGGTCCCTCTGTATCCTATCCCTACCCTCCAGCGTATCTACCACTCCAGCCAGTTTAGTGTTATCTGCAAACTTGCTGAGGGTGCAGTCCACACCATCCTCCAGATCATTAATGAAGATATTGAACAAAACCGGCCCCAGGACCGACTCTTGGGGCACTCCGCTTGAAACTGGCTGCCAACTAGACATGGAGCCATTGATCACTACCCATTGAGCCTTATGTTTAAAGGCTGCCTGTAAAGCCCTGCCACTTTTAAACATGAGGTCACCTCTCGTTGCAAAGCTTTGTGCAAGGCATGGTCCAGCGACTGTAGTAGTTACTCTTAAGTGTTTCTTAGGTGGAGCAGGTAACCCTTCCTGTGTGTGTGTGTGTGTGTGTGTGTGTGTTTGTGTGTGTGTGGAGGGGGGCATGGACTTAAATGCTGGCCAAGCCACCCTTGCAATTAATGGGGCAACTCCCTTTTCTGTTAAGACAGACAAAGGGTCACATCGCTTAAGTACCATGAGGGCATTGTTTCAGTAATCTCTTTTTCCTCCAGTGCCAGTTGCTAGAGAGGGATGCCGGGGATTACCATCACTGAAACTATCTTAAATTCTCATTCCTATTCCTAATCCCCTTCCCTCATGTCACTTGTTCCCTGAAACAGTGCCTGCCCCTGCTCTTAAAGGGCCAGCATGCCCTGTCACTTATCTTTAAGTGTATAGTTGACAGCTTAACAGAATTTTCAAACTGCACATGCTCAATGCAGCATTAATATTATTAACTGTTTATTTTAAAAGCAGTTATTTTAAACATAGCAAAGCAAGGTCTCGTCTATAAGGCTTATTTTCTATAACCAAATTTGAGTTTCAAAGTTCAGCCAGTTTTTGATTAGCTTCATATAAAAAACCCGTGTGTATGGGTTTTTTGTCTTTTTACAACGGAAAAATAAAAATGTGTGATACATTCCCCTCCATTCTCTTGCTTGTCAAGAATTCTAAAGCAACTGAAGGGGTTTTGCTTACTCATGAGAAAAATTCACCTTCAGTGAACAGAATGGCAAATTTCAGCCCCAAAAGTGAAAGTTCCACAAAGTTGAAACATGAGTCTCAAACATGAGATTCTAATGGAAACTGTTGTAGTTCTGCAGCCTTAACCTTAGTCTGTGTGACCAACTCAGTTGCTGTAACTAAGATATTTTAAATAATTGTTTGCAAACTTCTGCATATAGTTAGCTATAATGTCTTGGTTTTTTTTTCTTAGGGATATCAAGGAATAGCAGGAACTCCAGGTGTTCCAGGATCCCCAGGGATTCAAGTAAGCTCCTTTTGTCTTTTCTACAATGTGGAAATCTAAGCCAAATCCTGTAAGTACTCATACTATTTCCATTTATTTCATTGAGAGTCCAGAGTGTGGAGCACTTACAGGATCTGGTCCTTATCTGTAAAAGAAATGAGTAAAAACATTTAAATGTGTGTATTTTTTCTCTCTTAGGGGCCCCGTGGCTTACAGGGTATCAAGGGAGAGACAGGGAGAGATGGTGCAAAGGTAAAAAGTTACTTTAATATTTACAGTCCTTGCTTAGTACAAGTAACGGCCTTGGCATTTCCATGTGAAACTAGTTTAAAAGTGGTTTACTACCAAGACAATAAAGTCAGAACTGGAATTTTATGCTTAGAATAGTATTTCCATTTTTAATAAGATCTATTATCTTTAAAATATTGTTGTGTATATACAATAATACTGTCAGTTAAGACCTTTAATGTGACTGCTAATTTCGTTTTTAAAAAGTGTAGTAGATGGAAAGTGATATTGACATATGCCTGAATAGCAGGTTATCTATGATTAATGAAATTGTTCTTTTCCATCTCCTTTCTCTCTTCAGGCCTAAAGATAGCCTCCAGGATTTCCTTATTATTAGGGCCCTAATTCAGCAAAGCAGGTTGTTAAATCTTATTAAGACCCCTTGTCCAGCACAGCACTTAATCATATGCTTCAAGTTAAATATGTGCTTATGTGCTTTGCTTCATTGGGGCTCTCATGTTAAACAAAATTGTTCAGTCAGTAATGGGCAATATTCAGTAATGATTTTATTCCTTTCTTTCACTTCTTGACATTTTTTCCTGTTTCAGAGAGTTAGACATTAAAGATGAAAAAGACTTCTTAGGTCATCTAGTCTATTCCCCTGCCACTGCAGGATTGTGTTTTAAAATATATTTTCTCATACTTTGTCCAGCCTGGCTTGAAATGTGCCAAGACATGGGGCTTCCACCACTTTCCTTAGAAATTTTTTCCACTGTAGTGTAGTTCTCACCATTAGGAATGTTTTCCTGATATTCGGCCTACATTTTCATTTCTTAATTTCATCCCATTACTTCTAGGCGTTTCCACATTGGCTAATTTAAAGCTAGGCGTTTCCGTTGCAGACTGTTTTAGTTAATCCATAATTAAATGAACATAAATTATGGCTACATTCACTTTTAATCAAGGGCAATGGAAGTATGAAGATTGCTTTTACAAGATCTGCAGGTATTTTACTCTTAAATATGTACAGTTAGACTGTATTTAAAACTGCCTGTTTTAAACACTTAATTACATGTAGGAAGACATGCCTGATAGTACTATCTTATAAATTGTTATTACTAGGGCCAGCATCCTGTCATGTGTGAATGTATGGGTGGACCTGTGCACCAGTGTAGAGGCCCCCTGGACTCTGCACAGGCCTAAGTTACTGCCTGCATGAATCTTGACATTTAAGTCAACTTCTTCATGAGAAGGCCCCTTTCCTTGTGTTTTTCTGTATTTTATTGCTTTTTAGTACAGTATGTGTCCATTCTTTTTTGAGTGTGTGTCAGTGTGGATCCCATTGTAGTTGTTCCTGCACGTGAGACTGGATTCTTTTCACTAGCAGTGTCCATCAGGACTCTGCATGCAACCTGAGCCATCTGGTGCACCCACATGAGAGCATAAAGGGTGGGGTGACCATGATCCTTCCCTGGTGCCCTCTTACTACCCATGACAGCAAGATGGAACCTGGCAGTGTCCCTATCTGCTGAAATCTCTAGTGTGAGCGATCTTTTTCTAAACTTCTGAAACATTTCAGAACAGCCTTCTCTCTTTCACTTACAATTTCTTGGACAGAATAATCCTCTTCTGGATGGCAATTTTGAAAAGAGCCCTCTGTAATATACTTTGGCCATACAAACCTCGCCGTACAATGACTTCAAGATGGTGGACTCAGAACCCTGTGGCCTTCAAGTCTTGCTTGTCCTGTGATGGACTAACTTTTCTTAAAGACTAGCAGAGCAAGTGCTTCTTCTGCCTGGGCAAATCCCACATCCCAAGCAGATGCCTTTTTCCTATCTCCTAGAACTGGAAGGGACCTTGAAAGGTCATCGAGTCCAGCCCCCTGCCTTCACTAGCAGGACCAAGTACTGATTTTGTTCCAGATCCCTAATTGGCCCCCTCAAGGATTGAACTCACAATCCTGGGTTTAGCAGGCCAATGCTCAAACTACTGAGCTATCCCTCCCCCCTTTTCTTCACTCAAACCAGAAAGTCACAATATGCCAGACTCAAGTTCCATCTCTTAGAACAATCTATGAGAGTGGCATTGAACTCAGAAGATCTAGGTTCAAAAACTCCATACTGATCAAACCATCCAATGCCTCATAGAGAAGGCAGAATGATTACTAAGACTTCAGTAAAGAAATCAGATCTAAGTAAGGAGCTGGTACTGACAGCAGCATCAAATCTGGGTATCACAACCGTCAATATTAAAGGCGATGCCACACATTTCGAAGCAGGCCATAGAAAGAGGCTGCTCAGTGGAAGAGCTCTGTCTTTTCACATAAGTAGAAACAGGGAGGCATCAGAGGATTAATCCTCCAAAGCTTATCTAGCACTGAAGCAAAGCAAAAAGGAGCAGACTGCGATGCAGCAGACTCCATCAGTACTGGACCCATTGCACTACTTATGGAGGAGCTATATCTCTCATAACTGTTGCCAAGGCATATGGTCTTGCCAGCATCGAGTAAGGCCTGTCCCCTATATAGTCCATGAGTGGTACTGCCTGAACAACTGAGGAGAGTTGGCAGTTTTTCAAAGGGACACTATTAAGGGCCCAAAAGCAAGCTATTCCGCTGAGTAGGAAAGATAGGAAATGTGGCAAAAGACCTCCTTGGCTTAACCACGAGATCTTGCATGATCCAAAAAATAAAAAGGAGTCACATAAAAAATGGAAATTAGGACAGATTACAAAGGATGAATATAGGCAAACAACACAGGAATGCAGGGGCAAGATTAGAAAGGCAAAGGCACAAAAACCAACTGGCTACGGGAATAAAGGGAAACAAGAAGACTTTTTATCAGTACATTAGAAGCAAGAGGAAGACCAAGGACAGGGTAGGCCCACTGCTCAGTGAGGAGGGAAATACAGTAACAGGAAACTTGGAAATGGCAGAGATGCTTAATGACTTCTTTGTTTTGGTCTTCACCGAGAAGTCTGAAGGAATGACAAACATTGTGAATGCTAATGGGAAGGGGGTAGGTTTAGAAGATAAAATAAAAAAAGAACTTACTTTACAAATACAACTTAGATGGGGCTACTATAAGGTGGGTGCATAACTGGCTGGATAACCATACTCAGAGAGTAGTTATTAATGGTTCCCAATCCTGCTGGAAAGGTATAACAAGTGGGGTTCCGCAGGGGTCTGTTTTGGGACCGGCTCTGTTCAATATCTTCATCAACGACTTAGATATTGGCATAGAAAGTACGCTTATTAAGTTTGCAGATGATACCAAACTGGGAGGGATTGCAACTGCTTTGCAGGATAGGGTCATAATTCCAAATGATCTGGACAAATTGGAGAAATGGTCTGAGGTAAACAGGATGAAGTTTAACAAAGACAAATGCAAAGTGCTCCACTTAGGAAGGAACAATCAGTTTCACACATACAGAATGGGAAGAGACTGTCTAGGAAGGAGTATGGCAGAAAGGGATCTAGGGGTTATAGTGGACCACAAGCTAAATATGAATCAACAGTGTGATGCTGTTGCAAAAAAAGCAAACATGATTCTGGGATGCATTAACAGGTGTGTTGTGAGCAAGACACGAGAAGTCATTCTTCCGCTCTACTCTGCGCTGGTTAGGCCTCAACTGGAGTATTGTGTCCAGTTCTGGGCACCGCATTTCAAGAAAGATGTGGAGAAATTGGAGAGGGTCCAGAGAAGAGCAACAAGAATGATTGAAGGTCTTGAGAACATGACCTATGAAGGAAGGCTTAAAGAATTGGGTTTATTTAGTTTGGAAAAGAGAAGACTGAGAGGGGACATGATAGCAGTTTTCAGGTATCTAAAAGGGTGTCATAAGGAGGAGGGAAAAAACTTGTTCACCTTAGCCTCTAAGGATAGAACAAGAAGCAATGGGCTTAAACTGCAGCAAGGGAGGTTTAGGTTGGACATTAGGAAAAAGTTCCTAACTGTCAGGGTGGTTAAACACTGGAATAAACTGCCTAGGGAGGTTGTGGAATCTCCATCTCTGGAGATATTTAAGAGTAGGTTAGATAAATGTCTATCTGGGATGGTCTAGACAGTATTGGGTCCTGCCATGAGGGCAGGGGACTGGACTCGATGACCTCTCGAGGTCCCTTCCAGCCCTAGAATCTATGAATCTATGAACTATTCGCCGGAGTTGAGAATGACAAATGCAGAATCTTTTGTTCCAGGGGCAGCATGGGTCTAGGATCTCTGCTGGATACTTTTTTTCTTTTCTCTGCTGGTCTTGAGGTTTGCTCTTCACCTTCCCACCAATCCCCCTGATTCCCAGGGACAAAGCTACTGTTATCATGATAGCCCCATATTGTTAGCCCAGAACAGTTTAATTATGGTCTACACAGATCAGAAGATGGGCTGTCTGCAGATCCCACCCCCTCCCGCATCTATCATCGGGTGATTTATTAAGACAGAGGCAGAATAAGATGTAACACACACACATTTATTATGCCACTAGTCATTAAACTAGACAAGGACCCCCTTTAGACAATAAACAACATAAGCAAGACACACTCGGTTGTTAACAGTTACCAGAGCGTGAAGCTCAGAGTCCTTAAACCCCTTAACATATGGATGTAAAACAGAGGAAACCACAATGGGTATTACAATACCATATCCTGAAGACAGGGACACAATAACAAAAACTCAGGATACCGACAGGGATAGTGGTGAAAATCAGGGGCGCTGGACACCAAACAGGAACTCAGGAACTGGGTATTCTTCTCCCTCTGGTCAGGTCCTCTGGGCAGGTCTTCTTCCTCTTGGGTAGATCTTCTCCCTCGGGTAGGTCTTCAGTGCTTGCCCACGCAGTCTCTGCTTGACCTCGTAGTCCAGTGCAAGTATGCGCTCACTAATGGTGTGTAGCAGTTGAGTGCAAGTATGTTAATAAAGACCAAGAATCCAAAGTCCTATGAGTCCTAGTCCCTCTGGGGCTCCTCACAGCTAGCTGAACTGTGTGGGACTCTGGCTGCCACTCAGATGGACAGCCTTGAGTGACAGGCGTGCCACTCACTAAATAACCTGCATTTGCTAGGCAGATTATAGCTGTCACATGACTCTAACTGCCCTGACCTTTCCCCTCCTTGATTTGAAAAAGGCTGAAAGGGCACTAAATCATCTGAGGAGAAAGGTATCCAAGATGGAGGCTTAGCTGTCCTTTTACAAATCCAAGATGGACATTACATAAAACAGGTCAGAAACAGATTTTACCCAACAATATTGGCTGAGACAGTTTTGGCCATCAGACTGACTCCAGATGTCCAGACAACCTCCCATTCGCTTTCCTTTTTGACCAGACGTGCTGTCTCAGGACCACAGTCAGATTTAAAATTTTTATTAAAGCTAATGTTAAAAAAATTATATAATACATAGGTTGGGAAAAGAGTGTCTGTACAGTGCTTAGATTATCCACAAATACAAAGTTAGTTTTTAAAAGTCATATCCTACATAGAGTACATAATCAGAAATAACCCAAATTTAGGTGAATAGATTTAACAATACAGTTTAGATATTAGAATCCGAATACTCGGGTACATCACTCATGAAAAGTTGTACAGAGATTTGGTTGTGGAAAGCAAAATATATCAATGAGTGGAGATTGTCCCTCAATAATTGAGAATTAGGTTGGTTGTCCATTTAGAAAATACAATCCATGAGGAAAGTATTTGTTACTTTCCTGACTGCGCTTCTCATCGGCACTCCAGCTCATCCCTCCTGGTATTGCTGATGTCCAGTGATGTGTTCTATGTAGATGTCCCTCGACCACCTGATGGCATCCAACACCATGAGTTGCCGCATCAGCCGAGCGTAGCGTTGACTGATTCCGCATTCTCTCAGCACTCGCTCGTTACTGGGGTCCCATGTTCCTAAGGCTCCGATGATCAGTGCGTGTGTCTGGACCTGGTAACCCTTAGCTCTCAAGGTTTCAACCAAAGGTTTCAACCAAAGGTTTCTCTACCTTTCAAGCTTGGGCATCGTGGAAGGCCAGGGTCCTGTTCTCGAACAGCACTGTGATGTCCACCATGATGATCTTCTTCCGGTCCTCATTGATGACGATGTCCAGTCACAGTTGGCTGTCGGTTCCGGGGATGGCGGAGTTTACAGCAACCTTCCCCACAGGTGGCAGGATGGCTCTGGCCAGGCAATCTTGGATGGTATTGTGTTGCAGCTGCCAAGCTCTCGAATGGGGCTTGCAGGTCTAAATCCGGACCAAGTCACTGCAGCTGATGGCCCGGATGTGCATCACTAAAAAAGGGTGATCAAGATAGGTGCAAGAAATTCTTATGCAAAGCAGTAAAGCTTCCATTAGCAGGACCTTTTTTGCAAAATGAAAAAAGGTTTTCTATAGGGGCAGCTCAAAACAATGATTCTGGACTATATGCTGCTTCTGAAACAGTCGGGACTGGCATTTAGCTCTTTCAAAGTGCATTTGACAGTGCATCATGTGCCAGTTTCTGTTTTTCACAACCTACAGTATTGAGATTCATCAAGGGCCTCCTTTATGCCTGTCCTTTGGTTAGAGACCTGATTCTTACACGGGACCTCAGTGTGGTTCTCTTGTATCTCATGGAGCTTCGTTTCAAAATGTTCATTGTATCACCTTACCATCAAGATGGTCTTCTTTGTTGTCATCACATTGGCACAGAGTCAGCAACATCCAAGCCCTCATGGTGTTACTCCCCAAATTGTTTGGGCATTCCTGGAATAACCTGTGTATTGCCCCCTTAAGTTGTCCTTCCTGAGGTATACGTTTCTGGGATTATTAAGGAAAAACATTAAAGGACATGGGTACAACCTTCCGGTAAAGTAATTGTCACAGGCACTATTCTTTTCCAAATCAAAGTTTATTTTTTATGAATGTAGCTAATAATCCCTAATAGAGTATATCCTAAAAATTCTAAACAAGGCACAAAATCCCTTAACATAAATCCCTTATTACAAGTTTAAAGAGCATTCAAACTGCAATAGCATATAGTTTAAGTGATTCTAAGGGAGGGAAGCACTTTGTTACAAATGGCTAGTTTGCAACAAATCACTGACAGCCAATGTTCCCTCTAATTTTTTCCATCCATGTGCGGAATAAATTTTGTTATGTGCACCGAGATAATGTGTGGATGTGCACCACTAGTAGAAACAAAAAGCCTAGATATAATATATTTTTAAAAGGTTAAGTAGGGATAATTACTCCAGCAAGGAAAGGTTGGCATTTTAGAACTCACTACTCAAAGAATTAAATTTAAGTGTAAGAGAAATAAAAAATATGAAATGCATAGACCAGTCAAAACACTAAAATAACACACTTTGAAAGAATAAAATTACAGAGAATATATGTGCATTGCAGGAAGTACCAAGAAGTAACAACAACAATACAAATATGTGTTGGGAGGTGAGTGTGAGAAAGAGATTGTGTGTGAGACAGAGACTCTGTGTGTGTGCTTGACACAGCGTGTGTGACACAGAGACAGTGTTTGTGTGTGTGTGTGACGCAGACAGTATTTGTGTGTATGTGTGACAGTGTGTGACACAGATTGTGTGTTTGACACTGTATGACAGAGACTGTGTGCGTATGATACAGAGACTGTGTGTGAGACAGTGTGTGTGTGACTCAGTGTGTGCGTGTGACACAGACAGTGTGCAACAGAGTGTGACACAGAGGCTGTGTGTGTGACACAGAGGCTGTGTGTGCTAGCTGCTGGGAAAGTTTCTGAGAGATGCCCTGTGCTGTCTCTTTAAGACACTCATTGAAAGCTCCCCTGCTCTGTCCTGAGCCCTGTTGTCTCCCCTCCCCATCTCTGTGGAGATGGGATACATGGAGAAGGGGAGAGTGTGTGTGTGCGAGAGAGAGAGAGAGTGTGTGTGTGTGTGTGTGTGTGTGTGTGTGTGTGTGTGTGTGTGCGAGAGAGAGAGACTGTGTGAGCAGACTGCTGGGGAAATCTCAGAAACAGTGCACTGTCTCTTTAAGAAAGACACCCTTCCCCACAGCAGCTCTGAGTCCTGAGCCAGGCTGTGTCCCCTGCCTTGCCCTTGCTCTGTGGAGATGGGATACGGGGTGGGGGGAAGGGGCACACCCTGACATCAGCACCGTCCTCCCCATGCTCTTCACAGCCAGCAGGAGGGTCCCGGGAGCAGCTGCAGGATGGAGCAATGTGGGGGAGGGGCATCTGAACACATGCTGCTGGCTGTGCGTGCTCTCCTAATCTGGTGGGCGGCACTTAAATCTCTCCTGCGTGGCCGGTCAAGTGTGCAGCTTACAGGAAACACAGCTGACAGCAGTTATTAAATTACACCTGAGGGAATTCTGCGCCAAAAAATTAAAAAATCTGCGCACAATATTTTAAAATTCTGAAAATTGTTGCGTATTTTATTTGTCAAAATAACACTATGTAATCATGCCAGTTTCAATTATTCTGTAATTTATTTCAAAATACCTATCAGCAACTATGTCTGTAACAGTACGGACACAAAAAATTTCCACCAGCAGTAGGGAATTTAGGAAACCCCTAGAACAACAATCCAGTTCCTGTTTCTCTGTCCCCATTCTCCAAAAAGCCCAGCCTGGGGGCCAGACACCCACACCCCCTACCCTCCCAGAGCCTACCTGGGGTGCACCCCCCAGCCCAGACACCCACATCCCCTCCCCACCAGAGCCCAGGATCCAGAAGGAGAAACAGCCTGATGGGTCCCGGGCTTGTACAGTGTTTCCTGCACACTGCCTTCTTCCTTTAAGGCATGCTGGGTACTGCAGCTGCTGGGAACCCTCCAGCTCTCTCCCCCTCCTCCTGGCAGTGTCTTCTATTTGTGAGCTGGGCTCCGCTGGGTCCAGTGCCCCCTAGTGGCAGCCGGCAGCTCTGCAGACCATTTCTGTGGGAGGAAAAGGAAATTCTGTGCATAACATTAACTTCTGCGCAAATTCTGCATTGAGCAGTGGCACAGAATTCCCTGAGGAGTATTAAATTATACTTCGTTGTATTTAAGTAAAGTACAATTAAAACACACAGGCAGATTTCAAGCATACGTATCAAATACTAGACTAGACTACACTACACTAAAAATTATATTTAAAAACTGGCAGGCTTATTTTATAAATCCTTTGATATCCTTTATAAAACCTTTGTTGTCTGCTGTCGCTGCTCAACTTTGATCACTCAGCCTTGCTCTGGTCAGTCAGCTTTGCTCTGCTCCGGTCTTCTTCTTTATCTTTCTCTGCAGCAGCTTCCTTTGCATTTTTGATAGCTGCTTTCAACTACCTGAAAGGGGGTTCCAAAGAGGATGGATCTAGATTGTTCTCAGTGGTACCAGATGACAGAACAAGGAGTAATGGTCTCAAGTTGCAGTGCGGGAGGTTTAGGTTGGATATTAGGAAAAACTTTTTCACTAGGAGGGTGGTGCAGCACTGAAATGGGTTACCTAGGGAGATGGTGGAATCTCCTTCCTTAGAGGTTTTTAAGGTCAGGCTTGACAAAGCTCTGGCTGGGATGATTTAGTTGGGGATTGGTCCTGCTTTGAGCAGGGGGTTGGACTAGATGACCTCCTGAGGTCTCTTCCAACCCTGATATTCTATGATTTGTCCACCCCACCCCACCCCCTTTCGCTAATCCAATCCTGCCTGCTGGCAGCTGGCCTTTTATGCTGCACTCTGTCTCTCTTCTAATATACCTCTCTATTCTTAGAAGGAATTACCTCATTCGCACATGCTCAGTATCAACCATTATTCTAGAGCTGTGATTGACAGTTCTGACATTTAGGATAAGTTGTAACCAGTATGAGTAGACTCTAGCCAGCCAGCTGATTAGCTAACTGACCTCTCTCTGTGTCACCCCTTCCTGCACATGCTCAGTAGCCACCAATTTTGCACATGCTCACTGCTGTTGTTTACCTTAGAGCTGTGATTCTGCTGATCCACACATACACATTTGGCCTTTTTCCGGGGCGCCATCTTAGAAATTATGGACTTTCTGCCAATTGACTATCGGCAGCTTCCACTTTAGAGTGAATTAGTTCCTGCTTGTTCAGAATAGAGATCAGGCAGACAAAGTAGAGGCTGGAGAATTTCTCTAGTAACAATGGCTGGACCACCATACGTGTCATTTCACAGGGACAAGGTGATGAGACTTCGCCCCCAGTTCATTCTCCAGGGAGTCTCAGAATTCCACCTCAGTTAGTCAGTTGCCTTAATGGTGTGCTTTCTGAAACCTCACTCTTCTCCAAGAGAGGAAACTTCACACTCTGGAAGAGTTTCCAGAATGCTACTCTGCCACCTAGACAGGACTAAGCCCTTCGGGCTCTCTTCCAGTGTCCTTGTGATCATATTGGCTGTATCAAAGGTGATCTCTTCACAGACACTCTCCAAGTGGCTTACACAGTGCATTTTACCTTTTACCAGCTGGCTGGTGAGCATTCTTTCCAAAAGTTAAGGCACACTCCACCAGAGCACAGGCAACCTTGTTGGCCTGCTTCAGAAATGTGCCCATATCAGAGATTTGTAAGACAGACACATGGAATAACCTGCTGACCCCTGGCTGCAGGAACTTGATGCGGCAACCAGGGAAGATTCTAATTTTGGAAGAGCAGTACTTCAATCTTTATTTAACACACCTGATGGATACTCATATCCACCATCTGGGAGAAGATACTCCTTGCCAGTCCCATACAGTGGGATACACACTGATAGATACTCGAAGAAAGAACAGTTACTTATCCTACAATAACTGTGGTCCTTCAAGATGTTATAGTCAATGTAAAACCCACGACCCTCCTTACACCCTTGCATAGGAACTTGAGAGCATGCACAACCCTAATGGACACTGCTAGCAAAAAGAACCCAGTTGCAAATGCATGAAGTGCATTCTCACCTACGGAGCCACACTGACTACATTTTGAAAAACCACAGGTACAGTACAGTAAGTAACTGTATTATCTTGCATGGTTCAGAATGGTTTTAACACCTCTCAGGGGGTGTTGAACATTTCTCTAGTTCAGGCCCATTGTTCATACCTTCTTATCTTATACCCGAAATATTACATAAAATCACTAAGTGGGCAGCATAATTTATTCTAATTTTCTCCTCTGTTGTCTGAAACTAATGTAAATGTGTTGTTAAATTTAAAGTTAGTGGATTTAAGTAGAGACAAGCCATGGTAACTGTCAATGAAAGTAAATGTTCAAATGCTCTGTTGCCTGACTAAAATAAAATCTGTCTACTGAAGTATCTTTCTCTAGCTTTTTAAGGTCAGGTGGCAGCGAGATACAATTTAGCCTCTGTTGGAATAGTTCAAGTGAGCTTGAAAATAATAATCAAATAAATATCTCCAGTATCAATAGCAAAAGCATTGAGAATCCTGACATCTGGCAGTTGCAATGACAACAGGAAGACCAAACTCATAAACAAAGCTAAGCTCATGATGCTTTCCCACAGAAATGTGGACAACTTAATTTTTTTATGGCCAATTGCTTTTATCAAGTTTTTCTTTCCATAAAAAGGGAATTGCTTATTTGAACTGCCTATATGTTTATTTATTGATTGATTTTTAATGTCTCTAATACTGTACCTGCCCACAAATGCTCACTCTTTTCACTAGGATGGAGTTTTGATGAGATCAACAGGGAAATGAACAGCCAGGATCCCTAATAGTGTCAAGTGGGGTCTATGTGTATGAAAGCATCCTTCCTACATGGCACTTGCTCCCCATGGCACAGCAATGAACAGAATTGAGGGCAGGACTCTGACCATTCCTAGGGGCTAAGATTGGTTTATGTGTATCTGTAAGCTGCTGATGAGCAACATGCAAAGGGTGATGGCAGTATACAATTGTTGTAAACATATGTTTGTTGGTTATATGCACATACATGTGTTCACATGTACAATATATAACTTCAGTATTGTAATTACATAAAGAAATGTGAACTGTTAACTATTTGAGCCGATATAGGCATTGTGGTACAAGTGGGCCTTGAGAAGAGAACTAATGTAGCATTACAAATAATTATCAAATACTGGTAACATTGGCACCACTAGCTCATGTTGTTCAGACTGGGTCTTCTCCAAAGCCTTGGGAAGTTAGTGGGAATTGTTCCATTTACTTCAGTGGGTTTGTATCAGGCCATTTCGTTTTAAGTCTTTTCCTGGTTTGTTAATCAGTTGGGTTATGAAAATATTATTTTATTTTATATATACATATTTTAATATATTTGTTGTTTTAGGGTGAGCGTGGATTTCCTGGTTTTCCTGGATTACATGGGATGCCAGCATCAAAGGTTGAAATCAAAAGCTTCTTGTAAAATATCCATCCATCTTAGATTATTCCATAACTTCTTTTCATAGCTTTTAAAAATGATTTTAGTTACCTATATGTGTAAAGTTTAAGTTTATCTATAAACACAGATAAGAGGTGAGACTAATACTGATAATGTTTTTTTTTCTATGGGCTTTGGATCATGTTGCATATAGATTGCTTTGAATTTTGATTTTAATAAAACTTAGAGCCCTCTTCTTTGCCAATAGTGTCAAAATGATGAAATCATTGATTATACTCAAGTTCCTCAGGTCATTCAGTTTGACCCCCAGCATTTTGAAGAACTTTCTTGCACTAATTCCTTAAAATTCTTATTTAACATGTTCTATAATCAAGTTCTCTTAACTACATCTCTTGCTGGTGTGTCCAACTGCCCAATTGATCTTACTCCTTAAAGTTCCTCCTAATGTCTATTTTAAACTTTTCAGGACAGATTTCAAAAGAGTGCAGCACACACAACTGTTCAAAGATTTTCAACTTTTAAAAGATTTTAAACTTCCATTTAGGATCTCAATGAAGTGACCAGATTTCCAAAAGTGCTCAGTGCCCAGCAGCTCCCGTTGGAAACACAGGCATTAAACCTATTAGTTGTTGAACATGTCCCCAGAGCAGTGGTTCCCAAACTGGGGTTCGTGAAACCCTGGGGGTTCGCAAAATGTTACAGGGGGTTCTTGGGAAAAAATTCCCTAATGGCGAAGAGAGCTGTCCCTAGGGACGCTGGGCAGCATGGGGCCAGCAGCACGGAGCCCCTGGACTTCCAAGAGCTAAGCAGATCAAAGCAAGCATATCTATCACACTGAGAAGATTAAAACTGCAAGACTCCTTATAAGCAATGGAAAGGGAGGTGGAGATTTTTTGCTGTTTTTAAAATTAAATAGATAGCTAGTGTTTTTTTTTTTTTTAATTATTATGAAGAACAAGTTTAAGCTTTGTTTTAACGTGCGTTGTTTGCCTGGACTGCTCAAGACCTGAATGCTTGTGTAGGAGGAACTCTTTGAGTTGGCTTCTTAAATACCTTCATGCTGTTTCACATCTGATACTCCTTGATGAAACATAGGAGCCTTGTCTTATAACAGGCTTATTCAAAGTGATACAAGATACAAAAGTGAGATCTTGGAAGAGTGTTGCTATTTTCATAATGTAATAAAAATACTGTAATGATAAATAATATCATTATGTAATAATAATCATTATGCATAATATGTAATAAGCATCATAAAAACAAATTTTATATTTCCAAGATCACTGCTTTTATATTTTATACTCAGATAAAGGAGAAAATCCCTGGAAATATTCATTTTTAGGAGGGGGTTCGCGAGACTTGACATTTTAGTGAAAGGGGTTCACAGGTTGTTAAAGTTTGGGAACCACTGCCCCAGAGGTACTAAGCATGTGGTACTTCATAGGCCATCTGTACCTTGCAGAAAATGCTCACCATCATGCACAATTGTGTTCTTTGTTTGCAAGAGTTTGCCACTCTGAAGTCACATTTAGTTTATCATCCTGGACTCTTTATCAGACTGTTTTTCAGATAGTCATATACCCATTTAGATCTGAGCTATGTATTTCTTAGTTTTGTCAGAAAATGTCACTTTGGTAGAACAAAATGTTTTGCTGAATCTATTACAGATTTGACTAGACTTCTGTCAAAACACAGCAAAGCATGGGCCACTCTGCCTCCTCACCTTCCCCCGCTAGCTCCAGGGAACTGAGATGCACATTGCCTCTCTGGCTCCTGGAGCGAGTGGTTAGCAGGGAGGAAGAGTGGAACTGTGGAATTGACAAGAGCTTTTCCTGAGGGCAGCTGGGAAGACAAAAAAAGTTCTGTTTCAGTTCTTCTGAAACAGAATCTTTCTTAAAATCATTTTCTGTGAAAATGTTTGTTTTTGGTGTTTCGTCCCAGTATGAGAGAGCTTTTCCTTAAAAATGCAAACAAAATTAATGGAAAGGGATTCCCTCTTTTCGGCCAGCTCTTTGTTAAGCAAACAGTGAGTTGGAATACATCATGTTTGTAGCTGTATATAATTAGCTCAAATTGTAAAAGCAAAATAATCCCTTTATGCTTATTTTGTTGTAGGGTGAAAGGGGTCCTAAGGGAGATCAAGGACCACCAGGAATTTATGGAAAAAAGGCAAGTGTGAATTGAATATCATAAAGGGAAGTGCCAGCATTTTTCTGATTTGTTCACGTTGTAAAATGCCTTTTATTTACATGGGGTTGAATCCTACAGTGCATTCTCAGGCATACTTCCATTGATGTCACTGTTTAGAACAGGGGTTGACAACCTTTCAGAAGTGGTGTGCTGAGTCTTCATTTATTCACTCTAATTTAAGGTTTCGTGTGCCAGTAATAAATTTTAATGTTTTTAGAAGGTCTCTTATCTATAATATATAACTAAACTATTGTTGTATGTAAAGTAAATAAGGTTTTTAAAATGTTTAAGAAGCTTCATTTAAAATTAAATTAAAATGCTGAGCACCCTGGACTGGTGGCCAGATAGTGTGAGTGCCACTGAAAATCAGCTTGTGTGCCGCCTTTGGCACACGTGCCATAGGTTGCCTACCCCTTGTTTAGAACAATATCTCTGCCCCAGTATGATCTCTTCATTCAGATACCTCCTGAAAACTCTTTTTCCAGCTAACAAAGTCTAGTCTGTCAATATAACACCCGTAGTCACCACCCGTATGCATACACGTGTAAAACAAGCAAAAATATTCTAAATTACAATCTTATTTTTTTCAGATCTTTGTCTGTCTAAATTCTCAGCCATTTGAAGCAGGGTCGTTGCTTGATTTCTGTGTTTCCCATTTTATACTTCAATAATAATAATAATAATAATGGCCTTTTGCCTGAGTAAAGACCACAGTATAGGGTCCATAGTCTTTTATATGTAGGAAATTCCATTGCAAATTTTCATAGAAAGCAAACAGCAGTGTGAGAATTTCAGATTAGTTGTGCTGGAATTGTGTAACTGAGTTTGGGGATACTATCTGAACATCATTTTCCTTCTTTTGTTGTTGTTGTTGTTATATTTTTCCAGGGTGCTAAAGGGGGAAAAGGTGATCCAGGTTTTCCAGGAATGCCAGGACGATCTGTAAGTTCTACAAGGACAGTTTTGCCTTTAAATTTACTTTGTCAATACTACTAATAGTGTCATGTTACCTGTTGCCACAGGGGGAACCTGGGAGAAATGGGAAGGATGGATTACCTGGAAGCCCTGGCTTTAAGGTATTTACATATTCATTCAATAAATTGTATTTAGGTGTTGTTGTTTTTTTGAACTGTCAGTAACTTGCCAACGCCTTACATAACATTGTTATAGGTCTAGTTATTTCTAGCATGTGTTTTGTGGGTAGTAACTGGAAATAAAAATTGTGTCTACTACAGGTAGATGTTAGTCAAAGCCATTGGGGTTTCAGTGGGCTTTGGATCAGGGCCCAATTGCTGAAGAGCTATTTGGGAAATTTATTATTAGTGATTATCAAAGACTGCTTAGTACTAATCTTGTTCTTTCCATTTCCATATGTATTCCTCTAACTCTGTGAATAATGTAAAACATTGGATATACATATATATTCTTCACAGCATTCTTTCCTATACAGGTAAATGATAAAGAGTTGATTATTATGATGGCTATTGAAAAGGGGAAAATGGCCCACAACACTGCATATACACTTGAGGGCACAATCTAGTCCTAAACCTGAAATATGCTTCATGTTAAACTAATTTAACACCAAGAATCCACCTCCATCAGTTGGTAGTTCATGGGAATTAGCAGGTTTCATGGGAAACAGAGAGAACTACCTCAGCACATCTTATTATGTTGAGCTCCCAATTCTTCACATACTTAGCTAAATGTATATCTGCCTCCTAATAGTAGAGGGTACAGGAACACAGCCTGATCTTCATACTGGGGACTGTGGTTCACGAGACTATTAGATTATTGGTTTTCCCATTACTCTGAGATGAAATAAGAAAGACGCTAAGCATTTCAATTTTTAATGCAATATGCAAGCTGGTTTTCGGTGTCTGATAATAATGAAGTTTGTTTGTGTCAAATAAACTACTTAATAGTTCCGTTCCATAAAATAATCCTTTCAGTATTGACAAGTTCATTGAATGTAAGTGATCATCTACAACAGTACTGGTGGTCATACTATGTTTAGAATATATTTGGCAAGGAGAATACATGTACAGTGGTGGCCTTGAAAATTTGAAACGTGTGTTTAATAATTAAATATTTTCAGTTAGATAACCTCAATATTTGCACTGTTTGAAGTATTTCCTTTAGATGTTATAGGAAGGAAGTACAAGGGAATAATGAAGATACTCAGCTTATCTACTTAATCTTAGGTCAAATTGGCAAATTTTTGGGGCCATAATTGTAATAAGCTTATTTGGTTTAGTCCTTATTTTCTGATTTGTCTGCACCTTTCAGAAATGCACTAGCAGAACAAACTGGATAAAGTTAGTAAAGATTCTGATGATAGTTTATTAAGAAATTACTTCATGCTTCAGCAACTGATAGTGTTTTGGATTTCTCTAGTATTTAAACATTTCACGTTTTTATTCACCATTCAATTTAGTTTTCAGCATTTTTCCATTCACCTGACTTTGGTCTGAATCTCCTTGATGCATGCAAGTCATGATTATTCACATATATCTGAGAAATCACCCAACTCTGACTTGTATAAATGCATCGGAGGATTTGGATTTGGTATCCAAATTGAGTGCATACAAGAGTATGGAATCCCATTTGAAAATCTATACTGAATATTGTGGTATGGAAAGTAGCTGTTTTCCTGCTTCTGAGACTACTTGGGTGATAAAATCAAATATGCAGCATCCCAGAACTCTCATTTTATCAGAACCAAATGAAACTCAATCTCATAATTTTCTCTCATCCCTGGTATATGATAAAATGGGTTGGATTCCAGTTAATCACTTTGTTTGACGCAGAGTTTTCCATAAAATTTCTAACAAATTTATATGTGCTTATGGCCTGTTCAAGAAATGTATGTCTTTGAAAAACATGAATTTTGAGAGTATATAACCTGCCTTCACTCTTACAGTAAACCATATGATTAAAAAAATATAAATGTATACATTTAGACTAAAATTCATTTGTCTTTATTTCCTTTAATTAACTATTTTAGTATAAGTGTATGACAGGCCCAAAAGGTCACCACTTTTTTCATCTCCTTTTGTGGAATATTCTTGAAATAGTTGTGTGCGGGAAGTCTCATTTACTCCCGTCACTCACAAAGTTAATTTATTATTGAGTGTGAGAAAGAGTTTGCGCCATAATTGCTTCAGAATATAATAGTTAACAGAAGTCTTTTATTTCTGCTTCGTTCAAACATTTTATCAGCTTCCCTTTACCATCTGCAGTATTTCATTCTGGGTCCATTGTAATCAAAATCAGAGGATTTAAAAAATGTCTGTCTTTGTTGGAGCTTTTCTGTTCTCTTACAAAATTTCTTAAACATATTTGTTCTGGGAAAGAATGTGAAAGAAATTGTTGCTGCATACCCAGGTTTTGTAATTTAAATTGACAGCAACTTATTATACCTTAACTTGTATAAATATTTTATTTATGTACACTCATTTCTGGAACTTTTTGGTTTTTGTTTCTATTTCTCTGAGTTTTTAGTAAGGAATAACATGCATGTTTTGAATCAGAACATAATTATTTGGTCATAGCTTGGTAGTGCAATAGTTCAGAAGTGCCTTGAAATAATTTTCAGAGGACTACTCTTAGTAACAATGGTAGCTGGAATCATACCTGCAATTATGATATATATTTTTTTAACACTAACATGGTGCTTGGCACAATACGAAGCACAGAAATAAAGATAGTCCCTACCCCAAAGTGCTTACAGCTTAAAAGACAGACACAGAAGACAGCATGCACTCTATCTAGTAAATTAAGAGGATTTTTTCAATACATAGCTGTGTAGATTAGGCACCAAAATACCATGATCATGAGATTGGTATAAGGCTGAAGATAGATCAGTTCTCTCAGAGAAAATCACAGTGTTTTCCATAGGCTTTATGGGATCTGCTGTGAAGTAACGTGTGTGGATTGTCACTTCCGCCACAATACCACAGGACTCTCCCTCACAGTTTATAATGTGATTCAGCTGGGCGATGTGGCTAGGCTACACTTTTGTTTAAAAAAAAAAAAAAAAGTGTTCAAGAATTGCCTGGAATTGTCATTGGACCCGGATTTTAAACATGCGTTAAAATCACAGTTTATTCCCAAACCACACAGGCTGGCCAGACTGTGTTATAAACTGGTTTTGCTGCAGCCCTGTTAAAACACTTTTAAGCACAAAGATCTTTGGCTTAGAGAAGGCAAGGCCAGCGACTTGCTTTCTCTGAGCAGCAAATCTGACTTTTGAGGTTTTTAATGCTTTTGTTTTACTTGTAGATGCATATTTGAGCAAAATGCCTAAATTCAAGAGTCAAAAATGTTCTGTAGTCCTTTATAATCATTTCAGATATGCAAACTCAAAATGGCCACTGGTTTGGTTAGTTCCACAGTACTTTTAAAATCCTATAGTTTGTCTTGCACAGCTGCCACATTTTTTCTCAGTTATGACACTATATTATCATCCCTTGTCCTTCAAACTTCATTTCCTCAGCAAACTTTGGAGTTCTCATGGAACTCTTGGCAGCTTTCTGTTTTATTTGAATCCTTTCACAGTCATGAAACTTCACTTCTCTGGATCTAGCCTAGTTTCTGACCTTGGATCTTTCCCCCCCTCCGCTTATCTCATTTGATCTCAGTGTGGCTCTTGGTAGGATCATTCAATCTATAAATCTTTTGAGACTTCAGAAAATACTGAAGTTGATGTGTCCATCTTTCATCTGCTTTGAATCTTACTCTCTAACCATTCACTTTTCAGTTCTAGCTCTTGTGTGGAGCCTTACCGAATTTAGTGGAGCTCCACACCAGTGCACTGGTCTATGGATTATCATTTGGAGTCCTCCCCATATGCAGGATCTTGGATTATTTTATCTTTCAATTATTTGATGCTGGGAGTCTTTGAATTAGCTTCTTTATTTTATTTGGGTACAACATTTATTAATCAAACACTTCCTCAACATTTTAATGGTAAGTGCAAACAGAGACCACTTCCTCAGTTGAAGGAAAAAACACCTAAGAGCTAGTTTTTACTATTAATAGAGCATGTGAGTTTCATCATCAGTAATACGAACACCCGTCACACTACATGTTGTAACAAGCAGCTAATAATGACACTTAATAATTCCTCTAATTAAGAAGGAATTATTCTGCCAGGTTTTTGGCAGTAAAATATATTTCAGACTGAACTTCAGTATGCATGTGCATATAACCAGCTATGGGATAATATTTTTAACAAGTGTCATACGTTTTTAAGTTATGTGATGGAACAGGAATACTTTTCACAGTAGTGTTTTTTCCACAAAAAATTAACAATGTATTTCTATTGGGGATAGTTTTACACAATTAAACGTACATTATAATATTGTTAAGTAATGTGTTTACATGTTTGAATGACAGATTGTATATTTCAATGATACATATGTTGAGTAAAGTACATTATCTTTATGAAGTAAAGAATAAAATTCTGAATTGACATTTCATTCTGTGTTTCAACGTATCTTTAAAAGGCATCTGTTTCATAGGGGGTTTGGAAATGGTGAGCTTCATACAATGATGAGTGGGATGAACAGGCATTTCTTAGGAGTCAGTTGGCTGAGTTCCTGTTGAAAGGGTTCTTTAATGCTGACGAGATTGTATTAATGATGTTAAAAGTAACATGTTAAAAGAGCCTAGATAGGTGTCTCATTATTTTACATCTAAAAATGTGTTACCATTTGAATTCACTATTCTTTTTGCACAGAAAGGTTATTTTTTTGTCTTGGCTAAGTTTCCCATTTAACACTCTTTTCATTTTAAAGGGAGAAGTTGGGAAGCCTGGTTCTACAGGACCAGAAGGACGTCGGGGAGACTCTGTAAGTGTTTTAACTGCTGAAATATTGGGCATGTTTTATTAGTGAATGATTTAGTTCATGTGTCAGCCGTTCCAAGTTTGAACAGTTTGCTGTATTCTGAAGTAGGAGTAGGAAGATCTACCTTTAATATATAGACAGTGGAGTCTTCATTCATATATATCAAATTTGATTTGACGACTCTGCAGTCTCTCTCTCTATCTCTCTCTATCTCTATATAGATATAGATTAGATATAATTTTGAAGACTGCAATAATTTTACACAAAAACACCACTTCTTTTCTGTCAGAACAAAGGCATAGTGAGGCATATTTGATGTTCTAGTTAACATTTTTGTTTAAATGGTATAATTGCATATATTAACTTAAAATAAAAGTACATTCATGTTGTAGAGATAAAGTTTATAGTTAAACCTGGCTGTTTTTGAATTATTTTCAAATAAGCATTAGACACGTTTGAAAAAAAACAGTTAGTCTTAAATTTGTAGTAAGTCCTAACTCAAAAATTCTTTCTTCAACATTTCTTAAGTAAATAAAAATTCTCGGAGTATAACAGAAGCTTTTTTACAGTTTGAACGCTGGAGCTTCTATTAATGCCATTATAATCCCAAGATATCTTCCTTTGTATTCCATCATTTATAGTTAACATTGACTTTCGGTTGCTATCATAATCAGTACCTCTGACAAAGTAAAGGTGCTGCATAGGTAGAGCATAAAAGGATGGGGAAAGTGGAACAAATCAGGAAGGATGTGTTTTCTCCCCTTCTGGCTGAATCAAGTGGAGAAAGCCTCTGGGGAGTTGCTGCCCAGTATTTTTCAGTTGACTTACTATGTTTTTATGATTGTTTAGTGGAAATTAATAAGTCCAATTAAAGGACCTTAAAACGACATAGGCTTGAAGCTTATTTCCATTCCCTGACTGATGAAACTGTCCACCAGTTTACAGTACCATATAACATAAGTCATCTCTCAGGCTGCTAGCTGTAGTACTACAAAAGTTTCTAAAATTGTAAAGTGGTGTTTTTTAAGTTTTTATGTAGAATACAATCTATCTGTAAAGCAGTGTTCTCAAATGTTGTCCATGTACCACTCATGGTCTGCAGAGCACTTTCTAGTAGTTTGCAGAGAGCTGGCCTTTTCTGTTTTCCATGCTTTCAGCTGCCTCTACAGATATCTTGGCTCATCATTGCAAAGCACAGCCTGGTGGCCTGGAAAACAGCTGGAAACAAGGAGGAGCCAGCCTAGCTGTCTCTATGGACAGCTGCTACATGAAGCGCAAGAGAGGAAATAGGAGCCACCCTCAGGGACATGGAGCTGCCAGCCACCAGCAGATGGGGAATGTCCAGCGGAATAGGAGAGATGGGAATGAGGCAGCTGATTAGCATGTCCCCAAAAGTTCAGGGCATTGACATTTCAGTACTGTCATGTGCTGTAAAGATTTCTTGGGGTACAATTGTGCTTTGTGCATGCAGCTTACAGAAATGGATGGTGTATAAGACCCCAGAGGGAGCACAATTCCTCAGAGAGGCACAATCCCTCCTGGACTCTTCAGTTCTACTGGTGGAGGGATAATTTGCCAACACTCATTTAAAAGATGTCACGTAGTCCCTCACCCCTACTCAGCCAGTGAGTGCCACAGGTAAACACATGTGGGTGAGGAGGCCAGAGCTATGGCTCCATCTGCTAGTCTGCTCATTCTCCACTCATAGGTTCCAACCAGCTGCAGTTATAACTGACCCGTATGCAGCCACCCTAAGGTGGGTGTGGGGATATGATCCTTCCTCCTTCCTATTCATTCTGTTCCACCTTGTCACTGCTAGATAGAGTCTAGCCCTTTGCTTTTTGACAAGTACAATCTCACCATTCCCTTCTGCTCTCGGAAATTACTGCAGCGCACAGCTACAAGATAAACACTTTCCAGGGGGTGCAGTTGTTACAGCTATATGTCTTGGTTGCGGAGCGAGGCTGAGCTGACAGCCAACTGTCTCCAGCATCTGAGAGGTGTGGTTATCCTCTATATACCACACACACTGGAGTATTGGTTTTATTAATCACTGAATTTTTGAGTAGGAAAAAGTAGTTTGTAAAACTAAGTATGTATTTCCAAGTGATGTGTTTGTTTTCTCATAATACTACTAGTAGGGCCTTAAGCTAGCCAGATATGCTGTCTCCTGGTCCTGCCCATTTTATGAAAGAAAAGTAGCCTCCAGAATGTATAGATTTATCAAGGCAGCCTCCTTTCTTGGGAGTAGGTGGAAGGCAGTGTGGGTGAAAGTGATCATGAAATGATAGAGGATTCTAAGGAATGGTAGGAGGGAAAACAGCTAAATAAAGATAATGGACTTCAGGAAGGCAGAGTTCAGCAAACTTTAGAATGGGTAGGTAAAATCCCATGGGAAGCAAGTCTAAAGAAAAAAAGAGTTCAGGAGAGTTGGCAGTTTTTAGAGACACTCTATTAAGGGCAAAGAAGGTCGGTAAGAGATCAGGAGGTCTTCAGTAACTTGAAACTCAAAAACAGAGTCATCCACAGGGTAGAAACTATGTCAGATTATGAAGGATGAATATTAAAAAAACCCACAAGCATGTAGGGACAAAATACAGGGTAACAAGAAAACATTTTATAAATACATTAGAAGCAAGAGAAAGATCAAGGGTAGGCCCATTACTCAGTGAGGAGGGAAAGACAATAACAAAAACACAGCAATGGTGATAGTGTTAAATGCCTTTTTTCTTTCAGTTTTCACCAAAAGATTAGCAGTGATCAGATAACTAACATAGCGAATATCAGTGTAAATGGGTTATGACCTGAGGCAAATAGGGAAAGAACAAGCTAAGAATTACTTACACAAGTTAGTTGTCTTCAAGTCAGTGTGGACAAATTAGGGAGTAACAAAAGTGATTAAAGGTCTAGAAAACATGCTTAGTCTGGAGAAGAGAAGACTGAGGGGGGGACATGATAATAGGCTTCAAGTATGTAATAGGTTGTTATAAAGAGGAGGGTGATAACTTATTCTCTTTATCTACTCAGGACAGGACAAGAAGTAATGGGCTTAAATTGCAGCAACAAAGATTTAGGTTAGCCATTAGGAAAAACTTCCTAACTGTCAGGGTAGTTAAGCTCTGCAACAATTTACCTAGGGAGGTTGTGGAATCTCTGTCAATGGAGGTGTGTGAGAACAGATTAGACATACCCCTGTAAGGGATGCTCTAGATAATACTTAATCCTTCCTCAGTACATGGAACTGCACTAGATGACCTATCATGATCCCTTCCATTCCCTCATTTCTGTAAGTAATCAAACACAGTTAATAATTATGAAGATAGACAATGTTCCAGTCTGCAAATGTTTTTTTCATTGAAAGAATAGAACTGGTATATGTATCTTTATTAACTGTGAATTTGAACAAATTCAAATTATGTTGTAAGAGTGAATATGCTAATTTGAGGTTTTTCTATATGCTGTGATTAAAATATGTATACATAGAAAGCTATGTAGTGTTATGGCTAGAATACATTGGAATAGTATCTCTCTGATCAAGATCTTGCCAGATGTTTTTCTTCTAACTTTACTTTTTTTAAACACAATACAGCCCTATAAATATGATATATATAAAAGCAGCCACATTAGAACACGGCAAGCTGTTTAAATGATAGTCAACCAAGATATAATTTGGGCTGAATGGGGTCCTGATCACCCTTCTATTGTAGGTAATGAGAGTTTTGTCACGGACTTCATTGGGAGCAGGATCACTCTTTTGCTTTTCTCCTTGTGTTTAGATTCATAGATTCCAAGGCCAGAAGGGACCATTGTGATCATCTAGTATGACTTCCTGTATAACAAAGACCAGAGAACTTTCCCACAATAATTCCTAGAGCATAATAAACCCACGCATGAAAACTCTTAATTAGGTTAGTTTTGAGGCTCATGGGTGATGCTGTCAGGATATTTTTAGCACTGTTTTGGGCCTGGCATATGTAGTGCTGTCACCAGCACCATGTCTAAGCAGTGGGAGTAGCTGCAATAGATCCTACAAGTTGCCTATTTCTTATAAACACATACACAGCTGAAAACATTCAAAAACTGGTGGAGAGTGTGCTTAATATTTGGGTCACAACACAGCATCTCAGATATGGATTTTTCCTTGTGTACGATGGTAGCAATATAACAAAGCACTCAAATTCTGGTTAATCCCACTGTTTGACCTGTTATCTTGACAGTGAATGTCAACTGATAACTGTGCTAGGTATGACAAGTGTGTGCCCAGTTTTAAGCATTCTACAAAAGTTTGTGAGCGTCTTACTGGAATCCTGCTAAGTAAAAAACCTTTTGCTTGAAAAGCTCACTCAGTATATACAAACAATAGGGAATTATGTATACCGCAGGAATGAATGTATTCATCATCAGAAAGTAGAAGCCATTGGCTGCATCAAGTATAATGATTTCAGTCTGTAGGAACTGTCAAATATATCATTCAAGAAGGAAACTCCACTTTCATATCTTGAAATCGATATCCCTCTAATCCACTTGCTAGGAAAAAAGCAGGCAAAAAGTGGAAAAACCCTGACTTCAGGCAGGGTTGGTAATTACCGGTATATGATGGTGCCTTATACAGAGAATATTTTGGTATTTCCACCTCCCACCTTCCAAGTAGAATGGTTCCCCCATATCATGTTCCCACTTTCAGATATCCCCATCTCTGCTATGCCTCTCAAGTTTCCTCAGTGCTCTTACTATCTCAGGACCCGTCTGTGTAGGGAACTTGTATTTTGGCCATCAAGGCTTCTTCCGTATCCTGTACTGCAAGTGATGGAGTCTTAGAGCATGGAGCCTTTTTTTCCTACAGTGGAACATCTCCTTGAGACACTGTGCTGCCTTGAAATGTAGTGCCAAGCTAGCCACGAAGCTTGCTTATGTCTAATGTTGCCCTAAAGCTAAGCTCTTCTTTAGATAGCAAATAAGAAAAACCTGCTTGCTTATATGCCCATTAATGAAAAACCATTAGCAGTCCACACCATAGGTATGCTAGTGGCCTTCACAAAATCCCTTGCTTTCAGGACATTTGCCAGGAGACACTAACACAAAGGAAAGTTTATAGACAATTTTTGATTGTTGAAAAAATAGATTTTGATATTTCCAATGATCAACCTTCTCCTTATCCAGAAGTCATGTTACTGTACGTCACTTCCAGTACTGACCTACACACAAGTCAGCAGATGTTCTAAACAGGGCTGAGTGAATACTCAAAATAAAAATAAATTCTGCAGATATTAGTTCATATTTAGACAAATTACTTTGACTGCAGTTGCAACCACTTTGTGCTTCTTTCGAATGAACAAATTTGCTGACAGAAATGCTTGATGAATATTAAGTGAATATTGAAGAATATTTATGAGAAGCAAATTTTAAAATTCATAATGAAGATTTTTTGCAATAGGTACCTGATCTTAACAGCTGCGTTCATCTATTCTGGAAAACCAAAACAGCTCAAATGTTCTATACTGAATAGTCAAAAGAAACACTAGGGATTACTTGACAAAATTATTTGGTGAATAACTTCTAATACTAAATGAACTTGAGAAAGTTGCATACCATTTTTGGATAATTCACAATCAGAAAAAGAAGCAAAATTTACTGAATACATTAGTTGTTATGAATTATTGAATTCAGCTCTAATGCTGAATGTAAATGGTGAATAAAGGAGTCATATAATGGAAACTGAAACTTTCAAGTGCATAAAGCTGCTCTTGAGTTGTTATGGTGATAGTTTCTCCTGAATAAACTAACACTAGCATAAAAAAGGATCATTTCTCTTACTGATATAATTTCATTGGAAAGCATTTGTCCAACACTAGTATCTCATGTCTACCTCTATCCAATATTAATTCTGAAATACTTACTAGTTACTCAGAAGATGTCATGACAGTGCAATTAGAATGAAACCTGACAAAGCTAAAAGAAGTATAACTATACAATGCTCTTTCTGACAAAGATCTTAGCTAGAAAGTATATGGTTCGGGTTATTCTGCTAAACTGATGGAAGTGTTGTTTGAGTTATAACATTGACTTAATTCTGGTTGTGGCTGGATGTGTGACAGAAAGGGGTAATTTGAAATTGTTTGTGAGGGAGGTTTAGGTTGGATATTAAATTATTAAAAGTATTTAGTTTACTGAAACAAGAATTGGGTAGGCCAGCTCTTACTAATTGTTTCTCTTACAGCCACCTTATGGGTATGTCTCTCACTATTTAGTCTTTTACATACTTTAGAAAACACCATAGAATCATAGAATATCAGGGTTGGAAGGGACCTCAAGAGGTCATCTAGTCCAACCCCCTGCTCAAAGCAGGACCAATTCCCAACTAAATCATCCCAGCCAGGGCTTTGTCAAGCCGGGCCTTAAAAACCTCCAAGGAAGGAGACTCCACCACCTCCCTAGGTAACGCATTCCAGTGCTTCACCACCCTCCTAGTGAAATAGTGTTTCCTAATATCCAACCTGGACCTCCCCCACTGCAACTTGAGACCATTGCTCCTTGTTCTGTCATCTGCCACCACTGAGAACAGCCGAACTCCATCCTCTTTGGAACCTCCCTTCAGGTAGTTGAAGGCTGCTATCAAATCCCCCCTCATTCTTCTCTTCTGGAGACTAAACAATCCCAGTTCCCTCAGCCTCTCCTCATAAGTCATGTGCTCCAGACCCCTAATCATTTTTGTTGCCCTCCGCTGGACTCTTTCCAATTTTTCCACATCCTTCTTGTAGTGTGGGGCCCAAAATTGGACACAGTATTCCAGATGAGGCCTCACCAATGTCGAATAAAGGGGAACGATCACGTTCCTCGATCTGCTGGCAATGCCCCTACTTATACAGCCCAAAATGCCGTTAGCCTTCTTGGCAACAAGAGCACACTGTTGACTCATATCCAGCTTCTCGTCCACTGTGACCCCTAGGTCCTTTTCTGCAGAACTGCTACCTAGCCATTCGGTCCCTAGTCTGTAGCAGTGCATGGGATTCTTCCGTCCTAAGTGCAGGACTCTGCACTTATCCTTGTTGAACCTCATCAGGTTTTTTTTGGCCCAATCCTCTAATTTGTCTAGGTCCCTCTGTATCCGATCCCTACCCTCTAGTGTATCTACCACGCCTCCTAGTTTAGTGTCATCTGCAAACTTGCTGAGAGTGCAGTCCACACCATCCTCCAGATCATTAATAAAGATATTAAACAAAACCGGCCCCAGGACCGACCCTTGGGGCACTCCGCTTGAAACCGGCTGCCAACTAGACATGGAGCCATTGATCACTACCCGTTGAGCCCGACGATCTAGCCAGCTTTCTATCCACCTTACAGTCCATTCATCCAGCCCATATTTCTTTAACTTGGCGGCAAGAATACTGTGGGAGACTGTGTCAAAAGCTTTGCTAAAGTCAAGGAATAACACATCCACTGCTTTCCCCTCATCCACAGAGCCAGTTATCTCATCATAGAAGGCAATTAGGTTAGTCAGGCACGACTTCCCTTTGGTGAATCCATGCTGACTGTTCCTGATCACTTTCCTCTCCTCTAAGTGTTTCATAATTGATTCCTTGAGGACCTGTTCCATGATTTTTCCAGGGACTGAGGTGAGGCTGACTGGCCTGTAGTTCCCCGGATCCTCCTTCTTCCCTTTTTTAAAGATGGGCACTACATTAGCCTTTTTCCAGTCATCCGGGACCTCCCCCGATCGCCATGAGTTTTCAAAAATAATGGCTAATGGCTCTGCAATCTCATCCGCCAACTCCTTTAGCACCCTCGGATGCAGCGCATCCGGCCCCATGGACTTGTGCACATCCAGTTTTTCTAAATAGTCCCGAACCACTTCTTTCTCCACATAGGGCTGGTCACCTTCTCCCCATATTGTGCTGCCCAGTGCAGCAGTCTGGGAGCTGACCTTGTTTGTGAAGACAGAGGCAAAAAAATCATTGAGTACATTAGCTTTTTCCACATCCTCGGTCACTAGGTTGCCTCCCACATTCAGTAAGGGGCCCACACTTTCCTTGACTTTCTTCTTGTTGCTAACATACCTGAAGAAACCCTTCTTGTTACTCTTAACATCTCTTGCTAGCTGCAACTCCAAGTGTGATTTGGCCTTCCTGATTTCATTCCTGCATGCCTGAGCAATAGTTTTATACTCCTCCCTGGTCATTTGTCCAATCTTCCACTTCTTGTAAGCTTCTTTTTTGCGTTTAAGTTCAGCAAGGATTTCACTGTTTAGCCAAGCTGGTCGCCTGCCATATTTACTATTCTTTCTACACATCGGGATGTTTTTTTCCTGCAACCGCAATAAGGATTCTTTAAAAATACAGCCAGCTCTCCTGGACCCCTTTGCCCTTCATGTTATTCTCCCAGGGGATCCTGCCCATCTGTTCCCTGAGGGAGTCATATGCATATGCATCCGAAGAAGTGGGTTGTAGCCCACGAAAGCTTATGCTCTAATAAATTTGTTAGTCTCTAAGGTGCCACAAGTACTCCTGTTATTTTTACTCTTGAGAATGACAACTTCTTGGGTAGGTGCTTTTCTCTTGGTAAATTAAGACCAAAATATATTGTTTCCTAAAATTATTGTGAATCTGTTCTTTAGTATATCCTTAGATAACTAAGAATGTTTATAGATGGGCAAAACAATTTTGTTTCAGGGAAGGGGAACCTGTTGGTTATTAATAAATAACCAGCCAGTTTATAATTATATACGATGAAGCTAAAAAAATATTTAAATTAATTACTTAGACGAAGCCATTTAAGGAGCTGTCATGAGACAGGCCAGTTAACCAATATTAAGAATCTTACATCCAACATCTCCAATGTTTCTGCGTTTACCAATATTTAGCCACTGTCTCCTCTCCAGAAATACATGGTCTAACCATCTGTGATTAACACGAGAAACTATTAATATTGTAAGTTACAACAGCAGTTTCATATTCCTATAAAACCATTACAAGAGTTTAAATCTAATCCCATGGCAGTATTTTAGTTAACTTTCTCTCACCAATCCACTGTGATTCTGTGTTGAAGTCTTGGGGAGACTTGGGGTGGTTTCTTCTTGAGTGTCCTTTGTTGTTCTTAGCTGTCTGTGGCAGCTTCCTTATGGAGATGGACAGGATGAGTTGTGGAGTGCTTACTGTCTAAGCTGGGTATCAGAAGGTCAGTTTGTGAGGCATTATTCAAAGCTGGTAGCTGTCACCCTTTCATTGTTTCCATGCCTTCATGGGTACTGTTTTCGTCTTATGAATGTGTAGTTTATTAACATCAGGGTTGTAATTCTTTCTTCACAGTTATATTTCCTTTGTTTTTGTGAGAACATCTTTAAGTTTGGAGTTTTAACTCTTTCTTTTATTCAGTCAGTTTTCTGAGATATGCCATCAGGGTTTAATAGGAGTTGAAATAGGAGTCCAAACACACTCCTCCTCCACAGCCCCACCCCAGAGTCCGCACCCCCAGATGGAGCCTGAACCCCTTCATAGAATCATAGAATATCAGGGTTGGCAGGGACCTCAGGAGGTCATCTAGTCCAACCCCCTGCTCAAAGCAGGATCAATCCCCAACTAAATCATCTCAGCCAGGGCTTTGTCAAGCCTAACCTTAAAAACCTCTAAGGAAGGAGATTCCACCACCTCCCTAGGTAACGCATTCCAGTGCTTCACCACCCTCCTAGTAAAAAAGATTTTCCTAATATCCAACCTAAACCTCCCTCACTGCAACTTGAGACCGTTACTCCTTGTTCTGTCTTCTGCCATCACTGAGAACAGTCTAGATCCATTAAGATCCATTACTGCACCCCAGCCCCCTGCACTAGTCCTGATTCCCCTCCCGCCCTCCAAACTCCTCGGTCCCAGCCCGGAGCACTCTCCTACACCTTAAACTCCTCATCCCAGCCTCACCCCAAAGCCCGCACCCCCAGGCGGAACCCTCTTTCCCCCTCCCCCCCCCGCACCTTACCCCACCCCAGCCTGGAGCCCCCTCCTGTACCTTGAACTCCTCATTTCTGGTCTCACCCCGGAGCCCACACCCCCAGCCAGAGTCCTTACCCCCTCCTGCACTCCAACCCCAATTTTCTGAGCATTCATGGCCTGCCATACAATTTCTATTCCCAGATGTGGCCCTCGGGCCAAAAAGTTTGCCCACCCCTGTTATAAGCACTTTAGTAGGAGCACATCAGTAGAAAGTGCTATAAGTGGTTAAAATCTACCTACTAACCTCTAGGATTCTATTACAATTCATAACCATTTATTAAAACATTTTTTTTCTAATTTCTTACCTTTTTGTACTTGCCACTGTCTGTTTCTTTATGAAAATCAATAAGAATTAATCATAAAAGTATATTAATAATTAATTCTTTAAGGGAACATTTATAAATAGTTTATAGTATAAAGCATGATCATTGCAGTCATGCAAAGGTTTGGTTTTATAATTCCCGAGAAATAAATGTTTAAAAGCTCTTCAACATACAATATAAAGCACATCTTTTGTTAGAATATGCAGTACCAGTACTTCCATACACCAAGTTACGGGTGTCTCCTTTTATTTATTTATTTGTATCCAATCTGCTAGGCCCTGCCGACACACAAAATAAGTCCTTGCTGTGAAAAGTTTATTCCAATCATGACCGGTAACTAGAGTATCAAACCACAGGATATTCCAGCCATGGAAAACATTTTAAGTGTGAAGGGAGAAACTTATGCCAGTTCTCTTCCCTTTGTACTGGATGAGGTGTTCTCTGGGCCTTCCTCCTGCTCCAGAGTCTCCTTCTCCCACTCACTACCCAGGTCTCTTGGCTTCTGGCTCATCACCCCATTCCCAGGGAGCTCCTGCAGAACTTTTGGCTCTCTGCACTCTCTCTTAGTCATTGAGAGCCCCATGCCTGCTCTCTCTGCCCCTTTTCTCACTCAGCAAATCTTCTTCTTCCCTCTAGTGCCAGGTGCCTTCTCTTAAATGCAACTGGGCTTAGCTCACCAGTCACAGATGTGCTGGCTTCTTCCCTCTTAAAGGGCAAGAGCCACCTTATGACACTATGCTTAAGTGTTTGCTGCATTGGGCCCAAGGAGACCTCTTTATCAGCTGTCTAGACTATTCTCACAAATATCACTACTTGTTTGTCCTCATCAGTAATGGGATTTGGTTAATAATAGCATTGCAATTAAAGATGGTTGGGAATTTTTTGCCGAAATGGTTTTTCATCGGAAAATGACAGTTCATCAAAACTGAAACTTTTCATAGGAAAGGGTTGGTTTCTGAGGTCCAGGATTTCTGGGGAGAGACAAAGGCCACCAGAATAGCCAAGAGCCCAATGGTTATGGTATTTCACCAGGGATGTGGGAGACTCAGGTTCAAGACCCTGCTCTGTCTGATTTGGAGTAGGGACTTGAACCTGGTTCTCCCAGATCTCACATGAGCACCCTAACCACCAGGATATTCTCGCTCACACATATACACACACTGGTGAAAACATTTGAAAGGTCTCACTTTCATCCCTGTGCAGAACAAGAAAATATTTTCAAATATGAAATGTTCACAGGATGGGAGAACTGTTTCCCACCCAGCGTAAATTATAGTATCTTGTTGTATAGGTATTACATCTGTTATTTGAACACACTTTGTAACTGATCTATGTTGCACAAATTATTTCAAAAAATACGGGTAAATGTTCCACTCACCACAACAGATAATAATTTTGAAGTATTTTTGATTTATTAGTTCAGGATATTTTAAGATTCTGATAAACAGAGAGGCTTTGTAATATGTCAGCCAATGTAATACTGCTTAGGTTGCAAAAAAGGCTCTGAAAAATTACTTGAAACTGATTACCCACATGACTGTGAGAACTGCGGGGTTCATTCACATACACACATAGCTTTACATACTTTTATCAGAATTTTCTGAAATCCTGCATCTCAACTTGAAATGTAAATGAATATAGAACATTTTAGAGAGACAAGGGGGGTGAGGTAATATATTTTATTGGACCAACTAGTGTTGGTGAGAGAGACAAGTTTTTGAACTACACAGAGCTCTCCCCAACCGAAGTTGGTCCAATAAAAGATATTATCTCACCCCCCTTGTCTTTCTAATATTTTGGAACCTACATGGCTATAACAACACTGCATATAGAATGTTTTAAGATTTACCAAATTATATATGTATATTTTTTAAAAGTCAGATTCTGCTATGAACAGGTATCTAGGACTCAAGTTGAAAATACAGAATGGATCAAGGGGTGCTTAAATTACTCTTTGTTTTCCCCTTTACAATACTAAATTGAAGTCATAGTTACACTGGTATAAAATCAGTGTACAGTAAGTGAGAAAAGAATCAAATCCACAGCGTACTATACTATCTATGGTATTTGATTTGTGAAAATGCTCAGCATTGGACTGAATTCGCTCTCATTGATGTCAGTAGTAACAAAATTAGATCAACCCTGAGCACTTCAGAAAATCCCACCCATGAAGTCCAAACTGTTCCTCCAGTTGGAGACACTTCAAGTGCTTGGACTGCTATCTGCCTTGTGTTGTATTGCGCTGACATCCACCATTTTTGTGCCAGGAAAATCAATGTTCATATTCCCAGTAAACAATGTTTGACATCTGCTGATTAATCTAGTAACATAGAAACATCTATCTATTATTCAGACCTTGCAACTTACTCATTAACTATCTCAGTTTGCAAATCCACCAATAATGTTTGAATACTGTGTTATAGTGGTTTTCAACCTTTTTTCATTTGTGGACCCTAAAAATTTTTGAATGGAGATGCGGCCCCCTTTTGGAAATGTTAGACATAATCTGCAGTTCTATAGTAATGACAACCTTTCCTGGACCTTTTAGACAGTCTGTGGATCCCCCCTTCCCTCCCCCCTGGGGACTGTGACCACAGGTTGAAAACCACTGCTCGGTAGAAATGGTTTGCTAAACAAAATGGATTCATAGAATCATAGAACTGGAAGGGACTGGAAGAGGTCATCTAGTCCAGTCCCCTGCACTCATGGTAGGACTAATTATCTAGACCATTCCTGACAGGTGTTTGTCTAATCTGCTCTTAAAAATCTCCAATGATGGAGATTCCACAAAATTTATTCCACTGCTTAACCACCCTGACAGTTAGGAAGTTTTTCCTAATGTCCAACCTAAACCTCCCTTGCTGCAATTTAAGCCCATTGCTTCTTGTCCTATCCTCAGAGGTTAAGAAAAACAATTTTTCTTCCTCATCCTTGTAACAACATTTTACATACTTGAAAACTGTTATCATGTCCCCTCTCAGCCTTCTCTTTTCCAGACTAAACAACCAGTTTTTTCAATCTTCCCTCATAGGTCATGTTTTCTAGACCTTTAATCATTTTTGTTGCTCTTCTCTGGACTCTCTCTAAATTGTCCACATCCTTCCTGATATGTGGCGCCCCAGAACAGGATACAATACTCCAGTTGAGGCTTAATCAGAGCAGAGTAGAGTAGAAGAATTACTTCTCGTGTATTGCTTACAACACTCCTTCTAACACATCCCAGAATAATGTTCGCTTTTTTTGCAACAGCGTTACACTGTTGACTCGTATTTAGCTTGCAGGCCACTATGACCCCCAGATCCCTTTCTGAAGTACTCCTTCCTAGGCAGTTATTTCCCATTTTGTATGTGTGCAACTGATTGTTCCTTCCTAAATGGAGTACTTTGCATTTGTCCTTACTGAATTTCATCCTATTTACTTCAGACCATTTCGCCAGTTTGTCCAGATCATTCTGGATTTAATCCTATCCTCCAAAGGACTTGCAACCCCTCCCAGATTGGTATCATCCGCAAACATTATAAGTGTACTCTGCATGCCATTATCTAAATCATTGATGAAGGCATAGAACAGAACTGGACCCAGAATTGATCACTGCGGGACCCCACTCATTATGCCCTTCCAGCATGACTGTGAACCTACTCTCTGGGAATGGTTTTCCAACCAGTTTTGCACCCTCCTTATAGTAGCTCCATCTAGGTTGCATTTTCCTAGTTTATTTATGAGACGGTCATGCGAGACAGTGTTCCTCAACACAAACATTATGCCTTGCACCAGAAAAGCAAAAACAGTCTGGCAGTGCCACAAGTAGCAGAACATAAATGTATAGCTCTGTGCATGAAATGCCTGTGGATGTGACCGAAACTGCTGACCACCAAAGCATCCCACAAACCCTGTCAGAGTGCAATACCATCAGATAGTTTTTGGCCTCACTTAGTCATAATGTACCTTTTCTCAACTAAAATACATAACATGTCAGAAGGCAATGAAGCAGCGTTCTTGAGGTCCATGAGGAAGCTCTTGAAGCTTCCAGGCCCGCTGTGGGTTGACCAGTGAGGACTCTGCCTGAAAAAGGAAAGGGCCACGTGGGTTGTAGAGGTAAGTGAATGTTCCTTAAATATTGGGTGTGTTTTCTAATAAAATATTCTGATAACTCATACACTAATCCAAACAACTACTCGTTAATGAAATCATGATAGAGAAAATGTAACATGTTGTAAGGCCCAGTCCGTGAGTCCCTTTCCTGTATATTTGGAACTCATACAAAGCCATAAACAGAGATGACACAGCTACAAAAAATAGGATGGAGCAGTAGTTGCTTTATTTGGTCCGGCTATCTCTTTGTAACGCATCAGTCAACTGTGTCATCTTCCTTTCACAGCAGGAATTCATGGTGGGATTATGGAGGCTAACATTAGGTGAGGAAGTCCCCCTCCACGGTGTCTCACTTTAATGTGTGAATAATATAGCAACTTTACTTAGCTTCTACTGGACTAAGTAGTCACATGACTGGATTGTGGCTGAGGAGCTATGGGTGAGTGAGATTCCAGAAATCTGTTTTGTATTCAGATATTTCACAGCAAGTAAAACCATCTCTATCATTTGTGTAAACAAAGCTTCTCTTTGCAATCAAGTTTCAAATATAGAGTATAGTGAACCTCCATTTTAGCATGTGCTGGGGGAATAAAAATAATTAATAATAATTAACTGGCATTTACAAAGAACCTTTCATCCAGAAATCCCAGCACACTCAACAAATTCATAATCTCGCTATAAAGTAGATAAACCAAGAATTACTCCCTCTGTCACTGTAATGCAGCCACTTCTGGGATGCACAGCAACTATGCACATCAAAACTAACAGCAGTTCAGGATAGCAGTATGATGTGTATGGACTACATTAAGCCACATTGTTTTTTTTTATATAGTCACATGCACAGATGCATCTAATGCCTTGTGGATGAATGTGCTCTAGCTGGCAAGAAAGTAAATATTGTGCTAATTGTGGCCTTTTCTCTTTGTTAGAGGCTAGAGGATGAGCCCTAGTAGATCAAGATAGATCTGGATGCTTTGATATTGCCTTCCTTTGCCTTGCAAAGTGATAACCATGAAACTTGAAATATTTGTCAGAAAATTAAATTAAATTTTCTATATCATAAATGATTTTAGAGATACATGTATTTATTCATCCTGTAACCCTATTTTGGTTTCTTCCCCCTCCTTACAGTCTGTAAATCATGTTTGATAATAAAGCTGATTTTTTTTTCAATTATGTCACTGATAATTTTGTTCCATCACAGGCTATCACTTCAAAAGCCAACTTTTAAAAACATGACTTCTATTTTAGTGTATAATTTACAAATATTTTCACTTTCGTGTGCACCTAAATAAATTACATATACAAATCAAACATAAGTGGGTTTTCTGTATATAAAATGCACCATTTGTTTTCAGGTGTAAAAGGGCACCGACACTGTGGCCTACAAGTGATTTGTTTGTGCAAAGTTGTGTACCTGCATCAGAGACATGACCAGATTTTCAAAGAGGCAAAGTATTTTCTTATTTGTATTCAAACCCAGACATGGTCATGCAGCCATAAGACTATTTTTATTATTAATTGGGTGTGATAGGCATTCATGCTGTTTTACAAGCAGATAAGAAATCTGTCTATAACTGAGGACAATTAAAATCTAAGGGCTTGTCTCTACTACAGGTGGGATGGACGCTGCAGTGATCAAGCCACTGGGGGTCGATTTAGCGGGTGTAGTGAAGACCCCCTAAATTGACCACCGATTGCTCTCCCGTTGACTCCGGTAAGTAGATCCAAGCTACATCGACTTGAGTTATGCTACTAACATAACTCAAATTGCGTAGCTTAGATCGACTTTTCCCTGTAGTGTAGACCTGCCCTAAGTAAGAAATCACAGAGAGGAATAGAGGAAGGAACAGAATCGCAAATCAGGGAGAGAAGAAATCATAGACTGATAAGGACATTTTACATGCTATTCCTTATTAATGAATTGCTGACATTGAGCTGTTGTTTTTTTCAAATTAGGGCCAAATTCAGCATAGGAATGCAGTGCGGGGTTTGGGGAGCACACCAAGAACCTCCCTCTTCTTCATTGCACAGGCCAAGTAGATCTGTAGGCCGTGCATAGTCATGGGCTGTTCTGCCCATATGCCACTTTGGGTGAACAGTGCCCCAAGCAGGGTGGAGAGGAGATGTTTCCATTGGTCACCCACTCTCCCTGGCTCACACAGCTATACCCTGTAAAAGGGTGCAATGGTAGGCACACAGCCTGTGCACATCTGTAACTTCCAGGATGTACTTTGCCTTCATGGGGCAGAATACCTCCCTGTGCTTCCCTTAGGGTGTTGCAGCCCCATGTTGCCCCTGCAACGCACAATTGAGCCTTTAAATAAATCTCTTTCTCTCTCTCCCTCTCTAATGCCTGTATATATGCGCAGGCTCACCTAACTGTAGCCAACGAACTTTTCAAAGATGCATCTGCACTAGAGATCATCATCAGATTATGTAATTGTCTTCTGTAGCAGCGGTTGTGATACCACAAACATCCAAAGTAGTGTGAATTGGACCGAAATAGTGGTGCTTATTAGGGGTCAGAGTCCCCCCTGCATCCATGCTCTGCTCAATACATTGGATTGTAGTGACGGTGAGGTGTCAAGATTCTACTTACAGCTCCCTGGCATGAGTTTCCATATGCCATTGGAGGATTGACGGATCAGAGGAACCATGTATTCTTCCCATCCCCAATATGCTACTTTCATCCCCCAGCACATTCCCTGTGCCAGAGAATAGGGTTATGGCTGTTGGTTTAGGAGGATGGAGCTATTTAATCCAGTGGAGACTTCCCCACTGCAGACTAGCTATGACCAGAATCAATACAGAAGACTTAGGGGCTAAATCCATGATACCGTTCGAACACCAAAAGCCCAGTTAAGGTGTGACCAGGTGAGTCAGTCGCAATCATTACATGGAGTGATATTTAAATATTTAATATTCCAGCTGGTTATGTCTGCCTTTTATAGTTCTGTTCTGTATTTCTTAACCTGTACAATAGTTTTAGGGTCAGATACTCAGTCCCGTGATACAAAGGGGACTTGGCTGCTTTAAGGCAGCTTCGATGCAATGTCAGAAAGGGAAAGAATGGCATAGTCAGCCCTGTGCCACTACCTCTTCCTCAACCAACAGATGGGCATGTTGGGGACGCAATGTGCTGCCAAAATCCGGGCCAACAATGTGGCTCCATAGAAGCACCCATCCACCAGTTCAAGTCACAGCTGCCTTAAGGATTGTGGGGGAGAAAAGTGATGTAAAACCACCTCTGCCCTTCCCAGGATCACCAGTGCGGCTATCCCACTGTCTGTAATCTCTAAAATGACATAAAAATGAGGCAGGAGTAAGAAATTAGAAAGAAGTGTGGCAGAAAAGATTGCATTGTTGTGAACATAAGGAATCCTCTTGCTCGTGTACCCATTAGTATCCATCTAAGTCTAAGGTTTGGACATGGCAGCACAACACTGCTGGCAGTTACCCCTGTTATGTCAGGTCCTGTAAGGGTGTTTCGTTAGGCAAGCTCAGAAATCTGATTGATTGTGTGTCTTTGCTGCCACTAGTGGAAATTCCAGTTGAAAATTGAAACTGGTTCCAATTGGCAACCAGGTTTTGGAACAAAGCAACGGATTTCTCGTTATATTGGTTCAAAGTGTCCATCAGTAGAAACCAACCAAAACCTTTTAAAGGGTTCTAACCATCTACTGGAATTTCCATTAGGAACATTTGAATTGCACAAGATAAATGGCAGTGTACAAACATTTTATATGAATCAGGAAAGATTCTGTGAAGTTAAATAACAGCAAGGTCCAAATCGTACCCTGACTTGCATCCCATGCAATAGCAATGGTCCAAATGCTTATCTCAGTTTTACTGGTATAAATCACTTATAAATATGCTAATAATTTTTAGAAATTCTGGAATGTGGCAAGATTGATGACAGAATTTCTTTGGGAGGGAGAGGCATATATAAAAGCTCCATGTATTTCATTTCTGCTCCTTGGGCCAGGGGAAGTGAAATTGCACAGGAGAGGGGGTATTATTATTTACTTTTATTTATTTGTTCAGTGCTGATAATTTAGTTAACACTGTACAAGACATGAAATAAAGATAGTCCCTGCTTACAAGCTGAAATAGAGAGATTGTTTCTTTCTATGACTCCCTTTGGAGCATTGACTTGTCACTGCTTTGTTTCCCTGTGTTAACATCCCTGTTTCCTCCTCTTCTCTAGCACTGGCTTCCTATAGGCCTCTCTAGACAGTCTGGCTACTGTTGGTGCTAAAGCCTTTTCCTCAGTAGCTCCCGCTATCTAGAACAGCCTTCCTGAAGGGGGTGGGGTGGCGGGAACATATGTTATTTTCAGTGTTAAAAACAAAAGTATTACTGGGCATAGCTAGTGTATTAGCAATTTTTTGCAGAGTAAATGCCTGCTTTTTGTAGTTAGTTCTTCCGTTCTGTAGTCCTTATGTCTGGCAAAACTCCAGTTCCATTTTTGTCTGTGCTATCTAAAATCTGGTTTAATTAAAAGCTTCTGGTAAGGTTATAAATACTTTGGTAGTATAGCATCACAAAAGCTGTGAAATTTGCTAACAAACGTAAGTCTGCATTTTGTATTTCCAGTGTATATCACTGGACTGAATAGCTTGGTTGAGAAGCATGCTGGGACCAAGATTTGTTTATTTTCAGAAAGCTGAGTTTTTAATATCAACAGCTAATGCCTAACTATGGCTGCAAAGATGTGACACTTTACAAACCAAATTTTCCTCAGGATTGAAGAAGCACATAGTGCTTGTAGGCTGACTGCCCTTCAGTCAAGATGGAATTTCACTGACGCATCAAAAAATGGACAGCCATGTTCTGCCCGCCTTATTCATATATGTTGGACTTAGTTACTACTAGGAGATGCAGAAACTTTTCAGCAATTTACAGCAGCTGTGGATCTAGCTCACTATCAAAATGAACTCTCTGTGGACTTTGGTTTTATTAGCAAATTAAAAAACCATATCAAAGCATAAAACTCATCTTAAACTTTCTCTCCAGACTTGGGAGTCCCTGATATTGTTCTCTTTCCCATTCCTTCATTTCTTCTTCCCTTGAGAAATGCTCCAGTTTCTCCCCTGTCCTGGGTTAAGCCAACAAGCTCTGTCAGCAAGAGGCAGCAGAAATTACTTCTGTTAGCGTTCTAGTGCTTGAGCTATGGATGGATGTCTGGAAAGGAGCCAGAGTGTTAGAAACTATTACCTTGTTACAAGTCCTGTTTGTTTATTATAAAAACCTTTTGTCCACTAGAGAACCTTGAAAACCGAAGTAATATTTCTCTGTCTTTTCTTTAGTGTGTATAATGCCAGTTGTTTTCTTCTTTTTTCAGTTTCACTATCAGAGCCCAGTTATTATTTGTGTTGGTTTCAAGGATAGCTGTGATAAATTGTGACAGCAACTTGACCATCTAATAGTACAATAATGTAGTTCTCATGTCCGATTAATATTTTCAACTTTGTCATTAAGCCCTATGTGGTTCGCAAGGAAATACTAGCCACCGTGTTGCATTAGGAGTGCTTTGTGATTATATTTATAAAAGTCCATCTGCCAACGATGGTGTTTCAAAAGGCTTTGTAACTGTCAGAGTGCCTCCCACTCTCTTTCTTCTTATTTTGAAGCGGCTTGTTTGTGGGAATACTTCATAATGTATTTTTCCCTTATATTTTTTCCTTTATTGATTCCCGTACCTGAAAACATATCAACTACTCAGTATCAACTGAAGGCACCACATCAATTTTTTTTAACATATATTTCTTCTGCTGTTCCCAATGTTCCAGATCTTTTATCCAAATTAATTTCAGACCCCTCATTCCATTTGGATAATCCAGATTTTTCTGTAATCATGTTTTATCCAGTCTGCCCTTGTATTCTTATCCAAAATCTGAGTTAACTTGACCTTTTTTCCACATTCCCAGTAATTCTCAAATGCATCATCAAGGATTTCTGGGAACGTAAAGAGGAGTTATACATAAAGAATCACGTTTCACAGGTGCTTAGATGCTACCGTTAAAGCCATCTTATGAGAGTCTATTTTGGTGTTCTAATTTATGTGTTTGCCTTTCTCTGTCTGCACACTGCTTCGGTTGCAAAATTCTCAACATTCACTGAACAATTTAATTGAAACAGAAGTCTGTGAAATCACCTGCAGTAAATAAATCCATTAACAACAGTTATTTTTTGTATGGCTTAGCCTAACATTTCACCATATTTAATGATAAATATAAATGAAATGATTAAGATTGCCATCAATGCTGCTAATTGTGACTATCTCAACAGAGATGCCTGCTGAGACTGAACTGCTCACTAGGTACTCCTGAGGGAATTCTGCATCAAAAAATTAAAAATTATGTGCCAAAAATTAAAAAATATGCCCACAATATTTTAAAATTCTGTAAAATTCTGCAAATTGTATTTGTCAGTAAATAAATGTGGCTCCAGCATGGCAGTGGGGAGCACAGGACACTGGCTGCATTGAGGTGGGAGATCACCCTGAAGCCCCCACCTCCCCTGATACAGGGACTTGGCAGTGAGGCTGCACCTGACCCTGACATAGGGCTGACACCTGACCCCAGAAACACCCCAGGACCCTGCCCCTCTGCACCAGGTACACCAGATGTGGGTGAGCAGGCTCAACCCAGCAGGATCCAAGTGTGGAGAGGCTTAGTGTGGGGGGATCCAGGTGTGGGGTGAGAGGTTTCTGTGTGGGGCAATCTGGGTGTGGGTGGCTCAGTGGGAGATCTGGCTGCACAGGAGCTCATTGTGGGGTTCTGGGTGCAGGGGCAATGGGACTCTGCAGGGGATCCAGGTGACAATGGTTGGGGCTCAGCGGGGGGCTCTGGGTATAGGGAGATGGGACGCGGGGGTGGGGGTCTGGGTGTGGGGGGGTCCGGTGCCTGGGGGGTGGGGCTTGATGGGATGGGGGTCCAGGTGCAGCTGGTTGGGGATCAGTGTGCCCCCCTTTCCTCACCTCTGTATGGAGGGGAGCAATCCTCCCCAAAAAACTGTACTCATGGTTGCCTCCTCACCCCCGCAGTTTCCCTTTGCTTCCCTGCCATTTTCTGCAGGGAAGAACAGGAACTCTGCGCAGAGGGGAGTTGTTTTCTGTGGGCGCGCAGTCACGCAGAATCCCCCCAGGAGTAAAGAACTCCTTAGTGTATTGGTGGGAGATTATAGCAAAGCTTACATTGCTACCACACATACTGTATGTGTACTAAGGAGAGAGCACTTTAGTTTTGTAATTGAGGGAATCTCCATCCTTAGAGGTTTTTAAGGCCTGGCTTGACAAAGCCCTGGCTGGGATGATTTAGTTGGTGTTGGTCCTGCTTTGAGCAGGGGATTGGACTAGATGACCTCCTGCGGTCTCTTCCAACCGTAATATTCTATGATTCTATGACTGACACAATGTTACCATCCTTCAACAGAAATCTCCAGGTAAATGTTTTCTGGATTTATGTTGGAAAACCTTTAAAATAGATGTGGTTGAAAACAAAGTTGAGTAGAATTATCAAAATAACTTTGACACAGTCTCATCAGAAAAAGTCAGTTATGAAATGAGATTCTTGGGCCATATGCTGTCTTTGGCAGCAAAAAATTGCATTGGTCAGTATTGTTGGCAATATTCTCTAATGGCAGTGGAGCATCTGCCAGATTTTGCTCTTTGATTTTTCCAGAGAACTTTTTCAGAAATACATGGTGCAATGTTAAACTACTAGTTAGCTCCATAGTTAGCTGGCCTTCAAGCATTTTCTTCATTCAAGGTTTCTCATTATGGATCAAACAGACAGTAATGGTCTCCTGTTAAATTTTTGCTTGAAAGCACAATCATACTCTTTCAATCTGTAAATGGGTTTATTTCAAACATTTGTGTTTTTATTGAGAGACTGGATAGTTTGATAAATTATTATTTCTTTATTAATAGAAATAATATTAATAAAGAATTATTATTATTAATTATTATTAATTAATAATAATTATTATTATTATTCCTTTGTGGATTGTCTTAGACAATATTTATTAAATGTGTGACACATTCATAAAGTGTAGGCATACGGGATATAAAAGGAAGTCTGTTTAAGGCTGTGTGCCAATATACCACAGAGATGTGATCTCCTTGAATGGACTTTGCCTCAACATCAGTCTGGCACCCTATAACATGGTGAGCTCCATCCATGCGCTCTGATGGTTAGAAGCCATTCAGGCTCTCTGGTGAGTGGCATCTCCACATTACATATTTATGTTCCCACCACCAACCCCAATACAGCAAAGTATTTACAGTGGTTTCTTATCCTGTCCCATAGGGCCAGAGAGGAACAGAGATATCCCTCCCTTGGGATCTCAACACATACTGGGCTCAGCTAACCCACTCTCTCACCTCTTTACTTCCTTCCTGTGTTGTCTTTTATAGCTCTCAATTGATGGCTAATTAGTTCCTCTGCTTCCCTAGACTGATCAGTTAATTAGCTGCGTATTCCCCAGTCAGCCTGCTCCAGGGGAACTAATTGGTGCCTAAATGATTATAGGGCTGGTTTATTTGTTATCCTCCAGCACTCTGTCACACACCCCTTCAATGTTTTCAGTTTTAGCATCATCTGCTGGAGGAGTCTGGTTGTAAAGTGTTTGCCCATAGTTGAGAAGCATCATTATCTTTGGAGACTTTTCCATGAAATGTTTCCTTCCTCCAGCAGTAAAAGTTTCATGGGGATTTAATGTATTACCTATAAGACTGAGGATGTTAAATGACTAGTAACAGAAGATGGAGAGACACATGAGTAGAAAAGGATAATTAGAAATAGAGTACTTTCTCTGGAAGAAGGTATATTCTCTCCTGTTATTCAGAAGCATAGAGTTTGGCGTAGTGAGACATAAATGTGGTTATACTACTGGTTATAAAAAGTGGAAAAAATATTTGATTTGAAATGAGGCTCTTGTTCTAAGCAAATGAGCTTGGACCTACTTCATTTGAATACATAAGCTAGCAAGCAACTCCCTTAATGGGGACATACTGCAGAGTTGCATGGAAAAAGCCCTATCTGTGTGGTATGATCCAAAACCAAAAATAGGGAATTTGTGATTAATGAAAAGCTGCAAATGGATTTTTCAAGGACAGGGAAACCATGTGTTTTTTTGCAGCTATATCCATTAAATTAGCCAGATATTATCAAAGGATGGAAGTCATTTAAATTGGCAGATAACTGGGATAAAATGGTCCATTTATTTTAAGTAAAAATACATGAAAATTGAAGCTCATTATGATAATGGAAACCAAGCTGAGATGGTTCAGTACATAAATCACATAAGAAATCACATAATTTGGTGCATACAAAGTTGTTACAAATGTTTTAATTAAGAGAGAATATACAGCCTACCAAGAATTTCTTTACATGCCTAACATTTTGTTGAAAAACAAAACGCTTCCATTAAAAGAATTTAAGCCTTAATATTTTGATATATTTTCTCTTTCGAGTTGTAACATTTTCCTGCTAGTTGACAGGCAGAAAGTACCAATATACTAATCACAATATTTTTGGAATTAATCCTCAGGAAAATATGGCAACAATAAAACAACTGACAACTTTCTCAGTTAAGGGCTTAGGCCCTTGACCCTAGAATTGGGTTTATGCAGGTTGGACCCAGGCCCGCTGACAGCAATTCCGGGCCTCGGGGCAGAACAGTCAATGGGCCCCCTAGAAAGGTCCGCCTGACATTTAGGTGGTTTTGTGCCTGCGCTGGCTGGTGCCCAGCGAGATGCCAGCTGCGCTGCTGGGCGTGCTCTTCCGGCACGGCCAGGACTTCCATATGCCCGTGCAGCTGCCTTCGCCACTGCTGGTACCATCCTGCCTGCGCCAAGGAGCCCTGCAGCCCGACCGGGCGATTTAAAAGGGCCAGGGACTTCCAGCAGTGTTCCCTCTAATTTTCCCACCGATGTGCAGAATGAATTTTGTTATGTGCACCAATATGGAGGTGATGTGTCACACATCGCCTCCATATTGGCGCACATAACAAAATTCATGTGGTGGGGTGGGGCTGAGGGGTTCGGCATGTGGGAGGGGGCTCAGGACTGGGGCAGAGGGTTGGGTTGTAGGAGTGTGAGGGCTCTGGCTGGGGGTGCGGGCTCTGGGGTGGGGCCAGAGATGATGGGCTCAGTGCTGTGGCAGAGGGTTGGGTGCAGGGGGTGAGGCTCTGGCTGGGAGTATGGGCTCTAGGGTGGGAGTGAGGGGTTTGGGGTGTAGGAGGGTGCTCCGGGACTCCCCCCAGCTCTCTCCCCCCACAGCAGCACCTGTGCTGAGGAAGAGAAGTGCCTCTCCCTGCTGCCACAGCTCCGGGGCTGAGGCTGCAGGATAGGCCCCTCCCCTTGCCCCTGAAGGTCAGGACCGGGGCTGGGGTAGGGGAGCCCCGGTCACATCTGGGTCTGGGCTGAGCTGAGCCATGCCACCCCGGCCACTCCTGGGTCCAGTCGCCCCAGCCGTGGCAGGTCCAGGCTGCAGCAGAGTTGGGGCCAGGGGAGGGGCGCCCCAGCTGTAGCAGGTTGTGGGCCGGGCTAGATTGAGGCCGGGGCACCTCTCCCCTGGCAGCGGCAGGTCCCTGGGTGGGTTCCCTGAGTGCCTGCGCAGTGCTAAATAGGCTGCCACAAGGCCACGCAGCTTACAGGGAACGTAGGCCCCCAGGTCTTTTAAATTGCCCGGGGTCCTGGGCAATTGCCCCCTTTGTCCCTTCCCCCCCCGGTCCCTGTTGGTGGGCCTGGTTGGACCCATGCTCACATTGAGTCCCATGAAGCCAATGGGGCTCCCCACGGTTCCAAGGGGTCCACCCATGCCAATCACAGTCATATTTCGTAAAAGGATATATATTTCTAGATTACTGACTAGGGATTCTGTGCCTAGTCCAGTTTTCACTTAGAGCCTGTCATAAACATACAGCTCAGGGTAGCATAAAATCCCTCCTTTACCTGTAAAGGGTTAAGAAGCTCAGATAACCTGGTTGGCACCTGACCAAAAGGAGCAATAAGGGGAGAAGATACTTTCAAATCTGTGGGGGAAGGTTTTTGTTTTGTGTTCCTTTGTTCTCTCCGGGTCAGCGAGGAATCAGGGCAGGGAAAATACATCTCCCAAAGTCATACCTGAAGTAAGCCTCTAAGATTACAAATTGTAAGTAATAGGAAGAAAATGCGTTAGATTATCTTTTGTTTTAGCTTGTGAATTTTCCCTGTGCTAAGAGGGAGGTTTATCCCTGTTTTTGTAACTTTAACGTTTTGCCTAGAGGGGAAATCCTCTGTGTTTTGAATCTGATTACCCTGTAAATAACCTTCCATCTTGATTTTACAGAAGTGCTTCTTTTACTTTTTTCTTTATATAAAAGTTCTGTTTTTAAGAATCTGATTGGGTTTTTAGTATCCTAAAAACCCAAGGGTCTGGTCTGTGCTCACCTTGGTTACTCTCAAGCCTCCCCAGGAAAGGGGGTGAAGGGGCTTGGGGGGATATTTTGGGGAAACAGGAACTCCAAAGTGGCCCTTTTCCTGAATCTTTGTCTAACTCACTTGGTGGTGGCAGCATACCGTCCAAAGGCAAGGAAGAATTTGTGCCTTGGGGAAGTTTTTAACATAAGCTGGTAGAAATAGGGGTCTTTCATGCGGGTCTCCACATCTGTACCTCAGAGTGGGGAGGGAACCCTGACAGAGCCAAATACCAATTCCAGTGTAGTCAGTGGCAAAACTCCCATTAATTTTAATGAGATCAGGATTTGGCACTTAGTTTTCCAATTGCTCTTTTAACAGGTTGCTGCTGGACCATTAGCTAATGTGCTATCTACTACTGTACAACCTCTGTAAATGGTGGATCACTCATTTAGAAACAATTTGGTAATGGTTCAAATATTATTACTTCTTACTATTTATTAATTTTATATATTGCATTAGCTTTTAGAGACCTCTGTCAAAGACCTGTTGTGCTAAGTACCATGCCAACAAGTGAAACCAAGACAATTCCTGCTCCAGAGAACTAACAATGTAGGTTTATACCAAGATGGAAACAGGGAAGGACTGCAACATTTACACAAACTAGTAGTCTCAATCTTTTTAGTCACAGGTGGCTGCCAATCTAACTAGTGTCTGATGACAGTAATTTCTAGGCACCATGGCAAAGATAGATGGTAAGGATAGATATAAATCCCAAATTCAGTAAGGTTCTTAAACACATGCATGACTTGAAGCACACGAATAATTTGTTGAAGTCAATGACTGCTTACATGGTTAAAGTTACACGTGCTTAAGTCCCTTGCTAGATCAAGATCTAAGAGGTGATAAGGAAGTGGCTTTACAAATTTTGATGGGGAGTTCTTCCCATGTAAAAAGGATGACCTGAAGGAAAACATGAAGGTACTCGTAGGAAAAGCTGACAAGTGGGCAGTCAAGGCTAATGTCTCTGGAAGAGTGAAGGCAGGGGTCAGCCTTGCAATAAATTTGATAGAAAAGGGATAGCTAAATGTGGAAGGGACTGACAAAAAAAAGACAAGAAGCTTGTGCTTGATTCAGAGGAAAAGGGGGAGCGAGTGGAGGGATGCAAAAAGGGGGTAAGATCAAAATGACCACTTTTTAAAGCTCAATAAGGCTTTGAGATTTTTTGAGTTTAAGTTATAGTGGATAGAAATACAGTGCTAAATTTTATTGGGATAGTGATCGTAAAAATGCACTGTTAAATTCAGACAGTAAAAAAAAAAAAGTTTTCTGACCAGAGGAAGAAAAAAGAAAATTAAAATAGAGAGTTGCCCATCTTTTCTCATGTATTACTGACAAAAAGTTGCTTGATGCAGTTAATTGTGCAAAGGACATCCCCAAAGGCCATATTTTCTAGGCCAGTGAATCACAAATTATTCCATAGCATTCATTCTATCACTCCCAGTGGGTGGCAATTTTCCCACTGGTAGTGATTCCAAACATTGTGTTTCCCTTAGTGAAAACTTGCATGATGCATCTGTTTTATATTAACTTCTAATTAAAGACAGGCATTCATTATAGTTCCAGTTTATGCAGCCTTTACAGGAAAAGAATTAAACTAGATTTGTCAACTCATACTTTAAAGTAGTAGTATATCTTTTGATCATTACAGTAAGGTTACTGTGATAGTTTACTTAACATTGTCACTCTCTCAAATATAACTTCCTGTTATAAGTGGTTTATTACTCATGTTGTTAAAAATAAATAAATAAAAGAATTCAGGTTCTGAAGCTTTGTGTTGCATATGAAGTATCTGCTTAGGAGTGAATTTCTAACACTTTTCCAAAACTTGGTTTGGCTTTTAACCTAAAAGTTAAAAAGAAAATATAGGATGTCTGAGAGGCTTTTAAAACACTCTCCTCTGGGTAGGTTCCAGTAATTTCGATTGGCATGAACACAGGTTATGCATGAATAGGGAAATAATAGAGTGAGGATAGATAAGGAAATAGAGATTCAATTTAATTTTCTAGGCCTTCTGGACCCAGTCCTACAGAAATTAGCCATTGCAGCTGCTGGACCATGGAAGTTATACAGGAAAATAATTATTGTGGGGAAAGCCTCTTTCTTCACCGGTCATTACATGCCAGATTAGCCATTTCATACTGCTCCTTATGTGCCAATCAATATGTGGTGAATGACTTTGAAGAACTCCACTTAGTTTGCTCAGGGAATCCCTGAGGCAAACTAATGTGAGGGGCAGATTCATTCTCAGCTGAATAAATGTCAGTGAGCCAAATAAGGACATTAAGGATCTGGTCCTGCTCCCACTGAGGTCAGTGGCAAAAATCTCATTGACTTCAGGGATACAGAATCAGTCCTACAGGAGCTATGGCTGGATGAAGTTTATTTTCTTACAATCCTTCATTGCTATTGATGTTGAGGTAAAAGCAAAAGAATGGTATAAATGGATCCCTTCAGCCAAGAAAGTTTTTTAAAAGGAGCTAAGCAGGGCATTAAGGGTTTTTCTATTGTTTAAATGTTCGTGTGTGTGTGTGAGAGAGAGAGAGAGAGATTATTTAATCTGATTGAATACAACCTGGAACACTTTAGTGTTCTGCTTCCTTGCTGAGAATATTTTGGCAGTTTCAGAACCTGTGGCAAGATGTTGAGTGGAGAGGCCCCTACCAAACAGTTCAGAACTCTCCGGTCTGCTTCCCTCCAAAATTCTGTGTGGCAACGAGGAAGGAAGTGTCCTCTGAAAAGGAAGAGAGAAATCAAGAAGTCTGCTCAGAAAAATCTTTTAGAGAGTGAGCAGTACTTCCCTCCAGACATTCCTCTGCTACTTCCACAGAAACATCAGAGTTTTGGGAAGTGGTGAGGAAATTCAAGGCATAAATTATTTGTGCTAGCCTCCGCATAAATCTCTTGCGTTTACCCCTTCTCAACCTGCCATGTAATTACAAATGTATGCAGTGTAGTTGTAGCCATGTCGGTCCCAGACTATTAGTGAGACAAGGTAGATGAGATAGTATCTTTTATTGGACCAACTTCTGTTGCTGAGAAAGACAAGCTTTGCTACACAGAGCTGTTCTTTGGGTCTGGGAAAGGTAGTCAGAGTGCCACAGCTAAATACAAGATGGAACAGACATTTAGCATAAGTTGTTATCACATATTCTAAGGGACCATTCAAAGTGAAGTGGCCTGGTAACACCCCTGTAGTCATAGGACAAAAACATGGTCTTAATGAAGACACTAGATTCATGGGTTGTCACAACAATCTGTAACCCACGAACCCCCCCCCTTTTTGTCCTATGACTACAGGGGTGTTAACAATTATTCTCACACATTGATTTGTGGGTTTGGGAGGGTCATTTACATTTTCAAATGTTATGACAATACTTGTAACTCCCCTATGTGTTAAATAAGTATTCATTTGTAGATTGGGGAAACAGACACAGAGGATATGCAACTTGTCCAAGGCCACACAGCAAGTCAGGATCTTAGCCAGGATTAGGATTTAGGAATTCCTGGATCCACCTCATTCTCAATCCACAAGACCACACTATCTCTCACAGTCTACAATTTCACAATAGGTATCCTCTCCTTACAGGCATTTGGCCCCATCTACATAATTTTACAACTACGGTAATCCGGTGAGACAGTTTACTAGTATAGCATAACTCATCCCTAAACACTATCACCATCTTGCTAGTAAGAACTATGTCCAAATGTAGTTGTTGTGAATTTGGTTCCAGCATGAGTGTAAACACGTGGTCTAGGGCCAATTGCTTAAATTTGAGGCCCTGGCTTCCCTGATTAAATTGTTCAGCATTGTTGTGCAAGGACGTCAGGTGAGGATGGGTTTGATGTGGTAAATGTGGTCAGTTGATTACTTCATTCCCATCCCTTGCACATACCATAGTACTTAATCAATGTCAATATATGGTATAATATCCAATTTTCTTCTACTTCTGTTTGGCAATTGATACATTTACTTTCACTCTTTTCTTTGAAATATATATTCTGGATGTTACTTAGATTTAATCTCATCAAATGAATTGTAATCTGAAAAAAAAAAAGCAAATGAGTGACTCTGAAAGTCTTATTATTTTAGCAGTTAGGTGTGAATTTGAATGAGAAACCTTCTCACGAAATGTATTTACACATTAATCCTGTTCTCAAGATTTAATGGGTTTTACTTTTTATTTTATATTCCATTCTTTTTATTCTCAGGGTTAAATTAAATCCATATGCACATCATTTTAACCAAATCAGTGGTTAGAACCTATTATTACTGTCTTCATAAATTTTTGTTCCTCGTTAATGGAAAAAGAGCCAAATTTTCTTCTCAGATCCACATAATGCTTTTCTGAATTTTGGAATAAGTTGTTTGTTTGAAGGGGTAACATTGATATTTTGCTAGCCCCCAAGCCTCTCTGTTTGTGCTGGCATATTACAAAAGGGTTGTATGTTTTGCATAAAAATTGACTCCTTTTGGGAGGAAAAAACAAAACGAACAACAACAGCAACAAAATGCCAAGAGCCATTTTAGTGAGTGTATATTACTGTACATATGATCCTGGAATAATTAACTCCTGCTCTGACCCTCCTTACATTACCAACATCTTTTCAATAAATATTATCCTGTTTCTGAAAAAATCTTCTGATGGGTAGTCAAGTATATGGAATATATTGTGTTAATAAAGTACAGTCAAGTATATGGAATATATTGTGTTAATAAAGTACAGCTATTTAGAATTCATGGACAGGACTAATCTCATCTACATTTATTTAAAACCATGTCTGGTTATGGAACGCTTAAAATTTGACTCCTTTTGGGAGGAAAAAACAAAACGAACAACAACAGCAACAAAATGCCAAGAGCCATTTTAGTGAGTGTATATTACTGTACATATGATCCTGGAATAATTAACTCCTGCTCTGACCCTCCTTACATTACCAACATCTTTTCAATAAATATTATCCTGTTTCTGAAAAAATCTTCTGATGGGTAGTCAAGTATATGGAATATATTGTGTTAATAAAGTACAGCTATTTAGAATTCATGGACAGGACTAATCTCATCTACATTTATTTAAAACCATGTCTGGTTATGGAACGCTTACAGCCCAGCTCCAGCAGGTCTATTATGCTTTTGGAATACTGAAATATCTTGACAGAGCAATAGTTTGGAGAGAAAATGTGTATTACTCAACATGAGTAAAGGTGGTAGAATCAGGCTTTTATTATCTAGTGTAGCTTTCTATAATATTGTGTCATTGCTTTCTCCTGTAATTGGTACCAAAATTAGAACCTTGATGACTAGTCAAAGCCCACAATGTGTCATTATTAAATATATCCTGAAGATAATTCTGTTAGATGGAATCTATATTAGCTAAAACTAAACTAGAGTTTAAGTATAGTGTAAACCATAGAACAATTACAATTCTAAAGTTTGTTGGCCTATCCCCTGTTCACATGCTGATGTTACACAGGTGTAATTTCACTGATTACTATGGAATTATTCCTGATCTACATTAGTGAAGGGGAGATCAGAATCATGCTCGTAGTGTTGAGCAGAATGCACTACCCTGATGCTGTGTTAGGCATTTCATAAAATCTGGATTTCCTTTGCTTTATCACTTCACTCTAGGCTTCCCATCATTATTTTTGGTTTCCAAAGACAACAACATAATGCTAAGGGAAGAGCTTAATATTCTTAGAATCAGTAGGTCTTCATTAATAACAATTTAGGAACTTATGTGAATGTGTTTGACTGGAAGAGGTTTTACCTATGTGTGTCTGTTATGTCCAGGACATCTCTCTACTTAGTTCCATTGCAGCATATTACGTTAAATACTGGACAAAATAATGAAGTCAGTGAGCCAAATTCGCAATGGACTTACTCTGGATTTTCACTGGTGTAACTGAGAACAGGATTTGGTCTACTAAGGCTGCATAGGGAGTAACTGAGAGCAGAATTAGGCTGACTACACATGTGAGAGTTTTGTTTCTGGGATGAATTTGAGTATTCTTTCATTCGTTATAACACTTTGTGCTAACGACATGTAAAAAATGCATTCAGGTTGACCATCCTTAGTCACTTATAGTGGCCCTCCTTAAAGCCTGTGGAAGCCCAACAGCCATGTCTAAGAGCAGAAATTGGGACACAAAAACAATCATCTCCAGTGTCCCTCAGATCTGATCACTACAAGCTAGACAGGAACGTAAGATTTGCTATGCTGGATTGGACCATTTATCCATCATGTTTGGTGCCCTAGCTCTGACAGTAGTCAGTAGCTCATGCTTTGTTGAAAGGTGAAATGAACCTAGATAATTGTGCAGTATTTAGCTCTCTAGCAAATATTTTAAGTCCTGAAGCATGAGGTTACATTTACTCTGTTTTTAGCAAGCATAACTAAATGATAGTATTGTAAAAGAAAATATTTTGCATGAAATTACAATTTTTGTTACCGCAAAGTGCTAGCCATGTAAACATGTCATGATAGATCTAAAAAACAGCTGGTTTATTTGAAACTGTGATCATGCCAAAGCTGGCCTGTACATTCTGTAATAGGAAAGCTTATGGGTATTTCCTTGTCTGCATCGTCAGGATTTTCACTCTCCCATTCCACCCTCGGTGGGGCAAAGGTGGGGACCTGACTCTGCCCACCTGCACATTTGCAAGTACTGGCGGGGAAAATAGAGGGGGAGGCACTGAATTCTTTGTTTTAGTCTATATCCGCCAGAAGCATTAGCTTGCATGTTTCCAGGTTGTATCTTATTTCCTGGCTATGTTTCTTACCCAAATTAAAAGAGAAATGTTAAACCTTTTAAAAAAAAAAAAATGTTTACAAAATTTTTTTTTGGAATAGCCATTTTATATATTTAAAACTTCTTGTTTTTTCTCTTAGGGAATTCCTGGAATCCCTGGAAGTCATGGAACAAAAGGACAAAAGGTATTCATAATAATTTAAGATACAATTAAAATCAGTGCAAATTTAGTTTTTTTGGCCTGAATAAGGATTTGAGGGGAAATTTTCAAAAGCGTCGTAAGGGATTCAGGAGTACAAATTCCATTGAAAAGCAATGGGGACGAATCGGGAGGGTCCCAGAGCCCAGGCTGTAGCCTGAGCCTGAATATCTACACTGCAAGTTTATAGCCCGCAGGCCAAGCCTCACGCTCTCAAGTCAGCTGACACAGGCCAGCCGCGGGTATTTTATTGCCATGTAGATATACCCTCAGAGAGAGAAAGGACTGGATGTTATGCTGGGTGTTACAGATTGCAGGGCCCCTTCAGTCTCCAAAATACTACCCTGACCTGGGCCTTAGAGATGTTTTTCAGACTCCAAGTTTGTTTGATCTGAAATAAGAGCCTTATGAACTGGGTTAAGCTGCCCCTGATCTGACCTCACCTGATTCCAAAGGGTAAGGGAGAAAGCCTGTCTGCCTCCTAGACCAATAACAAGGAACTCTGCTTGCCATGGTTGGTTTGGAGGCCTTCCTAAAGGGGATCTATTTTTTTCTTAGTTTGGTTTTGGCCTTCCCTGTCTTGGATCCTGTACAGGGACTCATGCTTCTAAATCTTTTATGCACACTGCAAATCTTTTGGTCTTTTTTTTTCATTCTGTGATTAGAGCAATCAGTATGGGATGTAAAAGGCTAACATACAATTAATTAGACCTTCTAAACTTTGAAATCAATCCTGGTGAAACTAATCTGTAGAAGTAGGGTTTTGTAATCAAATTTATTTTTTGCACCAATATTATATTTATGTGAGATGTTTTCAATTATAGGGTGAAATCGGACCTCCAGGGCAACCAGGAGCAAAAGGATCACCAGGGGCCGCTGTACGTTTTTTCATGTAATTTCCTAGGCTATTTAAAAAGAAAAATCAAATTCTTAATGTGTAAGTGTAATGTCCTGCTTTTACTGCCATCATTAGCAAAGTTTGGCCCTGGACATTCAGTACTGCAGCATAGACCTCTACCACTATAGCTAAAGAATGAACTAGAATAATTGGTAGCAAGCTATTTTCTGCTGTGGAGTGGCCTCTAGAAGATGCTGCATAATACAGTGAAACAATGGGTTACATCAGCATGATTGGCTCCATGTTACAGACAGCGTAAGTTGTTACTGCACAAAATTCTCTGTTACTCACACACTCTAGAGGCACCCACACTTACCCTGTTCCTAGGGCTCAGGCGTAACCCTGTTAATTTAGGCATCTAACTTTACCCCTCCGTGGGCTCCAGGCTCTACTCCTCCGAGCTCTGGGCTCTACTCCTCTGGGTTCCGGGTAAACACCCATTCCCACTGGACTCAGGGTTTAATCTTTTGCGGGTTTATGGGGTCTTTTACCAGTGAAAAAGCCTTACACAGTAATACCCTACTTAACTTCTATTTATTAATCAAACAGAATGCACATACTACACATAAAATGCTCACCACTCTCAATGAGACGGATGAACTTTTCTTGGTGGCCAGTCAGGATCAGGTCATCTGGGGGGCTCCAGTTTCTGCATGGTGTCATTGGCAGAGTGTTGTGGTCTGGCAGTTCTGATCTTGGGACTGTGTCCTGGAGCTGGTTCCCAGAGAACTTCTCTTTGGACCCCAGTTTATATAGTGAAACTTGAGTCCTGCTTAGCTGTACCTTAATCAATCATTTTACTAAAATTTTACTAACCAATCCTAACCTATTGTGACAAAATTCTTTAACTAATTATATCCCACCATGTTAATTAATTTACACCTAGCAAAATTAATTATGTAACAGACAGAAACAATCAAAGAACCAGACAGATATCATATAGACAGACTATAAGGAAATGGGGACCATAAAGATAAAACCACAACTACTGATAAGTGGTTTCTTGCCAGACAGAATGCTATCAAACTAAGTTTTCTTTAACCATCTTAAGATCTGTTTCTCTATCTGGTGATAGTGGGTGCTATTAGGAGAGGATCTCCTTCTTAACAGCCCAATATTACATTGTTTTAATGTAATTTAGATGGCATGTGAGGATGTGACTTTCTGCTTCTTAGCTAATGGCTGCTGTTCTCCTAATACGGCTGCAGATAAAGGCCTTAGGCCTTACAATATGGCTATAGGAAAAGCCTTATCCTCACAAAGTGGGAGTGTGCTAATAACATTTGCACATACAAAGTTGGGAGGTATTGCCAGTATGGAGGAGGACCAGAATATCATACAAGAAGATCTGGATTACCTTGAAAACTGGAGTAAGAGAAATGGGATGAAATGTAATAGTGGAAAGTGCGAGGTCATGCATTTAGGGACTACCAACAATATTTTTTGGTATAAGTGGGGATATATCCGTTGGCAGTGATAGAGGAGGAGAAAGACCTGGTGTATTGGTCAATCACAAAACAACTATTAGCCACTAATATGATTTGGCTGTGAAAAAGGCTAATGAAATCATAGGATGCATCAGTTGAGGTATTTCCAGTAGCGATAGGAAGTGTTATATTATCATTATACAAAGCACTAGTGAGACCTTACCTGGAATACTGTGTGCACTTCCGGTTGCCTGTGTTTAAAAAAGATGAATTCAAACTGGAACAGATGTAGCGAAGGGCCATTAGGATGATCAGAAGAATGGAAAACATGTCTTATAAGAGGAGACACAAGGAGCTTGGCTTGTTTAGCCTAACAAAGCGAAGGCAGAGGGGCGATATGATTACTCTCTATAAATATGTAAGAGGGATAAACACCAGGAGGGAGAGGAGTTATTTCAGTTAAGGGCCACTCTTCGCACAAGAACAAATGAATATAAACTGACTGTCAACAAGTGTAGGCTTGAAATTAGATGAAGGTTTCTAACCATCAAAGGAGTTAAGTTCTGAAACAGCCTTCCAAGGGGAGCAGTGGGTGCAAAAATACCTAATGTGTTTCAAGACTGAGCTTAAGCCTAACTTGATAAGTTTGTGGAGGGGATGGTATGATGAGATTGCCTACAATAGTATGTGGCCCATCTGTGACTGCTAATAGCAAATATCCTCAATGGCTGGAGATGGAACAGTAGATGGGGAGGGCTCTGAGTTACTACACTGAATTCTTTCCCAGGTGTCTGGCTGGTTGGTCTTGCCCGCATGCTCAGGATCTAACTGATCACAATATTTGGGGTCAGGAAGGAATTTCCCCCCAGGTCAGATTGGCAGAGACCCTGGGTTTTTTTGCCTTCCTCTGCAGCATGGGGCATAGATCACTTTCTGATCTACACTAGATCCACTAGACTAATGGATTCTCTGTAACCTGAAGTCTTTAAATAATGATTTGAGGACTTCAGTAACTCAGTCAGAGGTTATGGGTCTATCAGAGGAGTCTATCAGAGTCTATCAGAGGTCTATCATATGATCAGGATGATCTCGTCTGGCCTGAAAGTCTGTGAGTCTATAACTGAGTACTTTCTGCAGAAAAGGACCTAGGGGTCACAGTGGACGAGAAGCTGGATATGAGTCAACAGTGTGCTCTTGTTGCCAAGAAGGCTAACGGCATTTTGGGCTGTATAAGTAGGGGCATTGCCAGCAGATCGAGGAATGTGATCGTTCCCCTTTATTCGACATTGGTGAGGCCTCATCTGGAGTACTGTGTCCAGTTTTGGGCCCCACACTACAAGAAGGATGTGGAAAAATTGGAAAAAGTCCAGCGGAGGGCAACAAAAATGATTAGGGGTCTGGAGCACATGACTTATGAGGAGAGGCTGAGGGAACTGGGATTGTTTAGTCTCCAGAAGAGAAGAGTGAGGGGGGATTTGATAGCTGCTTTCAACTACCTGAGGGGGGGTTCCAAAGAGGATGGAGCTCGGCTGTTCTCAGTGGTGGCAGATGACAGAACAAGGAGCAATGGTCTCAAGTTGCAGTGGGGGAGGTCTAGGTTGGATATTAGGAAACACTATTTCACTAGGAGGGTGGTGAAGCACTGGAATGCGTTACCTAGGGAGGTGGTGGAGTCTCCTTCCTTGGAGGTTTTTAAGGCCCGGCTTGACAAAGCCCTGGCTGGGATGATTTAGTTGGGAATTGGTCCTGCTTTGAGCAGGGGGTTGGACTAGATGACCTCCTGAGGTCCCTTCCAGCCCTGAGATTCTATGATTCTATGATTCATAGGCTCTTAAGTAATGTAGGTGCGTCTGAAAAAATTGCCCAATGTATTTATCCTCACAACACCCTTGAGAGGTAGGAAAATATTATTATCCTAATCGATAAATAAGGAACAGGGACAGAGACTAACAGCCTTGCACCAGGTCACGTAGAAACTCTGTGGCATGGGAGAAACTTGAACCTCTATCTCCCATGTCCAGGCTAGTTGCCTAACCACTGGCTCAACCTTTTAGCCTCTGTTATACCCGTATAAAATGCATATAGGCAAGACTCTTATTCAAGAAAGATCTACATCTTTTGTATGTGAACTCTAATCGTATTTCCTTACATTTAATGCTATGTAACTCATTTATCTGAGATCTTTAAAATCATGAAGTAATCCTATTAGTGACTCCTACAAATGATTCCTTTTTCCAGAGTATATGGGAATAATTTTTAACAGATGGTAGCTTTCACTGATTGAAATCTGAGTTTACTGCAAGAAATAAAAATGTTGCTTCTTTCGTTTTTAGTGGAAACAAGCCTGGGTACTTTGGAGAATTCTTTCTCTTTGAATTAAAGCTTTGATTTGTTTTATGGCTTTTGTTCATTTAACTTATTTTCTATAAGACTCTGGCAATTGAGATCAGATGGTCTTACTAAATATAAATTCCCAGATCTGTGGATGCTTTCTTCTTATACATGTGAGCATCATATAATACTGCTTTTAAATGGTTTTTAACTGAAAATAGAAACATTTCAATTTTATAATAAAAATAACATGGGTTTCTAGGCCTATTTTTATTCTGAAATATATTGGCTTTTTATGCAGGAGTTTACTTTATTACTTGTATTAGGCAGTGATTAAGTTAGATCAGAACTATAGAAGTCAAGAATTTAATGTGAAAGCAGCCTCCGTGGTTCCATCCTAGCCAATACTGAACTTTTTAATTGTTACAGATTTGTATTTGTAGAATCAGCACAAACTTCAATTTTTGGTCCCACATGTAGTAATCCCTCAAACAAACTGTCTATTTTCATGCTTGGGATTTCTTGATTAAAATATGTTAATATCAATGAGTATAAATGGTATTGAGTAGTTTAAACAGCACAGGTCTTATTATTGGTATTACCATATTGCCTGGGAACCACAGGCATGGACCAGGACCCCATGGCACTAGGCTCTATACAAGCACAAAACAAAAGAGCTTTCAATCTAAGCATAAGATGAGACAACACATGGACACAGATAGATAGACGGGACTACAAGGAAACAATGAGGCCATATTGGTCTGTGTGATAGGCTGTGGTCTCTGCACATGAGCAATTCAACATTTGTCAAGCTTTTTTGTAGGTATCAGAGCAAATGAGAATTTTGAGGAGGGTTTTGAAGGAGGATAATGAGGTAGCTTTGTGGGAGTTTATGAGAGCTCCTCCCAAGCATTGGGGGTGGGGGGAGTACAGGAGAAGAAGATTTAACAAGTGGCAGTGCAGGCTGGTATCATGGGCTAATCAGAGGAAAATCAATATCTCAGTAGCGAAGAAGAGATGATATGTAGAGTGAGATAGATCATGAAGGGCCTTAAAAGTGAAGACAAGTAGTTTATGTTTGATGCAGTGGAGAAGGGGAAGCCAGCAGAGGGAGGCAAACAGATGGGGGATATATTTTCAAAGTGATGGGCTAGGAAAATCATCTTTGCAGCAGCATTCTCAATGGATACAAGCAGAGCAAGATTGCATTCGTTAAAGCCATAGAGAAGTATGAGGCAGTAATTGAGACACAAGATAATGAGAGCATGGACGAGATATTTAGCTGTGGGGATGGATAGGAAAGGCCACATCTTAGAGATGGTATGCAGAAAGAATCAACCAGATTTTCATATAGCCTGGATGTGAGGACCTAGAGAGAGGTCTGAGTCAAAGGGTGATACCCAAGGTATGGGCCTGAGTGACAGACAGGATGGTGGTGTTGTTCACAGTGGCTGAGAAAAGAGATAGCAGGATGGCTTTTTGGCAGGGGCTGATGGGGGGAATTAGAAGTGCTGTTTTAGCCATGTTTAGCTTGAGTTGATGGCTAGCAGGGTAGCACAGCCCTGAGTGGCCCTTGTGGAAATCAGCTTGATTGCAAGCATGTTTGGCTTTAAGGGAAAGGGTGTGGAGCCATGGCAGTGATGTTACCAGCTGGGTGGGTGATTGATTTTTTTAATTCACCCAGAGAACTGAGCAATCAGAAAAAATATTTGGATTGGCTCCAGAAATGTTTGGAACTTGTCAGCAAATCAGAAAAATCCACTTTGTATGAAAGTCTAACCTGTATAACCTTTAGCCCAGTGATTAGGGCGTTTACCTGCAATGTGGGAGACCCATGTTGGAATCCTCTTTCTGGGCCGGGGACTTAAACTGAGATCTTCCCCTCAAATCTGACCACTCTCAACACCAGATTGTAGATGATTCTGGCATAGATTGTTCTCAATCGTTACTTAACGAATCACTGAGCCAAAGAAAGAACCTGAGCAAGAGAATAACTCTATAGCTTGGTAATTAAGGCACGCACTAGAGAACTAGCCGGAGTTGCAGATTCAAATCCCTCCACTGGGTTTGCTGCATCCCTAACAACCTTTGGGCTAAAGTTTATAAGGACACATGTACTTTTCTGAAACTGGCCAAAACGAATTGCGTCAAATTTATTAATAGTTTTGGGTCAACTAAAACAACATTTTTCAGAGAATAAACTATTCATCCCAAAAAAATTCGCCCCACTCTAGCCATGCCCTGGTTTGAGGGGTGACCAGGCAGCAAGGCCACACCAGATCAGGGGTCCTGACTCTTGTGCCTGCCCTTTGTGAAACTTTCCCACCCACATGCTGTCTCACACTGCAGGTTATTTACCACTGATATAGGTATGAGTGGGTTGCATGACTACAGGATGCAGGGGGGATGTGAAGGAGCATGTGCTACACTGGGTTTCCTTATGTTTGTATATACACCCAGTCTACTTGGTTTGTGTTCTTGGTTTCTGAGTTTGCATCACTTTGTTCCGCTTTGGAGTTTCTAGATGGGTTCCTTTGTAGTCACATTGTCACAGCTTCTAGGTCTGCAGAATTGAGGAGTTTATTTTTTCAGTAACTCACCTACCATACTTTGTTCATATTTTCTTTGGAACACATAGATGAATGTCATCTGGTCCTGGTTATCTGCTGGAATATAATTTCCTGAGGTCTTCAATCAATTTGATTTATCACATCTCCTATCACGTGATTAAAAAATAAGTCATTGATGCATGGAAGATTTGAATGTTTTGAGTAACATAGGGAAATTCAACCAAAAAAGTAGAGTGGACTTTTCCTTGTATTAGTCACACTAAATATGTTTGTTCCAGGGGGGGGGGGGGGGGGGGGAAACAGATGGAAAGCTAGTTGATAGTTTATACTTAATACACTGGGGAAACTATTCAGTAACAAGTTCTTCTTAAGTAACAATTATCCCAATTACACTGCCAACATCAACAATGTATTAATTTATCTGCCACATAAATATAGTCAGCCCTGGAAAAATAGGGGTGTAACATTAAAATTTTAGGACATAGTCTCCTCTTTTAATTTTATATGCCATAATCTTTGGATTTGTCCAGTTAAACTTTCCCCACATTGCATCAGAAAATTGTTTCATTTGCAGAATATCAGTTCTATGTAAGATCATGTTCTTGTAATTTTTGTGCATGACAGATAAAACTTGGTTTCCTGATTTAAATCACAAGACTGGAAGTCAGGACACCTGGGATTTATTCCTCTCTCTGCTGCAGACTTTCTCTGTGACCTTGAATAACCTCACTTCAACCTTGCCATCTCTAAAGCAGTGTATAGATATTAATATGTATATATTAAAGAATCCTACCAAAACCTTACATTGCATACACAATTTCCAGACTGAGAAGTGGATGAGAAAGAAAATGAACTACTTTCAATCTGAGGAGCTCAAAGTGCTTTCGCAACGTTAACAAATTAACCATCTGAATAGCCCTGTGATATAGGCAAGTATTATATATCACAGGATTGCTCAAAGGATTAATTTATTAATGTTGGTAAAGCACTTTAAGCTCCTCAAATTGAAAGTGCTACATACATTAGACAACACTATCAAGTCAGTAGTGATTAGTCACTACTGTGCAGTGACCACACCATAAATCCTAGTCTAACTATGGGGAAAATGTGGTATTTCAGTTAAAAATCTGTGGGACCTGTTGATAAATATTGACTTCCTCATGGTGACCACTGTAAGCACAAAGTATTGTTGCTATAAATTATGCAAAAATTAGTTTAAATATCACATGTAGGTCCATTCTGAATAGGTTTCTAAATCTTGCCACAAGTCTAAATTGCCTTTAATTGATAACAGTAACAGCTTAGTTTACATTTTACTGAAGATGCATTATAATGTTTGACTCAAAGGTAGCACTATCATATTTAAATTGCAGGGATGTAGACTGGAATGCTACATATGATCTTGGGCTCATACGTAATGCTAACGCTGCAGCGAAGCACTAACGGAAGGGGTGCCATATGATGGTTACTGTCCTTTAGACTAAAATCCTCTCTGTTCATCTCTAGTAAATCACTAAATGAAAGTTTTAAACCCCATGGAATTTTAGAAAAAGAATAGAGGTAGTTTCATTGCCCAATATCCTCTGAATAAAATTAGGTTCTAATGTTCAGTACTGTATGGAAGTGATTGCTTGTACATACATGAAGTAGATAGTCATTTGAATTATAGACCACCCACAATGTTCTTATAAACAGAAAATGTTTGTCTGAATGTTCCTGGAAATAAGAGTAACAAAAAGAGGCATTGGAAAGACTGGATAAGAATGGGAATAAGATTTCATGAATATGAAAATATATTTTACAGCTATTTGACCATTTCCATGTATTGATATGCTTGGATGACAAAAAGTATCTCATTAAGGAGACTTTCCTTTATTAACTCTTATTTCTAAGTATATATATATAATTTTTATTGATACCTGCAGTTCTGGAGTCAAAATGAAAGTGAGAAGTTGTGAGAAAAACATATATTAACACTTGATGTGAAAAGTACTGTAAATGGGAATTCCCTCTTGGAAAACATGATTTAAAAATAAGATTTATCTTTTCCAAAATACACTTGGGAATAACTTTATATAGATAAAAGAGAAGCCCAGGCAGGGGCTTAGCAACTATTAATTTTTAGGTTTCAGTGGAACAAATGTAGTTGTGGATTTCATTATTCACGCATCTCTGTCACTGGTATCTGGCAAAAGAGGGGGGCATTCTTTTATAGGCTCTACTTGAGCTTGTATGCTGAAAGTGCTGTATTTTAAAATGATTGAAGTTGTTGAGTTGTTAGTAAATGCTCCAATCCTGAAGTCTGCCAGTGATTATATGGCTCAGTGATTAACTTTTCCCTCCCCAAATCCCCCAGTTAATGGGAGAGGAGGGTAGACACATTTACGGTGGCAACTGGGGAAGGCCACATCCTGTTTTCTGATGATCAGGAAGTGAAAGGAACACCCTCCAATCCAGTTCTGTTTGGGTTTCTAAAAACTTGTACTGGAGCTGAGCAAAATCTTCCACCTCATCATCTGCAGTTGTGGACTAGATGACCTCTCGAGGTCCCTTCCAGTCCTATGATTCTATGTATCAGGGGGTAGCCGTGCTAGTCTGTATCTACAAAAACAACAAGGAGTCTGGTGGCACCTTAAAGACTAACAGATTTATTTGGGCATAAGCTTTCGTGGGTAAAAACCTCACTTCTTCAGATGCATAGCTATGCATTGCTATGCATCTGAAGAAGTGAGGTTTTTACCCACGAGAGCTTATGCCCAAATAAATCTGTTAGTCTTTAAGGTGCCACCAGACTCCTTATGATTCTATGATTACTCCACTCACTGGACAATTAAGCCTTATACAGAACGTTCAGACAATGCTAAAAATCAGACCACAGGAAGTAGGCTGCTGATTTTATGAGGTGTCCTCCCATGAGCAAATTTATAATTTATCATCACAATTCTTTTTTTATTGAGACTTGCATGTCAGATGCACCTTTCCCCTGAACAGGTTATTCCACGTCCTAGAAGGCCCCGGGTGTATTGTGTTTGGATCAGGACTTTAGTGAGTTATAAAAGATGACATTCTCTATCTCTGTATTGTATCATAATCATATGGTGAATTCATCTTAGGGTACTTAAGGACCTAGCTGAAGCAATCTTGGAACCATTAGCAATTATTTTCAAGAACTCATGGAGGATGGGTGAGGACCCAGAGGACGGGAGAAGGGCAAACATAGTACTTTTCTTTAAAAAGGGGAACAAAGAGGAGCCAGGGAATTATATACCTATCAGCCTAACTTTGATAGCTGGAAAGATACTGGAACAAACTATTAAACAACTTGTAAGCACCTATAGAATAATAGACTGATAAGGAATAGCCAGCATGAATTTGTCAAGAACAAATCAGACCAGACCAACCTAATTTTCTTATTTGACAGGGTTGCTAGCCTAGTGGCTGTTGGGGAAGAAGTCGATGTGATATATATCTTGATTTTAGAAAGGCTTTTGATACAATCCCACATGACATTCTCAGAAGGAAATTAGAGAAATGTGGGCTAGATGAAATTACTATAAGATGGGCACACACATGAAAATCCACACTTAAAGTGTAATTATAAATGGTTTTCTGACTAACTTGGAGGATGTAGCTAGTGGGGTCTGATACTGTTAAATATTTCCATTAATGACTTGGGCAAGGGAGTGGAGATCATGCTTATAAAATTTGCAGATGACACCAAGCTGTGAGAAGTTGCAAGCACTTTGGAGATTAGAATTCAAAAGGACCTTGACAAACTAGAGAATTGGTCTGAAACCAACAAGATGAAATCCAATAAGGACTACACTTAAGAAGGAAAAATCAAATGCAGAACTATAAAATAGGGAATAACTGGCTAGACAGTAGCTCTGCAGAAGAGGATCTGTGGGTTATAGTAGATCTCAAATTGAATATGAGCCAACAGTGTGATGCAGTTGCTGAAAAGGTTAACATATTTGTAGGTATATTAACAAGAGTGTTATTTAAGGGAGGTAATTGCTACACTCTACTCAGTACTGATGAGGCCTCACATAGAGTATTGTGTCCAGTTTTGGCTGCCACACTTTAAGATGGGGACAAATTGGAGAGAGTCCAGAGAACAACAAAAATGATAAAACCTGACCTATGAGGATAGGTATGTGTAGTCTTCAGCAAATAAGAGTGAGGGTGGGGGACCTGATAAGTCTTCAGATATGTTAAGACAGTGATCTGTTATTTTCCATGTCCACTGAAGGTAGGACAAGAAGTAATGGGTTTGATCTGCAGCAAGGGAGATATTAGATTTTCCTACTACCTAACTAAAAAGGATAAGGATAGTTAAGTACTGGAATCATTACCAAGAGAGGTTGTGAAATCCCCATCATTAGAGATTTTTATGAACAGGTTAGACTAACACTTGTCCGGGATGGTCTAGGTATACTTGGTTCTGTCTTAGCATAGAGGGATGGATTAGATAACCTCTTGAGGTCTCTTCCAGACGTATTTATTTACGATTCTGTGATAAATGTAATAAGCAATAAAACTGGGCCAGCTGTCTCTCCCTTATCTAATTTTAGAAATGTCATATTTTCTTTTTAAATAAATAGGGAGTGATGGGACCTGCGGGATCATCTGGCCGACCTGGAACATCTGGGCCTAAGGTAAGGTCATTTACTCTATTTTACTTTGAATGGGACAATGACGTCAAGAGTATTCATTGCCCTATGGATCATTATAACAAAGTTATAGTACTCTGTGTCATGTGCTTGTTTATTTTAATATAAAAACACTGAAAATATAACTATAATTTCCCATATATAACTTGTATGTGATAGTCCAATTTCTAAATACAAGAAAGTCTTGGTAAGATGTAGCAACCATTACCTGTCATGTTATGAGGCATTGGAACGTCTTCAGAAACAGTTTGGGGTACTTTGAGCCTTGGAATCTTGAAAAATGTTCCTCAATACTACGGGCCAAATAATACTTAGTATAAACCAGAACTTTCTGCCTGTTTTCCAATTATTTATATTTTAATCGTGTTAAAGTGATGTGCTGCTCTTTCCCTCTAATATTGAGCCAAATTTATTTCAGATGTAACTTTATTGATTGCATTAGAGTTATAGCAGGAATGAATTTGACCCATGTACTTATGTAAATCCAGATCGGACTGTTAGGATAACCTTCAGATTTAACATGAGTGGAGTTTTGGCTGAGTGAGCACTACATGATATGGCCCTCAAAACTTTTAGAAGTTGAGTCTTAATTCTTCTAGTCTTTGTGTCTCATATATACATGCTTTCAGTTGTATAAATCATGCTTAGAAGCATATAAATATTATTTTGAGTCTTATGTTGCAGGTGGATTTTCAAAAGTGTTGCAGGTGGCTTGACTCTGCTCCCATTGACTTCAGTGGGAGCAGAGTTAGGCCAAGAATGAGCACAGCCAAAAATAAATACATTTGATTTTAAAATGTGATAGATGTGGCTGTTCTGAGAAAAAAGTTGCATTAGTCTCTTATGCTCTATATATGGAGCTGGATCCTGTCGTGCTTCCACAGGAAAAAACTTGTATTGATATTTATACACAGCCAAGATCAGGTTAATCAGTAACTCCTCTTTAATTTTAATGAAGATCTGAGAAGCTGAAAATATGAGTTGTTCTATAGGACCAAAATATTTTTGACTCAGAAGTCCTAGGATTTGCAAGGCCCTTTGCTAAGTAAGATGTGTGGGAACATCAAGTTGATATATGCAAATATCATAGTATATTTGGTGAGGGAAGGTTTGCTGCTGGGAAGGGAAGGTCCGTCATTGCCACTTGGGGATAGAGGCAGACATACATTTCTGGTATCCAGGAGAGATACTTGTCACTGTGGGAGGGTTTAAACCTCAAGGACATTAAGATAAATTGGGGGTTTTAAGGTGGGCCAGCAGGCAGGAGGGGTTACAAGTGCATGGTTAAAATAGGAGTACTGATCATTTAGAATCCCCCAAGTTTCGGAGGGCTGGATTGTTACTGTCACACATATGTTAAGTGCCCTTTTGTGACAAGGTTTTCAAACAGGATCTCTTTATATTTGATATTCTCAACCACACAGTTATGTTGTTTTATTAATAGGGCTATAAGGGTGAACCTGGAATACAAGGGAAACCAGGATCATCAGGAGTCAAGGTAAATATGGTTTACCTTCATCTGGAAATATTCCAGTCAAGGACATTATGATTACAATGTTCCATGATTTACTTGTTGGTTACAAGGTAGTTTTGTTTCAAAATGGAAACAATAATTAACAAATTTACTCCAGATTGGATTTAATGGGTGATTCTTACAAATAAATGACCAGATCTTGGAGTGAAATCAGCAAATCTATGCCATTTTACAGCATCTTAGTGTCTGGGCCATTGTTTACATTGCATCTGCACAGATAGTTTCTTCTGATCTGTACTATGGAACTTTACATACAGGCATACATATAGTGTAAATGAGTGGTTCTCAAACTTTTGTCCTGGTGACCCCTTTCAAACAGCAAGCCTCTGAGTGCGACCCCCCCCCCATAAATTAACACTTTTTAATATATTTTACACCATTATAAATGCTGGATGCAAAGCAGGGTTTGGGGTGGAGGCTGACAGCTCACGACCCCCCATGTAATAACCTTGCGATCCCCTGAGGGGTCCCGACCCCCAGTTTGAGAACCCCTTGTGTAAATTGTTTCTTGCTACTTGTGTGTACCAAAGATGTAGATAATACATTATCAGTATTTGCTGGTGCTTTCTTATATTTTTAGTTAAAGAATCCAAAAAGTTAGCAAATAACAATGCAGATACTAATCAGTGACCTAATGGTACCAAATTATGATGTCAGAGGGAAGAGCCAAAATACCTGATCTGATTGGAAAGCAGCACTCCAGAGTGGCCTAGTTTATCTCTTGGTCTAAGGATGACTTTGTGGTCTTCATGTAATACAGTCCTTTGGGAGGGTCAGTACAGTGCCTTGTCAAGAAGAGCGAAGGGAAGGGAAGGCTCAAAGGGGAGAAACTGTGGCTTGTCAAAAAATTAGTGTCTTAGACTCTTATCTTCAGTTGAATGTTGAGCCCACAAGCGCCCTGTCTAGGAAGAAATCAAATGGAACTTGTGCAGATTATTGAAGATTCACAGTAAAACGGGGAGAGTCAAAACTGCAATAGTTTCTGAGGTACATTTTGGGTAAACTCTTTTACACAGCTATAGGTTTCAGAAGTAAACATGGAGCCTGGCCTTCAGTCACACTGGTATAAATCTGAAATAAGTTCAGAGAAGTCAGTGAAGTTACAGCAATGTTAAACCAGTGTCATTAGCCCGTTCGTTTATAAGCCGACCCCCCAAAATGGATAGGTAAAAATAGCAAAAAAGTATGACCCTTTCATAAGCCGACCCTATATTTCAGGGGTTGGAAAACTTTGGCTCCCGGCCTGTCAGGGTAAGCTGCTGGTGGGTCGGGACATTTTGTTTACTTGGAGTGTCTGCAGGCATGGAGCCCCTCTGCTCCCTGTGACCACAGTTCGCCATTCCCAGCGGCTGCAGTTCGCCGTTCCCAGCCACTTCCCGCAGCTCCCATTGGCTGGGAATGGTGAACCGCGGCCACAGGGAGCTGAGGGGCTCCATGCCTGCAGACACTTCAGGTAAACAAAACTACAATGTATTAGATCAGGGATCGGCAACCTTTGGCACCCCGGTAAGTACCCTGGTGGGCCAGGCCAGTTTGTTTACCTGCTGCGTCCGCAGGTTCGGCCGATCGCGACTCCCACTGGCCGCGGTTCGCCGCTCCAGGCCAATGGGGGCGGCGGAATGCGGCGCGGGCCGAGGGATGTGCTGGATGCCACTTCCTGCCGCCCCATTGGCCTGGAGCGGCGAACCACTGCCAGTGGGAGCTGCGATCGGCTGACCCTGATGACGTGGCAGGTAAACAAACTGGCCCGGCCCGCCAGGGTGCTTACCCTGGCGGGCCACGTGCCAAAGGTTGCCGACCCCTGTATTAGATATTCAATTCAATGATTCCATAGAGTTTAAAATCATCAAATTTTGGTGTAGACCTGTTATAAGCCAACCCCTGCTCTTTGATGTGTCACTTTTTTACCTAAAATATTCGGCTTATGAACGAGGATGAAAATCAGGCCCAATATTCTGGAATGGTACATAATGAATATAGTCAAATGCATGTGATAAGATGCATTTACTCTAATTCTTAAAATGAAGTTGTTGAAAACTAAATTGCTTGACATTGCCATTACTAGGAACAGTATCATTTGTGTAATATTACAAAGAAAAAAATCCTACCTAGGTAAAAGTCAGGGTAAGTCTTTTTCATGTTGGATGAAAGAGTTGAGAAATCAAGAGAGAGAGCATTGCTGTGGCTTTTAGTCACTATGGCTGTATTCAGCATACAAAAAACCACAGAGGTTTCAGCTCAGTCACCATCATAATATATAAATCTCAGAGTATCATCGCCAAACCTGAAGAGATCTTGAAAAAACATGCAATCTGTGTTTTTACACACAGCACATCAATGATACTTATGGAGCTATTGTATTACTCAGGGAGAACAAGGAGGACCAGGTACTCCAGGTGAACCAGGGTACCCAGGCATGCCTGGGACACAGGGTGTAAAGGTAAGTAGTTTCTATGGCTTTAATATCCATTACAACTTTCATTATGCTTTTTCCATAAATGGTAAATGGGTTTTTTAGGCAATATGTTTGGCGAATATGTGAGTCAGTGTTAACTTCTAGTATTATCAATAAAGCTGTGATGGCACAGGTGGTAATAAAATGTGTATAATGTATTATTGTTATAAGTGCTTGATGTGAAATTCTCTCATATAAAAGGTTTTATGTATATGTAATATATATATAATCTCCTTTCATAAAGGAGTCCATAAGGATTGTAGGAGCAACCACATCTAATCAGCCATTAAGGGGGATGTGTGGCTTAAGCACTCTCCTATGTGGATGCAGCCAGAGCCATAACTAGGGATTTTACCGCCTGGGGCGAACAAGCATATTTGTGCCCCCTACCGTTTTTCTGGTCATTTTTTGCCCCATTTTTCCACCCCCAGTGGCTTTGCGCCCTCTCGTCCCAACCTGTTTACAGCCCTTCAACTCTGCCACTTGCCTCCTTTGTGATCTTGAGCAAATCTTATGTTTTGTTGCCCCAGTTTTCCCTTATACAAAAGAGGGATAGTGATACTTACAGAGGGATGGTAAGAGGTATAATTCACTGGTGAAGTGAAAGGCATGATAAGAGTGCAAACTAGAGTAGTTCATCTCTCCAGAATGTGTACATGGAGAAAAAAAGGTAAGCTTCCCCCATAAATCAGAGATCACGAGTAAGGAACCCTTACAGAAAGCAATATTGCAGTGCTATGCAATAATGATCTCTAAGGCTAGGGATTACAATGGAGTGAGTCACTACAGCATTTGGGACCAGTGATGTAGTATCTATTTTATAAAGATTTCAAATATGTCTCTTTGGAACTTAATCCTTCTCCCACTCCGCAAAAAAAAATCTATTCCCATGTGTGGCTCCCAGAGAGAGAATCCTTGCCAGCAAACACATGTCCCAGGAGTGAATGGGATCCATCACTGTAGCTGGACCCCTCTTATTCTGTTAGTAATCTGCCTGTCCCACCCTAGCCCTTAGGAGCTGTGCTAAACTGCTCTCTTCTGGGAGGCATTTATGTCCAGCAGGCATAAAAACCTCTTCCATCAGGCAAAATCAGATCAGTATTTTGCTTCCAGCAAAGAAACTGCAAGCTTTGTGGTGAAAGTAATTTCCCCGTGTCCTGATTAACAACAACAAACCAAGGCCCACAGGCTGGGGAAGAGAACAGAGCTTAATTGACTGAGTTTTGAAATGGGGTCTTAATGATTAGGTTCAAATTAGCCAGCATCACCTTTTCATCTTGAGGAATTGAAGTGAAATGTGATTCTCTACAGCAGGCTATGGCTAATCCAGCTTGCATCACACACACAGCCCTTTTAAAACATGTCTCAGATAAAGCAGGTATCTTCCTCTTTCACAGCTTCTCTTATTTTCCTCATTGTATTGTCGGAAGTACATATTTTAAAGCTCTCCCCTCCTCCCCATCTAGGCCACTGGTGTTTTACCTGCAAATCAAGAGGAGGATGAGATCTTGGGGGGAAGGAAAACAAAAAGAAATGGCTTTGGACTGTTTCGTTTTTTTGGTGAAATGATAAAGCCATGTCCCAAAGCAAATGAATAGTGTCTAAGTGTCAAAAGAGCAAGACATGATTGTCCGTCACCAAAGGCGCAGGATAGGAGGTGTGAGTGGAAACAGTAACACCCAAATAATAGCCATAATTAATACCTGGCATTTCCCATGGCAGAATTCTGCAGTAATGGTGCAAAGCACAGCAGGAGCACTGATAGCAACTAGGGTCTACTGGGCTGGGCACAAGTCTGGGAATCGGATATGTCTCCCAGTCCTAAGCACTGCAGCAAATCACTCTGCCTGGCATGGGCGGCAGGTGAAGCTTCCCTTTGGGGAGACTAGCCCTGTGCCCCGCCTCTTGTGGCTGAGGCCCTGCCTCCACTTGCTGCTCTCAGCCCTGCCATGGCCTCAGGCCAGGAGCTGAGAGCTTGGGCCCAGCTGGGACCAGAGCGAAGCTTTCTGCACTGGCTGGAGTTCCACGCCTGTAGCCCCTTCCCCGTTCCACCCCTTCTTCTTCTTCGAGGCCTTGCTCATGTCCCTTCCATATTAGGTGTGTGTGCTTGCCACATGCACCGGTGCTGGAAGTTTTCCCCTCAGCAGTATCCATAGGGGACTCGCTCTGGTGCTCCCTGGAGTGGCACCCGCATGGCGCGGTATAAGGGGCTCTGCTGGCACCCCCCACCTTCAGTTCCTTCTTGCTGCCAATGATGGTGCTGGAACATCTGCTGCTTTGGCTAGCGTTGTTTCGTTTTCTGTTCTTGTGAACTTTGAAAACCTGTAATATAGTTAGTAGTTTCTTAGTTACCCTTAGTAGTAGTTCTCAACTTTTTGTTAGTCCCACATACCAGCTGCCTAAGGTGCCAATTCCATTAGGAGTGCTTTCAGATGGATATCGCGCTCCTTAGGTTTAAAGGACTTGCAGATAACGGCACTTGTCACTTATGTGCCCTAAGGGCGAAGGGCACATAAGTGACAAGTGCCGTTATCTGCAAGTCCTTTAAACCTAAGGAGCGCGATATCCATCTGAAAGCACTCCTAATGGAATTGGCACTCACTCTGGCACCAGAGCAGCGGTCCGATTCCGCACTGAGCATCGTGGCCTCCATGCGCAGTGCTCCACTGGTGCCGTCCACGAGCCGGCACCCGTCCCCCTCCACAGCTCCAGGGAAGATCTCCTATCTCCCGTAAGGGAAAGGAGAGGGCTCGGAGTGTGCCACGACGAGGCGTACCTTGCTGGTAGATTGGCACAGAACCTCTGAGGCACACTCCACCCAGCAAGAACTCCGGAACTGGCCCCAACCATCTCCAAGGGCATGCTACTGAACCCGGGAACAATCGGACACCAGAGACCGCCATCATCGCCTGTCCCCAAGAAGGAGGTCACCCTAGTCAGGACAATCCTCCTGGCAACTGGCCCATAGTAGCCCTGGTCCCGTTCAACATCCTGGTACCGGTCAAGTAGCATGAGGCGTGGATTGCCAGGTATCCGACGCAGATCCGCTGAACGCCATCAGTCCATGAGTGCCCGACCAAGACAGTCTCGCTCGGACAGGTCAGCTTCGGGATGCAGCGACCGGCACTGGTTGGACAAGAGGCATTGCTCAGCCCAATCCTGGTCACCTGGTACCGACCACGCCGCTGGTACCTCTGGCTTGGAGCAAGGTTCCCAGACTGTGGGACAAGCCCCGATACTGGCGGTACTGACTACATTATTGGCACTGAAACCTGTCCCATGGTCCCAAGCGCAGTGGCCGGCGCCATGGTATCCGTGGAACCCTTGGGGGTTCACCCAACCTTCCCAGGCTGTCCGATCGGTGTCGGGAGCCTCAGACAGGCCAGCGGCCTCAGTATCCTGTCCCCCTCTGGTGCCAGAGAATTTGGGGGGAAGGACCCCACAGGTCCAGGAGGACCCAGGGGAGCAAGCTGCTGGACCACCAATGGATGTGGAGGTTCCCATGGCACCGGCATTGTCCTCGTCTTCGCTGGAGGAGGCTATCATGGAGCCCCCTCACCCAGTTCCTCAGGATGATGCCAAAGCGCACCAGGAACTTTTGAAGAGGGTTGCTTCTAACCTGGGGCTTCAAGCAGATGAATTGGAAGAGTCCTCGGACTCTCTGTTTAACGTCTTCTGCTCCTCAGCTCCTGCCAGGGTGGATCTACCCCTTCATGAAGGGGTTTCCAAAATCACGAATGCCCTCTGGCAGACCTCCCTGGTCCCTATCTCTTAAAGGGCCGAACGCAAGTACTTTGTGCCAACCAAAGGGCATGAGTACTTATACTCCTACCCAGCCCCTAATTCCCTTGTGGTTGAGGCGGTTAACCACAAGGAGAGGCAAGGACAACCCGGGGCCACTCCCAAAAATAAAGACTCAAGAAGGCTGGATCTCTTTGGCGTAAGTTTTATTCGTCTTCAAGCCTTCAGCTGAGAGTGGCCAACCACCCAGCCCTCCTTGGCCGATATGACTTTAATATGTGGCAAGCCATGGCCAAGTTCGAAGGGTCACTCCCTGAGGTTTCCAGGAAGGAGTTCCAAGCGATCTTCGATGAGGGCACAACTGCGGCCAGGTCGGCCCTCCAGGCGGCGTCAGATACTGCTGCTGCTGCCCACATCATGGATTCCACTATCTCCATGTGGCGAGTCTCTTGGCTGCTCCTCTCTGGGTTGTCCACCAAGGCCCAGTAGTCATTGCAAGACCTGCCCTTCGATGGCGGGTCCCTATTTGCAGAGCAAACAGCAGCAAGTTGCATGATCTCAAGGACTCCTGCACCACCCTGAAAACCCTGGGTCTCTAAGTCCCAGCCCCAGCGCATAAGTGGTTCAAACCACAGCAGCCTCAGGCCAGGGGAGCTAGCCTCAGCTGGACCAGCCCCATAAATGAGCCAAGGGCTACAAGCACTGCCCGAGCCACCTGCCTCCACCCTCTGCCCAGTCTGGCTCAACCCGTAATAAGCAGGGGGCCAAACGTTCGTTTTGAGGGTGCGCCCACGGGCGACCTACCAGACTATTCCCCAGATCCATCTTTCCCAGTGTTCTCCAGCCACCTGGAGTTCTTATACCCGCCAGTTCTTTTCTACCCCCCCTTCCCACCCGCTTTCCCCGTCCCTCTTCAGGGACCCTTCTCACGAGAGTCTCCTCATGCAGGAGGTAAAGGGGTTACTACAGCTGGGTGCGGTGGAAGAAGTTCCTCTCAAGTACAGGAACGAGGGGTTCTATTCCTGGTACTTTTTAATTCCAAAGGCCAAGGGCAGTCTATGGCCCATCCTGGACCTGCGAGACCTCAACAAGTACTTACAGAAGCTAAAGTTCCACATGGTCTCTCTGGCTTCTATTATCCATTCTCTGAATCCGGGAAACTGGTATGCCGCCCTCGACTTGAAGGATGCATACTTCCACATAGCAATCTTTCGATGACACAGACATTTCCTCCGGTTTACGGTGGGACCCCACCACTACCAGTTTACAGTCCTCCCGTTCGGCCTGGCGACAGCACCGAGGGTGTTTACCAAGTGATCCTCGACTCTACCTGCGCCAGCACGTTCCTGCCGCTGGAAAGGTTCCACACGATGGCGAACCTCATCGTGGAAGTCTCTGCATTCCCTCTGACTACAGCCATGGTCTGTCTGCGTCTGGTAGGCCACATGGCAGAGTGCACTTATGTGGTCCACCATGCCAGGCTCCGGATACGCCCCCTGCAACAGTGGCTGGCGATGGTCTATTTCCAGTCCTGAGACCCCCTGGAGAAGATCATTACCATTTCCCAGGCAATACTTACCTCACTGAGATGGTGGACTGACTGCAGGACAGTCCTGGAAGGGGTTCCATTCGACAACCCTCCTCACTCCATCGAGTTGGTGTCGGATGCCTCGGACCTGGGCTTGGGGGCACATCTTGGCAACCTCCAGACAGGGGATGTAGTCCCTGGAGGAGGCGCAGTTACACATAAACATCAAAGAGCTCCAAGCAATCCGGCTGGCGTGCATAGTCTTCTTGCCCCACCTGTCGGGCAAGGTGTTACGAGTCCTGATGGACAACACAGCCTCGATGTTCTACATCAACAGGCCAGGGGGAGCACGCTCATTGGCTCTCTGTCAAGAGGCACTCCGTCTGTGGGACTTCTGCATCAGCCATGAGATGCACCTGGAAGCTTTTCACCTTCCTGGCTCCAGGAATACGCTGGCAGACCAACTCAGCAGGGACTTCTCCTCTCACCACGAATGGTCGCTACATCCAAAGGTAGCCTGCATGATCTTCAAAGGTGGGGAACTCCCCAAGTGGACCTGTTCGCTACCAGACAGAACAGGAAATGTGACCGGTTTTGTTCTCGATAGGGTTTGAGCAAAGACTCCCTCTCTGATGCCTTCCTTCTGTCGTGGTCAGGGAGCCTGATGTACGCGTTCCCTCTGATTCCACTCGCAGGCATGAAAATACTGCATCTGTCACGATTAGAAATGGATGTATTTTTGCTGGATGTCAACATGTGTAAGAACAGTCCCATTGAAGTAATTCTGATTACTTTGATCTGGCCTGTTATGTATATTTAGTTATGTTTAAGTGTAAATAGCATTCAAAAATCTGTACACTGCAGGTGACTCAGTTTATGAGAATTTTGCCTTTTTGGCCTGGTCCACACACAGGTTTTTTAGTAATTTCAGTTGGGAGTCTGATTATCTACCAAAACAGTTGGATTGGTATAACCCTAGTGTGCAGTTTTACTGATATAAAGGTAACTTTCCTAGGAACAAGCTATATCAATGTAAACACCTTTTATTGGTAGAATTGCATTCGCATTAGCGGGTTTGTACCAGTATAGTTAAAGTGGTACAATTCGTATGTAGAGAAGGCCTTCATTTCCTGATTTTTGTGGATTTAAAGGTACATTCTTAAGGAGAGGAGATGTTCACATAGTTGTTTTCCTGTCATATAATACTGTGGCTTTCCTGGATATATATATCCACCATATTTTCTAGGGTTATACACCACCTGGACATCCTTGACTCTCACTGTAAAGTGTCCTCCTCCATAAGACATTATATATATATGGCCTGGTCTACACTACGAGTTTAGGTCGACTTTAGCCGCGTTAATTCGAATTTAGCCTGGACACGTTCACACGACGAAGCCCTTTCTTTCGACTTAAAGGGCCCTTTAAACCGGTTTCTTTACACCACCTCCGACGAGGGGATTAGCGATAAAATCGGCCTTAGGGGGTCGGAATTGGGTTAGTGTGGACGGAATTCGACGTTATTGGCCTCCGGGAGCTATCCCACAGTGCTTCATTGTGACCGCTCTGGACAGCACTCTCAACTCAGATGCACTGGCCAGGTAGACAGGAAAAGCCCCGCGAACGTTTGAATTTCATTTCCTGTTTGCTCAGCGTGGAGAGCACAGGTGACCACGCAGAGCTCATCAGCACAGGTAACCGTGATGGAGTCCCAGGATCGCAAAAGAGCTCCAGCCTGGACCGAACGGGAGGTATGGGATCTGCTCGCCATATGGGGAGATGAATCAGTGCTGGCCGAACTCCGAAGCAGTAAACGAAATGGCAAAATATTAGAAAAGGTCTCCAAGGCCATGAAGGACAGAGGCCATAACAGGGACGCACAGCAGTGCCGCATGAAAATTAAGGAGCTAAGGCAAGCCTACCACAAAGCCAGAGAAGCAAACGGAAGGTCCGGGGCTGAGACGCAAACATGCCGCTTCTACGCGGAGCTGCATGCCATTCTAGGGGGTGCAGCCACCACTACCCCAACCGTGTGCTATGAGTCCCTCACTGGAGAAACACACAGGGAAGCGGGTTCGGGGGACGAGGAAGATGAGGATGGAGATAATATAGATAGCTCACAGCAGCAAGGAAGCGGCGAAACCGGTTTCCCCAACAGCCAGGATATGTTTATCACCCTGGACCTGGAACCAGTAACCCCCGAACTCACCCAAGACCCTGTGGGCACACAGGGGACCTCTGGTGAGTGTACCTTTGTAAATATTACACATGGTTTAAAAGCAAGCGTGTTTAATGATTAATGATTAATTTGCCCTGGCAATCGCGGCCAGTACAGCTACTGGAAAAGTCTGTTAACGTGTATGGGGATGGAGCGGAAATCCTCCAGGGACATCTCCAGAAAGCTCTCCTTCATGTACTCCCAAAGCCTTTGCAAAAGGTTTCTGGGGAGGGCTGCCTTATCCCGTCCGCCATGGTAGGACACTTTACCACGCCAGGCCAGTAGCACGTAGTCTGGAATCATTGCATAACAAAGCATGGCAGCGTATGGTCCCGGTGTTTGCTGGCATGCAGACAACATCCATTCCTTATCGCTCTTTGTTATCCTCAGGAGAGTGATATCATTCACGGTCACCTGGTTGAAATGGGGCGATTTTATTAAGGGGACATTCAGAGGTGCCCCTTCCTGCTCTGCTGAACAGAAATATTCCCCGCTGTTAACCACGCGGTGGGGGGGAGGGGTGAAGTGACCATCCCAGAGAATTGGGTGTGTGGGGGAGGGGAGTTAGTTGGGTTTGTGCTGCATGTTAACCCTGAAACTGCAGCCCCTCCTTTTACATTGCAAACCCATTTTAAATGGCCAACCCAACGGGTGCTTGGTATGGTTAATGAGAGCAGTACTGTTTTAAACCATCCCCACATGTTAACAAGGTTAAAAAAGCCAAAAGACTGTGTCTTACCATGGCTGCCTGCAACCTGAAATCTGTGGCCTGGCACTGCGTGAGTGATCTCTCACACCAAACCTGCAGGCTCTCAATATAAGAGGAAAAATGCGACCATGTAACGAAAGCACATGTGCTGTGTGATGTGAACAGCAAAATCTAACGTGAAAGAGTTTACCCATTGTTCTCTAAATTGTATCTTTTTTAACCACCTCTCCCTTCTCCTCCACCAGCTGCAAATGTTTCTCCTTCACAGAGGCTAGTGAATATTCGAAAGCGGAAGCGAAGGACGCGTGATGAAATGTTTACTGAACTACAGACTGCCTCCCACGCTGACAGAGCACAGCAGAATGCGTGGAGGCAGTCAATTACTGATTTTAGAAAAGCCCAATATGAGCGAGAGGAGAGGTGGCGTGCTGAATCGCGGGCTGAAGAGGAGAAGTTGCGTGCTGAATCGCGGACTGAAGAGGAGAGGTGGCGTCAGCTTGCACACAGAAGGCAAGAGTCGATGCTCCGGCTGCTGGAGCATCAAACTGATATGCTCCTGCGTATGGTTGAGCTGCAGGAAAGGCAGCAGGAGCAGAGACCGCCGCTACAGCCCCTGTGTAACCAACAGCCCTCCTCCCCAAGTCCCATTGCCTCCTCACCCAGACGCCCAAGAACACGGTGGGGGGGCCTCCGGCCACCCAGTCACTCCACCCTAGATGATTTCCCGAGCAATAAGTGTTAAAGTTTTAAAGTTTTAAACTGCAGTGTGTCCTTTTCCTTCCCTCCTCCCCCACCCATCCCGGGCTACCTTTGCAATTATCCCCCTAGTTGTGTGCTGAATTAATAAAGAATGCATGAATGTGAAGTAACAATGACTTTATTGCCTCTGCAAGTGGTGCTTGAAGGGGGGAGGGTAGGGGAGGGTGGGGTGGTTGGTTTACAGGGAAGTAGAGTTAACCGGGTGGGTGGGGGGGCGGAGATTTCATCAAGGAGAAACAAACAGAAGTTTCACACCGTAGCCTGGCCAGTCACAAAACTAGTTTTCAAAGCTTCTCTGATGCGCACCGCGCCCTGCTGTGCTGCTCTAACCGACCTGGTGTCTGGCTGCGCGTAATCAGCGGCCAGGCGATTTGCCTCTACCTCCCACCCCGCCATAAATGTCTCCCCCTTACTCTCACAGATATTGTGGAGCGCACAGCAAGCAGCAATAACAATGGGGATATTCTTTTCGCTAAGGTCTGAGCGAGTCAGTAAGCTGCGCCAGCGCGCTTTTAAACGCCCAAATGCACATTCCACCACCATTCGGCACTTGCTCAGCCTGTAGTTGAACAGGTCCTGACTCCTGTCCAGGCTGCCTGTGTACGGCTTCATGAGCCATGGCATTAAGGGGTAGGCTGGGTCCCCAAGGATCACGATAGGCATTTCAACATCCCCAACGGTTATTTTCTGGTCCGGGAAGAAAGTCCCTTCCTCCAGCTTTCGAAACAGAACAGAGTGCCTGAAGACGCGAGCATCATGTACCCTTCTCGGCCAGCCCACGTTGATGTCGGTGAAACGTCCCTTGTGATCCACCAGGGCTTGCAGCAGCATTGAGAAGTACCCCTTGCGGTTTATGTACTCGGTGGCTTGGTGCTCCGGTGCCAAGATAGGGATATGGGTTCCATCTATCGCCCCACCACAGTTTGGGAATCCCATTGCAGCAAAGCCATCCACTATGTCCTGCACGTTTCCCAGAGTCACTACCCTTGATATCACCAGGTCTCTCATTGCCCTGGCAACTTGGATCACAGCAGCCCCCACAGTAGATTTGCCCACTCCAAATTGATTCCCGACTGACCGGTAGCTGTCTGGCGTTGCAAGCTTCCACAGGGCTATCGCCACTCGCTTCTCAACTGTGAGGGCTGCTCTCATCCTGGTATTCTGGCGCTTCAGGGCAGGGGAAAGCAAGTCACAAAGTTCCATGAAAGTGCCCTTACGCATGCGAAAGTTTCGCAGCCACTGGGAATCGTCCCACACCTGCAGCACATTGCGGTCCCACCAGTCTGTGCTTGTTTCCCGGGCCCAGAATCGGCGTTCCACGGCATGAACCTGCCCCAGGAACACCATGATTTCCACATTGCTGGGGCCTGTGCCTTGTATGAGGTCTAGGTCCATGTCCATTTCCTCATCACTCTCGTCGCCGCGCTGCAATCGCCTCCTCCTCGGCTGGTCCTGGTTTTGCTTTGGCATGTCCTGGCTCTGCATATACTCCAGGACAATGCGCGTGGTGTTCATAGTGCTCATAATTGCCGCGGTGATCTGAGCGGGCTCCATGATCCCAGTGCTAGCTATGGCGTCTGGTCTGAAAAAAGGCGCGAAACTAGTATCTGAAGGACCAGGGGAAGGAGAGAGGGAGGGAGGGAGGGAGGGAGGGAGGGGCGAGTGACGACATGGCGTACAGGTACAGGGAATTAAAATCAAGAAAGGTGGCTGTGCATCAGGGAGAAATACAAACAACTGTCACACAGAATGCCCCCCCCCCAGAGATTGAACTCCTAAGCCTGGGTTTAGCGGGCCGTTGATTTGAGGGAGGGAGGGAGGGGGGAAGGAAATGAATACAGAACAAATCTATTTTTTACATCTTAAGACGACGGTGCAGCATGACTGATAGCCCTCGGCATTTTCTGGGTGCTTGGCAGCAAATACTGGGCGCTTGGCAGTATGATGATGACGGATACCAGTCATAATATACTATTTACTGCCAAAAGGCAAGGGGTTGCTGCTGTGTAGCAATGTAGCCCCACGTGTGCCAGCCACATGTCTGCCAGCACCCAGATCGCCCTCGGCCTCTTCTGGGTGCTTAGCAGACAATACTTGGCAGAAAATAGTATACTACGACTGATAGCCATCATTGTCCGACGAGGACGGTTACCAGTCGTAATAAACCATCTACTGCCAAAAGGCAAAAGGTAAGGGGCTGGTGCAATGCAGCCCTACGGCTGCCAGCCCCACAGCTACCGGCATCCCGATCGCCGATGAAGGCTACCAGTCATGCTGCACCGTCTACCGCCAAAAGGCAGTTAGCTGCTGCTGCTGTGTAGCAATGCAGTCCCACGTCTGCCGGCACCCGGATGACATATGGTGACGGTGAGCTGAGCTGAGCGGGCTCCATGCTTGCCGTGGTATGTTGTCTGCACAGGTAACCCAGGTAAAAAGGCGCGAATCTATTGTCTGCCGTTGCTGTGACGGAGGGGGAGGGGCCTGACGCAATGTACCCAGAACCCCCCGCGGCACTGTTTTGCATCATTCGGGCATTGCGATCTCAACCCATAATTCCAATGGGCGCCGGAGACTGCGGGAACTGTGGGATAGCTACCCATAGTGCAATGCGCCGGAAGTTGACGCTAGCCTCGGTACTGTGGACGCGGTCCGCCGACTTCATGCACTTAGAGCATTTTATGTGGGGACACACACAATCGGCTGCATACAACCGATTTCTATAAAACCGGCTTCTATAAATTCGACCTAATTTTGTAGTGTAGACATACCCTATGTCCATAAGACATTTTATATATATATTCCATATATATATATATAATGGCTTATGGAGGAGGACACTTTACAGTGAGAGTCAAGGATGTCCAGGTGGTGTGTAACCCTAGAAAATATGATGGATGCCAATGTATACATTATCCACCTGGCCTTATTCCAGTTTGTCTGTGCCAAAGAAGTGAGAAGTGTTAGCCTACAGAGTTATATTAAAGGGGATTCCCCACTAACCATGGCACATAACCATCATAAGATAATGAAATGAGTTTTACAGCTCCCAGTGTTTTGAACTGTGGATTCTTTGCTCTTCATTAATGCTCCAAAACTAGAAAAATCAACCAGTGATTTGTTTTTTTTTTCTCCTCAGTGTTAGTATAATTTCTCAAAAGAGTTTATATCACTATTTCTTATTTGTTTTATTGCCTTTGTTCCAAAATGAGCAGTCTACAATCTGTGTCTTGGCACTAGTGATAGGTGCTGCATTGCAGAATCATTTACTAATGAATTTATAAAACCAGTGGGTTTTAGGTGCATCATTCATTTGATGTGTTTGGTTACCTACTTTAAAAGGTGTCTTCTAAAAACCAAAATACATCATATATATGGTTGTATAAAACATGCAGAGATTGAAACTCCTGCTTGACACTGGATGTCAGGAATAAACATCGGAAAGCAATACTAGAAGGTGGGAATGGGCTTTGGGAGAGAGAACACCAAGTGGGGGAAGCAGGGAAAAATAATCAAGATATGAAGGGAAGTCAAAAGAGAGCTTGGGTGAAACAACAGCAAATGAGGAGAAAGAAGGAGGTCAAGCAAGAATGAAGGGGAAATGGAGAAACTGCAAAACAGGAAGACAAAATTCAGCTTTGGCCAGTAAGCATGAAAGGGAGAAAGCTATCTTCCAGTGAAAATAAAGGAGATACAGAGTAGGAAAAAGTTTAGAAGAAAATAGAGAAAAAGAAAGGTGAATGAACTAAGTGAGAGAGAAGAAATGGAAAAACATGGTAGAGAAAGAGAGAAAGTTGTCAAACATTGAATTTAGATGTTTGTTTATTTTATTGCTATTATCTTCTACATATTAGTGTGTTTCTCTTGAAAAACCCCACAACTCTAGCCTAAAGCAAATTTTAGAAAAATATATAGTCCTTGATTGGTGAGCATTCATTACACTTTCCCTGATCTACATTCTTCCTTCAGAGGTCTTCAAATCTCTGGAGGAATTTGTCTAACAGATGGTCTCCTTTGCTTGGGATGTAGTTGACTATGACTATCAGCACCCATCTGGGTTCATTCAACCTCAGTGAAATTTAAAAACTTGCACATACCTTTTGGCAGCAAGTGTCTTGTGAACAAAATTTTGATGTTTTCACATATTTCGATTTTTTTTTTTGCCACAAAAATTACTGAAAAGAAATTTCTCTGCTGAAACATGTTTGCCTAGTATTCAAATGCACATCAAGATATACCTTTCCAGTATCTGCTTACTAATGTATTACTCTTAATTTTTCTGTATTTACTCTGCTTGTAGTCTAATATACTTGCTAAACCTGTATGACTACTAACATGTCTGTACCAGTTTACAAGTCTAACTGTGCTTCTGTGGTCATTACCCCGGGTTTGGCTGTGACAAGATTACTCTGTAACTAAATCAAATTGCAAGGACAGGATAAGAACACAGTGGGAAATTCTGTAAAATCACCAGGGGGTCGGATTAAGGAGTTAAATAAAAACACTCTCCTCGTTGAGCATAAAAATGCACACTTTGTAACTTCTGTAGGCTGAGCACATTGCCCATGCCAGGGGTTCCTTGCATTCCTCCAATTCCCCGCCTTTACAAGCTGCCTGTGTGCCCCCTCCCCTGCCCCTCTATTTCAGGGACTCCCTGAACCTCCCCCAAGCCCTCCGTCCTGCCAAGGGCCCTGTATTCCCGATGTATCCCTCCCCCACACCATTATCCCCATTCTCTCTCCTATTGCAGGGTCTCTGTGCGCTCCCCCCACCATGGCAGGGTCTCTGTGTTCCCTGCTTTCCCTTCCCCATCCCCACTTCCCCACACCCTGCTTCCATCATCACCACCACTTCCCCCCCACACCGCACTCCATTACATTACATGTTCCTCCTTTACTCCTTTCCGCCACATCCACTTCCCCCCTGCCCACTTGTCTCAGGGTTCCTGCTGCCACCATCAGTGCCACTCACTTCCAGCCCTCCCTGGATTCCTGGTTTGCCCCCCACCACTTCCCCATCCCTCCATCCCCTGCTCCTTCCTACCCAGCCACCACGCCTTCCTGTCCAGGTGTCCATTTCCTCCCCACATTCTGCTTTCCTCCCTCCCCAAGTCCCTGCCTCCCAGCTACAAACCCTCCCTGTAACGCTCTCTTATTTCTCAAAAATAACAGGAGTACTTGTGGCACCTTAGAGACTAACAAATTTATTAGAGCATAAGCTTTCGTGGGCTACAACCCACTTCTTCGGATGCCCACGAAAGCTTATGCTCTAATAAATTTGTTAGTCTCTAAGGTGCCACAAGTACTCCTGTTATTTTTGCGGATACAGACTAACACGGCTGCTACTCTGAAACCTCTCTTATTTCTGTTAGAGTCAGGCTACAGACAGGAAGTTAAGCTGCTGCCACTGATATCTGTAGGTGGGTGCAGTGGGTGGCAGAGAAATTCCTCTGCTTGCAGTACCTGTTCTGATTTGCACAAGAATCATTAAGGTTCTGCCCATTGAAGCCAAGAACATTCCTTGAAATTTATTAATTGATCAGTTGCAGTGTCCCAAAGTTACTGCCTTACAAAGAGAGAAACACCATTGAGTTGAGGGTAGGGATTCTTTGTACTTGGTCCAATAAATGTCTATATACAAATGCAAGAAATTTAAAAGCAAAAATAGGGATACTAGTATGCCTTGCAATGGATGCCTTTATATAATAAACATTACAGAAACATGGGGGAATGGCAAAAAACAAGAGGATACTGTAATGCCTAGTTACATGCTATATAGGAAAGACAGAGTAGGCTGAAAAGCTGGAGAAGTAGTGGTGTAGGTAAAGGATTCTTTGGAAAATTCTGAGTGGAGGGGATCACAAAGTTGAACCTATATGGATACAAATTCCAAACTATGAATATAAATACATTAGTGGTGCTTTATTACCAGCTTCCTGATCAAGAAAAAAATTGTGTGCACAGTGTGGAGAGAGATCAGAGGCAGAAAAATGTTACAAAATTCTAATAAAATCGGATTTCATATACCCACATACAGAGTATGTCTACACTTTGAGGTGGGGGTGTGATTCCCAGCTGGAAGAGATGTCTTTATGCTAGTTCTAACAACATAATAAGACAGAGTTTAGAGAAAAACTTAAAGTGATTGCTTCTTGGGACAGCAAGTCCTAGAGCACACAGGAAGAGAGATGACTTAATCTTAGCTAACACAGGCACTAACTCAAGATGTGACAGGAGCGGAGCCACTGAGTAACAGTGACCACAATATAATTAGGTTCAACATCAAAGGGGCAGCTAGGGTACCAAAAGTGACGAGTGACACTAAACTTTAGAAAGGGGGATTTCAATAAAATGAGAAGTTTAGTCAAAAAGGCCCTAAAGTTAAAAGTGAAGGAAGTAAAATCCTCAGAGGTGGCATGGATGCTACTTAACAAAACAATAATAGAGTCTCAGAAGACGTGTATTTCTTAACAAAAAGGCACCAGGAAGATAAGGAGTAAGCCAATATGGCTAAATGGCGAGGTCTGAGAGGCCAAATAGAAATCCTTCAAACTTTGGAAATCTGACCCAGCTGAAGCCAATAAACATAAATTACAGCAGGTAATAAGTAAGAGGGAAATTAGAAGTCTACTAACACAGTTTCTGCAAAGGAAAATGTCACTTAATCTCTTAGAATTCTCTGAACAGCCCAATAAGATAGTATCTAAAAGAGAACCAACTCTTAAAATTTCTTTAGATTTCCAAAAAGCCTTTGAGAAGATCCTCTGCAAAGAAATGGATAAAGAAGCTAAGTTAGTCATGGTGTAAAAGCAAAATACTGTTATGGATCAAAAACTGCCTGGAGGCAGAAAATGGAGCACTTTGCAATGGACATACTCCTTTAATATTGTATCTATGAGTGGAATCTGGTTAAATAAGAATATGTATTGCAATTTAACTAAGTGTGGTAAGCAGGGATGCAAATCTACCTTGCAGTAGCCTGCCGCACACTAACCGTCCATGTGAACCCTGCTGCCGAGCACTAAACGTTCCCTAATTTTGATCTACTCTTGTTCCAAACAGGAGTAGATCAGAGCACACTGTGGAAATTTTTAATGCACTTCAGCATGGTCCACATGGCAGTACACTCTAGAAATCACACTCCCATTGCCATGCTGTGTAGACATTCCCGGAGTGTGCAGCAGGCTAATGTGAGATAGATTTATGCCCCCAGGTTGTCAGCAACTAACTATTTGTATAGAGAAGCCATAAGGTTATAACTTAGTATTGACTAAAACAGTATCTTTTCCATCTGAAAAGAAAATAACTCAGAGAAAGGTGTAGTTTGGGCATGTGACAGGAAAATAGATGAGCTTCAGTTTTATCATAGTTTATGTTAAAATAAATACTAAACTAAAACTGAAACTAAACCAAATAACATATGTATTGTTGGATCTGACAAAAGTGTGCTCAGACCTCTTAGGATTTTTGACCTGGAAAATATTTTGTTTAGCCAAGATCTCATTAATACTGTTAAACACTTGGCTAAACATTACAATTATTTTTCTGGAAACAAATACTTGGCTCCAGCTAGATACATACAAAAGAATAAAAAGAAATAGTCCCTGCCTTCTTAAAAAATTGCAATTTGGCCCTTTCCTTCCACTTCCCCCACAGCTCCTCCCTTTGTATGTTGTCATCACTCACCATATTGTGTCCATTTTAGTCCTCAGTTCTTCGGTCAAATCTGCTAGCACAGACCTCCACACTTAGGTGAAGCCCCATTGAATTTCAAGATCAGGGCTTAGATTCTAAATGCCCTACGGCAGAGACTTGTCATTGTATGTCTGTAAAGCACTATTTACACCTATGGTGCTACATAAATGATAATAATTAGCACATAATATTATACATAAGATGTCAGATGTGCCATGTGGCTGTTGTATTACTTCAGGGTTTTTGCAGTTGAGTTAACACTGTGGGACTAATTCTTATTTTATTTACATCAAGGTAAACTGAAAGGTGTTGAGACTTTATGGTGCCAGGCACTGTATTAAAAAAAACCCCTATAGTATATAGATATAGGGGGAGATTTTTTATGCCTTTGAAATCTCCCCCATATAGATTAGATAGAAACTCTAAATTGAACCAGGTTAAGTGCAAATAAAATCTGGTTTTGTATGTAAGTCATGGGATTCAAATTCATATATGAAAACACTTTGATTAATTCTCTGTTGGTTACCATAAAATATCTAAGACATGTGTTATGCATTGTATTGGGTTAGCTGTCATTTTTACAGAAATTATTTGGGCTTTGCTCACCATGAATGAAAGCAGGTGAATATCTATTTACTGTAAGAGTTGCACCTGCTTACATCTGCAATCAATCTGGTCCTCTGGTAAAAGCAAGGCCCAATTTAACTTCTATTAAATCAATGATTGAACTCCCACTGACTTCAACAGGATTGCCAGCAATCTCCTAATTTGAATTTGACATGTAAATATTACTGTTCTTTATGATAGTTATCTGCACAGCAAATTCCCTACTTATTATGGTCCCATTCCTGCAAAGCTGTTAAGCTTTTAAGGGCTTTGCTAGATTAGGAATTATGAACATGTGGACATAATATTTAGTTTTCAATCACCATCAATGCACTCCATTAGCTGCTTCTCTTGTAGTTACTGAAATAAATTAAAACACAAACTAATGTTTGTAAATGGATTATAATGGAAATTTTACAATACCTTACAATATTTTACAGGGGGAAAAAGGAAACCAAGGTGAAAGAGGTATCCAGGTATATTAACTTTGTTTTTCATTAAATATCATTTGGCATGCCATATGTTTACTAATAGTCAAATGTTAAAAATTAATTCAATTTGAATTAAAATAAACAGGAGCTTTGCTTGACTAAGGACTGCAGGATACAGTCTTAACTCAGTAAATCACTGCACAATATGAACTCACCAACACAATGTTATGAAAGAATGGGATTTTCAAAAGTACTCTAAAATGGCTTAGCTGCTCCCACTAACTGCAGGGGGCAGAGTTAGGCTAATGATGAGTGCTTTTGAAAATCCACCATAGGTCTCTAAATCTGTAATGTCATAAAAATGATAACTTTCCTCAATGTACTGAGGTGATAAAGCAACTGAAATAGGCAGGAACAAGGGAGATCAGCATTTGTCTCTGTATATTCAGATCATAGGCTTGCTCCATTATGTCTACAGTAGAAATGTGTGTCCAAGCTACACAGTTTGGAACTGAATCTTGAAACACCTCTATGTCTGCCTCCCATCAACAAACTCAGTGATGGTTGGATCCAGGTTTTTGACTGAACCCATTATAAAGATGGGCCTTTGGTCAGGGCTTATCTCTTTACATTATTTTGACTACTTAATTTGTTCACCTAAAGAAATATGTACTGTTCAAGAAAGTCTGTTTCTTTTCTGAAGGGACAAAAGGGAGAAGGAGGAAGACCAGGGACTCCAGGCCAACAGGTACCATTAAAAGAATACACAGTTTAAGAAAACTGCATTCATTTTGCTTCTTCAGAAGATAAATGCCATTACAATGGTAGTTCTTTGAATCTAAAGAAATACATTAGATATATTTACATGTAAATAGGATTATATTGATTATTTAAAGTGTATTAAAATATATTTTAAACTTTAAAATAGTTAACCCAATGAAATGGTAAATAAACTGTATGTTGAAAAATAGAATAGAAAGCAGAGAAAAAGAACAGGATTGTTTACATAACGAGGCCAAAAAGGCTGAGGGAAGAGTTCAGAAAAGGTAAAGAGCTATGAGATAGTAAAATCTAGTTATATCATTGCAATAGTAGGAAGAAACTGCTTCAATTTTTCAAAGTTTTTATTTAAAACAATTTATTTTGCGATATTATTGATAAAACAATAACATAAACTCCAGATAATGTAGTAATGGAAACATGGATTCAAGCTTCTATGATATTGCTCTGAAAGTCAAGCCCAAGACTATACAAGCCCTCCATTCACTTTTGTATTTATCATGCAACATTTTCATAAAGTATTGCATTTAAAGATTCAATTACTGTCATACTGTAAATCAAGTCAGTGTGTTAGTATTTTCTGTACTTGTAAATTACAAATGTTTCCTGTTTCAGCTGCAAATCAGCTAATTTCTCTTTTCTTTAACCTTGTTCCAGTATATTTTGATTATGTCATATTTGGCTATATTAACATACCATAGGAAATAACTGTTAGTTGTAAGTGTAAGAACTTGTTAACTACATGCTTTATGTCATGTCTAAATTGCAAAGTACTTACTAGCAGTACAAAGCTAAAGCTAGATTGTGAAGAAAATAGCAGTGAAGATTGTTCTTACAATTATTGCATTGGTACTATCACAACCTGCCTGGTTGGAAAAACAAGGAGCCACATTCAGTGAAGCTGGGATAAGGAATTATACACTCCAGACTGACCACCAAAACCTCAGGAGGATTTAACCAAAAGGAGGCCAGGCGGTGCTACCTTCTCTCCCCTTTCTCAGGGTTTCTAGTTGATAGATGAGATGCAGCTTCATTTTGTAGCAAGGCTCCATAGGAGTCCCACCAGTGGACACAGCTGAGGTTATGTGCCCTCTTGCCATGCCGCTTCACAGCCAGTGACATCAGTGTGTGCCTTTTGGCAGACAGTAGGTTGTTAGCCATTTTCCACCACTGCAACATCCTCCTCCAAGACTGACTTTATATCTCAAGGGCCCTATGCCTGGATTTCTGGCAGCCAAAGCCAATTTAAACACAGATTGAATCTGGATGTCAGTGTGTAATGTCTCTGGGCCATTTGGTTACACAATGAACCTGTTATTTCTTTAGCTTTTTATTGAGGCAATACTTATCAATAAGTGTTTCTTGTAAAAAAATTAATGCAAGTGCATATTATAATGTGCATATGATAATTTACCTAATGATCTTCTAGTACATTATTCAGATATATTAATTTTAAAGAAGATAATTAATGTTTGTTTACTGTGCCTCATATGCCTCATATGTATAAGAATTCAGATGTATTTTGAAATAAATCTTAGTTAATTTGCATATCAAACATATTCTGGTTTGTTGGATCCCAGATTTAGTAAGAGTGATGCATCATAACGGTGGCTCAGTTTGATTTATACTTTTTTCCACATTTGATTTCTAAAGGGAGCAAATGGACTGAATGGAGCAAATGGAGAGGTACGTGTTTTCAAATCATAAGCACCATTTTCTAATTCTCTTTGCCAATTGTGTGAATAGTGACTATGTAAACTGTGTGCTAAAGGGCTTGCTTTTGTCCTCATTGGCACACAAGTGAAAGGGAATGATTATATGCAAAGTCAGGTAGGAGGAGGCATGAGAAATAAAGATTTAAAAACAGAGTAGAAAAGCAATGTTTAGGGAAATCAGTGACTGAAAAGACAAAGAAATATTGTTTAAAAAGAGAGAAAGGAATATAGATTTTCTACAGAACTCCAGGTAAAACAGAATCTGAAGACAAATGAAGGGGTTAATTAGAGAAAAACAAACAAGTAAGCAAGGGACTTTAAAAAAAGAAAAAAGCAATTTGTTTTTCTGGAGACTCAATCCCCAGCTCTTCATTTAAAAAAATGTTATAGTTCAGTAAAACAGAACAAGAGACACCCTTATTTGGTGACAGCCTGTCTTATGAGACTGACCCAAACTATCCCCAAATCCAGTGGGCATGATTTTGAACTCACTTCCATTGGTTTTACACTAGTATGACTCAGTCAGGTCAATCTGGAGCTCAAATACATTCTCTGTTGAGGGCTCCTGGATTTGGGAACTCAACCCCTTTCTTGGTGTGCCAGAGCTCAGATTTTTTTGCTTTCTGGGTATACTGTAAGACCCATTTTTCTTCCTTCTTCTCTTGGGGTGCAGAGGAGAACATGGGTTGAAGTGGATATATTTATGGGCAGTCCTTTTTTAAGTTCATGTTGTGCTTTTTAATTTATGGGACATCTGCCCAGAGCACTGGATGGGTGCCTATAGTTCTGTTTATAAAAACTAAAAAAAAAAAAAAAAAAAAAAATCTAAGTAATTGGCTTCATTGTAGTTGCTCCTGGTTCTGACTCTAGGGTAAATGAAATCAGTGTACATGGGCCCATTCAGTATAACTCTGTTTCACCTTTATTAGGAAATTCCTTTACTCAGTCAGTTTTTGGCAATCCCTTGTTGGGTTTCACTTAAAGGAAGTTTGTTGTGTTTCAGTAGCTGAACTTGTTCTTTAGGGCCCCACTTGAGCTGAGTACTTAAGCAAGTGTGCAACTGTAAACAACTGAATAATACTATAGGCTTTGATGGAACTATAACCATCCTTAAGATTACACTTGTGCTTAAGTATCTTGCTTAATCATGGCCTAGCTCAGTAAAAGATTGTCATAGAACCATCCGGCTTTCCTCATCTGATCCTCCTGCATTTTCTAAATCACCATAATCCTGGGGTATACTTTCATGGGATATGGACATTATTTACATTTTTCTAATACTCTCTGTAATACATTTTTCCAAATAAATATGATTTCATTTTGTGTACTTACAAGAGCTGTACAATTTACAATATACGCTTATTTTAGGGTTTGGGGGTTTTACAAAATATTTTTATTTTAGTACTTGTTGTAAAGGAATTGTTTTAATATAAAATCTCTCCAACCAGTCTGTTTCAGCATTTCTTAAGCTCCTCTCTTTTTCTTGATTGTCTCTGCCAATAGCAAAGGTCAACAAACAAGGCCACACACTGGATGTGGCTGGCCATTACAAGACCAAAATTTGCTGCAGAAAACCTTCTTTCAGCAGTTTCATCTTATTTCTTGGCAGGTTCTACAGGCAGTTGTGCTGATGATTCCAGTATTTTGTCTTGGTTTCTTAGGTTGGCTTGCTGCCTGCTGTTTCATTCTATAGTAGATGCCATTTTCTCTAGGTTGCATTGTTTTTTAACATTTCCCTTTTAAAACTTATTTCAAAATAAATCAACTTACAAGTAATTTATAAGTATCTAAACATGTTCTATAGCCTATAAAATAATTAAAATAATAATAAATTACTCCCAAGTACCGTAAATATTTTCTTGTATCATATTTCCAAAAATGGGTTTCTAGAATTAGTCTCCTATATACATTGTTAGATACCTAAAAAAGTGGTCTGATTTTCAGTTGTCAGCATAAGCAGCTCCTGTTGTAGTCAAAAGCAGTGGTAAGTGCTCCACACCTTAACAGTCGCTAAACCTTAACAATCCCATGAAGATATGTTAAAGTGTCTGTTAAACAAAGATTTGTAACTGTATCGTACAAAAGGGAATGCAAATTTAAACAATCTTAACTAAGAGCACTGTTTTCTGTAAAACAAATTTTGAATTGAGAACAGTGAGTAGAATTCTGTGGCATGTTTGTCAAAGCCTGCTGTATAGCTGATTGGAATTTAGTCAACAATTCTTTTGGTGATGCTCCATAAGAAAAATACCAACACTCTGTCTCTTTACTCTGTTAGCTGCATAGAACTAACAAGTAAAGAGTCATAATTTCGAAAATTAAGTCAAAATTTCATTTCAAATATACACGGAGTGATACTCTGCTGAGTAGGAAAGTGTTGTTTTTATACAATTACATTTCCGGGTAGAACTATCAAATAAATGTATGAGTGAGATGAAAAAGCCTTTGGCTTGCCATTTGCAGAAAAAACTGAGCTAAATGACTTTCTTTGGGTTCACTGAACTCTAGTGCTTACTAGCCCTAAAAATGTTAAGGGATAGATTGTGACTGGCTCATGTGTGGCTGTAGGGAACAGGGCTCCAGGAGCCTTCCCCCTCATCCTTCTTGCACTCCACTCACAGAGGTCAAGCATAATCACAATCCCCTTTAGAGCCCCTGGGATGCACACCACCCAAAGGCAGCAGGGTCATGATCCTGTCCACCAACCTGCTCTACACCGGCCAGCAGAGCTGGCCAAGTACAGAGTCAGAAGCATGCTACACTGTTGTAAACGAAGGTGCAATGGCCATGCTCTTGCAGCATGTGGGGAAGCTCTGGGAGGTTTATCCTTCTCTACGGTGGTGAAGAACTGCACTGCTTCTACATGGGGCTGTGCCAAACAGGTTTGAGTGAGCCCTAAAATTCTGTACAGTGAAATAGAATATAAAACCTGTGGCTGCTTTATAAAAAATGTTTGACTAAGGACCTCTTAAACTTTCTTCCTTTTCCCAAAGGAATATTATTTATTTAGCAATATGTAGTCTGTTGCTTTGTTTCTGCACTTCCATATAGCACATTTGGAAAGGGTAAAATAGATTTATAAAGCTGCTGTTGAAAATATACACAAGTCATATAAAAACTGAACGGAAAAATTCATAAGGGAACAAAGATTAGACTAATTTTAAATCTGGGAGTGTACCATATTCCACTGCAATAGAGGTTTGTTGGCTCCAAGTTTGGAAAGTAGTCCAAATTAACTAATGCGGTAGGTAGTCAAATGTAGAAGAATCACTACTTTAATTAAGTTTCTTATTTCAAAATGTTTCCCAGTAATGGCTTAACCTTACTTAGCAGATTGTCTACTGTTATTGTCAATTAATTTGAGAATAACTGAGGTCTGGAAAAAGAACTACCACAAATCAAACTCAACTTCTCCCCCCCTCCTGTCCTCCATCCTGGATGGTAAAGATGTAGGGTAAAATTATGTCTCCATTGTAGTCAATGGAAGTTTTGCAATTTACTTAAGTGGAACCAGATTTTCACCCTTAGGCTGTGTCTACCCGTGTGGTTGCATGCAGAGAACATAACGCAAGCTCCCCTAGCATGGGATAAATAGCAGTGTAAACATGAGGCCTGGGTTAAGTGAGTAAAGACACGCCAAAACTTTCAGGTAAATACACGGCTCTCCATATGCCCAAGCAGTGCCCAAGCATATGCCCAAGCTGTTTTTATTAGTGTAGTGTCCCACTGCCTCCCCAGTGCTGGAGCCTTTCCCTGCCATGTGTAGCTACACACCATAGTTTGGACGCAGCCTGCTTTTCACTGCAGTGCGTTGCTACATATACTCTATATGTCTCCATTAGTGTAGACGAGGCCTATAATCTTCCAAAAAGATTTTTAATGTCCTGTATTAATATAACTGTGGTATTATCAAAAAGAGGAGAGAGTCATTTAATATTTTTCTTTTCATTTAACTGTTATATAAAATAGTTCTGCCTAGGATTAAAAGTTTGGTCTGCACAAAGAAAAGTAAAACTGTTATCTGTAATGGTAATTTATTTCAAATTAACCTTTTTCTAGTAAACATGCTTGAATTAAAATATTATTTACAAAAATCCAAAGAATTCAATGATTTTTTTGTAGAGATGGACTTATTAATCAACATCCCCTGTCAAGATGATCCCTACAGATGAATTAATTCAGACTGATTTTTATGAACACATCTCAGTGAAGGTGCTGCCAGCCCCTCACAATGAAGATTAATTTTGAAAATTAATTTTGAAAAATCTAGTTACGGTTTTTGTTGCCTTTGATTTCAGAAAGGTGAGAAAGGAGATCCTGGCATTAGAGGCCTCAATGGACAAAAAGGAGAATCTGGTGTTAATGGTTTGGTTGGACCTTCTGGTCCGAGAGGACAACAGGGAGACAGAGGGCACCCAGGGCCACCTGGAGCAGATGGAAAACCTGTACGTACAGAATCTGACATTGCAGTTTTCATGCACTTTTAAAAAAACTTTCTATGCATTTTTTATAACTCTTCTATATTCAATTCAGGGAAGGGAATTTTCAGAAGAATTTATTCGGCAGGTTTGCGCAGATGTACTGAGAAGTAAGTCCCAAAGATTGCAATGTATTCTTTATTTATTTAAAATGCTCTGGCTACTTTCATGATAATTATAAAGATGTCCTGTTCTAAGAAAAATCAAAACTACTAACACAATGGACTGTCTACAGCTTCTTACGATATAATTACACACCATAGTGATAATGTCTCCAAATCTTACCAGTCTGTAGGCCTTAATACATCACCACCACCATCTCCTTCTCCTCCACAAAAAGCCAGATATTTTGCTTTTGGTGATTGTATAACAAATGATTTATCTTAAATCCTTATTAATGTAGTTTGGCATTTGGTTATTTTTATCTTGCATAGTAATGTTATCTCAATGTCATTCTCAGAATAGTCTAAAGCATTTTCATTTGAATTCTCCTAGCCCAGTTGCCTGTTATCCTTCGAAGTGGAAGGTTACAAAACTGCAATCATTGTCAATCCCAAAGTGCTTCTCCAGGACTTCCTGGTCCACCGGGTCCAATAGGCCCAGAAGGTCCCAGAGGTTTTTCTGGCTTACCAGGAAATGATGGTGTTCCGGGTCTTCCAGGAGCTCCTGGGAGTCCTGGTGCCCGTGGGGCAAAAGGTAACTGCATGGGTATCTCATGAAGCAAATAACCTATAGCTTTTACTTTTTTACATGTTCAGTTCTGAATGGTACTTGAGTGGGTAGCAGTAGAGGGTTGAGAGGGGTCCACATCATGTAGTCTGGTTCAGGATACAGAATTCATTTCCAAAAGTTGAGAGATGTTTGGTTTAATTTTTCTGTTTCCGACCACTTTAGAGAGAGGCTACAGAATTGAAATCTGCATCTGGGTCAGCAGGTTTTTGAGGGGTGGTTTCAGAACCAGTGTTTGGGTCCAAATTTATTGGTGAAGTAAAAAATTGTGGCTTTCTCCCAACTTAGCACTATATGGGATTTGACCTGTGCCTACAATCCCCCACAGTTTGTCTCTTGAAGGGCTCAGTCATGCCTTATAGGCACAGTTTTACATCAGGTGGTGGTATAGAACAGCACTTCTGTGAGGGAGAGTGCCTCACAGAATTCCCTGGCATATAGCGGAGTTTATCTGCTGCACCATGCCTTAAGGGGGCGTGTGGAACTATGACCCAGCCTTGCATAGTCCTTGCACTCAGATGCACTCATATGGGCCTTTCTAGATTTGACAGCTGCAATTTGTGCCTGGTGCTTGCATGGTGAGCACTTTGCAATCGTTTAAAGATGTTTTTCTTTGGCTGACCTCAGGGATAGACCTGTCAGCAAGGAAAGTGCTCACCTGCACAATGGGCCATTGCTAGAACCAGTGGCGGATTAGCTACTGGGCCAATGGGACCAGTGCCCAGAGGCCCTGACCAATTGGGGGGGCCTGGAAAAATGGGCGCTCTGACCTTCTCTGCCCGGCACTCCTGCCGGGGAGTGGGGTTGGGGTACTGGGGCTTGCCCCGCTCCTCCCACCCACCTGGCGCTCCTGCCAGGGAGTGGGGGAAGCCCCCGCACCCCACTCCCTGCCATGAGTACCGGGGTGGGGAGCAGGAGGAGACTGCAGGTGGAAGGGGGGGTGGGGAGGGGAGGAGAACCCCACTTGCTCTGGCCCAGGGTCCCCCGAAAGTATAATCTGCCTCTGCCTAGAGATGGTCAAAAATTAGAAGTTCTGTCCTGTGGGAAATTCTGGTATGTTATTTACTTTCTGTCCTGACTCGGGATGAAAAGTCAAAATATTAAAATTTTTCACAGAATAAAAAGTTCAGAAAAATTTTGATTTGGAAGTGTCAAAATATTTCATTTCAGCTCGCTCGACAGAGAATTGAGAACCAGGGGCATGAAGCACTGTGGAGGTCAGGCAGCCACAGATTAATAATGAACTGGCCAAAAATGTTTTGATTCTATTCAGCAAATCAAACTGTGTTGAGTTGGGAAGACCCAAAGTGAAAGTAAATATTTTGTTTCAATTTTCCTAACAGAAAAAAAAAATCTGCAATATTAAAATTTCCTGTGGCAAATTTCAATGTGACAAAAATCACGTTTACCATTGGAAATAACATTTTGACAGAAAATTCCCAACCAGATATAGCCATTTCCTTCTAAATTACCTCCGAATATAAAAATGAAGCTGTTTTGCCGTTTTGGTTCTGAAGTATCTGAGAATAACTGTCATTCTAGTTTTCATCCTCTATGAGAGTAATGACTACTCTTAAAGATTTTATATTCAATTAAACCAGCTTTAATTGATCACTCCAAGGAACAATACAAATTGGTTCCTCACTAGAGATCTTCTAATATACGTGGATCAGAAGTGTACTCCAGTGGGCTACATTCTGAACTGATTTATACCTTATGTCACCTTACTGCACTCAAGGTGGTAGCACTGGGGGTATGTCAGGTCAGAGTTTGTTCTACTATTTTGGGGTTACTTTTGAATGGTCTCAAGAAAATAGTTGCCTAATTCACCTATATTCTTGGAAAGGTTGAACTGTCCTTTACATCTTGTCTGGTGGCTATGCTCTGTACTTTTAATTGGGACACTTGGGTTTGATTCATGCTCTTCTTACCATTTCTCACTTCAGTAATCAAACCAGTTTCAGTAAATTCTGCAATAAAAATCACTATTCAGTAATCATACTAGCTAGGCTTGTGATCTTGTCAAATCTCAGAAACTTAACTAAGTTAGGCCTAACCCTTTTGAATCCTCCGGGGGTGGGGGGGGGGGGGGGGGAATGGAATCTGAACCACTATCAGTGGAGTTTTTTTTGTTTTGTTTTTTCACAGTCTGGGTCCTTCTTTGCTGGGGATCTTTGGTCTTTTCTCCCTTATTAAAAGGCTTGCAGTCTCTTTTGGCCTCTTAAAAATGCAGAGTCATTCTCCATCTTTGCATCTTACTTGGTTTCCATACACACAATTTCTTAGGGGAACTTTTTAAAATCTCTGTAGTAGATTGATATTTTCCTCCACTATTCTACTTATTTGGAGTGGCTGGGCTTAGGGATTCTTTAACTCAGAAAGTCTGGGCAAATTGCCATTATCAGCCGAATGCATGAGAGCCAAGATACAATGTTTCATTATGTGGAAAAAATGAATGATCTTGGAAAAGGAGGAACCTCTAGAAAAGATATTTTTAATCTTGTAAAGAACATTTTATAAACCTCTGAGCTCAAATTTTGGACAGCAAAAGATTCCAAGGAAGCTGCAGTTTGTACTGTATTCCTACAATATGTACTGAAGTGATTTAGTTACCTTGTATCCCAGAGGCCTTGGCTACACTCGCGGATTCACAGCGCTGCCGCGGCAGCGCTGTGAAGCGCGAGTGTAGTCGCGCCGCCAGCGCTGCGAGAGCTCTCTCGCAGCGCTGCAAGTACTCCACCTCTCTGAGGGGAATAGCTTGCAGCGCTGCGAGCGAGCGTGCAGCGCTGCAGGCGCTGATTACACTGGCGCTTTACAGCGCTGCACTCGCTGCGCTCGGGGGGGGGGTGTTTTTTCACACCCCTGAGCGCAGCAAGTGCAGCGCTGTGAATTGCCAGTGTAGCCAAGGCCTTTAGACTTCACCCTGATACTCTGAAATACTCTATCCTCACACCTTCCTGTCAACTGTCCGAAATGGGCCATCTTGATTGTCACTTCAAAAGTTTTTCTCCCCTGCTGTTAATAGCTTCTCTTAATTAATTAGCCTCTTACAGTTGGTATGGCTACTTCCACCTTTTCATGTTCTCTGTATGTATAAATATCTTCTTACTGTATGTTCCATTCTATGCATCCAATGAAGTGGGCTGTAGCCCACGAAAGCTTATGCTCAAATAAATTTATTAGTCTCTAAGGTGCCACACAGGGCCGGTGAAAGGATATTTTGCGCCCTAGGCGAAACTTCCACCTTGCCCCCCCGGGCACATCGGTTCATTGAGGGGCAAATCCCAACGAGCCTTTATAGACCCCAGGGGCCAGCCGTGCCCAGGGGCTGCTCCCCAGACCAGGTTCCCCCCTCCCACCCCCTGAACTCCCCTGGAGAGTGCACAGCCCCCCCGCGAGCCCTCCCCACCCCGGTGGCCCTCGCCCCGAGTCCACTCACTGGCTTTGCCGGGCTTGGGCCGCTGCAGCAGCTCGGCAAGGAGGAGCTGCCTTCTGGGGGCTCCTGCAGCAGATGCATGCGGGCAGAGGCCCCCGTGCATCCCCCCGGCTCCCCTCTCGCCGTGCTCGGGCTCTGCGGCTCCCGGGAGTGTGCGCCACCGCTGCCCCTCCCGGAGCAGGCTCAGGGCCCCGCGCCCCGGCGGCGGCTCGCATGCCTGGGAGCTGCAGAGCCCGAGCGTGGCGAGGGGGGAACTGGGGGGTGTACGAGGGCTATGCCCGCATGCATCTGCTGCAGCCTGCAGGAGCCCTCCGGGGGGGCGCCAGGCCGCAGCCTGGGCAGGAGGGGCGGGGGGTGCGGCTGCTCCCTTCTAGTGGCGCCGCTGCCTTTGCAGGGCTCCTGCCCCCCAGCGCCGCACCGGCTCCTCCATGGCTGGGGCTCACCGCCCCTGCAAGCCGACGCTCTGGCTCTCCGGTGCCTCCGGAAGGCGACTCCTCCCTGCCGAGCCAGGGCACCACTTTTTGGCGCCCCCAGGGTTGTCCTTAGGATTTATGGGGCCCTATGCAGTATTATTAAACTGGTGCCCCTATGCCCGACGGCAGCCTGAGCTTGCAGCCCGGCGGGGGCGGGGGTGGAGGGACAAGGCAGAAAGACTAACAAGAGGCCCGGCCCGCCTCACGGTGGCGGAGAGTCACAGTTCCCCGCAGAGACCCCTGTACCCTCTCCCTCATGCAGAATAGACATGCAGAAGGTACCTAATTAAAAGCACTAAACTTGGGAATAAAAAATGTCAGTCACAGGTTTTTTGATATGCCCTGAAGTTTGTCAGACATTTATTTGCAAAAACTTTGTAGTAAGGGTGAGTTAGCTGTCTTGCTGAATACAACATTAAATATTATGGAATACATGATGCAGCTCTTCTCTGTTTTACATTTTCTTAATCAGTATTTCTAAGCTGATTTTATATTTTAAATGTAATCTTAAGCCTTCATAAAGTAATCATTCCAGATTACTACATATTTAACTCACTGAAACAGACATTTATTTAAAATTAATCAGTCACAGAAGTTTAGTGTGTTCATAACAATGTTCATTGCTTTTAGAAAAAGGGAAGACTAATTTACTGTGTGTGATCTCCATAACAATAGACATGTTTATGAAATTTCACCAACTTTAAAAAATATGTTTCCAAAGATTTTAGGCATAACAAAGGATTTTATATCTTACTAAGGTACTGATTTTGCTTAAAACTAGTTCATCTCAGATAGTCAGAAGTAAAGAAAGGGAAACTCTTTGTCCAGCTATCTGGAAGCAAAGGGCTGTTGCTTCCTTCAGTGGTGGGGGGGGGGAGGAGGGGGTGAAGGGAGAAATGGATGGACAGAAAGGACAGGAAGACTTTGGAAGTAAGTTTTTTTACTATAGTAATTAAAATGTGTATTTTAGATAAGGGTGGTCTTTTGAAGAATTTATTTAAAAAACCATATGTCTGAAGATCCAAGCATTTAAGGCTAAAGGTGATTGTGAATCTAAAAATCTATGCAAAGAGTTTTTAGAGATGTGATTTTATAATCTTCACCAACTCACTAATGAAATATTTTTAAAACAAATTTTAAACTAAGGTCCTGTAGACTGACATGTTCTGAGTAAATATTACAGTCATGCACAACTGTTTTTGTCAGTACATTCAGAAACTGACAGTAGATACCTAGGGGTTGGCAAATGCCTGTTAAATGTCTTCATTACCCCTTGAATGGCTCTTTAACAGTTTCAGTGTTGTGCTAATAGGTCTGGCAGGCTGGAGACTGTTTCTCTTTTAACTACTAGATCCCCTTCCCAGGAAGACTCAGAGCCTGCAGGAAGGGTCAGAACAGGGATAGGAAAACCAGTTAGGTGGACACTAAGACCCAGTGGTGCCCCAAATTTTCAGGTGCCCTACCCAGCTGCCTATGCCTGAGGACGGCCCTGGGCGCCCCCAACCACTTGCCGCCCTAGGCGGCTGCCTAGTTCGCCTAGTGGTTGCACCGGCCCTGGTGCCACAAGTACTCCTGTTCTTTCTATTGCACACAGTTAGTCGAAGATTACTCAAGAACATGATTATCATTTGAGACTAAGGTGTTTCACTTCTTATAAAAAGTGCCATACTAACATTTGAGGATATAAGGAGACAGTGTGACTTTTCCAATAAAATCAACTTCTATGTCTAATTTTTTTTTCTTTGGTGTATTGTTTTTCTCAGTGTCTAATTATCTTTTATTGCATTTGCAATAATAATTTCTCTGACTAAATACATTCAATACATGTGCATTTCATTTAGACTTGTATCCCTTTTTACAGCAGGGCTGAATTTGGTGTGTGTTTTCTAAACTTCTTCACTATCTAGTATTTTCTTAGACTCCATTACTTGCTATTTGTTTTGAGCCAATTACACTCTTGAATAATTTTGTGGCATACTCTTTTGAATTTTATATATTTTCTCATAATTAATTTCTTATTAACATTAGCCTAATTTTCCTAAATTACAACCCAATAGCTTTTACTACCCTTGTTACCCTCTTCTGTAGCTTTTCTAGTTTCAGTCCCCTTTTTGTAATATCAGCCACAATCCAGCAAAGCATGTAAGCCTGTGACTAGTCCCATTGATTTCAATGGGTCTACTTACATGCTTAACGTTAAGTGCATAGGCAAATTGGATCAGGGCCAAGGTGCATGGTAATGTCCAAAATATGTCAGCTTCGGTCTCAGCAACTATTATGTTTCTACAGCATCAAAAGAATCTCTGAGAAGGGTATGTAAAGTAAAACCAACTAGCAGGATGCCAGCTATAGCTCAATGCACATTTTGAAAATCCTCTGTAACATTTTTGTCTCTGACACAGAAAACCAAATTAATTTCGGAGCACATTGAAGTTTTGTCTTCAGCAGTTAGATACTTTTATCTCCATTAATACCAATTAATCTTCTTGGCTACTCAGCAAAGGGTGAAAAAAGGTGGTAATCTTTTTCACCGAAGAAACTGAACATATTAGGCCATAGGTTGACAAGTGTAAGCACTGAATTTGGCTTAATACCTCTTGTTTGAGAGAGATTTTAATTTCTGATGTACATTTTGAAATTTCACCTGTATATTTTCTGATTCAACTAGAGACCATGTTCAAAGCATCAGATTCATTTTTTCATGTGACCTATTCAAAACGCCACCAGTGAAAGGCAAGCCAGAATTAGCCTTCACCATCAATCCTGCCTATTATCTACACACACACACACACACACACACACACACACACACCCCTCCCTTCAACAGAAATTACTTGCCATTAGTTCTTTAGTTGAAATTAGGCTGATAAATAAGGCAATTACACTGCATAACATTGAACAATCACTCATCCAGCCCCCCCCACCCATCCCCCTTTTCAATTTCTCAAACGAAAACAATGCTTAGTATGCATGTGTGTGTGTTTGGTATCCTACAGGGCTACCAGGAAAAAATGGAGAAAAGGGCAGCCAAGGAACTGGGGTTCCTGGAATACAAGGCCCCCCTGGCCCTCCAGGTAAGGCATGGGTTAGCCATGTAGATTTCATTGCATGTAAATTATTTGAAAATGTTGGTGACTAAATTTATCATGACTGGATTAATCTTAAGTAGTTATATTTTACACAATTTAAATAGTATCTCTTTTATGCTGGTTGCTAGATAGGAAAACACTGTGGGTATGTGTGTTTTTATTGCTTTTCATTTGCAGCAGAATATATTATTTACTATAGGGTAGGTATTTATAGATACACCTCTACCCCAATATAACGCGACCCGATATAACATGAATTCAGATATAACGCGGTAAAGCAGTGCTCCAGGGGGGCGGGGCTGCTCACTCCGGTGGATCAAAGCAAGTTCAATATAACGCGGTTTCACCTATAACGCAGTAAGATTTTTTGGCTCCCGAGGACAGCATTATATCGAGGTTGAGATGTATAACTGACTCAAATTCCTATTTCATGGTAGACTGAGATTTAAAATTAGCAAAATTCCCTTGTGTAGTGGAAGAAGAAATAAAACTCAACAGGTCAGATTTTCAGAAATGTTAAGAACCTACAAAACTAATTCCCACCTATAGGAACTGCAGGGGCTCTGAAAATCCAGGTTGATATATTCATGAAATCACACTGCAATTTCTTTTGAAAGGAAAGTATTTTTTTTTAAACAATAGCATGCTCTGTCAAAATATAAAATTGATCCTTTAGAAGAGATGATAGGGCCTGATCCAAAGCCAGTTGAGTCAATGGAAAGGTGCCTATGGACTTTGGTTCTGGCCCACAGTGAGCTGGACTATATGATAAAGTAACAATACATCAAAGCCAATTTTTAAAAGTTTCTTTTTAAATAGCTTTTAATTTTGATTTGATTTTCAATCTCTTCTGCTATTCATCTTGATTGTTTATTTGTAAATCTTGATTCGAGTTCAGTAGATGACATAGATAATATGATTATTTGTAACCAACATTTAATTTGCGGTATATAAACTCTAATGCCAAAGAAGTCCCTTCTTCTGAAAGTGAAGTTTTGTTCAGCTTAATACAGAAACAGGAGCCAGATGTAAAATTCTGAACTTCCCCAAAATTCTGGGGTGTTTGAATCCAGTATTCATCTTGGACCCATCTCTAACAATATATATACAGCATAGCCTAACTGCTTATTGTATATATGTCATCAAGGTCGTGAAGGTCCACCTGGAATGAGTAAAGAGGGACGTCCTGGAGAATCTGGGCAGCCTGGTAAAGATGGAGATCGTGGAAATCCTGGAATTCAAGGACAACCTGGACCCCCAGGAATTTGTGATCCATCGTTATGTTTTAGTGTAATTGTAGGAAGAGATCCATTTAGAAAGGGCCCGAACTATTAATTTTAAATGAGTTAGTCCATGAAATAGGTATGGTGCTTGTCTTTTATGGTCTTTCAAGTCTCAGGAAGATGACCAGAAATAATCCCTTAAACAGGAACAAAAGTACCTCTGGTTTGGTAAAGCAATAAAGATCGCAAAGGTTATACATTCCATTTTAAAAGAATATTGATTCATATTGGGCCTTTAGATGCATAACTAGCATTGATTAAATATCAAGGGTTTTCAGAGAGACAGTCAATTTTATCATGAATAAAATTAACCATGACATTTGATTTTTAGTATTTAAGTGCCCACTCATACTCCTGCTTCCATTGAAGTCCATTAACATTGCTAGACAACTTCTGTTGACTGTAATGGGAGCAGGATTGGGTGCTAAATGTTTATTGATCAGGTGTAAATCACTGTGAAATGTTTCACATTTAGCCTACATATACAGTAATTGATTTTGAAAGAAAGTGTCTAGCTGTTACTTCACATGTGTGTGAATTTCATTGGTTTATGTACATTTAATATTTTATAGCTCAAGGCTTTCCATTAGCAAAAGCATGTGTCTGATTTTTACAACATTGAGAGAAATGTTTGGCTTTTTGATGCCAGTAATTTCACCCAATCTATCTTCAATTAATTTATCTAAAGGTCAGCGTGAAATGGAATCGTAATTTATCTAAGGACCAGGGTGAAATGGAATGCGGCTGAGATTTCACCCCAGAATGACACATTCTAACTAAAGAAACAAAATGAGTTATAAATTAACTGATATTAAAAATTGCATTATTTTAAAAATAAACTTTAATTTGTTTGCAACTACAGTCTACCAAGGTTGAAAATCAGTTTTTCACAACAAAGTTTAACAATCTTAATACATTCAGTAAAATTACAGATCTAGCTCCATCCCCTTTGCTGTGCTCCACAAGGACTGTAGGTGTCAAACATAAAAAACAGGATTACAAGAAGAAAGGTCTTTGTGTTTGCTAACTAACTGCAATGTTTGTTATGTTGCTTTGTTTTCCATTTTAAGCAAGACATTTGTATGCTAATTTTCATTGTATGCAACACTAGCAAGAAGTATTTCTTGCATTCTAAGTAAAAAAAACAATTGCACGGTTCCCATTAGAATTTGAGTACATTTTTAAATTAATGCAGAGAATCGTTGTATTGCACTTAACCAAAGCTTTATATGACTTTTTTGATGTGTTGTTTTTCAGTTGTCGTGCTACAAAAATTTGGTAGAAAGCTTGACATTCAAGGTAAAATAAAATTTTGTAGAGACTTGGCGGTGACGTGATGAATAAATGCAAGGATTTTTTAATTGGCTGTGCTCTGTGATATCACAACAGAATATACATTATTCTCCTAGGGTAGGTATTTATACCTGGGGGCTGCTCTTCTATTTGGTATCCTTCCATCTTTTCTAAACAAAACCCAAAACAGAAAACCCTCTAAAAACAAGAACAAATCTCTCACTCCCCCTCTCCCACCCTCGAAATCCCCAAATCCATCTAACCATGTAGAACCTGAATGTCATACACTGATTACTCCATGAGCATTCACACTGACTTCAGTAAGACCATCTGTGGAATTAGGTACTATTCTTTGTCAGTAAGGGTACCAGAATCTGTCCCATAGAAATGGCATAATTCCATATGTTATTAAAACCCAAATTTTAGTATTTAAGTGCCCACTTAATTTGTCAACTTTCAGGTTTTTTATATTAATATCCTCAAACGCTATGTTTTTTCAGTAAAAACAATGATGAGTCCTTGTGGCACCTTAGAGACTAACAAATGTATTTGGGCATAAGCTTTCATGGGATATAACCCACTTCATCAGATGCATGGAATGGAAAATACAGTAAGCAGGTATAAATATTTAGCACGTGAAAAGATGGGAGTTGCTTTACCAAGTGGGGGGTCAGTGCTAAAGTAATTTTCCCTCTGTTGATATTCACCCCTTCTTGTCAACTATTGGGAATGGGCCACTTCCACTCTAATTGAAGTAGCCTCATTAGCACTGACCCCACACTTGGTAAGGCAACTCCCATCTTTCCATGTGCTGTATATTTATACCTGCTTACTGTATTTTCCACTCCATGCATCTGATGAAGTGGGTTATATCCCAGGAAAGCTTATGCCCAAATAAATTTGTTAGTCTCTAAGGTGCTACAAGGACTCCTCATTGTTTTTACTGCTACAGACTAACATGGCTACCCGTCTGAAACAGGTCACTGCTTTTTCAGTTGAGCTCACTTCAATTTGAGATTTTCAGTCACCTGATTAAAAAGGAAATAGAATCACTGAAGCCAGAAATGGAAAAGTTTTAGTAGATTATATCTTCTCTATCTCCCTGCCAATAATTAAATGTTCCTATTGTATATTAAGTACTCCCCACATAACAGGACCCATCTCTTGCAGCAGAATAAACAAAGGCCATTCTAGTAATCTTCTTGAATTATATTAGAATACTTTGAGTGTGCCAACAAAATAGGGGAAAAAGAGAACTAGTTAATATAATTTATATGGACTTCCAAAAAGCCTTCACGTCTCTCACAACAGTATATCAAGCAAACTTAATGGATGTGGAGTGAGAGAGAAAGTATGTAATATTTAGAAACTGGCTAAGAAATAGAGAAGATAAACCATGAAGAAATTATCTGTATTCAAGATGGGAAAAGAGTAAATGCGGTGCCCCTAGGTTCCATACTATGAACAGTTTGTAGTACATTTATTAATGATCCAGAAAGTGGAGTGAACAGTAAGATGGTCAAATTTGCAGGTGACAAAGTTTATTTAGATTAGTCAAGAATAGAGAAAGCTGTGAGGAATTACAGTGGGACTCAACAAAATTAGATGAATAGACAGCAAGATGGCAGGCGAAATCATTGTTGACAAATATAAAGTAATGCACATTGGAAGGAATATTTGAACTACTTATACATATCCTTGGAAGGATTAATTTGTACACGTATATATCAGTAAATGTCAATTTCACTCTACACTCAAACCAACAAAAATATTTGTCAATAATCAAATTTTACAGATAGGCAAAGTAAGAAAAACGCTGCTTATTAGAGTTTAATTTAAGGATATTTACTTTGTATTTTTTGACATGTGATGTTGACAATTTGTGTTTTAATGATTATAAAACTAACTTTTTGAATCTCAGTGTCTTTTGTATTTATATAATTGTCTGACCATAATTATGCACAACTATGAAAAATTAAATCATAAAAATGCTTAAATATACATAAATATCCATCAAAATTATCAAAAATTAAAATCTCCTTCCGCTAAGCCTACTCATGTATATTGCTGGACCTAAACAAACTGTAACCACTGAGGACAAAGACCTTGATGCTATTGTAGAGAGCTCGATGAAAACTTCAACTCAGTATTAAAGGACATTCAATAAAGCACACAAAATGTTAGGATTTTAAAAGAATGAGACAGAATCATATTTAAAATATTACATCATATAAATTAATGGAACACACTCAGTTTAAATATTGTGTATGTCAAAAAGATCATAGCAAAAACTCAGAGAATTCAGAGGTGGATGATGAAAATGATTAGAGGCATAGCAAGACATTCTTATGATGAGAGATTGAAAAGATTAGGTTGAGGATGTGAGGTTGTTTCCCAAACCTGAGCCATTCTTTTTAGGTGAGGAACTGTCCCAGATTGAGGTGTCATTACAGGAGGTTTTGGAACAAATTGATAAACTAAACAGTAATAAGTCACCAGGACCAGATGGTATTCACCCAAGAGTTCTGAAGGAACTCAAATGTGAAATTGCAGAACTACTAACTGTACTCTGTAATCTATCATTTAAATCAGCTTCTGTATCAAATGACTGGAGGATAGCTAATGTGACACCAATTTTTAAAAAGAGCTCCAGAGGTGACCCCGGCAATTAAGCCTGACTTCATTACCGGGCAAACTTGTTGAAACTATAGTAAAGAACAAAATTGTCAGACACATAGATGAACATAATTTGTTGGGGAATAGTCAACATGGTTTTTGTAAAGGGAAATCATGCCTCACCAATCTACTAGAATTCTTTGAGGGGGTCAACAAGCATGTGGACAAGGGGGATCCAGTGGATATAGTGTATTTAGATTTTCAGAAAGCCTTTGACAAGGTCCCTCACCAAAGGCTCTTAAGCAAAGTAAGTAGTCATGGGATAAGCGGGAAGGTTCTCTCATGGACTGGTAACTGGTTAAAAGATAGGAAACAAAGGATAGGAATAAATGGTCAGTTTTCAGAATGGAGAGAGAGGGGTCTGTACTGGGCCCAATCCTATTTAACATATTCATAAATGATCTGGAAAAAGGGAAAAACATTGAGATGGCAAAATTTGCAGATGATACAAAACTATTCAAGATAGTTAAGTCCCAGGCAGACTGCGAAGAGCTACAAAAGGATCTCTCATAACTAGGTGACTGGGCAACAAAAGAGCAGATGAAATTCAATATTGATAAATGCAAAGTAATGCACATTGGAAAACATAATCCCAACTATACATAATAAAATGATGGGGGTCTAAATTAGCTGTTACCACTCAAGAAAGAGATCTTGGAGTCATTGTGGATAGTTCTCTAAAAACATCCACTCAATGTGCAGCGGCAGTCAAAAAAGCAAACATATAGGAACCAGAGAAATGTAAATTTGGTTTACGACCAAGAAAGTAAATACGTTTGAAGTCAAAGCTGGAACTGCAGGTTGCCCACACTCACCCATTTTTGTAGGTTCTCAGGACAGTTTATAAATATTACTCTGTATTGTACAGTGTAACAGTAAGTTATGGACTATCAGTCCAGAATTACAACCTTAACACTGATTCTCTATTGTGTACCAGCAGGACGTTTAGAAAACCCCAAAACAGGTTATCCAGTATTAATGGCAGCAGCTGCAGAACATAGGATTTCTGGATAGATAATATCTAGTAGAAATAGTTTTAAGATTTTCTCTTCCACCCATTTTATTTTACTATTTCCCTTTGTCACCCAATCTGTTGCATCAAGAGGACTATTTTTAAACACACACATAAATTTTCTTTAACTGAATTAAAACTCATATGAACAAGCAAAAATAAAACTATGATTTCCTAACCCCACATAATAATAGATATATACTGTGGAAGACATCTCCACTATTGTACCTATTAATCTCTATTTTATATCCAGCAGATGGCACTAAAGCAAAATCGTACTGCACTAATTCTACTCAAACTGCACACATTCATCCTAATCAGCTGCAGGGTAGAGTGAGCATTGCTAGATTCAACCATAAACAGGATTACTGTAACTATAATCCCCATGAAAGGACTTCCTGCTACAGCTGCTGTTAATAACTTGCTTAAATGACATCCCCCTTTGTAATGGGAAGTAAGCTGGATTGCAGATATGAATTTAAGAGCAATAGGAAAATCTCCAAACTGATCCCAGAAAGATGCACATATACTGTCTGAAATAGACCTGGGCCGTCCTTCATGTATGAGCATCTCTTCCCAGAAGAGCTACATTAATGACTTAATTTATTGTGCACACACCCCAACACTCAGCAGCCAACCACTGTATTTTTGGCACCCGATTGTAGGCACAAGACCTGGTCAGATCAGTTGAAGGAGAGGGTACATGCACATCTCACAGGTCTATCCAATCCCATTGATTTTAACAGAGTGGGAAGATGATCCTCATTGCTAAATAATAGAGATGGGTGAAATTTTTCAAACAAAACTTTTTTTGGCAAATAATAATAATAATAAGAGCCAGATTTGGCAACTCTGAACCATTTCCTGAATTTGTTTTGATTTTTCCAAATGGCTAAACTAAATGTTTTGTTTGACCCAAAGTGATTTTTTTCAGAAGGGAATTGCCAGTAAACTGGAAAATCCATTATTCACCTGGCACAATTAAATCATTATTTCTCAGATCTATCAAGAATCAAAATTCCATTGCATGCTTAGAACCTTCCCAAGTCATCTACATTGTGTCCAAAACTAATCTGACCTCTTGGATGTCACCTGTCTCATATGATACTGCACCTGGTGATCCACACCTGTAGGGTGGGGCCTGAAAGGGCCAGAAGACACTAAGAGGAAACAAAAGGATGTTAGGTAGAATTCTATCCGAGTCCAGTAGTTATGACTAGAGCTGGTCAAAAGTCACAGTCTTTATCCCTCTATCAGAAAATTCTGATCTTTTGAAATTTTCTCTTGACCAAAAATCAAAATATTAAAATTTTTGGCACACTGGAAAGCTCAAGGAAGTTAAATGCTGAAATACTGAAATGTTTCATTTTTTATCTAAATGAAATGACAATTTCTAAATCATATTGTTTCATTTTGTTTTGTCAATCAATATGCTTCATTTCAATTTGATTAAGTATTAATCTGTATCTCCCGGAGCCGCTATGATACTTCATGGGACTTATAGTTCAGGTGCCTCATGACCCCATTCCCCTCTAAGGACCGGGCTCCCTAGCCAAATAATATCAGAGAGGAGATTATAGTGCATCATAGAAGCTGTAGTCTAGCCAAGAAGTCCAGTCCATACAGGAAAATGAGGCACCATGGTAGCTCAAGTGAACATAGATTAATGTTGAACTGACCTAAAACAAAATTTTTCAATTTAGTTCGACCAGATCTGAAACAAAATATAACATTTTGATTTTCCCAGTGTAACTGGCATTTCCTTCTTATCCTGATCATCTTTAAACATGGAGCATGAGCTAGTATTTAAGCACAGGACTGGAAGTTAAGAACATCTCACTTCTATTCTTAGCCCTGCCACTAACTGGCTGTGTGATTATGGCCAAAAATTTAGGGTTTGATCCAGTGTCCATTGAGGTGAGTAGAAAGACTACAGTTGATTTCAATAGATTTTGGATCAGGCCTTTCAACTCTTTCTGACTCAGTTTCTCTGCCTGTAAAATGGGGATGATAAAACATACTCACCTGACTAGGGTGTTGGGAGGATTAATTCATTAATAGTTTGAACTATTCAAATATAAGGATGGAGAAGTGCAAAGTATTATAGCTATGTTATTTATTATTGAAAGCATAATGCTGTGCTGAGCTTAGCCCTCTCTATTTCCTCTGTGCCTCTGAGAAGTCATTCTAGGAAAGTTTGGAGTAGATACGTATGGGCTGGTGTCATAAGTTAAAGGCCAGATGTCACAGTTGGCTTCCACATGTGAAGTATTTACTTGGCATATATGTAGTTCACAACTCTCAAATTGCTTAACTGGCAGACACCAGTCTCCCAGTAAAAAAAAAAAAGTCAGAGTATGGATCTTGCACTAACTGTCAAGATAGCATAGCCCTGCTACCATTGGACTTCATCTTGTGAGAGGTTGATTATCATTCTCCGCTCCAGAAAATGAGCGGAGAGTGAGCAGTCACTCACAGAAGGGACTGAACTCCCTCAGCTCAGCACTGATTGGACTCCTAGTGAGTGGCATATGATGAGAGATTTCACTACCTACCTCCCGGATGCAATAGGATAAAACTTTCAACCAGTGTGACCACCTGTCTGACAGAGGTTTGGCTGTATCCTTTGCTAGTTTCATTTTTATACCATGTACTCAGACACAACTTTTAAGTAAAGCCCAAGAAACAGAGGGGAACTTTATATCCAGTTTAGAAAACATGAAGGATGAACCTGAAGGCATGTCAAGAATATATATTAGGTGAGCACAATAATCCAGATAAGAAGCTGTTGCTGGGGAGGAGAGTTAGGGCCTGATCAAAATCCACTGAAATCAGTGGAAAGACTCCCATTGACTTAAATGGGCTTTTGAATCATCAGGCCTTTATTTAACAAAGTCCACATGAGGGCCCTGATCCAGCAAAACACTTACGCACATGATGACTTCAAATGGACTGCTTGTGCTTAAAGTTAAACATGAGCTTCAGTGCTTTGCTGGATCAGAACCTAGCATCAGACACGAAAAGGACTTCTTTAATTTCATAATACTCTTTCAGTAACACCTTGTACTACATTTTCAATCTATCTAGATGTTCCCCGGATAGAAAAAGTGAAATATACTCTAGAAAAGATTCACTTTAAAAAATATTTACTGCCCATTTTACCATGTACTGGAATCCTGCTTCTATGGCATTCTTTCAATCATTTGACATGTTATAAGATGTAACCAAAATAGTTTCACAAATACTATTACAATACATAAGGGTGTGTTGATAAATTAATAACAACATGAATTAACAGGAAAAACCCATTAGAAATGGGATTTTCCTCTGTCAACAGACACAGGATAAAAGTTAACGAGTTGTTCCCTGCAAATTGGAGGACTTAAACCCATTTACCAGTTGCTGAACTGCTGTTATGCAATTCTTCATCTTCTCTTTTCTTTCAAGTTTTTTTTTTCCCGGATATTTACTGTATTTGTATTTAGTGCTTTTTATTAAAAACAAAACCACAAAAAAACCAACACATTTTTGGTGATGTGCCAGTATATTGTATCACTCCAACTTTTTTTTCTTTTACTTTCTTCCTTTCTTTCTTTTTGGATGGCAAAAAATGCCAAATGCCAGAAGATATTTTCACAGAAATTGGTTGCTTGGCAAACTCTCAGACAGTTATGTGGGCAGCTTTGTTGTGTGCCATGTGATTATCGTACTCTCTGTGTACTCAGAGTTGGTTGTCTCACAGTTTTTGACATCATCTCCTTTTGCAACCAATGAACGTACATACTATGCTTCCAGCTGAAGAATGATAGTTGAGACTCTTTCGTAAGATTTAACCTTGAGACGTTCATGGCATAATCTATTCATATTGTTTGTCAAAAATATTTGCTTTAATTTTAGAACCTCATAAATTCCATTCTGTGTTCCATTTGGTTTTTTTTTTAGTTTGCCCTTTGTGAAGCATGAAGAGAATCTGTGGCATCTCAGTGACACGTCAAAATTGCATATTGTATATCATACAAAAATGGAAAATGATTAGAAATCATGTTTTGGCCAAAAGACTTTTTTCTTAAGTGTTGGGGAAAAATACAATGCTAGCTGAGGAGATTAAGCAACTAGAAGGCCCTGATACAGTTAGGGGCTTGATTCCTCAAACCACCACAAGTGGTGGAATTGACCTCCATGGGAATTCTTCATGAAGCTTCAAAGATGAAAGAGAAAGATACTGAAGAAAAAAATATAATAAGATATAAGGTGACCTGTATATATTGCAAAGGAAGAAAAGATGGTCATAGCTCTTCACTTTGTATATCAACTCTAATGTGGAACATATTTTGTATCTTTTTATTTTTGTCCATAAATGCAGAGCCATACATTTGTGAAGGGAATAATTAACCCCTTGGCACCAGGAGTTGGGCCTCCCAAATGGCAACTGCAAATGAAAACTGTCTCAGAGCTGAGTGTTGGGAAATCCTGGCATCTAGGAGTAAGGTCTGGACTACAGTGCAAGAAATCATAACAACTGTCCCAGCCTAGTATTATCTAATTTCTACATTGGAAACTGGCAAGAAAACTCTAGCTCCCAAATGGGGTTTGTTTTATACAAGTTGAAAATGAAATTTTATATATTCAGTAAGTCCTTTCATAATATTTCTCAGAAAAAAACAACAAAAACCTAAGACCAAAAAAATAGTCCTGGTTCTGTGATTATGATCCCCTAAACTTGCTTTAAATACATATAAAATCTACTGAACTGGAGAACTCTTTTAATTTGCTTTTCAGTATTTTAAGAGGAAGGGGCTGAACTGACATTTACAAGAAACTTTCCTTTACCCTCTCTGGGCAAAACTGAAATTGTGCTTAAGGAATCCAGTAGATAGCAGTTTATCCAATGGCAGCTGGGAATTCCTTCCCCAAACACATAGGTCCACAACATTGGATATTGCATTTATACTCCAGATCATCACCAAAACACAATACTTCAACTAATAAAATCCCAGTGCACAAACTACTATGTATTAGACCCTATTGGTGGTTGCTCAAAGTACTGAGTTATAAAGTCAAAACCCAGTTACAAACTCTATTATCAATTTGCCTTTAAGGATTTTTGGGGATTTTACATACCCTGACAAAACACTAAGCCTTAAAAAAAAATCCTCAGAATAACTCGCTAATGACACACTGGGTGACTTTAACATAGGACTGGTTAGGACATTGATAGAACTACATTATCCCATGTCGAATCACAACTCACTTTTATAATGGCCTGATTTTAGGGTGGGTGGACAAATGCTAAACAGACATTTGATGATCAGGCAGCACGTTTGGAGACAAATTTGATAATGATGATAGGGGCTTTTGGTGGCTCCTGGTCCCTAAGAGGAGCTCCTGCCAACCCTGCAAATGCCATGAAGCCTGAGGGGTTAATTTCCAGCCAGGGTTCTGTGGCAGATCAAGAATGCACTGCCAGCTGGGAGCTATTTTAGCACACTTGAGCCAATTTAGAAGGGTATTCTGCAGTCAGAGAAGAGAGGTGGAGGCTAGTGCTTGTGCTGACTAGATACTAGAGTAAGGACCTCTGTAGTAACAGGTGAGTTTGGGTTTTTTTCCCATTAAGGCAACTACATGGGAAGAATAAACCTGCAGACTTTTGCCAAATTTGTATTTAGTATTCTGATTTAGTAGCAGAACCTCTCCAATAAAACACTACAGAATGTGGAGACAGTAGTTTTATGTTCAATCATGAGCCTGTGGTGAACTTTCCTCTTTGTTGTTCTACCCCAAGCCTCTTGGCAGACCCTTATATCATCTCAACATGTGGAAAAATGAATATCTGGTTGTAGTGTTTTTTCTATATGCTATCAGGAGCAAACATACCAGCATATGAGACTACAGTGGGTTATAATAATGTCAGTGGAGTTGATGCGAGTATATAAAAGAAACCTTTAGTTACCATATATAAAAAATGTTTGATTTTGTTATTTAGGGCCTTTATTAAGCATATTTCAAATCATTACCATTAAGATCTGCCCCTTGCTTTGACTCTGTAGTACTTGGAATGCATTAGGGGGAAACATGCATGAAATGTTTTTATAATTATAAATTTAAGGCTTCTGCAAAGGACTTAAAAAGACTCCTAAAATACTATTAAAACTTCCCATGGAAGAGTCAAGTAAGTGTTGAAACTGCCAGGTAACTATAGCCCCTTGTAATATGACATTAGCCAAAAGTCATAGCTCTATGGGCTCTTCCATGTGGTATATTACATGATATACTGTAAGAAATCATTTGTTAGTCAAAAAATAAAGTAAGCTCCTTAAGTGGAATTCATGAATAGAAAGAATCTAGGTTCATAGAACAATTTATTTTTGTTATGAATTCTTTGGCCAGCTCAGTTTTTAGATGAGAAAGCTAAGCAGGTATGACACTTTCAGAGTTAAACTGTAACATAGGTATGTCCCTTTATAGACAAGTGTTCCTGGGAGCAGTCATATATATCTTGATGCTGGTCAGTAAAGAGACTTCAACAAAAGTGTTTATTAATGTAATTGAAAGAAGCAGAATATTTTGGTATCTAGAATACTCAATGTTACAAGGGGTATTTATGTTCAGCCTTCAGGTAATTCATGCAGATCCTTTACTAGAAGAGTGGTTGCTATTAAACAAGCAGCATTGCCGACAGTTATCCTACAGAGGTATCTGAGCTCTTATGGGACCAGGAAATAATGAGAAAAATTAAGAAGTAAGACCCACATTATTCACTATTTAAAGTAATTCAGTATTTTCTATTAGACCGCTCATAAGCTTATAATTTTCGTACCAGCTTTGTATCCATGAACTTTCCATTTTTACGTTAGCAGTTCCGATACAGCAACAACTTTGCCATATCAATATTTAAAACTGGAACTAGGTAGACTACTGTTTCAAGAACAAACTAATCTGCCAAAGATAAATCAACCCAGCCTTGAAGGGCTTAGCCTAACTCGAAAGCTTGTCTCTCTCACCAGCAGAAGTTGGTCCAGTAAAACATATTACCTCACGCACCTTGTCTCTCAAAGATAAATCAAGATAGTCCAAACAGATGGACTCAAGTTGACATTATAGCCATTTTAGTTTAAATAGAAATTTGTCTAAAACTTAGCCAAGAACAACCCAGGGCTTAGACTTGACTTCAGTCTGATTGTTTCACTGGGGGACTAATTGTGAAATTTATTTTATTTTAGACATGCTACAAGGCTTAGGTTGCCGTTTGCTTTGTAACAGTGCACCAATCCTCTCCTTCACTTGGCTTCAACTCTTTGAAAATGAATAGATGCATAAATTCTTTCGACTTGCATTGTATCCTGTTACTTTGTCTGTTCTCACCTATCTCTGCTGGCTCAGTATTAAATGTTTGGTTGATGACAATAAGCTAGCCCCAATCAATGCATTAAATACCAAAAAGGATTCCACCCCATTCTCAACTAGGGCTGGGCCGGAAATGGTTTTCCTGTCCCGCAAAATTAATAGTGATTTAAAAAAGCTATCCTTTCAAAGATCTTGAGAGAAAGAGCCTGCCAGAATAGCCAATAGCCATAAGGTTAAGGCACTCACCCAGGACATGAGCAACTTAGATTCAAATCCCTGGTCCCTCCTTTGACCAAAAATTCCATTCTGGACCTGAACATTTCCCAATAGAAGTTTAGTCAAAACTGACCCTTTCCTCAAACAAACATCAGTTTCAACAAAATGGCATTTTTCAATTAAAAAGAGTCATCAAAAAAATTCCTAACCATCTCTATTCTCAACCCAGTGTTGCCAGCAGCAATCCTGGTAGGGAAACTGTGTGCTCTATCTCAGGGGCTAATGTATGCCGACATTTTTTTTGTCTTTCCTGCTCTGTCCTTCAATTCTGTCTTCTGCCTTCCCTCCCAAAGTAAAATAAATTCTTCACCCATAGACATAAAACACAATTGTATTTCTCTTCCATCCAAATCCAGCTTTGGGCTGTTATCAATAAGGTAAATGACCTTCATTCTCTGGCATTGTTATGTTACCACTAACCCTCCTGTAGCAGCATGAGATGGATTTGGGTATGTAACATAGAAGAGTGAAGGAAAGTTCTTCTTGCTTGGGAGGGAAGTAGTGGTGGTATTTCTGTGTGGCGGGGGTGTTTTCCATATCTCTGCTGGGTGGACTGTCTGTTTCTTTCAGTTTCCAGGCAGCATTGGGGATGTTAGTATGACATGATAAAGGTTTAAAAACCATCTTTCAAGCAAATGTAAACAAAGCTTACATCTTGGTTTTTTGCAATAGACTTCAAGGCCTGATGTAACATCTAGTCTTTTGTATAAAACAGGCCATAGAAGTTTATTCAGTGAACATCTTTTTCCCTCAAGGCTTGTTTGCATCTTGTCAGAAACTGTCCATTTTTTGTTTTGTTTTTTACTAAAATAAACACTACTTTTATTTTTCTCTCTTCATATCACAAAGATACTACTTTTTGTTTTAATTCTGCCTCTTTGAGATCTTTCCCCATTACTTATTTTTTACATCCTAATTTTCTTCTCTTCCTTTTTTTTAAGCTTCTGCATTCTGTGTGCTGCATTTCTCCCTCACTCTTTTCCTTTCTATATTCCTCCTTCCAATTCAATATTTGATGTATTTATGTAATGCCCATTAGCATAGTATCTGAGAACCTCTCCTCAGAGCTGGCAGGAAGAGAAGCATTATTACCACTGTCCCCATATTACAGAGGGGGAATGGAAGTACAGAGTGACTAATCCTAAATCACACAGGAAGTTCAACCTGGATTTTCTGAGTCCCAGGCTAGTATTATAACGACTGGACCATCCTTGCTCTCAACATCACGTGCTCTCTCTTCTTCACTTCCTGTCTCCAAGACAATTTACATTGAGACCCAGGTCTTTAATGTTCCTCTAATTTACTTAACACAGACACAATAGAGAATCCTGTCTCTTACTTACTAAACCTTAAAACAAAGAAATGTATATTTAACTAGAGTGCCTACTTTGTAATACAGGAAACCATATATAGGAAATATAGGATAGGAAACCATAGTAGACATTATAACTTATCCTAAAACAAAAGGGTGACCATAATCACTCATAAGGATTGTTCTTGTCTGTCATTCCTTTCTGCTATTCAAAAAGGGTGGCTGACAGGATGAAATCAAATCATACATTAATTCTCATAGTACATTATAAAATCCAGCTCCTACAAGAGGGGGCACAGCAGATTAAAGAAACCACAGAAAAGAACACAGAATGGAGATACCTTTTATTAACATCAAAATCTTTAAAACTTTCAACTTGTATTTAGAAAATGTAAAGTCTGGCTCCATTGAAATCAATAAGAGTTTTGCCATAGACTTCAAAGGGACCAAAATATCACCCACAACACTTTTAGCCCTTAAAGGTGTTACTGTGGATGAAAGCATCTCCTGATAACATTTGCTAGAGGATAGGGTTGCCAACTTTCTGATTGCAGCAAACCGAACATCCTTGCCCTGGGACAGGGGGTTGGGGTGAGGGCTCTGGCTGGGGATACAGTCTCTAGGCAAGCCTGGGGTTGAGGGGTTTGGGTTGCAGGAGGCGGCTCGAGTCTGGGGCAGGAGGTTGGGATGTGGGGGCGGTGAGGGCTCCGGCTGGGGGTGCAGGCTCTGGGGTGGGGCAAGAAATGAGGGGTTTAGGGTATGGGGGAAGGAGACATCTGGATCCCTTAACTAATTCTCTTTGGACCTCTTAACTTTTAAAAAAATGTTAAGTGTAGAACTTCTAATATTTTGGGGGTGCAATCTGGACTAGGGTGAAATCCACTTCCAGACTGAACTTTGTTTTGTGTCTTTGGGAATCTAGTCCTAAGAAGCATTGATCTCTGGATAATACACTCTCTAATATTGTATTGATTAACTTTATCGCTGGTGCCTCATCCTTATTCTCAACATTAAAAGATTAATTTATAAAGTTGCACAAAGTGTGGAAGTCCTGGCTTTGAAATTGGTAGACTACCATGAGTAAAACAACACAGGACAGTTAGTTAAATCAAATACTAAAATGCCTGTAGGAGAGAAGTTTTATGATCATCCTAAAACAATGAACCAAGTGATATCTCATATACCCTATATATGGTTTAGGATGGTGTATTTGTCCCATGTAGTTTATGCAGTATATCATATAATGTATGCTGTTACTTCAAGTGCCACCAACCTCTCACTGGCAAAATAAGTATAAATCTTGTTTTAATTATTCCCAGAATGCTATAAAAAGGTTTTTTATCAACATGTCTCAGTTTTACTCCAGCTGTTGTGCCAGTATGTCAAGTAAAGAAACAGAGCTTGGAAGAAGTTAAATTTCAATTTCCAGAAAAAATATTTGGATTCTGTACAACTTCATATATACACATAACAAAATGTTCCTGCATATAAATGTTTAAAACAAATGTTTAAACACTTTAACAGATAAAATGCCCAGATTTAAAGTGTTCACAAATTAAAATGTATTTTGCATAAAAATTTGATCATGGGAATTATCTTATGGCCATGGCTGATGTTCCAGCATGCCAGTGATGATCAGTGACCTGCTTTGTAGTGCTGTATTATCAAAGAAAAGCTACCTGCTTCTGCACCCCAGATTCAAATAATAAACTCATCTGCTTTTCCCTTGTACAGGACCTGTTTCTCATCAAACACTTATCAAAAGAGAAAATAACAAGTCCATATTTTCCTATACTGGTTTTTAATTCAATGGCTCTTAGGACTCAGTCTTGAGCCCCTAACTTGGAACTTATTGAAGTTCCAAGTTGAAATAAGGGGTTGCCTATTTTCACGTCTGCATTACTAAACTTCCTCTTACTTGATTTTCCTTTGTTTGCTCCTTTTTGTAGCTCCTCTACATACATCAGCTTGGACTCCATTAAGCTCTCCTACACTTCAGTGGTGGAAATTCAGATTTGATGTGCAAGTGTAAATTAAACGGCGATAAGTGGGTGGAAGTCTAGAGGGAATCTACAGTTAAAGATTAGAGGATAGGGGAAGAAAATAGAAATTAAGACAATTTTAAGCCTCTCTGATCACTTTCTGAGAGGAGTTTGGATGAGATTTTTATGTAACCGTGCGCACAGTACCAAAAAATGAAACCACTAGGTGAGCATATTTATGGCTAGTTTAACTCAAGGCAATAGATTCCTATTAGGGAAAATGAGCTGTATTGTGTTTGAGCAGATGATTGGAATGTGAGGACATAGGCTATGGATTATGCAATGTATTTCTGACACTGGCTTCTTCTGTGCCCTGGTTAATTTTGTGGTGGCTGAATTTAGACTAACATACAGAAAAGACATATTACTTTCACAAATAATTGTGTTCTCCTCTTTATTTGTCTAGGCTGTGTGTTTTGTTAGAGCTTATGGATGGTTTCCTGATTGTCTGCACCAAGTTACAAGGGGCAATGAGTATACTTCCTCCCCTCAGTTGGAGTGGTCCATATTTTAATGTCAGATCTTGCCAAGAAAGGGTTAATCTGCCTCTGTGGTTTGTTACCAGATGGTCACAGGGGCCTTTACTTTTGGGAATCCAAGTCTAGAAACATAGTTATGAACATATACAACTCCAGGGGAAGTCAGTGAGATTGGTCAATGCAAGTATTTAGATCAGGGGTGGGCAAACTTTTTGGCCTGAGGGCCATATTTGGGAATAGAAATTGTATGGTGGGCCACGAATGCTCACAAAATTGGGGTTGGGATGTGGGAGGGGGTGAGGGCTCTGGCTGGGGCTGTGGGCTCTGGGATGGGGCTGGAGATGAGGAGTTTGGGGTATAGGAGGATGCTCTGGGCTGGGACCGAGGGGTTTGGAGGGCGGGAGGGGGATCAGGGCTGGGGCAGGAGGTTGGGGCGTGGGGAGAGGCTCAGGGCTGCAGGCTCCAAGTGGCACTTACCTCAAGTGGCTCCCGGAAGTTGCGGCATGTCCCTTCTCCAGCTCCTATGTGGTGGCAAGGCCAGGTGGCTCTGCACACTGCCCCGTCCACAGGCACCACCCCTGCAGCTTGCATTGGAGCACCGGAGGGGGGCCATGCGGCTGCTTCCGGGAGCCGTGTGGAGCGGCCCCCAGCTGGAGCGTCGGAGCAGGGCAAGCTCCAGACCCCGCTCCTCAGTGGGAGCTCAAGGGCTGGCTTAAAATGACTGGCAGGCCGGATCTGGCCTGTGGGCCGTAGTTTGCCCATCCCTGATTTAGATTGTGTAATGGGGCATACTGGCCCTTTAAGAGTAGAGGGGGATGGAAGACCCCATTCCAGGGAGTTGGAATGAACAAAGGACCAGGGAATGGCCTGGTAGCGAAAGAGAGAAAGCAGTCCCAGGGAATTAGGAGTTGGATGTGGGGTGGAGGCGAACACCCTTTAAGGGCCCAGGATCTGGAATCCTGTAGTGTGGGGTGGAGGAGACTCCCCTTTCTTCTAGCCAATTGGGAAGAGCTCTCTGGAGGAGGGCAGTATATAGACTGCCTTCTCCCTCAAGCAGGGCAGACAGTGGCAAGGGTACAGTAACAGTTCTCCTTGTGCTCAAATCTTCATGGAGATACCAATCTGATGGCTCATAGGAGTCCCTGGCATTGCAGACTCTGGGAACACTCTGTAGGGTCAACAGACTCATTGCTCATTCACAACTGTGGCAGAGTTCATGCACTGAGATGGCTACTATATCATTTTGTCTGAATAGTAGAGAGATTCTCAACATTTCGTATGCTGGGATCCTTGTCGCCCCACCCCATGCACACCTCGAACCAGTAATCCAAAAAGGGCAAAGTAGCTACTGCTCCTTGATGTCTACTCAAATGTCTCGACCCCCTTCCAGCTGTGTTGGCAACGCCTGGAATAGCCTGTTGAGTAAATGGCAGCTAGATTTGAGACAACTAGTCAAAAAGACTGGACTGTCGCCTCTTTCTCCTAATGAAGTGTTCACAAACGTGTGAATTTTCTTGAATGTGCTTATTAAAGATTGTTCATGATCTGCAAGTACTTAATATTCAAAATATGAGCTGTTTAGGTTTGAGTCAGGTCATATTGTATGCTCTGTGATTGGATAAGGTGAGAGTCCTAGAATCAACATCATGAACTGGAAATTCACTTTCTGTGTCTTAATATTTATGTTGTGATATTTTAGCAAAAATCCTTGTTAGTAAATTCACTTGTCCTAATATTCAAGGAGTGTGAAATTCATCCCTAAGCACGGGCTTAACAGAGAGATGAATTTCTTCTGAGAACTGGACTGGGACTTACGAGGTATATGGGCCTTTCACACAATTGTGAATTTCACCAAGAAATGAACACACGGGGCAATGAGCACAGTTACAGCACATGCATTTAAAACAAACATTCTCAGAATTTATTTCGCAGTATTCACTCCGCTCCAATAACATTATATTCCGTGTATGTAAAGCAGTTGTCAATGCTGATGCTCTATTTCCCTTTATAACAGAGCCTGAATTCTCATTTGAAATGAAATTTGATCTTACACAAGATTGCTTGCAGATATCTGCCTGAAAAGTTAACTGGATGAAATGTGACATCCTCCCACTCAATGGTTCTTGATCTTTGACTCACTCCCACTAAGTAAAATCCTGCTGGGATACAACGTTTATAGTTGTATGTGCCCTTTCATGTAAAAAACAAACCCAGGAGATGGAAATGCAAAACCTACTCTAAAACCTACTCTTAAACATCAGAGCTTAACATGCCCCTTAAAATTGGGACTGAATGAATACTGGAAGGATTGTTCCCAGGATTTAGCAGTGGGCACTTGGTGATGGAACTTGCTATTTGTAGAATTCTGTGTCTAGCCTTTCCAGATTAAGCTATTAAGTTGGTCTCCCTTGAAAATAGGGTATAACACAGGTTCAGAGTGAGTGAGTCTGTTAACAATGCTACGAGTTAGGTTACACGCCCCTTCCACCTTAAAACACAATTAAGGGTAAATATTTTAAGAAAGAAATACAAGCCAGACAAACCGGAGACAAGAGATGAAACTTCCCCAAGTGTAGAGGATGAAATAGTCAAGAAAACAGCAGAGCAAGCAAGTAAAATGTCCCTGAAAGCTATATCAAAACTCACCAGACATTTGTGAAATAGTGTACATGAGCAATGCAAGGTTTCAACAGAGCATATACACTTTAGTTCACTTGAAGAAATGATTTCTCGGTCTCTATAGGGTGGTACAGTGTTTGTGGGTGTCACTTAGGTTATCCAGAGCTGGAGGGGAATGACCACGTTTTTAGTTCCCACTCCAAGAACTTCACAATCTTCAGCAAAACAAGTCCAAAGAATCTTGCAGACAGCAGCATACGCCAGTCCCTCAGCTAATAGGTGACTGTCTCCCTGGTTTTCAGCAAGATAGGAAATCTGTAGCCTGTATTCAAAATAAGGGTACTGGGGTGTAGCCTTCAAGGTACACACATTTCTTGGTTCTGCATTGCTCAGCAGTTGAGTCCACAGGGCTGTCTCCATATTTATAAATCCCTTCTGCTGATTGGCTCAGCTGTCAGATGGTGAATATATGAAACTTGTAAAAGTGCTTGCCTGTAATGAAAACTTTCTTTACTATTGAGCATGGCTAGTAACTACTATTCCCCTTCTCTAGATGTCTGTGGGCCCTTGTTGCTACTAAACTGTCCTGCTCATTCTCTACATGTCTCCAGACAGACAACTCCCATGTCTGCTTCCCACTGTTTCTCTCCCTCCATTTGGGCTTAATTTTTTTTTTTAAAGCAAATGCTGCAGTATAAGCTTGAGAGTTGCATTTGCTGGAGAACTCATGGAATAGGTAGATCTAGTGAAGAGTGAAGTTCTAAGAGAAGGTTTCCTCTTCATTACATTAGGCCTGAGACAGGCTCAGTCTTGCCTTCCAGTTGATCTCTTTTCCATGCCTCTAGCAAGCATCTCAAAAGAATAATCCGACATTCAGCAGTAACTTGAGAGCTAACTTTAGTGCATGGGAGATTTCTACAATCCTCTTGTCAAAGGGGAGACCATGGCAAGTTTACATTGTGTAGGAAGAGGAATAAGGAGGAAATCCCCTCTGGAAGGTAGTGGGATATCTTGTGTACCTATGGCAATAAGTGTCTCTTATTGCTGTTTTAGAGTTGGAGCTCCCAAAGGCAGATGTCTAACAATACAAGCCTGTCTCTAATTCTACAGCCCCGGTGAAGCCCTCCCTCACAGATCCATTGTCAGAGAAACAACCAGACACAGACCCTGGCTCAAACATGAAGTAGTCTGTGGTAGGAGACTTCTAATGTTGTAGGTATTTTTGTTATGCTTTGGTGGCCAATGTGAGAATAGCTATTTACCATTAGAAGCCCTAGGCGGTATGAGCTTGCTCCAGACAGCGTGTTTCTCAACCTTTTTGATACCAGGGACTGGCTTGCTGCCTTCCTAAACTGTCAGGGAGATCTCAGGGACCGGTGCCAATCCATGGATGGGTCATTGAGAAACACTGGTCTATGTGAGCCAGTACTGGAAAAAAGATCTCCCTTTTCAGTTCTAATCTGTTTCCGGGTCTCCATATGCTACAAGGCTCCTCTTTCATCACAAAGGAATCTGTACGTTCTGATGAATAGTGCTAGAAATATGGTGGCATAGGGTAGAAGGACTCCTCCATGTGGCAATCTAGCAGACAAGAGATGAAGGAAAATCACTGAGGAGAGGAATTAAGGCCTATTTAAAAGGCATTCTACAAATTTACATTTGAGTGCAAAAATATTAGTTTAATCCACCTGACAAATCAGACAAAGCTCTGGATAAAAAATTCAAAAGTGATAAGTCTCATTATTCTTTAGCACTTTACTCCCCAGTATTTGCATCTCAGCACTAGACTTAAAAAAAACAACACTTGAACAAAAGTCTAAGAAACATGAAGCAAATCCAGGCTTTCAGTTGACTGAAGAATACAGTTTTGATGGCTAAAAAAGTAAGCAATTAAAAATTATGTCTAAGGAGGTGTGGAGATGGAGTTTGGATGACTTAGATTGTAAAATGTTTGCGGTTTGATACGTGTTTGTACAGCCCATCGCAATGGGGTCTTGGTTAGATCTGGTTGGAAAAGTTCCAGTGAACATTTTTTGTTGGAATTTGCTAATTTGTTGAAATCAAAACACTTTGGGGAGTTGGTTTGATTTTGATGAAGTTCCTTGGAAACCAGACAGCTTTTTGAAACCTGTCTGATTTCCTGCCAATCTGCCTACTCAGCATCCCACTGGCAGGCTGTTGGAGGGCTCAAACTTCCAGGAACAGAGCTGGGAACTCCTGGCTTCCAGAGTTTGTGGCTCGGGGAGCAGCCCAGCTGGCAAACTGTCTCTGAGCTGGGGACCTTGGGACTTTCCCTTCCACAAAGAATTTCAAAAGTTTTGGTTTTTTTTTTAATTGGAAAGAAACCAAATGTGGAAGTGAAGTTCTCCATGAAATGGAGTTCTCTTTCTCTGCACAGCTCTAGTCCTAGTCTAGGCTGGCGCTACTGCAATACGAACAATAATGGCTATCGGTGGTGAAGTTGTGAAGTTTCTTGTGCTTGTAATTCAATTTATTTTTATTTTTCTCTGTAAAGATGTTTCATGTTACTTATCCCTGCTGGAATTGTTGTAACTCCTAGTGTGAAAATATTAAACAATATTTGTTCCATGAACACAGAAGTTTCCCAGTGTTCCCACAAAACTGCCTCAAGTATAAAATACTAATCATCCAACTTAAGGCAATTAAGAGACTCAGAACACTTAAACCCATAAATCTTTAATATTTTCCCTTCATTTCAGTGGGGAGCATCAATTTTTTTTCCATAGAAAACCTCAAGTGGCATCTTGTATTAAGATAATTCAGTTTTATCTCTAACTGCAGCTAGTTTACTCTGTGATTTGAAGATGTATCGAATATATTCACACACTGTAAATGTGATAGTTTTGTCTAACTGCAATAGACATATTGTCAATGTCTCTGAACATCTCTAAGCTCCAAACACAGTTCATAAGGATATTCTGTGCCCCAGTAACACATTGTAAATTTAATATTAAATATGGAATGATGTTGAATTCTCTTCCAATTGCTTCTTAGTTCTGATTACTTGAGTGGGTGGGGAAGCCATCCCAGTGGCTATAGTGGCAGTACCACTCTTTAAACTTTCATTTAGGGAGAATTCTTGTCTGTCTCCATAGAGTTCAGTGACTTAAAAAAAACCCCTACGATGAGAACAAAGATTAATTTAGATCTCCAACTCAACACTGTATTTAAAGTTATGACACAAAATGCATACTGGATATTGTAGGTGATACTTCAGATACTTCTACCTACCTCTGATCTTTAGGAAATTGGATATCCTGGGACTTGCATTGCCTTATATTTGGGGGAGCAGTGGGGAGACTGTCCCAGGGAGTGTTTCTAGCTTCTTCTGAAATGAGTCCTGACTTGACCCCACTTATTCCCTTCGCTTCCTGTGTGATACACTTCCTACTGCTGGCTTCCTTTCTTTACATCACAAAGAAGCTGCAGATATAGTGTTTCCGTGCAAGGTGGTGAAACTGGAAATGCTGTTTGCTTCATTATACTAATTTACTATCTATCTTCTGGGGTTAGTCATGGCATGTTGCTAACTGCACACCAGAAGTTATTTGCAATACATAACAAAAACATTTTACTGAATATACTAACTTACTTCCTATTCCTATGTGCCAGTAGATTATGCTTTTTCTATTAGTTATCTATGTATATACAGACAACTCTTCTATATGGAAGAGCACTTGGTAATGGATGATGCAGGGCTTTGTGTCAGATTCAACTGGGGAGAGGGAGGAGAAGGCTGAGGCACTGAAAAAGAGTTCATGACATGATGAAAGAGGAAGCTAGAATGTATGGGTAGGGTAGAATCCTAATGGGTAGGAACAAAGAGGCTGAGTTATCAAAAAGAAGAATACCCCTCTTTGTTACCCTGAAAAATGGGTTTTGGGCATTGCTACAATAACCTGCATATTGACCCCTTAGTCTGTTTTTTTCGAGGTAAAAGTTCTCAGGGTTGCTAAGGAAAACATGGAAGGACACAGAACCTTTTGATGAAATAATTGATACAAGCAGTATTCTTTCCAAAACAAAATCTTTTATTGATTTATCTAATAGTCTCTAATACACAGTATCCTAAAAATGCTAAATAAGGCACAAAATCCCTCAGACACAAATCCCTTATTGCAAATTAAAGAGCACTTAAACTACAATAGCATATAGTTCAAATGATTTAGGCGAAGCTATTTGTTGGAGCAGATCTTAAATTGCTTTAAAGTTTACATAAGTAAAATGTAATTAAAGCACACAAACATTAAATAATATATACAGTACAACCTCGCAATAACGCACCCCCCCATAACGCGAAATCGCATATAACGCGATCATAAGTTGGCTCTCCTTTAAGGCCTAATACTGTACTGTACCAGTGGTCCCCAATGCCATGGCGCCCAGCGGGACATTGATGTGCCCCCGCCTAGTGCCCAGCAGGGGAGAAAAGCCGCGGCCCCGCGCCTGCCGGGGACAGAGACCTTCAGGGCTGCAGGCGCCGGTGCTCACTGTCCCCGGCAGGCGCGGGGCCGCGGCTCCTCTCTGGCTTCTCCGGGGCTGTGGGCGCCAGTGCTCTCTGTCCCCGGCAGGCGCGGGGCCGCAGCTCCTCTCCAGCTTGGAGAGAAGCCGTGGCCCCGCGCCTGCTGGGGACAGAGAAGTCCAGGGCTGCAGGCGCCGGTGCTCACTGTCCCCGGCAGGCACGGGGCCACGGCTCCTCTCTGGCTTCTCCGGGGCTGCAGGCGCCGGTGCTCTCTGTCCCTGGCAGGCCGGAGAGAAGCCACGGCCCCGTGCCTGCCAATGACAGAGAACTCCAAAATAAGTCTTGAAAAATTGTTGGCGCCCGCCACACTTCTCAAAACATGAATGTGCTACTGCCCACAAAAAGGTTGGGGACCACTGGTTTAAGTCTTGTAAAAAAAACAACGGTTATCCCAGCCTGTTTTAAACACAAAAGTACAGTAGTAATTTAATTAAATGTACATGAAAGAAACGTTAAATCAACTACAGTACAGAACTGTATACTAATCATTACGCAGAATGCAGAGTCAATCTGGTTGCATGACTTCATACAGTACTGTAATTTTAAATGTCATCGCTTCTTAAAAAAGCTATCTAGTGTGGTCTGCTTATTTGCCGTGGACTGTTGGCTTCTAGCAAAGTCAAGTATGCTTCTGAGTTGGAGGATTTTGATGCTCTCCATGTCTTGAGTTTCCAGCCTCTCAAACTGGCTTCTAGGTGCTTTACTGCCTCAGTCGCTTTTGGTGGGGGAGTTGAGGTGCCATCATCGTCATCATCATCATTATCGCCACTGGTTTCGGGCTCTGGTGGTGCAGCTTTGTTCTTCCCGCTGACATTTGCAACAATTTCCTCATCTGAGATGTGTTCATATATGGGGCAGATGTCCTCTGCTGAAAACCAGTTGAGGATATCATGATGACTGTGCTCATATTCTTGGAGTGCTTCTTTGGCTAAACATACGTCATCTTCAATGAATCTTGTAAATTCAGGCTTGTCGTCATTGCCATCATCGTATGTAGATGATGGAAAAGCTGGACCAAGACCCTTTATCCAGCACCGTTCAATGCAACGTGCAGAGATAGCATCCCAGGCTTTCCCGCCGAGGTGACAGACTTCTTTCAAGTTGAGTGATGCCAGTGATGTGTGGACAGAGGAGTTGTTACCCACTACCATCCTCTTGATCATTTCCTGACGATGGTTTTGTTTAAATACCGATATGATGCCTTGGTCCAGTGGCTGGATTTCTGATGTAGTGTTCTTTGGGAGATAAGAGACTTTAATCTTGCCGTCACGACTGACAAGATTTTCCGCTGGGGGGTGGGCAGGGCAATTATCCAGCAGGAGGAGAGCTTTTTCCTCCTGCTTCAGTTTTCGCAAATGAGCCCGAACGGCTGGCATGAAAGTTTTATGGAACCAGTCTTTAAATATGGAGCTATTCATCCATGCATGCTTGCTGTTGGTGTATTCAAAGGGAAGGACTTTCATATTAACCTGATGAAAACATCTGGGAGACCTCGCTTTTCCGATCATCAGAGGTCTGAGTTTGTGGCTGCCAGACTTGTTGATGCAAAACAAGAGTGACTCGGTCCTTTCTCTGCTTAAAGCCTTCTCGTTTGTGACTGTCAGTCTTGGTTGCGAGTGTGCGATCGGGTAACATTTTAAAGCATAAACCAGTCTTGTCGCAGTTGTAAACTTGATTGGCTGTGTAGCAACCTTCCTCCAGCAACTTTTTAAGCTCAATTGGGTAGGAATCATCAGCCTCTATCAGCTGAGCGGATTTCCCCAGACACAAGAACTTGGCTTATAGTGTGCCTTTGCTTGAATCTGTCCAGCCAGCTGTTACTCGCCTTAAATTTGGATTCATTTTCATTGATAAGGCGATCAAATTTCTCTGCTTGAGCTTTCAGAATAGGGCCAGAAATAGGAACTCCTTCTGAGTGAGCCTGGACAAACCATTGATACAAGGCTGAATCTAGGCTTTCGTCATTAGCAAACTTGACCTAAATAAAAAAAATAAAAAAATAAATTAATGGAGATATCCTATCTCCTAGAACTGGAAGGGACCTTGAAGGTCATCGAGTCCAGCCCCCTGCTTTCACTAGCAGGACCAAGTACTGATTTTGCCCCAGATCCCTAAGTGGCCCCCTCAAGGATTGAACTCACAACCCTGGGTTTAGCAGGCCAATGCTTAAACCACTGAGCTATCCCTTACCTTTTTGCGCTGTAAACCAGTTTCCTCTTCAAGAATGCAGGGTAGGCTACGGAGCTTTTCTTCTTCTTTTTTCCACCCTCGCAGAGTGGACTCGCTAATACCTAGATATCTAGCAAGCTGAGTTTGTTGTTTGCCCTGCTTTAGTTGATCCAGGGCATACAATTTCTCTCAGGCAGAAAATGACTTGCGTTTGCAAACTGGCGTATCCATAACGGTAAAATATTTTTTAAAATATAGGAAATTAATAACAACTTCATAGACAAACACCATACACATGTACTGTACAACCTGAGAACTACAGTAAGTGCAATGGATCTGCAATGGCCACAAGTCACTTTATCCCATAAGACTGGAAAAACGCGGTTTATTTATAAATGTAGTAAAAAAGTACAGTATTCCGGCAAAACGCGAACAGTATTACGACAGTGGTCCCCAATCTTTTTGTGGGCAGTAGCACATTCATGTTTTAAGAAGAGTGTGGCGGGCACCAACAATTTTTCAAGACTTATTTTGGAGTTCTCTGTCACTGGCAGGTGCAGGACCGCGGCTTCTCTCTGGCCTGCCAGGGACAGAGAGCACCGGTGCCTGCAGCCCCGGAGAAGCCAGAGAGAAACCGCGGCCCCGCGCCTGCCTGGGACAGTGAGCACCGGTGCCTGCAGCCTCGGAGTTCTCTGTCCCTGGCAGGCGTGGGGCCGCAGCTTCTCTCCCCTGCTGGGCACGAGGCACTAGGGGCACTAGGCGGCGCACATCAATGCACCACGTTGGGGACCATTGACTTAAACTGACCAGCTTGAAACCCCGCTATACCGCGACCCCGCATTTATCGCGAAGGAATTTTTTGGACCTCAAACATCGTGTTATAGCGGGGTTTCACTGTACTATCCTAAACTATACTTATACTAAAACTATAATTAAAAGAATATTAAGTTTACTCTATAAATCTGTTGCTCCTTTCTTTTAAAAATCAAATCACTGCTGTTGCTGTTCAGCTCCTGGTCAGTCAGCTCTGCTCCATTCCAGCTTTCTTTTCTCCCTTTGCAGTGGTTTGTCTTTGGCTTCTCTTGCTGACTTTCTGGCTCTTCCTGCACGCTTCTCTTTCTCAGATGCAGCCTCCAGACTCAAATGTTGCTCGCAGCTGGCCTTTTATGCTACATTTAGCTCTTTCTTTATATACCTTCATATTCTTAGCCACAGTTACCTCACTTGTGCATGCTCAATCTTGACCATTACCTCAGAATTTTGACTGAGAGCTCTGACCTTTAAAACAAGTTATGTCCAGTATGAATGGATTCTGACCAGCTAGCTGCTTACCTGTCTGACCTCTCTGTCACCTCTTACTGCACATGCTCTATAGTTGCCAATCTTGCACATGCTTACTGTGGTCCTTTACCTCAGAGCTGTCATTCTGCTGAGCCACATCCACTTGGCTCTCTGCTGGGGCTCTTCCCCCACCCCTCCAACCCCAAATCCTAAATTCTTACTGAGTATGCTCAGAGTCCCCATAGCATCCATCTCAGGGTGGAGTGATTTTTGCTTATTCAGAATAAAGATCAGAAACACGAAGTAGAGACTGGACAACTTTCTCTAGTAATACCTTCGGTGCAGAGCACTGCTGATAACTACACTGTCCTGTATAGTAAATGAGACATGAGTAGTGGAAACAGCAGCTTTTGGGAACTTGCTCTTTATATTATCCTAACAGGCTAGTATAGGCTCCAGTTCCTCTGCACAAATGCAGCTACACAGATAGTAATGTAGCTTTAAATGAGAATTGGAGGTTCTTGGTTTAGAGCAGCTGAAATGCTGGTTATAGCAAACACCACAGCCGCTGAACCAATGTATGGAGTTGAAAGTATTCTCTGCTGAACTTTTTGTTTTCTTTAAGTGAGCCCTTTGCTACTTTGAAAGCAAAGACTCTTTTTAAACGAGTTTATAAATGCTGATCCCTTCTTCTGAAGTCACTAGAAACAGGCTACATTGTCATCATTATCTTTTACACTCTCCCACTACTCACACAACTGCCAATCCAACTCTCATTTCAACGATCAACCTCTCTCTCAGGGAAAAGTCAAAATAGTTCCTCCTACTTGAGCTCTGAAAATTTAACCCTGCAATTTCACATACTATGGAGACACCAATTGAAGCTCCATAGTTAAGGTTGGATTGAATTTTGACTTAAAGCAGGCATTCTACCTTTGTTACATATGGGAAAACACATAATTTCTTCTCCCAAATTAAAGCAGTTAATGAGTATAGAATGAATTTTCTGATAATTTATTAAAAAAAAAATAGGTAGGGGATTCATTTGGGAGGTGGGAGACCTATTTTCAAATCCCTATTCCTTTCAGGTACAGTGAGGATTTGAACCTGGGTCTCCCACCTCGGGGGTGAGACCTCTGGACTATTGGGTAAAAAAGGAGGTGATAGCTCCTCCTCCACCATTTTTGTGTGGGGCCTACTCCAGTAGGCATGTTTATAAGTAGCTGTGAGCACAGCTACTGGTTTGGGCGAGACAGAAAAGGTAAAGCCCACTTTGAGGATCCCATTGGGGCATAGGAGTGAGCTAGGTGCTGGGTGTCAGGCCTTAGGCAGCTCTGCACATGCCCACTGGCTGACTTGAAGGCTCCAAGGAACTTCAGGCAGCAGCCGAGTGGGGGTTTTGAGGATCTAAATTTTGATACCTAAAGTGGCAGTTTGGATCTAGCCCTAAGAATATAATAAAATCAGAATTGCTCATCTTCCAATAGAAGTCTCTCTAAAATTAAAACGCTTGAATAATGAGACTGGATCCAGGAATCTGTGGTGTATTAGATGCAGATTTAATTGTGGTAAAGGGGCTGATTTGAATATGCTTTTTTTGCCTTTGTCTTCACGAACAAGGTCAGCTCCCAGACTACTGCACTAGGAAGCACAGCATAAGAACATAAGAACATAAGAAAGGCCGTACTGGGTCAGACCAAAGGTCCATCTAGCCCAGTATCTGTCTACCGACAGTGGCCAATGCCAGGTGCCCCAGAGGGAGTGAACCTAACAGGCAATGATCAAGTGATCTCTCTCCTGCCATCCATCTCCATCCTCTGACGAACAGAGGCTAGGGACACCATTCTTACCCATCCTGGCTAATAGCCATTTATGGACTTAGCCACCATGAATTTATCCAGTCCCCTTTTAAACATTGTTATAGTCCTAGCCTTCACAACCTCCTCAGGTAAGGAGTTCCACAAGTTGACTGTGCGCTGCGTGAAGAAGAACTTCCTTTTATTTGTTTTAAACCTGCTGCCTATTAATTTCATTTGGTGACCTCTAGTTCTTGTATTATGGGAATAAGTAAATAACTTTTCCTTATCCGCTTTCTCAACATCACTCATGATTTTATATACCTCTATCATGTCCCCCCTTAGACTTCTCTTTTCCAAACTGAAGAGTCCTAGCCTCTTTAATCTTTCCTCATATGGGACCCTCTCTAAACCCTTAATCATTTTAGTTGCTCTTTTCTGAACCTTTTCTAGTGCTAGAATATCTTTTTTGAGGTGAGGAGACCACATCTGTACACAGTATTCGAGATGTGGGCGTACCATGGATTTATATAAGGGCAATAATATATTCTCAGTCTTATTCTCTATCCCCTTTTTAATGATTCCTAACATCCTGTTTGCTTTTTTGACCGCCTCTGCACACTGCGTGGACATCTTTAGAGAACTATCCACGATGACGCCAAGATCTTTTTCCTGACTCGTTGTAGCTAAATTAGCCCCCATCATGTTGTATGTATAGTTGGGGTTATTTTTTCCAATGTGCATTACTTTACATTTATCCACATTAAATTTCATTTGCCATTTTGCTGCCCAATCACTTAGTTTTGTGAGATCTTTTTGAAGTTCTTCACAATCTGCTTTGGTCTTAACTATCTTGAGTAGTTTAGTATCATCTGCAAACTTTGCCACCTCACTGTTTACCCCTTTCTCCAGATCATTTATGAATAAATTGAATAGGATTGGTCCTAGGACTGACCCTTGGGGAACACCACTAGTTACCCCTCTCCATTCTGAGAATTTACCATTAATTCCTACCCTTTGTTCCCTGTCCTTTAACCAGTTCTCAATCCATGAAAGGACCTTCCCTTTTATCCCATGGGGAGGAGGTGACCAGCCCTCTGTGGAGGAAGAAGTGGTTCAGGATTATTTAGAAAAGCTGGACGAGCACAAGTCCACGGGGCTGGATGCGCTGCATCCGAGGGTACTAAAGGAGTTGGTGGATGTGATTGCAGAGCCATTGGTCATTATCTTTGAAAACTCATGGCGATCGGGGGAGGTCCCGGATGACTGGAAAAAGGCTAATGCAGTGCCCATCTTTAAAAAAGGGAAGGAGGAGGATCCGGAGAACTACAGGCCAATCAGCCTCACCTCGGTCCCTGGAAAAATCATGGAGCAGGTCCTCAAGGAATTAATTCTGAAGCACTTAGAGGAGAAGAAAGTGATCAGGAACAGTCAGCATGGATTTTAATTCTAATGTAAATGTGTAATCAGTTACCCAAAATACTTATGGAGAACTAAAGTTCTTGACTAAAGTTACATAAGAATGGCCATACTGGGTCAGACCAAAGGTCCATCTAGCCCAGTATCCTGTCTTCCAACAGTGGCCAGTGCCAGGTGCCCCAGAGGGAATGAACAGAACAAGTAATCAAGTGATCCATCCCGGTCGCCCATTCCCAGCGTCTGTCAAACAGAGGCTAGGGACACCATCCCTGCCCATCCTTCCTAATAGCCATTAATGGGTCTATCCTCCATGAACTTATCTAGTTCTTTTTTGAACCTGGTTATACTCTTGGCCTTCACAACATCCTCTGGCAAGGAGTTCCACAGGTTGACTGTGCATTGTGTGAAGAAATACTTCCTTTTGTTTGTTTTAATCTTGCTGGCTATTAATTTCATTTGGTGACCCCTAGTTCTTGTGTTATGAGAGAGAGAGAGTAAATAAGGAAGTGTTATTTACTCCTCCATATCGGTCATGATTTTATAGACCTCTATCATATCCCCCCTTAGTCGTCTCCTTACCAAGCTGAAATGTCCCAGTCTTCTCATATGGCAGCCGTTCCACAGTCCTAATAATTTTTGTTGCCCTTTTCTGAACCTTTTCCAATTCCAATATATCTTTTTTGAGAAGCGGTGACCAGATCTGCACAGTACTCAAGATGTGGGGGTACCTTGGATTTATATAGAGGAAATATGATCTATCCCTTTCTTAATGATTCCCAACTTTCCGTTTGCTTTTTTGAATGCTGCTGCACGATGAGTGGATGTTTTTAGAGAACTATCCACAATGATTCCAAGATCTTTCTTGAGTGGTAACAGCTAATTTAGACCCCATCATTTTATATGTATAGTTGGGATTATCTTTTCCAATGTGCATTACTTTGCATTTATCAACATTGAATTTCATCTGCCATTTTGTTGCCCAGTCACCCAGTTTTGTGAGATTCTTTTGTAGCTCTTTGCAGTCTGCTTGGGACATAACTTACATTTGACAAATACAACTGGTAACCTGAAGATGACCTTCATTTCTCCAAACTGGTAGCCTTATAGCTAATATGCCTGCCTCACAGAAGGAATTAATATTAGTTTTGTGAATTGTTGCCTCTAACTTCACATGTAAGGGCATCTGAAAAGTAAAATAAATTTTTATGTAATGATCTCTGATGGAAAAATTGTCAGACTTCAAATTTATGATTCTTTTTATGTACTCAGCACATGCATAATAAATCAGAGTACCACATTCAAGGTGGGGGGGAGGAGAAGTAAGTAAATGGTTAGTCAGCAGGTGACCAGTATTTCATGAGATTGTACAAACTTCTTGGGAGCATGTGTTGATTCTGATGTTAGCTAACCCAATTCTGCACTCAGTTACTTCCAATTACTCAGTTATTTCCAATTTTACCTAAAATCAGAATCTGGCCCCAAATAAAAATATCGAGTAGGAGTCTGAAGGTAAAAATGAGAGCAGCCAAAGACACAGTGCCTCTATCCCAGGGATTCCCAAACTTGGTTCACGGCTTGTTCAGGGTAAGCCCCTGGCAGGCCGCAAGATGCTTTGTTTACCTGAGTTAGGGTGACCAGATGTCCCGATTTTATAGGGACAATCCCGATTTTTGGGTCTTTCTTATATAGGCTCCTATTACCCGCTTCCCGCAGATCCCATTGGCCGGGAATGGCGAACTGCAGCCACTGGGAGCTGCAAGCAGCCGTACCTGTGGACGCTCAGGTAAACAAAGCGTCCTGCGGCCTGCCAGGGGCTTACCCTGAACTAGGGTTACCATACGTCCGGATTTTCCCGAACATGTCCGGCTTTTTGGGCCTCAAATCCCCGTCCGGGAGGAAATCCCAAAAAGCCGGACATGTCTAGGAAAATAGGGAGGGAGGGGCCGGCGGTGCGGGGCCGGGGGCCGGAGCCGCTGGGGCCGGCGGTGCGGGGGCCAGGGGCCGGCCGGGCGGGAGACGCCGGGGCCAGAGTCTCTTGGCCTGGGCCGGCCGGCCGCCGGAGGGAGCCGCTCGGCTGGGGGGGCCGGACTGGGCCGTGCCCCCCCAGCCCCAGCCCCAGCTTCAGCTTACCTGATGCCTGCCTGATTCAGGCTTCCCGCGAATCAAATGTTCGCGGGAAGCAGGGGAGGGGGAGGGGCAGGGGGGGGGGCAAAGCGTTCAGGGGAGGGGGCGGAGTTGGGGCGGGACCGGGAAGGGGCAGGGCTGGGGTAGGGGGCGGGGAAGGGGCGGGGCTGGGGCAGGGGGCGGGGAAGGGGCCCCGTGGAGTGTCCTCTTTTTGGACACTTAAAATATGGTAACCCTACCTGAACAAGCCACGAACCAAGTTTGGGAACCCCTGCTCTAGCATCATGCTGGGGCATTGATTCACTACTGGCACAGAGAGGAATGTACTAGGTACAGGGATTCATAGCAGTATGGTTTCCTTTAGAGGTTTCCCACTTAAGTATTGACAAACTAATCCAGCTTAATTGTAGAGAATTTATGTGAAGTGAAGCAGAGGAAGGTAGGTTAATATTTAAACACCAATTTATGATTAAATGTTATAAGGTGACTGAAAATTAAAAATTGATCTCTAAACACCTGATGTAATTCTCCAAGTGGTTTAGAAATAATCAGAAACTTTTGATTCTTCTTAACTTTCACCTTCTGGATTATTTGTTCTTAATATATTTTTGGTACTTTTTCCCTCCCCCCCCCTTGTTTTTTAACTGCTCAAACACAGTGACAAAAAGCTAGAAAGTTACTTAACATATGTTGTTTCAAACACTTGAAATTGCCAGGAATCATCTAATATCTAGCCAAATTATTTGCACAGTTTGTTGAATTGGAAAAAATACATGCAGCTGACACACAATTAAGGAGCTTCGGTGTGCAGCTGATCTTGGGAGATTCTCATTTGAAACCTGTGAGCTAATAGAACTACCACATGTGTTGGCTAGTAAAATGCATCTTGTTGCTATGGTCATTGCTTTTGGAAATTTACTCTTCTGCCTAATGTTAAAGCATGACAATTTATGCTGTAAACATGGTAAGAAGAACTGGAAACTCCCTTGCTGAGAGATGATATAGCCGTGGGGCCTACATTAGCAAAATGTGCTTTAAGTTTTCTAGCACTGATGTGTTTATAATTAGAAACTACCTTTGTAACAGGGCTAACAAGCAGCAAAGTTTGCTTTTTACTTCTTTGTCTTTCTCCATTACACTAGATTTTATAAATACCATTATGACCTTTTAGAGAAATCAAGATTTTAAACTAAATTCTTTGAATAATGCAATCCATAGCGATTTGGATAACCTCTGGCAGTATTATTTTTTTTCTTCCTAGACTAGTAGTAAGATTTTAACAGGCTATTTGAGGACACGGCCTTATTCTGGCTGCTTTTGAGGGAGTGCAAAAGAACTATACCTTTTGCAATTATGAGTAAGCGGGGCAGCCAGAATCTTTGACTCCTCCATTGTTAATGCTCAGTTAGACCATTTTATCATTATCTTTCACCAGTGGGAGTTATTTACTGCAGTGCAAAATAGCTGTATGGTGTACTACCAAATCAAAATGGCAGTATTTTCCACCCTCTTTGCATTCACTTTGCACTGATGTAAATGATGTACAGTATTGTTGCAGGCACAGAGGCCTGAGGACAGCAACAGCTCTGGTTCGTTGCCCGGCGTGCTTCGCGCCAATAAACATACCGGGGTGGAGAAACAATCAAAGTTTATTTGAGATCTCAAAGTGGTGCAAGGAGACAGGCAAGTCTCAAATCGAGCACATCAGTAAAAAGCAGCTTCTCTCTTCTTATACCTTACAACTAAGCCCCCACCTCTCTCCCCCTGTACCACCCCCACCTCTACTCCCCCTCCCCTCTCTACCGAAGGCATGTTTATACATTTAAGCCGTTAAATCATTCTAGGGCTATAAATCTAGCTTGTTAGTAACATTCCTCTAAACAGTCATTTGGTTCTGTTTACCCTTAGTTTACTACCCCTCCACCAGCTAGAAACATGCAAACCTCATCATTATTGCTTAGGACCTGGTTATGAGCAAGGTCGTAATAGGTAACTGGCTATTTACACATTCCAATTCCTGTCCTTGGCTTTTGAGGCCGATTAGAGTTAAACATGGAAGGACAGAGTTTAAACATGGAAGAACTTTGGTTCATATATATAGGCCTAATAACCCCAACAGTATGATGTATAAAAGGTGCAAGTTTACAGTAGTTGGGGCCACAGAGCCCATAATGGCGCTAGATAACCCCTGTAAGGCCAGGTAAGTGTATCCATGGCATCAGCCCCCCTTCTGTACTAGTTGGCTGTCCTGGGCATGAGGAGCATGTACTGACCACTCTAAAAGGTTCTAGATATTGGTGCACCTGTGTGTTTTCTCCACGATTTCCAGAGGGGGCAAGTAATGTGGTCTGGTGGCTACAGCACAGATTCTTCCTCAGAAGACCTTGGCTCTACTCCCCCTGTGGATTTGACTTTGAGCAAGCCATGTAATTTCTCTTTGCTTCAGTCCCCCTGTTTGTAACACTTGGGATAGTTGTGATACTTGTCCTCTTTTATGTAACACTTTTTGCCCTGTAGATAAAAAGTGCTACATAAGAGCTAAGTAGTATTGTTTAATTGTTGTCTGTCTTTGCCCACTGCTCTTATAACTGGGAAGTTGGTATAAATTAAATGGGAGTATATATGTGGAGGAGATGACCGTGACATTTAATATATACAACAATGAGGGCACCTCAGGAAACTAAAGACTTACAGCTAGGTAAAACCCTTGGTTTTGGCTTTTGTTATGGACTGTAGCCAGGTTCCTGAGGATTGCCAGTCTTTTGGTGTCTTTTGGGGCCAAATTACACAAGCCTGAGCTGGATTTTGATCAAACCTTTGGGCAACTTACGGTTTTAGGCAGGACTTATTCAAAACTTGGTTTTGATCTGAAACCAGGCAAAATTAGTGGTTTTTGGCTGAGTTTCATTTGCAATTTTATGTTCATTTGAATGTACTAACTTGATTCTGAAACTCAGGGGCATAAACCCAAGTGGAGAAAAATGGAGGGGGGAGTGCATATGAACCAAAACTGCCAGCTGACTTTTCCTATTTCCGCTAAGGATAGAATGAGCCAAGTAATTTTGTTCCATCCTACACTATAAAAATCACCATGTCCAGGGACTGATAACACCACACTTGTCTCATGACAAGGTTATAATATGGTCTAGTGTTGCAGAGTAGATAAGACCCAACTGTGTTCTAGAATTGTGCTATTGCCTGAGTCTAAACCCCTGCACCCATGGGTAACTTCACTGATGTTTAAATAATCCTCAGTACGTGTAGAGCAATTTGTAGTATCAGGCGTTAGACTCTGCAGTGTTGTAGCCTGGTTCAGAAACAGAGGTAAAACAAGGGAAAGGACAATGATTTGGAACAAATATTTTATTAAATAAACTTTTGTCTCCTGCTTTATTTCACGAATTGTCTGTGAATAAGTTGTTTGCTGTGTTGGACCCAGGATATTAGAGAGACAAAGGGGGTGAAAGAATAAGCTGTGGCTAAGCTTGAAAGCTTGTCTTTCACCAACAGAAGTTGGTCCAATTAAATATATTACCTCACCCACCTTGTCGCTACAAACAAGCTGTCATTTTCTCAAATGGATTCATTATTCAGAACTATGTACTAAGTAACTTCTGCAAATAATATTTGGTCTGTAGCTTGTACTCGATAGTCTGTTGTGAGTGTCTGATAATCAAAAGTTTGAGAAGTTTAAATTAGATACAGATGAACATAGCCTGTTTCCATTTCCTTACTGGATGAGAGTAACTCTTAAAATCAGTTAGGGTTTCAGATGCATGTGATTACAAATTCTTAGTTTACTCTCTATTAATATTCTCTGTAACATACTTCAAATTTGCTGTATGGGGAAAATATTCCTGCTTTGGTTGCCTTCCTATCTTTGTTGGATTTTGGCAAAAGACTGAGGCCCCAGAAGGGGGTGGCCACTGTAAAGTGGTTTAGAAGAAGGGCCTGGTCACTCCTATGGCAGGGTAGGCCAAACACAGGGGAAACTGAAGCAAAGTTGATGCAGCCAGAGGCCATGTTGGTGCAGCAGTTTTGCTACACCCATTTTCAAAAGTGACTTAAGCACTTAGAAGGCCGAGTTTCAATAAAACTTAGGCTTCTAGGGTCAAATTTATAAAATATTTAGGCTCCTAAGACTACTGATAGACATGAATATTCAGATGGTGATTTCCTTCAGAAGGCGCCATGCTGTAATTTACAAATCCCTGCATTAGTGGAGATTAATTTGGCTCGTTTCTGACACTTATACCCAACTATTTTCCCCCCCCCCTTCTTACAATTTTTGGCTTCACTTCTGCCCTTAATTATGCTTTAACCAAGGTTGCAAACATTTCACTGAGACAGAATTGAAATCTCTTGCATTGGTTAGGGACGCTGCTTGGTTTCATACACCCACACCCACTGTCTTTATACAGACACAGATGCTTTTGATGTAAAACCTAATCTGAGACATGGTCAATTAAGCCTAGCAGTGAGATTGAGTTTCCAACTTCCAGATCATGCCTTGCAAAATCATTTCCACTGTGGAAAGCAGAAGTTTTGTTTCATGTACAGTGTGAGCTGCTGGAAAGTGTAGGAGGTTTATGCTTCAGTGTGTGCTGGGTCTCGAGGGGGATTTCCTGGGAACATCCTTATTAAATTATTATAACTTTGTGGTGAGATTTGCCTCACTAAGCATCAGTTGCCTACGTTTTTGGCACTCAACATTGGAAGTCAGGCTTTCAGCAGCTTACTGTGTCTTCAGTACTTTTCTTCAGTATGCAATTTTTAAAAGTTATTCTGTGGAGGTAATAATGGTGCCTATTCTTGTAGTAGAAGCTGAGGGCATGTTGGATCTTTTGAAGTAGCCTCTAAACAAATCATCAAATCAATACAAAGTTATAAAAAAGGAGAAGGCCTATTTCTATAAAAAGGGAAATATAGACAATCTGGGGAATTACAGACCAGTCAGATTAATTTCTGTACCTGGAAAGATAATGGAGCAAATAATTAATCAATCAATTTGCAAACATCTAGAAGATAATAAGGTGATAAGTGACAGTCAGCATGGATTCGTCAAGAACAAATCGTGTCAAACCAACCTGATAACTTTCTTTGACAGGATAACAAGCCTTGTGGATAGGGGGGAAGTGGTAGACATGGTATATCTTGACTTTAGTAAAGCTTTTGATACTGTCTTGCAAGACATTCTCATAAACAAACTAGGAAAATGCAACCTAGATGGAGCTACTATAAGGTGGGTGCAAAACTGGTTAGAAAACCGTTCTCAGAGAGTAATTAACTGCATCAATGATATAATGGTATAGAGAGTACACTTATAAAGTTTGCAGATGGAAACCAAGCTGGGAGGGGTTGCAGGTGCTTTGGAGGATAGAATTAAAATTCCAAATGATCTGGACAAACTGGAGAAATGGTCTGAAGTAAATAGGATGAAATTCAATAAGAACAAATGCAAAGTACTCCACTTAGGAAGGAACAATCAGTTGCACACATACAAAATGGGAAATGACTGTCTAGGAAGGAGTACTGCAGAAAGGGATCTGGGGGTCATGGACCACAAGCTAAATATGAGTCAACAGTGTAATGCTGTTGCAAAAAAATGAACATCATTCTGGGATGTATTAGCAGGAATGTTGTAAGCAAGACACGAGAAGTAATTCTTCCGCACTACTCTGCACTGATTAGGCCTCAACTTGAGTATTGTGTCCAGTTCTGGGTACCACATTTCAGGAAGGATGTGGACAAACTGGAATAAAATCAAGAGAAGAGTGACAAAAATGATTAAAGGTCTAGAAAACATGACCGGTGAGGGAAGATTGAAAAAATTGGGTCTGGAAAAGAAGACTGAGGGGCACATGCTAACCGTTTTCAAGTATGTAAAAGGTTGTTACAAGGAGGAGGGGAAAAAATGGGCTTAAATTGCAGCAAGGACAGTTTAGGTTGGACATTAGGAAAAACTTCCTAACTGTCAGGGTGGTTAAGCGCTGGAATAAATTGCCTAGGGAGGTTGTGGAATCTCCATCATTGGAGATTTTTAAGAGCAGGTTAGACAAACCCCTGTCAGGGATGGTCTAGATAATACTTAGTCCTGCCATGAGTGCAGAGGACTGCAATAGATGTACTCTCAAGGTCCCTTCCAGTCCTATGATTCTTTCTGATTTCGAGAGGTGTCCTCTCTGGGGAAAACAGAGAGAAAAAAACATGGGGAATTAAAGAGCAGCTCATCTGGATTGTTAGGCAATCTGCTCTAGTGTTATCTCCTTGTCAAGTCTGTTGACATAATTGGATCAGTCCCCAGAGCATACTGAAGGCATAGGAAAAACTCCATGGGCTTTGATCAGGGCCTAATACAATGGCTGAAGGATTGCATAACAGAGGGGATTTGGTGTGGAATGTGGCACTTTTCATAAGAACATAAGAATGGGCATACTGGGTCAGACCAAAGGTCCCTCCAGCCCAGTATCCTGTCTACCGACAGTGGCCAATGCCAGGTGCCCCAGAGGGAGTCAACCTAACAGGAAATTATCAAGTGATCTTTCCTGCCATCCATCTCCACCCCCTGACAAACGGAGGCTAGGGACACCTTTCCGTACCCATCCTGGCTAATAGCCATGAATGGACTTAACCTCCATGAATTTAACTAGTTCTCTTTTAAACCCTGTTATAGTCCTAGCCTTCACAACCTCCTCAGGCAAGGAGTTTCACAGGTTGACTGTGCACTGTGTGAAGAACTTCCTTTTATTTGTTTTAAACCTGCTGCCCATTAATTTCATTTGGTGGCCCCTAGTTCTTATATTATGGGAACAGGTAAATAACTTTTCCTTATTCACTTTCTCCACACCACTCCATGATTTTATATACCTCTATCATATCCCCCCTTAGTCTCCTCTTTTCCAAGCTGAAAAGTCCTAGCCTCTTTAATGTCTCCACATATGGGACCGTTCCAAATCCCTAATCATTTTAGTTGCCCTTCTCTGAACCTTTTCTAATGCCAGTATATCTTTTTTGAGATGAGGAGACCACATCTGTATGCAGTATTCAGGATGTGGGCGTACCATGGATTTATATAAGGGCAATAAGATATTCTCCATCTTATTCTCTATCCCTTTTATAATGATTCCTAACATCCTGTTTGCTTTTTTGACTGCTGCTGCACACTGCATAGACGTCTTCAGAGAACTATCCACAATGATTCCAAGATCTCTTTCCTGATTAGTTGTAGCTAAATTAGCCTCCATCATATCGTATGTATAGTTGGGGTTATTTTTTCCAATGTGCATTACGTTACATTTATCCATATTAAATTTCATTTGCCATTTTCTTGCCCAATCACTTGGTTTTGTGAGATCTTTTTCAAGTTCTTCATAGTCTGCTTTGGTCTTAACTATCTTGAGCAGTTTAGTATCATCTGCAAACTTTGCCACCTCACTGTTTACTCCTTTCTCCAGATCATTTATGAATAAGTAGAATAGGATTGGTTCTAGGACTGACCCTTGGGGAACACCACTAGTTACCCTTCTCCATTCTGAAAATTTACCATTTATTCCTACCCTTTGTTCCCTGTCTTTTAACCAGTTCTCAATCCATGAAAGGATCCACTTATCCCATGACAACTTAATTTACGTAAGAGCCTTTGGTGAGGGTCCTTGTCAAAGGCTTTCTGGAAATCTAAGTACACTATGTCCACTGGATCCCTCTTGTCCACATGTTTGTTGACCCCTTCAAAGAACTCTAATAGATTATCAAGACATGATTTCCCTTTACAGAAACCATGTTGACTTTTGCCCAACAAGTTATGTTGTTCTAGGTGTCTGACAATTTTATTCTTTACTATTGTTTCAACTAATTTGCCCAGTACTGACGTTAGACTTACCGGTCTGTAATTGCTGGGATCACCTCTATAGAGCCCTTTTAAAATATTGGCGTTACATTAGCTATCTTCCAGTTACTGGGGACAGAAGCTGATTTAAAGGACAGATTGCAAACCATAGTTAATAGTTCCGCAATTTCACATTTGAGTTCTTTCAGAACTCTTGGGTGAATGCCATCTGGTCCTGGTGACTTGTTACTGTTAAGTTTATCAATTAATTCCAAAACCTCCTCTAATGACACTTCAATCTGTGACAATACCTCAGATTTGTCACCTACAAAGGATGACTCAGGTTTAGGAATCTCCCTAACATCCCAGTCGTGAAGACTGAAGCAAAGAATTCATTTAGTTTGTCCACAATGACTTTATCGTCTTTAAGTGCTCCTTTTATATTTCGATCGTCCAGGGGCCCCACTGGTTGTTTAGCAGGCTTCCTGCTTCTGATGTACTTAAAAAACATTTTATTACCTTTTGAATTTTGGGCTAGCTGTTCTTCAAACTCCTTTTTGGCTTTTCTTATTACATTTTTACACTTAATTTGGCAATGTTTATGCTCTTTTCTATTTACCTCACTAGGATTTGACTTCCATTTTTTAAAAGATACCTTTTTATCTCTCACTGCTTCTTTTACACGGTTGTTAAGCCATGGTGGCTCTTCTTTAGTTCTTTTACTGTGTTTTTTAACACAGTACATTTAACACAACTACATTTAAGTTGGGCCTCTGTTTGGCGACTACCTACATCCTCACATGATTCTTTAGAACAGGGGTCGGCAACGTTCGGCACGCGGCTCGCCAGGGTAAGCACCCTGGCGGGCCGGGCCAGTTTTATTTACCTGCTGATGTGGCAGGTTCGGCCGATCGCGGCCCCCACTGGCTGCGGTTCGCCGTCCTGAGGCAATGGGGGCGGCGAGAAGCAGCGCGGGCGAGCGATGTGCTGGCCGCGGCTTCTCGCCGCCCCCATTGGCCCGGGACGGCGAACCGCGGCCAGTGGGGGCTGCGATCGGCCGAACCTGCCGCGTCAGCAGGTAAATAAAACTGGCCCGGCCCGCCAGGGTGCTTACCCTGGTGAGCCGCGTGCTGAACGTTGCCGACCCCTGCTTTAGAAGCATAAATAAAATGACATGGTAGTGTCTGTCCTGCTTCCTAATAGACTTCCACTTTGAAAGCCACCACTTCTACAGTCTAAGTCTCTTCTTGGTGCCCAAGCAGTGAAGAGACAAGATGACTTAGGGCTTGTCTATGCTTACCGGGGGATCGATGAGTGGCGATCGACACATCTGCGGTCGATTTAGCGGGTCTTCACTAGACCCGCTAAATTGACCGCAGATTGCTCTCCCATTGACTCCGGTATTCCACCAGATTGAGAAGAGTAGTGGGAGTTGACGGGAGAGTGTCTCTTGTCGACATCGTGTAGTGTGGACCCCGCGGTAAGTAGATCTAAGCTACGTCAAATGGAATTACACTATTCACATGACTCAATTTCTGTAGCTTAGCTCAAATTTCACCTGTAGTGTAGACAAGGCCTTAGCTACTCCCTCATCTTTACTGGTAGCCCTTCCAGGCAGAGATGAGGCATACTGCTATGGCAGTGCGAGGAAGCCACTGGCTGTATTGTACCATCTGTTTGGTGAAAAATTAAAAAAAAAAAAAAAATCTCTAAGGATGACCCTTCCAGAGCACTCTATTAACTAAAAATATTGTGGGCAATTGCAAACTATCCTAATTTTGTTATAGAGCAATTTAATAGCAGAGTCAGATTTGTGATAGCACAAAATTCAGTGTGGGGTGGGGATCTATGCTTGTGTAACCTTTTGGGGGACTAGAGTTCACTTCATTGCCCTTCTTCAGTGCCTAAAAAAGCCCAGCTCCCATAGAAAGGAGCTGGAGACCCAGAGTTCAGTCTCTAAGGATTTTCAGCAAGGATTGCACAGGGTCAACCTCCCCACATTCAAGTCCCAGAAGGAACTAAAGAAATGAATTTAATTAAATAACTTTATAAAATCTTATGATAAAGAAACAAATAATTAATTTTTACAGCATAACATGGCTATTTTATAATCCAGACATCTTCAGTTATACATAAATATAGAAAACTAATTAAAATCTGAACAGTTCAGTCCCCACAGAAAACACAGTGAGAAGAAACTGAGAGTTCCCAAAAGCTTAGGTTTAGTTCAGTCTCAGTCTTTGATCACCAAACCTATACAGTCTGCTGAGTCTAAAACAACATCTTCCCTCCACTTGCTTGTTGGACTACATGCAGACTCTTCCTCTGCTGAAATCACTGCTAGCCAGTCAGCTAACTGATGAACCAACCACTCAGTTTAGTGTATAGATTTAAAGAAAACCCTATTACAAGAAAATACAAAACTGAGAATAGCAAAATATAAATGACTTTCCCCATACTACATTTAAATAAAACATGGCAAATCAAACTAGTTGAGACCGTTTAACTAGAACAGTTTGGCTAAAATCAAAACAACATTCAAAGCATACAATTAAAATAGAAGTTATTTTCCTTCCCAATTTCCCCTTGCTTCCCTGGTAGAGGGTTAACAATATCACTGACCTGCTGCAAAATGCTTCAGAGTTAGGGACAACAGCCTGCTTTCTCCCAGCTCACACAGGACACATGGCCCTTTGTAAAGCAGCTGCCCTGACCGCTTGCCCTCATGGAGTCTGACCCCAGCAACAGGAAACCTATTGGAGTATACTCAAAACTACCACACCCAATTCCAGAAGCTTCTGGATGTGGCGTGCTAAATCTGCCTAGCAACAATGACCCAGATACAGCTGACTCCTACCTCCCTGACCCTCATCCATGGGCCTCTTAAAGAGATATCTCCCTATTAGGCACATGGGTTACACTTGTATCCAGAATCAGAGGGGTAGCCGTGTTAGTCTGAATCTGTAAAAAGCAACAGAGGGTCCTGTGGCACCTTTAAGACTAACAGAAGTATTGGGAGCATAAGCTTTCGTGGGTAAGAACCTCACTTCTTCAGATGCAAGACTTGCATCTGAAGAAGTGAGGTTCTTACCCACGAAAGCTTATGCTCCCAATACTTCTGTTAGTCTTAAAGGTGCCACAGGACCCTCTGTTGCTTTTTACTTGTATCCAGAGTTTCCACCTGTCGCTGTCTGAAGGAGTGAATTGGTATTGCCTTCACTATGGCCATGGGAGAAAAGCTCATAACATAAATGTTATGGAAGAACTAATTATCTCCTCTTAGTCTTCTTTGGCTGTCCTGAGCCTTTGCTCTTACACACACAAACTGGCCCATTAAACTCAATGGCACTACAAGTGAGGACTGTGTGAGCCCTTCATAGCAACTCTTGCCTTCTGGTCTTGCTGATTTGTTCACAAAACAATACAAATGGTTGAAGGATTGTAGTATACATCTGAGTGGAAGATGAAACTATGTGGGGCGTAGGGATTTTTTTTTTTTTTTTTTTTTTTTTGGCCACTGTTTCTAGAAGTTCTCAACCTCTGATGTTGTCCCATCTATGTGCTGATTTTCAGTACAGACATTGTATCCTTGTTGTACTCGAGCTTTGAGTTCAACTTGGGATTTTCCCCAATGGACAATAACTTTTAACAAGTCTGACATTGTTCAGATTTCTGTTTCCAACTTTTGTAGATGCTCCAGCTTTCTCAGCATTCTTGTCAAGATGTTTTTCAGGATAAAAGGGAAATGATTAAAGTAATAAAACTGACAGATTTTGTTCCAATTTTAGTAAACTTTTAATGAACTCTGATTCATGGAAAAGTTTTTATAAGTTATTTGTGGAAAGGTGGACTAAATGCTTTAGGTTAATTATTTAACTTGCTCTTTGAGATTCCTTATCTGAGACTTTCTTGTTCATGGTGGAGTTCCAACTATCAGATACATTGGGCAACACACAAGGAGTTAATCCGGTTTTATGTTATGTGTTCTGGATATAAAGATTCTGATGTCAACTTTCATGCATTCCTATTTCTATAAGGAGGTACTTCACCTGTTTCTCTCATCTTCCATTGGTTTCCTTTCTCATTGCCAAGAAACGTATTTTATTCAAGTGGACCACTAATTCCTGCCTAACACAATTATTTTGCCTAGCTAAATTTTTGGACCCTCTTAATAAAATGGAAAGAAATCTTGGCAGTAAACAAGGCAGATCTTGAATTACTTGAATGGATCCATTTTTACACTCCTTTTAAAAGACTAAAGAAATATTTCAAACAAGTTTACAGAGAGATTAGGACTTTTGATACAAATATAATGTTATGCTGTGATTGGGAATAGAAAGTAAAATGCAACATAAATGTCTTACTATCAAGTATAAGTAGCTTTGTTTTTATTATTCTTAGTGGTATTTTCTCTCTTTCCCTTATGATGGAGTGTGACTTGTCTGCACTTACGCATCTCAGTTGACTCTGGCTTTGGTTTGTTTATTTTGTTATGTGGTTCTAAGTCCAAAGTGGATGTAAAATATTATTCAGATGTTTAGTTAGTTTGTTTAGCTCAAATTATTTTAAAATGGATCATGGGCAATGTTTCATGGTTGGTGTAATATTTGGTAATTACAACCAAAATAGCACATCAATACTGTGCCTTATCCTCTGACATGTTAAGTATACTTAACTCCCAATGAGCCAAGGTTAGTGTTAATAAAGTAGTAGGGTTTATGACTAGATCTCTTTGAAACTGGATAGTTTCCGTTCATGGGAATTTGTGTGAATGTTTTCTTTTGTTCTAATGCAGGTGATTTCACAACAATCCATCTGCTTTAAATTTCAGAAAGTGAAACGTAGTGGAAACTGCAGAGATTCACCTGGCTTCAGTTTGAATCCATAACTCAACCTTGGTCTGTTCAAAACTAGGGCTAATTTTCTGAGAACTTTAGCAAAGATCATCCAAGCCTTTCCATTAACCTGGGTGAGATTTTTCATTCAAAATGAAACTTGAAACTAGGTGGCTGCTCACAGAATGGAAACTTAACACTGTTGTAACTGTGATTCTTGGGAAGGTGTGAAAAGAGGAGAAACTGAAGGCTTTGCCACTTATTTTTTACCCAATGAAGTAGTAGTACTGATATGTATCACTTGCTATGATAGATCACAAATGTTATACAATGAAGAGCCATATGGTAAATTTGCTTTGTTCCTCTTTTTGCCTTCTAATGAAGCTTTCTGAGCCTCTCTCTACCACAGAAAAAAAGAAATGGGCAGATAGCCAGACCTTAGATGATATTTGAAGAGTATGTACGTGTGTCTGATTGACTTACATTGCACTTACCTTGGTGGGCCCCATGAAGACTTCAGAGGTAGCCTAGAGCCTTAGGTGCTGAAATAGCTCCGAGGATCTGGGCCCAAGTCACTTTCTGAAGATTTGGTACGGGGGGAAAAATCCAAACAAGCCCAGATGGCCTATTTTAAAATAAACTTAACACAGTTTGAGAAAGAGAGAGAAAAGACAGGAGTATAGGAATCAGCCATCAAAATGAGAGACAGATGGTTATAATTGTGCAGACACTTGTTATGGGCAAAGTGCTTTCTGCTTTGCGTGGTCCTATTGACTTTTTTGCAACTACTCCAGGAGATAAATGCTACTGCAGGGGCGGGCAAACTTTTTGGCCTGAGGGCCGCATCGGGTTTCATAAATTGTATGGAGGGCCAGTTAGGGGAGGGGATCATAGCCCGGCCCCCACCTCCTATCTGCCCCCCCCCCGGACTCCTGCCCCATCCAACCCACCCGTTCCCTGACAGCCACTCTGGGTCCCCTGCCCCATCCACACACCCCTGCTCCCCGTCCCCTGACTGCCCCTGGACTCCCGCCACCCCATCCAACCCCTCCTTTCCGGATGGCTCCCCCGGGTTCCCTGCCCCATCCAACCACCCCTTCTCCCTGTCCCCTGACTGCCCCTGGAACCCCTGCCCCAGACTGCCCCCCCGGACCAGTGCCCTCATTCAACCCCTATTTTACCCTCGACCACCCTGACCCCTATTCACACCTCTGCCCCCGACCACCACCCCGAACTCCGCTGCCCTCTCTCCAACCCCCCCCTTCTCCCTGCCCCCTTACCGCGCTGCCTAGAGCACCGGTGTCTGGCAGTGCTACAGCCACACCGCCCGGCTGGAGCCGGGCCACGCCGCCGCCACCACGTAGCACAGAGCACTGGGGCAGGCCCCGGCTCTGCAGCTGTGCTGCCCCAGGATCTCACAGCCCCGCCGCCCAGAGCATTGCGCCGGCGGCGGAGCGACCAAGCTGAAGCTGCGGGGGAGTGGGGACAGCAGGGGAGGGGGGACGGCAGGGGAGGGGGGACAGCAGGGGAGTGGCCGGGGGCTAGCCTCCCTGGCCAGGAGCTTGGGGGCCGGGCAGGACAGTCTCGCAGGCCAGATGTGGCCCGTGGACCATAGTTTGCCCACCTCTGCACTACTGCCTCGTGGGAGAGTGTTCTCAGGATCAGGCACGTCGTATATACTCAAAATAATAACTGTAGATTTTCATTGTTTTATCATTTTATTGGTAGTGTTTAACAAAATGAACTAGGCTTTTGCAGGCTCTTCCTCTTTTTATTTGAAAACAAACTGAAATATATCACACGTTTAGAGGGGCCTAAACAAATGCACACTTTCCACACACAAAACAAAACTACATGTGATGTTGCTCTCTGACCCAAATAATGCAAATTAAGTTGTAATATGATATTTTATCTTTAATATATAGACTTTGGGTTCATTATTTCATTTTGTTTGTAAGCTGGAGTCCAACCTGCAATTGTTTTGTCTGAAGTAATCAGAGCTCAGATTTTGAAAAATTGGAATCTCAAGCTGGGCTCCGAGAATCATATTTTGGCACTAGGCAGTACCAATTTTTTTTTTTAATGGGATCTGCTGACTGCTGCTCAGCACTTCTAAAAACCAGGCCCTTATTTTGATGCGAAAATATGGATATAGGAACCTAGCCTTAGATTCCAATTTTTGAAAATCTTGGCCCAAAATTTTGGAAAAGAAATTTGTGTCCAGCAGATAGCAAAGCTATTTGACCAAACACAAGACCATGTTCCCATAAGCATGGTCCCAAAGGAGGTTTAGGGTACATATAGGCTCATATGTAATCTCTCCAATCAAATTAAGTCAGTTTAAGACTTTCTCAAGGCATCTGTACATGAAACTGACATTTTCCAAACTTGTCATATATTTTTCTGTCAAAGGCAGCTTTTAAGAAGCAATAATCATTTCTATTGTGCCAAAAAATCAGGACATTTCTTTTCACCTGGATGTGAAGACTAAATGAAATATTTATGTGGACAAGTGTTTGTCTCCACCATATCAGCTCCTTTTGCTACTTCCCTTTAGGTTGTTGACTAGTTAAAAAGTCAACCTTTGCTGAAAAGATACCACCCAATTACCACAGTTATACATATGTCATTTTTTACGTATAGAGGAAAAATGTTTTATTTTAGCTACAATTGTGTTTGCCAATGCTGATGTATTAATGGCAACCACTGAATTTAGAGGGGAGTGGACTATAGTTTGCATTGGGCTGCAGCCAGGAAATTGAAGGGAAGATTGAGGCTCAGATCTTAAAAGATATTTAGGTGCCTAACTCCCATTGATACCTTTGGGCCAAAGTCTCACTTCATGAATGACTTCTTTTGTGCACTCACATAATGTACCATATTTAAGGGAACCACTGTGAACTCTTCTGCAGGTGATGGGGAATTTAGAATGTTGTAAGTAGAGTGGGGGCGACAGGGAGGAAAGATGTAGCATTCCTGTGGACTGTACTGGATTTAATTAACTAGAAATCTTACTGCATTTTAGATGTGTTTTAGACTTTGTCTACTGCCATGATTGATACCAACCTAGAAGGTCAGAGTGCAACAAACTGCAGTCAATGCTATTTAACTTTAATGTCTCACACAGCCATTCACAAGGGTCAGCTTTCCTTATTCCCTTTATAGAAGAGTAGTAATCATTCTGTTGGTCTTACCATATGATAGCTGAAAGGAAAGCCATTGTTTACAGATAACTTTGTAGGGAAGGATCTGGAGTTTACCTTCAATGCTCCTAGTATAAGAGCAGTCAGAATAGTCATAATCTATAAACAAGAAATCATTATTTGGAACGTTATAGGCCACAAATCCTTTTCTAAAAATGCACATTTGAATTCCCCCCCCCCCCCAATGTTACATATTTGACTTCATCATGGCTGAACATGTGATTTCTGAAATAAATACTATATCACACTGTGGTATTTTTTTGATTTAGGAATTTTTTTTTTTTTTTTGTACAGCAAATCATCAGGTTTCATGTGCCAATATTAGCACTGGTTACATCATTTTGCCATGATGCAGAGTGGTAAACAACGTAATTCTATGATTTAAAATGAAAAAAAAACACTCTCTCTTTAGATTCTCATTTTGTACAAAATGAATCTGATCCTAATAAGCTTTGGTAAATAACAGTGATGTGAATGTTGAGCTATTCTAGGTAAATGCCATGTTGTGAACACCATCTGCCAATGTGTTTAATGAATAAACTAGTCAGACATCCTCCACTTCTGATCTTAACTAGTGACAGGGATATTTCTGACAACAAGCTGAACTGTATTATCTAGTTATAGCAGAGGCTGACCCTTTTGGAAGGTGGAATAGATCTACTGAGATACTGACATTGCTATATAAGAGTTAGATATTATATGTTAAAGAAAAGTGCATTACATATGATTGTTTTATTGTAAGTTGTAGTGAAGTAGAAGATGGAATTTTATTGAGTTAGATCAAAAGTAAGGTAATGTTACATTATGGACTGAACAGAATGGTGAGAGATGACTGAATTCAAGTGATAGACATGCAGTCAATTGCTATTACATCATCCATACAAGTAAATTTAGTACACTTCTTCACTTAACTTTATGCTGAGACATTTTTCTTTTGTGGTTATTTGATGACTGATCTGATCTGGATGTGGGTGAAAACTTCTACAATTTGCAAACATATATTGTCTTTTTGTTGTTGTTCAGTTACTTTTTTCTGTTTATGGGCTCATTTGCTAATATGTTTGACTATGGTAATGAGTGAGTTAGGTGAGGAAAATGTATCTCTGTAAGTAAGTATTCTGCACATCATAGAAAAATCCATAGACTTTACAAAACTATCAATTTCTTCAATTTGTATCTCAATTTATAGCATCACTGGAAGTGCAGGGTGTTTCCTTGAGATTAATATTTTGTATGTTATGCCTTAAATAATATACCTTTCATTACTCTGTTACAACTGAAATAGTTGTGACCTGCTTTTTTAATACTAGAAATTGGTTAGAGTTGCAATACCAAATACCTACTATTATCCTCATGATAAGTGATTATTTTAAAAATATACTGAATATCCAGGCTGAGAGAAGATTGACAATGTTGTGTCCCCAAACATAGTAGCATCTAACCATGATTTTTATGGTGCAGCTGAATTCAGGTAGCTACAGACAGCAGCCCTTTTTTGGATAATATAGTATAAAAGACATGGCAGCACCAATTCCTTGTCTCGAAGGCACAGCTGACACAATGTGGGGTATACTTCTACACTGCCTTTCACCCCGAGCAGTCTCTCACACCTCTGCAAAGTTAGTGTCAAATACTACCAAATCAGAATTTTCCACTCCACCACACCACTGCATTTTACATCTTCTTTGCACAAACATAAATAACCACAGGCAAGGCAGTGTTATATTGGATTCATTATTAACTCCTTAACATCCTTCACTTAAACTCTGCATGTTTTCTTCTCAAGAGGTACTATTGCACTAAAGTATAGAGATAGGAGCCAGAAATTTTTTTTAAGGACAATAGAATCTTTAGAGACAATAGCTGTGTTAGTCGGTATCCACAAAAACAACGAGGAGTCCAGTGGCACCTTAAAGACTAACAGATTTATTTGGGCATAAGCTTTTGTGGGTAAAATACCTCACTTCTTCAGATGCATGGAGTGAATGTTACAGATGCAGGCATTATATAATGACACATGAAGAGAAGGGAGTTACCTCACAAGTGGAGAACCAGTGTTGACCGGGCCAATTCGATCAGAGTGGATGTAGTCCACACCCAATAATAGAAGGGGAGGTGTCAATTCCAGGAGAGGCAAAGCTGCTTTTGCAATGAGCCAGCCACTCCCGGTCGCTATTCAAGCCCAAATTAACTGTGTTAAATTTGCAAATGAATTTTAGTTCTGCTGTTTCTCTTTGAAGTCTGTTTCTGAAGTTTTTTTGTTCAAGAATAGTTACTTTTAAATCTGTTATAGAATGTCCAGGGAGGTTGAAGTGTTCACCTACTGGTTTTTGAATGTTATGATTCCTGATGTCCGATTTGTGTCCATTTATTCTTTTACGTAGGGACTGTCTGGTTTGGCCAATGTACATGGCAGAGGGGCATTGCTGACACATGATGGCATATATAACATTAGTAGACGTGCAGGTGAATGAGCCCTTGATGGTGTGGCTGATGTGGTTGGGTCCTCTGATGGTGTCGCTAGAGGACACGCAATGCATATTTTAATAACTATTTTGAAACCTGAAAATGAGGGGTTATTTTCCCTCTATGGGAAACAACACAAAGCAAAATATGCAAACATTACAATGCATATATAGCACATTTATAATAAAATCTATGAACATAGGGCTAGCTCTGCCATCAAAAGAGCTAACTCCAACTGATTTCAGTGGGAGTTCTTGATTGCATAACTGAAGGCAAAATTGGGTCAAATATTTTAATTAATTGCTGCACAGAGGGAAAGGCACAATAAAAATTTATATTTAGTTTTAAAATAAAATGAACTATGGTACAACAGGGAATTTATTGGAAAATATTTCTAAGTGTTCAGGGCAATCCTAACCTCCCATCCATATGGTGAATATATGTGTACACTGGCTTAGAGATGGTGTTTCCACTGTCCTGACATATAAGGGTGTTGTATTAAAATGCATTTTTCTGATGTTTAGTGCATTTATTTTTTACAAAGAAGTCCAAAGCTCTTAGTTTATTGGCTCAACTAAATGATTAGCATTAGCTACCATAGTAGTAAAATAGGAGAACAGTATTCACTGGAGCTGGGTTCATAAGCGCAATTTTATTTTCAAGATTTAATATTAAGTTATTGGGGCAAAAGAACTGGAAGCAGAAGATCTGTTTGCTGATATGTGGAAAAGTGGCAGAAAAAACAAAAACAAAGGAAGTATCTTGAAGTTGGAGGAATTTTTAACTAGTGGAAAGTATCCTTATTTAAGCTGCCAGCATAAAGGCACTCTGTAAGCTTTCCCCATTAAAAATAAATATAATTATCAGTTTATACCTAATTTCTGACCTGCAGCAACCCTATTATTCTAGTCTTCAGCTGTCATACAGATGTCATGTGATACGGACAGATGTGCATTGGGATCTGGAATGAACTCATTGATGCCTTCCAATCTCACCACTACCTGCCCTTAGCATGAAGTAGTCTTGTTTGTGCCTGCTGTGGCTCAGCTCCCTGAAACCAACAGCCTGTGGCAACACAAGCATTGCCTTCCAGTCCTCTGCAGACCTCATTTTCTCTATGCACATTAGCAATGGGCACACACCAACCCCCAAGTCCTTGGAGCTCTCCTGGAAGTGTCCAGCCCTTAACCACTGGATGAGTGCAGAAATTACTAGGTGTGCTATCACAAAAGGGATAGTGTACACACTTGCTTGTTTGATTCAGCTGAGGATCAGCTCCTATATAACAGCACAGCACTGAGATATATTTATAGTGAAAACAATCATAAGTTTGTTATCAAAGGCTGAGATTTAAGAGAGAGTAAGAAGGATAACAATGGGAACAAAGTACAAGATGCTTCCTAGAGTATAAACTTAAACTATTTTATACAAAAAGAACAGGAGTACTTGTGGCACCTTAGAGACTAACAAATTTATTAGTCTCTAAGGTGCCACAAGTACTCCTGTTCTTTTTGCGGATACAGACTAACACGGCTGCTACTCTGAAACCTATTTTATACAAGGATTTTAGCCTGTTAATCTCACCTAATGCAATCTTCCAACATCTCCAGCCAACAACCCTCTTTCATGAGTGCAGAAAGTGCTATCCTTTTTGCTTCCTCAGTGAAGGATCAAGAGGTGTCCTTTTGCCTTTTCCTTATATCCCCCCCAAATTCATTGTTTTGTCTCCAGAGTCAGGATGACCCTGTTGTTTATTTCCTGGTGTGCTGACTCCATGAAGCCTTCATGTACTCGTGTTGACTTTGTATACAAACACGGCTTCCATTGTGTTGGCTTGCAATGCTTAATTTACATTTCAACTGAGGCAGACAGGTGAATATACATCCTTTGTCTGGCAAAAATCTGTTTGTCAATAGTGCTTTGATTCTGACTTTAAAACATATATTCCAGTGTATATATACATTTAACTCCTTAAATAATGTCAATATGTATATTTCACAATGATATTAATGATCTGTGAGATCCTGGCTTTCATTTAAGAACTTACATGACATTCTTTATAGATAAAGATTGTGAAAGCTGCCTGCTACATGTAATGAGTTTGGCAAGCCTGATAAGAGTTGGTGTTCTAGAAGAGTGAAACCTCTGCCAATTGGCATTGAAGTGGTTCTTGTGGTCACGCTTAGCCTCGATCATCTTTAGCTTGGTAAGAGAAACTGAGGCATTACTTGGGGATAAAGTAAGAGTTCTGTGAGAAATAGGCCTAACTAATGTGGCAGTGTACTACATACATTTAGGGTGTCAAGATGTCCCAATTTTATAGGGACAGTCCCGATATTTGGGGCTTTTTCTTATATAGGCTCCTATTACCTCCCACTCTCTGTCCCAATTTTTCACACTTGGTCACCCTACATACATTACTACATTGGCTTTCAGCACTAGGCTTCCATCTGTAGCTTTCTAGTAAGTGAAGGGATGACAGACAAGTAACTGGTTCTGTATTGTCAATGTCAGTATGGTTCAGCTGTACTGCCACTGGTGGAGGAAGGGCTAAGAAATGCTTATAGAGATATAAGTTCCACATGTGTGGCTGGAGGCCTGGAGACTTCCACATGCTTCTGTTTTAGTCCATTCCTATGTCTGGAGATTCGTTTTAGCCAGACTGTGATTGTCATTTGAAAAAAACCTACAATACAAGTGACCATACAAGTCAGAGTTCGCAAGTTAACCAACTAGAATTTTATATTCTATCTAGAGATGGATCCAGATTAAGAGCGGGATCTCCAGAGCTTGATGGGATATTAGGATCCCTCCTACTGAAATGGACTTGTGCTGAGAAGTTCAGATCTAAAACTAGGTCTTCCCAAAGGTAGAGGCTGTATGGATCAGGTGTTCTGGTTTGGCCTCATTTCCCATCATATAGTAATGATCAGTGCAGGCAGCATTTCCACCAGGAGGTGGAACTTATTGTTAAGTTGTTGTCTTCTATTGATATTATGATGTTTGTCTTGGTTCAGCAGGGGGGGGATAGAGGAGGGGTTTGGAGAAAGTGCAATCCTGCCTGTGTGTGTTCAAGCTGTTACTTGCACTGTTCTAGTAAATGCTTTGACTTCTTTAAGTAACTATTACAGTATATCAGGGGGTTGATCTGGATTTAAGAACAAGCAGCAATGTTTCCAAAGTTACCTTAGCACATACTGTTCTCTGAAAAGTTAGCCAGCTTTTCCAGACAAAACACAAGATTTTCATATAAAATGCAACTCGGTTGGCCATTTTAAAGAATACATTGCCCCCTGGTGTACAAAATGCTGAACTTTTCTTGCTTTTACTATTCGAAGGGTACTGTCTCTGAGGAGTACCTCTGTAGCTCGCAGTGTTTGTCCTGTCATCAGGGTCCCCTAAAGACTTGAGTCTAAATAATAAACTAAACAGCATCCCGGTGTGACTGAACTACTTGGCTAAAAAGTAACTTTTGTAGCTATCTCTTGGTTATCTATGATTGAGAGGAAAGCGTAAGGAACCCTGCCTGGTGTAAATGCCCTGATCCATGCTTCTAGGAAGACTATAGATTGGCCAGAGCATGATATGGTTGGAATTGAATTGGAGTTCAGTATAATCAAGTCCCTCCACATCCTGGACAGTGACACTTAAAAATATGGGGACAGATCCTCTGAGTAAACTGTCTTAAGCCCATCAAGTCAGATATGGTGTAGGGAACCCTTGTGAATGTCAGCAATTGTGAAGTTACAAGATGTTGAATTAAAATGACTGTCCAGTGTAAGATATCAGTCATAAATTATGCTGTATCAGTAATAAATGATTGCAGTAAAAAGAGAGTTGGGTAAATGAAACGCAGTTGTTGGAATGTTTTATTGATGGCCATCTAGAGCTTATCCTGCTAAGAATATGTACTAATTAGATACAATGGAAGAGCTGCATAATACCTGTTATAAAGTGGTTTTGAAATGAAAATGTGAACTGTCTGAAAAGCCCAGATTGGATCTGCTTTCAGCAGAGAGGCCCAACCCAGAATACCAGTTCCAGGGTCCAGAACTGGACCATCTCTAACTTCTAGGATGTAGAATCCTATTTAACTGTCCTCCTAAGGTGAAAATAATTTAACTATATTGTGTTTTAAACAACGATTCCAGTGTGTGTGTGTTTTTTTTCTTTCTTATTGCTGAATGCCGTGTATCTCGAACAGTGTTTCTCAAATAGGACCACTGTGGCCGCTAGGGGCTTTTCTTGCAGCCAGAGCCTCCTGGGCAGTGATGGGGGGAGGGGGAGTACAGTGGCCCCTCCTCCAAGGCCGCCAGCAGGGGTTGGGTCCTGCCCCCTTCTGGAGAGACAAATGCTGGAGGAGCAGGCTGCTAGTGAGTTCCCCACTTTCCCACGGGTGGTGGACAGCAGGCTCCGGCCCTGGGTTCACCCCCATCTGTTCCCCCCGGCCCTCACTACCTCCCTACTCACCTCCCCATCCAGGGCTTAATTTGTCTCTGGGTTTGCCAGGGCTGAGTAAGTCGTCTACTGTGAAAAGTGATATTTGTATGTTTGGGAACATCACTTTGCACAGCAGCAGACTTAGTAGCTAGCAAGTCTTGAAAAAAACAACCAAAAAAGCAAAATAAACAACAACAAAAAAGACAAGAACATTCAAAGCACCTGATTTGTGTTTCTATTCTGTTTAGGTCCAGTGAAGAATAGAGACAAGTGTACATTATTTTTATTACGGAGTCTGCAAAAAATCCCAACATAAATAAATTGCAATGATTTGGACATGTATATGTGCATATTTATTTCTCTTTCCTAAACTTAATTAGGAATTTTAGTTAAAATTGTAACCAGGGTCACCAGCAAGAGTTGGTGGCTGCACTCTGAGGCCACCAAAAAATTTGTTGTGAGAACCCCTGCTCTAGAAGCTTGTGAGGGTTTATGCCCCTCGTTACAGGGCAGCACGGCCCAGTGGCCAGAGTCCATAGAAGTAGCCCTCGTTGCAGGACAGCACAGCCTAGTGGCCAGAGTTCATAGAATAAGCCCTCGTTGCAGGGCAGTAGGACCTTACTACTGGCTCAGCAGGGGGGGTCCTACCGAAACACGCTGAGGCTCACTGGGGGCAAGGTACCAGTCAGTCACACGTCCCCCCCCCCCCCCCGGGTCGCTTCCTACTGGCTTGGGAGTTGGTCTCCCACGAATCCCAAGGTTCTCTGCGGGTCTCTGTGTCCGTTGCCTCCCCTGGTTCCTCCCGCAGTAGGGGTTCGTGCCGGCTGTAGAAGCCTCCGTTCCCAGCAGCTTCAAGAGTGTTGGCTGGTTCTCTGCAGGAGCTTCCCGGTCAGGTCCTTCCCCTGCAGCCGCCAGCCCAGACTGAGCTGAGTTCCCTCCTTTTATACTCCCAGAGCACTTGGAGCATGCCCAGTATGCACGGGGCGGGACTTCCTCCGTCAGAGCTACTGGTCTGATGCCGCTGGGGCTAGTGCGGGGTGGGGCTGCCTCATCACACACCCTCCCCCTCAATAGGGATCCCCCAGGTTGGGCTGCCTCCTCCTCCCCCTGTCTGGAAAAGAAATCTGCGTTAGTGTGGACTTTACCCGGGCGATGAAATGCGCGGAAGTCGTAGGGTTGGAGGGAGAGGTACCACCGTAGCATCCAGGGGTTCGTGTCCTTCATACTATGTATCCACCATAGGGGGGCATGGTCTGTGATTAGCCTGAAATTATTCCCCAACAGATAATAACGTAGGGCGTCGATGGCCCATCTCACCACCAGGGCCTCTTTCTCTATTGTGGAGTAACGTTGTTCCCGGGGGAACAGTTTGCGGCTTAAATACAGTATCGGGTGTTCTTCCCCGTCCAATTCCTGGGAGAGTACGGCCCTCAGGCCAACTTCCAAGGCAGCTGTCTGAAGTATAAATTCTTTTGAAAAGTCTGGGTGTCGCAGGACTGGTTCATGCGTAAATCGTTCTTTCAGAGCTTCGAAGGCTTCGTTGCACTTTTCCGACCACTGCACTTGTCGAGGCTGCGAGTTCTTTGTCAGGTCCGACAGGGGGCGGCTATGGATGCAAAGTCTGGCATGAAGTGGTGGTAATATCCGCCTAGGCCCAAAAACTGGCTCACTTGCTTCTTCGTCTTGGGGACGGGTACGTCTCTGAGGGCTTGCACTTTGCTGATTAGGGGCGTCAGTTCCCTCCCCTCCCCCCCCCGTATATCTAAGGTAGGTTACCTCCTCTTGTCCGAGGTGGCACTTCGCCGGGTTGGCTGTAAGGCCGGCTGCTCTAAGGGCCTGCAACACCCCAGCCAGATGGCGTAGGTGGTCCTCCCAGTTGTTGCTATAGACTACGATGTCATCTATATACGCCGCTGCATACTGGTCGTGGGGTTGTCAGACCTTATTAATCAACCGCTGGAACATAGCCGCAGCTCCGTGTAGCCCGAACGGCAGTTATAAATTGGAAGAGGCCGAACGGCGTTGAGAAGGCAGTCTTCTCCCGGGAGTTTGGTGTGAGGGGGGGGGAATCTGCCAGTATCCCTTGGTTAGGTCTAAGGTTGACAAGTACCTCGCTCCCCCGAGCCGTTCCAACAGGTTCCACCTGCGGCATCGGATATGCGTCGAAGCGGGAGATGGCATTGACCTTTCAGAAGTCGATACAAAAATGGGTGGTCCCGTCGGGTTTTGGGACTAAGACGATGGGGCTGAGCCACTCGCTCTTTGATTCCTCCACGACCCCCATCTCCAGCATTGTCTCCAGCTCCTTTCGGACTGTGTCCCACATTTTCCGGGGTAACGGCCGGTGGTGGTCTCTTATCTTCTGACCGGGAGTGGTTGCAATATGATGACTCATCAGGGCAGTTTGTCCTAGGTGGGCCGATAAGACGTTGGGAAACTCCCCTATCAATTGCTGTATTTGCTCTTGCTGTACGGGGGCGAGGCCCGCCCCTAACGTCACCAGCCTTGGGTCCAGGGGGGTCCCCTACTAGGGGTCCGAGTTCTGATTCCGGGGTGGACGGGCCGATGAGCAGGGCTTCCCTGGTCTTCCAGGCCTTCAGAAGATTCACTTGGTAGATGCGCGTCTCCCTCAGTCGCCCTGGTAGCCGGACCTTGTAGTCTACTGGTCCAATCCTCTGGATTACCTCATAGGGTCCCTGCCATTTGGCTAGCAGTTTTGATTCGGCCAATGGCAACAAAAGCAACACCCGATCCCCGGGGCTGAAACTCCATCCCCTAGTTCCTCAGTTATAGAGGCGTTCTTGGTTCGCTTGGGCCTGTATCAGGTTCTCCCGGGTGAACGCACCTAGCTTTCGTAGCAGTTCTCGGAGTTGCAACACGTATTGGGTGGTCCCGAGGACTCGGGTCTCCTGGGCTTCCTACTCCTCCTTCAGGACGTCCAGGATCCCCCGGGGCTGCCTGCCGTACAAGAGTTCAAAGGGTGAGAACCCCGTCGATGCCTGGGGTACCTCCCTGATGGCGAACAGCAGGGCTGGCAACAGGGTGTCCCAATGCGTAGGGTCCTCCTCCACGAACTTCCTTAACATGGATTTTAGTGTACCATTGAAATGTTCCACCAGGCCGTCTGTCTGGGGATGATAGACTGACATCTGGAGTGTTCGTATATGGAGGAGGCGGCACAATTCAGCTATCAGCTTAGAAGACACGTTCGTACCCTGATCTGTCAGGATTTCCGCCGGTATCCCGACTCTAGCAAAAATCTTCACTAGTTCGGTAGCGATCGCTGGCGCTGTGGCCATCCGCAGGGGCACCACTTCAGGGTAACACGTCGCATAGACCACTGCCACTAGGATGAAGCGGTTTCCTGTCTTACTTCTTTCAAGGGGGCCGACCAGGTCCATCTCGATCCGTTCAAAGGGTATGCCGACGATGGGCATAGGGATCGGGGTGCCCGGGACACACCCTTTGGTCCCACCAGTTGGCATTCCGGGCAAGATGCACAGTAGTCCCGCCCCTCCCGGTGTATGCCAGGCCAGAAGAACTGGCGAGCTATCCTCTGGAGGGTCTTCTCCCGCCCCAGGTGCCCAGCCCAGGGGTTAGTGTGGGCTAGTCGGAGGAGGCTTTGTCGCAACCTCCGAGGGACCAATAGCTGACGGAATGTCTCCTGGGTCTGCGGTTCCTGCACTACCCGATACAGGCGATCGTGCCATATCTCAAAGCGTGGATCCTATGGGGGCCCAGGGGTTGAGCCTGCGTCAGGACCGGGCTGGTGGCCTGTTCCCAGGCTCTACTTAGGGTCGGGTCCTCTCTCTGTTCTTGCACAAAGTCCACATCCCGTTCCAGTTCCATTTGAGCCTCCTCAACTGACAGGGGCCTTTCAGGGGGGCTGTTCACAGAGATCTCTCCCAGCGCCAATGTCCCTTCTCCGGGGTCGTCCCTTGACGTGCATCTGAGCAGCCCCACTCGTGGGGGCCTAAACCCATCCGTTCGTGGGTCGGGCAGTTGGTACCTCCGGAGAATTTCCCCGAAGCCCGGCCAGTCTCATCCCAATACTACCAGATAGGCTAATCTGGGGGCTACGCCCATGTGAAGGCCCCACTCCCGGCGGCAGACTTCTATCTTCGCCCAGGCCAAGGGGTAAGGGCGGATGTCCCCATGTACGCATTGTAGGTGGATCTGGGTGTCAGAGAGTTTGAGGTTGGGGACCAGCCCCTCCCGTATGAGGGTCTGGCTGCACCCCGAGTCCACGAGGGCATTTGTGAGGATCCCCTTGACCCGGACGGGGACCACAAGCTTTCCCAGTCCTCTCTTCCAGGCCCTTCTTCCGGCAACCCAGGCTTGTCCATAATTGCAGTCCATAAATGGGCAGTCTCGCCGAAAATGCCCCTCTTGTCCACACTCCCAGCACCCCTGAGGGATAGCTCAGTGGTTTGAGCATTGGCCTGCTAAACCCAGGGTTGTGAGTTCAATCCTTGAGGGGGCCACTTAGGGATCTGGGGCAAAATTGGTCCTGCTAGTGAAGGAAGGGGGCTGGACTCGATGACCCTTCGGGGTCTCTTCCAGTTCTATGAGATAGATATAGGTATATCTCGCGGGTCCTGGGCCTCCACCCGGTGGGCTCCCTCTCTCTTGTGGGAGCGGGTCCCTGTGGGTTGGTACCTGGGCAGCTGTGCAGCTGTGTGTGTCTGGGCTCTGGGGTCACAGGGAGGGCACCTGTTCTCTGGGGATTTCCTTTGCCCGGCCCGCCCCTTTGTCCAGAACTTCCTGTTGCCCAGGGTGGCGCCTCAGCCCCATCGGCGGACAAGTAGACCTCCATCAAGGTCACTGCTGCTGAGAGGGTTGCTGGTCGATGTCGGCATACCCAGGCCCTTCCTCCTGGGGGCAGAATCTGGGTGAACTGCTCCAGTGCCACCATCTCTGCTACCTGGGGTCCGGTTAAGCCTTCCGGGTTCAACCACTTCCAACAATGGTCCCGTATCCGTTGGGTCACAGCCCGGGGCCGGGCCCCAGGAGGGTACTGTTCTTTGCAGAGGCGTTGGCGATAGGTCTCCGGGCTAATGCTGGTGTGGTCCAGTATGGCCGCCTTCACCTGGGGGTATTCCAGGGCCTCCCGGGGATCGAGGCTACGGTAGGCGGCCTGGGCCTGTCCTATCAGATCGGGGGCTAGTAAGGTGGCCCAGTGCTCGGGGGGCCACCTGGCGGCAGTCGCCACCCGTTCGAAGGTCACCAGGAACGCCTCCGGGTCGTCCTCTGGCCCCATCTTAATGAGGCATACCGGCAACTCCCCTACATTCTCCCTGGGTCGGGCCCCAGCAGATACGATGGCGGCGGCTCCCGCCGGGTGTAATAGTGTGGCCATCTGCTGAACCAGGCATTCTTGTTGTGCCTGCTGTTGGACCGCCAATTCCTGGAGGAGCTGCTGCTGGTGCTCTTGATGCTGGGTTATCAGCAGCTGCTGCTGGTTGGCCATTGGCCATCTGCTGCATCATCTGCACCTGTTGCTGCTGCTGTTGGGCCACCTGCTCTTGCTGCTGTTCCAGCATCCACTTTAGGAGCTTCTCCGTCTACATCTTGTGGTTTAATGGGGTTCCCATGGTTCAACCCTGTTCTCACGGACCCTTCAGCAGGCCCGGATTGCTGCCTGCATTCTCCACCACATGTGAGGGTTTACACCTCTCGTTACAGGGCAGCACGGCCTAGTGGCCAGAGTCCACAGAATAAGCCCTGGTTGCAGGGCAGCACGGCCTAGTGGCCAGAGTCCATAGAATTGCCCCTGGTTGCAGGGCAGCACGGCCTAGTGGCCAGAGTCTATAGAATAAGCCCTCATTGCAGGGCAGCACGGCCTAGTGGCCAGAGTCCATAGAATTGCCCCTGGTTACAGGGCAGCATGGCCTAGTGGCCTGAGTCCATAGAATAAGCCCTCCTTACAGGGCAGTAGGACCTTACTACTGGCTCAGCGGGGGGGTCCTACTGTGACGGGTTGGATCACAGAAACCCCCTTGGGAGCTGCCACCCGATGTGCAAAGACTACCCCTGCTTCTGTTTTCCCTGCCAGCTCAGGACTCCAGCACCCTGTCTTGCTGAGCCAGACACTCCAGTCTGCTGCAACACCGACCCAGGGTCTGAATCACTTGTCCCAAAGCTGCAAGTTTACCTGAAAACAGCTCACAGGAGTGTGCTTGTCTCTAGCACTCAGATGCCCAACTCCCAATGGGGTCTAAACCCAGATAAATCCGTTTTACCCTGCATAAAGCTTATGCAGAGCAAACTCAAATTGTTCGCCCTCTATAACACTGATAGAGAGATATGCACAGTTGTTTGCTCCCCCAGGTATCAATACATACTCTGAGTAAATTATTAAATAAAAAGTGATTTTATTAAATACAGACAGTAGGATTTAAGTGGTTCCAAGTAGTAACAGACAGAACAAAGTAAGTCACCAAGCAAAATAAAATAAAATGCGCAAATCTATGTCTAATCAAGCTAAATACAGATAATCTCACCCTCAGAGATGCTTCAGTAAGTTTTTCTCAGACTGGACACCTTCCAGGCCTGGGCACAATTCTTGCCCCTGGTACAGCTCTTGTTCCAGCTCAGGTGGTAGCTAGGGGATTCTTCATGATGGCTTCTCTCCCACCTTTGTTCCCTTCCACCCCTTTATGTATCTTTTGCATAATGCGTGAACCCTTTGTCCCTCTGGGTTTCCACCCCCCCCCCACTGGAAAAGCACCAGGTTAAAGATGGATTCCAGTTCAGGTGACATGATCACATGTCACTGCAAGACTTCATTGCCCACTTGCCAGCACACACATATACAGGAAGACTAACAGGTAAACACAACCATCTGCAGACAATGGTCCTGGTTAATGGGAGTCATCAAGATTCCAAACCATCATTAATGGCCCACACTTTACATAATTACAATAGGCCCTCAGAGTTACATTTTATATTTCTAGTTTTAGATACAAGAGTGGTACATTTATACAAATTGGATGATCATACTCAGTAGATTATAAGCTTTGTAATGATACCTTACAAGAGACCTTTTGCATGAAGCATATCCCAGTTACGTTATATACACTTATTACCATATTTTCTCTAAAACTATCCCAGTTACATTATATTGACTTATTATCAAGTTTTTATAAAACCATATAGACTGCACAACGTCACACCTACCAAAACACGCTGAGGCTCACCGGGGGCAAGGTACCAGTACGTCACCCCCCCCGGGTCGCTTCCTACCGGCTTGGGAGTTGGGGTCTCCCACGAATCCCAAAGGTTCTCTGAGGGTCTCCGGGTCCGTCGCCTCCCCTGGTTCCTCCCGCAGTAGGGGTTCGTGCCGGTCTGTAGAAGCCTCCGTTCCCAGCAGCTTCAAGAGTGTTGGCTGGTTCTCTGCAGGAGCTTCCCGGTTAGGTCCTTCCCCTGCGGCCGCCAGCCCAGACTGAGCTGAGTTCCCTCCTTTTATACTCACAGAGCACTTGGAGCATGCCCAGTACGAACGGGGCGGGACTTCCTCTGTCAGAGCTACTGGTCTGACGCCGCTGGGGCTAGTGCGAGGCGGGGCTGCCCCGTCACAAAGCTGTTATAATGGCCTCCAGCCAATGCTGATTTGTCAGGGACTGGCTACTACTTTGTGTTTGTACAGTGCCTAGCACAATTGGGTCCCAAGCTTCCTTGATCCATAGGCACTTGCGTAATAATAAACATGATTAATAATAATCTCTGATTTTGTGATCTTGAATACCTTTTTTTTTTCTTCTTTGGGAGTCTGAACAAACACATAGGGTTACTGAGTTAGGCTCTGGTCCTTCTAACAATAAACATGGGTTTGTTTCATTTATCCATCAAAATCTGTTTGGCTTTACAAACTTACTTCCATGTTTATCTGTGGTGACTTAATGGGTTACAAAAACGGTCACAAGAAGTAAGTTTATAAGAACAATTCTCATTCATGATGGATGTATGCTTTATTCTGGTGTGGGCTGTATTATAAAATACAAATAAAATTTGTGTGATTAAATACTAATCAAAAGTATTGAAAACAACTTAAAAAATCACATCCTTAAACCCCAATTCTTTACCTTCCCATAGATCAGTATGACTCTCTTGGAGCCTTAAGACTCCATCTATATTACTATTAATTATATGCATTGCTTTGGTACCCAGGGCCCCTAGTCATGGACCAGGACCCCTGTGTGCTAGGTGCTGTACAAACAGTCGATTTCTCAAAGAGTTTACAGTCTAGAGTTAAAGCAGTGGTCACCATCAGTTTACGTATCTACAATGCTTGGGGAATATGTCTGTTTCTTGTCACTGCCACCATTGGTGCAACTTGTAACATGTTTTGAACAGCTCTAGTCATGAAATGACTGGTAGAAAGTTGAAATTGAGAAGCAAAATAGTCTTCAATAAAGAGAAATGACTTGGCATGTCTTGGAGAAAATTATAACGTAATCAAAATTGAACTGAGTATTTGAAAGTCAGGGTATGTCTACACTACGGGATTAATCCGAATTTATATAATTCGAATTTGGAAAACAGATTGTATAAAGTCGAATGTATGCAACCACACTAAGCACATTAATTCGGCGGTGTGCGTCCATGTACCGGGGCTAGCGTCGATTTCTGGAGCGTTGCACTGTGGGTAGCTATCCCATAGCTATCCCATAGTTCCCGCAGTCTCCTCCGCCCATTGGAATTCTGGGTTGAGATCCCAATGCCTGATGGGGCCAAAAACATTGTCGCGGGTGGTTCTGGGTATATCCTCCCCCCTCTCCAGGAAGCAACGGCAGACAACTGTTTCGCGCCTTTTTCCTGGGTGAACAGTGCAGACGCCATACCATGGCAAGCATGGAGCCCGCTCAGCTCAAGACAGCAGTCATGAACATTGTAAATACCTCGCGCCTTATCGTGCAGTTTATGCTGAACAAGAACCTGCAAAACCAGGCGTCGAGGAGCAGGCTACGGCAGCGCGGCGGCGAGAGTGATGAGGATATGGACATGGAACTCTATCGAACCGCGGGACCCGGTGCTTTGGAGATCATGCTGTTAATGGGGCAGGTTATAGCCGTGGAACGCCGATTCTGGGCCTGGGAAACAAGCACAGACTGGTGGGACCGCATAGTGTTGCAGGTGTGGGACGATTCCCAGTGGCTGCGAAACTTTTGCATGCGTAAGGGCACTTTCTTGGAACTTTGTGACTTGCTTTCCCCTGCCCTGAAGCACCAGAATACCAAGATGAGAGCAGCTCTCACAGTTGAGAAGCGAGTGGCGATAGCCCTGTGGAAGCTTGCAACGCCAGACAGCTACCGGTCAGTCGGGAATCAATTTGGAGTGGGCAAATCTACTGTGGGGGCTGCTGTGATCCAAGTAGCCAAAGCAATCACTGAGCTGCTGCTACGAAAGCTAGTGACTCTGGGAGATGTGCAGGTCATAGTGGATGGCTTTGCTGCAATGGGGTACTTTTCAATGGTGCTGCAAGCACTTGTGGATCACAAGGGACGTTTCACCAACATCAACGTGGGCTGGCCGGGAAGGGTTCATGATGCTCGCGTCTTCAGGAACACTACTCTGTTTAAAGGGCTGCAGCAAGGGACTTACTTCCCGGACCAGAAAATAACCGTTGGGGATGTTGAAATGCCAATAGTTATTCTTGGGGACCCAGCCTACCCCTTAATGCCATGTCTCATGAAGCCATACACAGGCAGCCTGGACAGGAGTCAGGAGCTGTTTAACTACAGGCTGAGCAAGTGCAGAATGGTGGTAGAATGTGCATTTGGCCATTTAAAAGGTTGCTGGCGATCGCTACTGACTCGCTCTGACCTCAGCCAAAGAAATCTCCCCATTGTTATTTCTGCTTGCTGTGTGCTCCACAATCTCTGTGAAAGTAAGGGGGAGACCTTTATGGCAGGGTGGGAGGCTGAGGCAAATCGCCTGGCTGCTGATTACACGCAGCCAGACACCAGGGCGATTAGAAGAGCACACCAGGAAGCGCTGTGCATCAGAGAAGCTTTGAAAACCAGTTTCATGACTGGCCAGGCTACAGTGTGAAATTTCTGTTTGTTTCTCCTTCATGAAAACCCGCCCCCTTTATTGACTCACTCATTCTCTGTAAGGAACCCACCCTCCCCGTTCCCCCAGCTTTCTTTCAAAGGAAATAAAGTCACTATCGTTTAAAAATCATGTATTCTTTATTAAGTGATTATAAACACAGGGAGAGAACCAACAAGGTAATCTGGGTGAGGTTTGGGAGGAGGATAGGAGGGAAGTAAAAGGCCACTGAACAAATTCAATATAATGACAGCCTTTTGGTTGGGCTGTCCACTGGGGTGGAGTGGGAGGGTGCACGGAGCCTCCCCCCCCCGCGTTCTTACACGTCTGGGTGAGGAGGATATGGAACATGGTGAGGGGGGAGGGAGGTTATACAGCGGCTGCAGCGGCACTCTGTCATCCTGCTGCCGTTCCTGAAGCTCCACCAGATGCCAGAGCATGTCCGTGTGCTCACGCAGCAGCCCCAGCGTTGCAGCCTGCCACCTCTCATCTCGAGCGTCCCTCATGACCTCACGTTCACTGGCATCTTTCCTAAATTTAGATACAGTGTCCTTCCACTCATTCAAATGAGCTCTTTCATTGCGGGTGCATTCCATTATTTCCGTGAACATGTCGTCTCGCGTCCTCTTTCTACGCCACCTTATCTGAGATAGCCTTCGGGACGGAGGAGGGAGGCTTGAAAAATTTGCAGCTGCTGGAGGGAGGGTTGAAAAAAAGGAGAGAAGTTTTTAAAATGATACATTTTACAGAACAATGCTTATACTCTTTCATGGTGAAAAACACTATTCACATTACATAGCACATGTGATTTCAGTACAAGGTCGCATTTTCCATCTTAATATTGAGTGCCTGTGGCTTTGGTGTTAGAGATCACAGACGCAGGTCCGGGCAACAGAATTCAGCTTGCATGCAGCCATGGTAAGCCATTGTCTTTCGGCTTCTGCGCCCTCCTTTCCCACATACCAAGCAAAGCCCGTTGACTGCTGCGGTTTTCCTGTTAACCTTCAGCAGCAGAAAACAAACTAACCCCCCCCCATCCAATTCTCTGGGATGATCGCTTTATCCCTCCCCCCACCGCGTGGCAGGTATCAGGGAAGATCCCTGCAGAAACCAAACTAACCCCCCCGCCCCCCCCGCCATGAATTCTCTGGGATGATCGCTGTACCCCTCCCCCCACCGTGTGGCTGGTAACAGGGAAGATCCCTGCTAGCCAAACGCGAAAAGCTCAGGGCCAATTCCCCCCCCTGCGCTTGGCTAACTGCAGGGAAGGATTTCTTTTCAGCCACAGGCAAACAGCCCAGTAGGAACGGCCACCTCTGTCCCCTTAATTAAGTTCCCGTATTTCAACCAGGTTACCATGAGCGATATCACTCTCCTGAGGATTACACAGCAAGATAAAGAACGGATGTTGCTTGAATGCCAGCAAACACCGGGACCATACGCTGCCAGGCTTTGTCAGGCAATGATACCAGATTACTTGCTGCAAGCATGGCGTGGTCAAGTGTCCTACCATGGAGGACGGAATAAGGCTGCACTGCCCAGAAACCTTGTGGCAAGGCTTTTGGAGTACCTCCAGGAGAGCTTCATGGAGATGTCCCTGGAGGATTTCCGCTCCATCCCCAGACACGTTAACAGACTTTTCCAGTAGCTGTACTGGCCGCGAATGCATCCCAAGTCCTCAGGGCAAAGTAATCATTAAAAAACGCTTGCTTTTAAAACAAGTTTTATATTTTAAAAGGTAAACTCACCTGAGGTCCCTTCCATGGGGTCATGGTCTTGGATACTGGCTTGGGAGGGTTGGGAGGGTACTTCAGTCAGGCTGAGAAAAAGATCCTGGCTGTTGGGGAGAACGGAGTGCTGGGTGCTCTCTGCAAGCTCGTCCTCCTCCTCCTCCTCCTCCTCTTCCCCATCCGCAGAATCCTCAGGTGTAGCCGATGAGACTATCCCCGACCCGGAATCCACGGTCACAGGTGGGGTAGTGGTGGCGCCCCCCCCCCTAGAATTGCATGCAGCTCGGCGTAGAAGCGGCATGTCCGCGGCTCTGACCCGGAGCGACCGTTTGCCTCCTTTGTTTTTTGATAGGCTTGTCTGAGCTCCTTGACTTTCACGCAGCACTGATCTGAGTCCCTGTTGTGGCCTCTCTCCATCATGCCCTTGGAGATTTTTTCAAAAGTTTTGGCATTTCGTCTTTTCGAACGAAGTTCTGCTAGCACTGAATCCTCTCCCCATATAGCGATCAGATCCAGTACCTCCCGTACGGTCCATGCTGGTGCTCTTTTTCGATTATCGACCTGCATGGTTACCTGTGCTGATGAGCTGAGCTATCTGTGGTCACCTGTGCTCTCCACGCTGGGCAAACAGGAAATGAAATTCAAATTTTCCTGGGGCTTTTCCTGTCTACCTGGCCAGTGCATGCGAGTTCAGATTGCTGTCCAGAGCGGTCACAATGGTGCACTCTGGGACAGCTCCCGGAGGCCAATACCATCGAATTGCGGCCACACTAACCCTAATTCGAAATGACAAAATCGATTTTGGCGCTACTCCGCTCGTCGGGGTGGAGTACAGAAATCGATTTTAAGAGCCCTTTATTTCGAAATAAATGGCTCCGTTGTGTGGACGGGTGCAGGGTTAATTCGATTTAACGCTGCTAAATCCGAATTAAAGTCATAGTGTAGACCAGGTTTCAGACTCTGTTGATGTATAGTATTTTGGGAATGATTGGTTAACACCTCCAGGTGAAGATGGGCTCTGCTGCATATCAGTGCATGCATATCAGTGCCTCTTCTAAAGTGCACATTAAATGAGGCATAATTCCATAGAACTCTGGCTCCTTAAGGCTGCATCAGCTTGGGCTATTAACATACTCTGATGTGCACCTTTGTGTGGGACGCAGCAAGAAAAGCAGAAGAAACAAAAACCACCCAGTTAGGAAATTCAGCTTAAAAACCTACATTAAGAAACAGTTAAGGTGAGTGCGAAAGTTCAGATTGAGCTTCGTTGTCTGTATGAATTACAACAGTTTTTAATTACATGATCTTAAATACTACAGCAAGTCATAATTTCCTTCCCCCCTATATCCTTGTAAGGCACATGAGGAGTGAATGAAAAGGCATTTTTTTTCCTCTCACCAAAATGCCTCCTTACTTAGGAGTGTGCCCATGGCTGAAAGCTATGATGTCTTCAGTTCTATTTCCACCTCTTTGCTGACTAGTTTTAATCCTTATGCACTTTGCAACTCTTATGTAGTGCACTTTTGCAGCATGCTAGAAGGCAGTAATATAACAACTTCATGTTACAAATGGGGTAACTGAGGCAGAGAAATTAAGTGACTTGCCCGTGGTGTCACTGGTAACTTGTAGCAGAAATGGAAACAGAACCCAGATCCTTGTATATGTTGTAGCTTTTTTTTTTTTTTTTTCAAGTAGCCCACACTGTTCTCAGAACAAATGTTTCAGATCAGAGTGCTTCATTAGATCTGTAAATTGGGCTTATTTATATATGCTTCTCCACCTTTGACAAGTGCCTTGTGAACTAGAGATGAAAAAAGTTTTATTTTAGTGCCCATTTTAGATATTGGAAAGGCAAAATGATTAACCTATCTGGCACTGTAGTTCAGCAGGTCTGTATTTAGCCTCTGACTCCCATTAACCAGTGTTCAGCTCCTGATTCTGAAATTAGGGGAAAAATTCTGGCTTTTAGGGGGGTTTAGGATTAAATTGCAGCACCATCAGTATTTTATTAATAAATATTATCTGAAGTAAACTTACTGCTTAATTCAGTTCAGCACTTTGAAAACAGAAGCACACAATTTTAGGAGCTAACGGAAAATGTCAACAGGACAAGAAGTAGTGGGCTTAATCTGCAGCAAGGGAGATTTAAGTAAGATATTACGAAAAACTTTCTAACTATAAGGGTAGATGAGCTCTGGAATAGGCTTCCAAGAGAGGTTGTGGAATCCTTATCATTGGAGGTTTTTAAGAACAGGTTGGACAAATCCCTGCAGGAATGGTCTGTGTTTATTTGGTTCTGTCTCAGAGCAGGGGGCTGGACTTCACGACTTCTCAAGGTCCCTTCCCGCCCCGCCCTACATTTCTATGCTTTTATACATTAAAAATGTATTGACAGCTTTCAAATTAGAAGCATGAATGTAAAAATTCTGTACAGAATTTTTCACTTATTTTGAGATCTGGGTGTTCTTTAATATTTGCATTTCATTATGTCAGTCTGAGGATACAGCACATGAAAAATGTACTTCTGCATGAGACCTAGTCAAGCATGAAATGATAAAAAATATACTTAGTACATCTGTGTCCATGTATTTCTGAGAAATAACTTCTGAGATGCTAACACCTGCGTGAGGAGCAGGGGGACATTGGCATGCAGGGCGCCAGCTGCCAGGGGTGGGGTATGGTGAGGTATGGTGGGAGAGAGCACAGGACACTAGCCACTGGGAGGATGGGAATACAGGGGACACCCTCCACCTCTGAGACTAAGTAGCTCCCCTTATTATCCACCCACCCTTTCAACTCCCACCCCCCAAAAAAAAAATTTGGCCACAGAAATATTTGGATTTCAGAAGAGAATCTCTTTTGTTACTGGCTCTGGAGAAATTTAGGACTGCTTTCAAATATATACAGATCAGCCTGCGTCCTTTTTTATATTGTACCTATCAAAGCTGCAAAAAATACACATATACAAAGACTGTCCACTAGGTGGCAAAAGACACTCTGGGCAAGAAGATAACTCATAATGAGGCTTGGCAGAATTACGGTTGTTCTTTTTTAACAATTTTGACAGGTATCAATGTTTTGTTTTTAAGACCTTTTTGATTTTTATTGATTCAGATTTTCAGTTGAACAAAATTATGATTTTTAAGGTTTTTAAATTTATAATCTATACTTTAATAGTTGTGAGAAACGCTGTGAGGGTCAGACAATAATTATTTAATGATAGACACGGAGATTCAAAAGTTAAAATTTGATAACCATTAAAACACAAACTGTCAATATCACATGTCAAAATATACAGAGTAAATATCCTTAAACTCAAATAAGTTCTCAAACAGGCAAATTAAGAAAAATGCTATGTATACATTTTGATAATTGATGGAAATGTTTGTTTGTTGGTTTGTATGTGTACAGGGAAACTGACATTTACTGATTTTTAAAAATGTAATCCTTCCAAGCCTAATTACAAAGAAGAGCTTTATGAAAATGCCAAGCATTTTTGGATTTAGATGCTGTTTTCACTCCCACAATTCCAAAGAATTCATGTAGTAAAAATATTTCAGCCATTAGTTAGTTTAGTGCTTTTGGGTAATTAGGCTCCCACTCCACCACCTAGCTATTGTATGTATTGCATATTATGGGCAGAGCCTGTTATAAAGGTTGTCCAAGACTTCCATTCTTAGACCCTGCTTACAGTTGCTTATAACTTTTTGCCAAACTTTAACCATTTGAGCTGAAATTTGACATTGTAGGTGTGTACGTCAGACTGAATTATTTTTCTGAAAGTTTTCAGCCAGAATGGTTCAGCCATTTCTGAGAACAAGCCTAGGGAAATATATTTTGTGTGTGTGTGTGTGTGTTTTAAAACAAACTTTTCTTTGAACAATTTTAGTGTCCCCATGCTTTGAAGCAGGGACATGAGATTTGGCATATGGTAGCCTTAGTGTTAGGGATGTGCCTTTTTGATATCCTTGTGAGAATCCACCCAAATTTGGCCAAATTATAAGCATTTGAAAAATCCCAGTTTGCACATGCTCAGTAGAAACTTCTAGCAGCTAAAGTATCTGAAGATTACATCCTGACTGAGCATGCTCCAGCCTTTTGCAATGTCTAGTGCTTCCCAGACTGCATGCAGCATTCCCACAGAGCAACTGAGCGTGCTCCATCTGTTCACAGCTCCCATTGCTGACTAGAGCACATGTGCTATCCCCACTGAGTGACTAAGCTTGCTGCATCCCCTAACAGCTCCATGAGACAAGGTTGTGCATATGCTATCCCCACAGAGCACCTGAGCGTGCTCCAGCCCAGGACACAGCTGGACTTTCCCTTCAGAGGCTACTCCCAGCTGCTCTGGGCTGGGATGGATCTGAGCACTGGAACTGAAAACAGGAGGCCCGTCTTCTCTGCTCTCAGTGACCCCCTGTTAGCACCCGGGCAGCATGCAGGAGGAAGCCATCCAATTCAAATGCAGAGGGGACAAAAGTCAAACCAGGGTGGAGGGAAAGGAGTTAGGGTGACCGGATGTCCTGATTTTATAGGGACAGTCCCGATATTTGGGTTTTTTTCTTATATAGGCACCTATTACCTCCCCCACCCACCCCGTCCCAATTTTTCACACTTGCTATCTGGTCATCCTAAAAGGAGTTGACTGCAACAAGGAATCTAGTGAGAGTGGGTCCATAGGTTCTGGAACTAGGTTTCCATCACATACAGGGTTTACAGTTTGGTTCAATGGCTCTCAGCACCCCCACTATACAGATTGTTCCAGTGCCCCTGGAAGCGGGGAGGGAAACTGGGATTTTGTCTGGTTGGGCAAGGCATCATGTCCGTGACCCTGGAGGTGACGTATCCTTTGTATAGAGTAAAGATGAAACCAGATGTGAGTTGCTGTGTATGTTTTTGGTCATGGCAGTACCAGACATTCTGAGATGAATTAGAAGATACTCAGATAAAGCAACAAAAATGTGAGTTGGTGGCTATAGGGAAATATTAATGGAACTAAATATGATTAGTTGATCCATGAACATGCATCTAATTCTCCAGTACCCCGATCAACAATAGGTCTTTCATCCAAGTAGACAGACTGGATTGAGAGATACTTGTAGATATTGAAGGTGTTGCATGTGGCTTCAGTAGAATTCCTTTCTGCGAAAGAGGTTACAGTATTGGACTAAAGATTTTTTTTTTCTTTTCACTAACAAATTAATTGAGAGTAATTATCTGGGTGAAATCGACTAATGGTATTTCTTCTATCCCTGTCCATCACAGGAAAGTTTTAAGGATGTTCATGGACCTCCTATGAGAGTTTCTTCTCATGAGATTTTTACTTCATTTAGATCAGTTGGAGATCCATGCATGGGGTGGCTACAGAACTGAGTCCTCTATGACTGAAGATAAGGGCATTGGAAGACTCTTTGACAGTGATATAGTTGTAAGCAGATTTTGGTGTCTTTCACACCACATAAACAGCCTGAGAAGACTTGAGCTAGAAACCAGTGGAAAAAAATTTCGGCTTGGTCAATTGGGGCTTTATTCGCCTATAGTCTTTTTGTCACTGTTCAAGAGAATACAGCCCTCCCTTAAAAATGTTTCCTGCTCTCATAAAAGTCTTGACTCTCAATTTGCTCTTTTGTTAACAAAAGACATTAGTTCCAACTGTCATGAAGAATCAAAGAAGCTTAGCAAAAATCATATCGAATAAATCAAATGCATACTGATTGCTTTAGTCTTGATAGATAGAACAAAACAAAAACACCATCCCATCCATGTCTGCTCAAGTTTCAATATATTCCTGGGGTAGAGACAGAACCCTATTCAATGTGAAAAGGAATCCTGTTACTGAGGTTAGTAATCAACCACCTGGGAGAATATAAAACTAAAATGATAGGTGTCCATGGAGACACAGCAATGCTGCCAATTTAAAGATTTAAATCCAAATAAAACATTACAATAGTCTCAGGTGGTAGCATCTGTAGAAATGTGGACCTCATTAGGGGAATTGTAAAGCTTAGAGCTGCTTCCATTAACAACACTCAATTTAGTTGGCTAAATTAAAACCGAACTAATCTCCTTTTCATAATGTGTTTTATGCAAGTTGCATAAAACTCCTCCATTAGGACTCTTGTAGGAGAGAGAGAAGCTCAGGTATTATACTTTAGTCAGTCAAAACACAAATTCTGTGCACAAAACTCTGAAATCTGGCCATTCCCAGTTAGTTTGGTAAGGGAATTTTCCTATATGTTAGAATGATGCAAGACATGACTGTTTCAAATCCATATAAAAAAATCAATCATTTGAAGGGTATATGGCTTCAGGTATGTCATCTAGATTTTTGCTGAGGAAGATGAAAGATGTGCAGTGCCACTGAATTGTGTTCAAATCATTGCTTCAGTGTAAAAGAGGCGGTGTTAAATCTTTCATCCTCATTTCGTGGTGTTCTCCATTTATTCTTCAGCCACAGAAATGGTGTCCTCAACTGCTCAGAGAAATTGTACAGCATCTGACTGGCCAGTTACAATATGCCAGTGACAATGGAGAAAACTACCCCCCGAGAATGGAGTTGGCAACCACAGATGTTCAACAAATAACAAGTGAATATTAAGTTTAAAAAAACAACCAAACTTAAAAAACAAAACAAACAAAACCCCCACCTTATTGAAAATTGTTAGGGTAGGGATTACGGACAATGACCTTTGGAAGTACATGTGAGACTCCACATTCTACAAGCAATAGTCACACACACAAAAATCACTGTAATACTTTCAAATCATAAATCTAAATATTTATTCATAATTAAGCTTGCTCAATCTTAACAACTATCTGCTTTTTTGGTTTTAAATTGGTGCTATATTTGGCTTTCTCCATTCTTTATATTATTTTGCAGTTTTCCATAATTATTGAGAAGTAATTGTCAATTAGCCACGCTGACAAACATTTATTGTATGTTCAAATTTACCACGTATTTTACTATAGATTTCATTATAATGCTACAGCAAACATGGTGCCTTTTTGTAAAAAGTTGGGTGTTCTGGCCTCTGTGCATTTACAATAACTTGCTTTGTGTTTGCAATCTTAGTAATTGCACATACCTAAGTTTAATTAAAACAAACGAACAAACAACCTCCCTCTACCAAAACAAACCACCCAAGTCCATAGTGCCCTTTTGGCTTTTTTGTGACTTACTGGGCCTGGAGTCAATACAGGACTTCAGGTGCTTGAGTACTTTGCTGATTAGGGACCCTATTTACTCTGCTGGTTTTGTGTCTTGTCCTTCAATAGGTGTGTGATTTGTACATGGTTTCTATTACACTTTGTAACCAATTTCTTGTGCTTGTCACCTTTGTTCCTCTCACAGCTTCACACAGTTTCTGATCTCTGAAAGTACTTTTTGCGTTGGATGGGAAGTGCGGCACTGCAAGCTAAGAAGGTGGTTGTCCTGTGAAAACCATGTTACAGCAGGGCCAAGAAGTAAGATGTGCAGGGATTGACTGGAACAGGTGTGTGTGTAAGGACTGAAGTGATGGAGCTGCTTTTATGCTCTGTGGAGTAAAGAAGCTGTTTACTTCAGACTAGCTTTGCTTTCTCCAACATACTGTTAACCAGACATCATGTCAGAAGCTCACTTCCTCCAATTTAACCTGCTTGTAGTGCACAGAATCTTATGGAGAGTGAGAGGTCTTTTAAAAACAAACAAACAAAAACGCAAAAGCTAAGGGATTGCCTTCCCTAATATCGTCATTAAGGACCCATCATCATGCAGACTCCACTCCTAGGAGGGGAGGGATGAAAGGCTGCATATGTCCAGTTCAGTTCCTCTCTGAGCACTGGCATGAGGATTGGCACGTATTGCACACAGCCTTGAGAAACTTTTGAATGTCTTTTAAATTTTGTTTTTTAAATATGGTTTCAGGGCATAGGAAGTTAAATAGAAGAAATACATTAAATACTGTTAGACATGATTTTTAAAAAAGACCATAACCAGAAAGTTCAAAGTCCAAGTCGGAATTTCCAATCAGATCCATCCTGTTTTTCTTACTGTAACAACTGCTACCATTCAGATCCCTAAAATTATCCTCTGTTAAGGTTATCTCTGTATTCGTTATTAGATACAACAAGATGGATTCAGGACATAGGTGATTCACACCGTACTTAACATTTTGGTAGATTTTGTCAGTAGACCTGATGTCAATACAAGTTGTATATAACTTCATAGGAAATTACTTTGGTTGTTGCTTAGTCCCTGGCTTTTTCTCCCCCCTTTCTGCCTACTAAATTATTTGGCTGTCTGACACAGAAATTGACCTGTGAGGTTACTGAATAATTGAATGTGGTTTTTTGTTCTTTTTTTTGTAAAGAAGAGCTATTGCTCCAAGTCTGCTTTAAAGCTGACACTAATTATACTAAATAATAAACGTAACAATGCAATCTGACTTTCTTAAAGATAATCAACTAAAATCAAGGGCCTGAGCTAGCATTTCATGGTCAGGCAAAACTCTCATCGACTGCAGTGGGGGAGTCTTGCCTGATTAAAGGTATGCAGTACTGGGCCCCAAATAATTATAAAGTATACTTTCATTGTAATGAGAGCTTGTAAGACTGTTAATCCAAAAATAAAATTGTATGAACACATCACTTACTGAATGGCTATGTTATATTTTCAACACTAATATTTTTTTATGCTTCATTCATATCTTATTGAGGGGCATTTTTTTTTATAACCATGTATGGTTCTCCTAAATGGCAAGAGTCTTTTTGGAATAGATCTGTTTATTTTATTGTGCTCTGTTTAGCTATTCTGGGGGGGGGGGGGGAAGTTACAGATGCATAATTGTAGCCATCTGTTGTGTTTTAAGTCCATTTTAGCCCAAAAGTGAAAAAAGTCATGGCAACTACTTACAAAAACAATGGCAATAATATGAACTCACTATGGTTACTGGTGAAACTTTATTTTCTGCTCAAATAAAGTAAGTTTCCTTAGAGAATTATCTTGACACTTTATTTTTTTGTTAAATTTGCCCATAATATGATCAGCATCTCAAATAAGATTGTCATACGGCTGTCTACTTGATAGCAAACCAGCATTTCTCTAAGCTGTTGGACTTTGTTGTCACTCAAAGCCAAACATCAAGAAAAGCCTCTGTGTTTCAAAGTCTCTCTTTAAAATATATTTTTCTGGAATGAACTGAGAAAAACTTTGTTAAAAATAATCTGTTAGAGCTGGCTGAATAATAGTTTATTTAACCAATTTTATGATACTTCTCAAATACATTATTTGAATATTTTCCCTATCATTCATCCAAAGTACACAGCTGGCTGAATAGTTAATGAACATATTCAGCAAATTTATTCAATGAATTTCATGAATATATTTCAATGAAATATTTGACAGATTTTTTTTTTTTTTTACCCACTATTAGTCCCTCTCTCAAATATATCTGTTATTCTTATATATTACTCCTGGGGGGATTCTGCACCAAAAAATTAAAAATTCTGCACATTTTATTTGTCAAAATAATTCAACATAATCACACCAGTTTCAATTGTTTTGGTAAGTTATTTAAACTACAATACAGAAAAAAATCACAATAACTAATCAGCATTTCTTAAACACATGGATGATAAGTTACAAATACTTGGTAACTAATACCCTGCATTCCAGTTATAATCCTGGATTTTCATTTAAATTACATGACAGAACATCAAAATAAATAAATAAATAAATAAATAAAAGTAGACTGTCATTTTAAATTGCTCAGACTTTCACACATGAAAGTCATACCGTTTTGCTAATCATTGTCTTGGACCTAGCTGGCTACTTTGAGAAGTGCTTGGTTCTGATTGTCCTGACATTTTATTTACTGCTTGATAAATGTTTGATTTGCCCTCAAAAGTCTTTTTGTTTTGTTTTGTTTTTTTTGTTAAATGGGTAAGTAAAAATCTAACCCCATTGTGCCACTTTGGCACAGGGAAAAAAGTGAGAGAGTGCATAGATCTTCCTAGCTGATTTCCCCTACTGTTATTTATAAGGCTTTACATCACTTTGGCAATGTAGGGGCCTTAAAACTTCTACAGGTTTTTATGCTCCTGGGGGAATTGACTGAGAATGGGAACAGTTAACTAACAATAGAATAATTAACAATTGGCACAGAATTCTGTCAGAAGTAATATATGGACACATTGGCTTAGAAAAGAATTGTTCTTCGAGTGCTTGCACATGTCCATGCCAATGTAGGTGTGTGCACGCATCAAGCACAGTTGTTGTAATTTTTTCCCTTAGTGGTATCTGTCAGGTTGACTCTAGCGCCCTCTGGTTCCACACACTGATAGCGCCAGTATAAAGGACCCTGACGACCCCGCTCCCCTTCAGTTCCTTCTTATAGGGTGACCAGATGTCCCGATAAAATCGAGACTGTTCCAATATCGAGCAGTTTGTCCCGCGTCCCGACCAAAGTACGGTCGGGACGCCATTTGTCCCGATATTTTGTTTCGGGCATGGCGGCCTTTTTTTTTTTATTTTATTTTTTTTGCTTAGCAGTGACAGGCAGGGGGAGCGCCTTTTCAATTGTTACACTCACTCAGCCAGGACCCATCCCTGCCCTCACTGTGTCAAATGGGGAGGGGAGGGAAAGCAGCACTAGCGCTATGAACGGCTAGGAACCGGTTTGTACTGACCCCACTGCTGCTGCCTGGCTCTCTGAGCTTAATGTTCCCCCCCACCTCTTATTCTCATTGCACTAACCCAATTGCTTCCCTCCCCCTAAAGGACTCTGCACCTGCCTCAAGATATAGGGTGCGGAGTCCTTTAGGGGTCCTTCGGCGGCATTTTGGCGGCAGGTACAGTACTTCTTTCTTTGGCGGCAAGGTTTATTACCTGCCGCCGAAATGCCGCCGAATACCGTCTGCGACTGAAGGACCCGCCACCGAAGTGCCGCCGAAGGCACTCCCCCTGCGGCGTTCCCAATATTTTGGAGTTATCATCTAGTCACCCTACCTTCTTACCACCAGTAATGGTTGCTGGAACCCCTCAGTGCTCAGGCAATCCTTGTCTTGATGTTTTTTCCCCCTCCAGTCTTTAGTGTAAACCATGGACCAAGAAGGACCAAGACACTTGACTGAAGGTCCTCTCATAGAGGCAGCCTTAAAGACCTACATCAGAGCCACACTCGGACTTGGCACCAAGTACCTCAGCATTGGTGCAGAGCGCTTCTCCATCGACCCAGGACTTTCGGCACCGGGCATCTTCCCCGGTGCTCAAGAAGAAGCACTGCAAACATCAAGACAAGCAGTACCAGTACCAAGGGCGAAAGAAGACGGGGAGAGAGCGAGATCTGCGTCAGGCCGCTCTTCCTCCCCGGCACCACATCATCAGGTGCCTGCAACTCTGGTGCTGCAGCAAGCCCCTCAAACACCTACAAAAGGGAGAAGCCTCAGAGTAAATGCACCAGCCGTCAACTCCTGAGGCTTTTGCATCTGCCAGGGGCCTTCTTATCCTATTGGTACCAGGGTCCTTGGAGGGTCAAGACTTGGTACCACCTAGTAGCCAGCACCAGAACCCCACCTGGTGCCATGCCCATTGTCCAGGGGAATACCTCCCATTATCATCTCAGTGACCCTCTCCAGCACTTAGTGGTCCAGCACCACCCTGGTCTCTGCACCACACTTTCCATCTTCATTGGACTCTGAGGTGGGCTTGTATTCCCCTTCTCAGCACAGCCAATCTCGTTGCTCTCCACGCCATTCATATCCCACCATGACCCTGACTTACGCGACGCCTCCAGGCATTTGGCCACCAGGTCCATGGGGACTGCCAGCTATCCAATGGCTGTTTTGGAACCCTTGATGGTTTACCCCAATATAGGGCACCCCCTCCAGATGCTCATACTCTGTTGTCTCGGAGGTCCAGGCACCCCAGCACCGTGCAAAGAGGCTATGTATCTGGACTCCAGTACCAAATATGTCAGCAAGACTTGGGAGGAAGCCTAGCAGACTCCTGCGGACATTTAGGAACCAGCAGAGATTCCTCAGCCTGTTTTTTAGCTTCCTCATCCTCCTCTCTGGACAAAGCACTGATAACACCAGGGATCTCCCCGCCACAGGATGCCTACAAGGATTGCCAGGACTTGTTAAAACGGATAGCCTTGAACTTGGGAGTCCAAGCAGAGGTGGTCAAAGAGGCAGCACATGGTCTCCTGGATATTTTGTCACCAGTGGACCCCTCGAGAGTGGCCCTACCACTAAGTGAAGCCATCATGGACCCAATAAAGGTCTTGTGGCAGACTCCTGCCTCCCTTGCTCTGACAGCAAAGTGCACAGAGTGCAAGTATTTCATACTGGCCAAGGTGTACAAATTCCTCTTTTCTCACCCTCCCCTGGGATCCCTGGTTCTAGTGGCTGCCATTGAAAGAGATGACCAGGGACAGACCGCTCCTATGCCCAAGGCAAAGGAAACAAAGAAATTGGACCTATTTGGATGGGAAGGCTTATTCTACAGGGGGTCTTCAGCTCCACATAGCGAACCAGCAAGCCATGCTGGGTCATTAGGATTTTAATATGTGGGAGTTAAAATCCAAGGACCTACTCCCTAAAGACTCCAGACAGGAGTTTTCCTCCCTGATCAAGGAGGGGAAAATCATAACTCCTGCCTCCTTGCAGGCTGCCCTAGATGCAGCTAAGTCTGCAGCCAGATCAATGGCTACAGTGGTATCAATGTGCCGGAGCTCTTGCTTGCAGTCCTCGGGGCTCTCTCACAAGGTGCAACAGACTATTCAAGACCTCCCGTTTTGAGGGATCATCGCTCTTCTCAGAGCAAACAGACACCAATCTGCATGTTCTCAAGGACTTGAAAGCGACCTTGAAATCCCTGGGACTTTGCATACCAGCAGGGTCAAGGAATCAGTACAGTCCACAGCAGACAAGCTGCTACTTCTCTCAGCCACCTAGGTAAGACCAAGACATGACAAAGAACAGGGGATTCAGGCACAGACCTCCTCCCACATCCTCCTCATCAGGTCCCGCTCGACCTGGGCACAGACACTTGGGATCATTGAAGCACTCATTTTCATAAGACGCTTGAGGTTGGCATTGCAATCCCCCCTGTATCAGATCCAGAGGGACCCTTCTCACGATCATCTGTTGGAACAAGAAGTCCAGTCCCTCCTTCGGGTGGCAGCCATGGAAAAAGCTCTGTTTCATGTGAGAGGAAAGGGGTTCTATTCCCATTACTTCCTAATGCTGAAAGCCAAAGGTGGTCTCAGACCCATTTTAGACCTGTGCCATTGTTACCCAAAAATTTGGACCTGGCTCTGTGGCTGGCAGACCCCTCTGGGAACACAGACTGCAGGGGAGTCCTCCCAGCACAGCCCCTAATATCCCTCTCCTTGCACCTTGAGCTACCTCCTGCCTGCACACAGCCTCAGCTACCCCACCCCTGTCTCCACACAGCCCCTAGCTACCCTCTCCCTACACCCTAACCTGGTTTCAAACTTTTTGAGCTAAGCCCCCCACCTTTTGAGTTATAAATTTTGGTTGTGCCGTCTCCCCACCCGCCTCCGACAGGCTGGGTGGCCTGCTGAGGTGAGTTGGGGGGGAGGGGGAGGTGGCACTCCCTCCCTGGACCCTGCCATGCAGAGGTGGCTCAAGCCCCACTGGCCCCTGCCCCCCCAAATAGAAGTCAAACTACACCTATGCCCAAGGCCCCTACTCCGAGCCCCACTCACTGGGCCCTGGAGTTTTTATAGCATGTCGAGGAGGGCCTCAGAGTGAGAGGTTGAGAACCCCTGCCTTAAAGAACATTAAGCACTAACATTCTATGAGTGATGCTTAATCAGTCACAGAGTTGGTGGGGTACAAGTCCATTCAAACATAGGCTTCCAGCTTTACTTACAATCATACTCATGCATTCCTTATAATTGAAGAGAAATTATATACCTATTTTTCTTCTTTATAATCTCTCCGTACCATCTTAAGAGTGCTTCTGTTCTGTCAGCAATTTCTGCACTGCTGCTGCTGCCACCTTCTCCACTGCTCACTCTTGCTCCTCTCCTGCTGTCTTCTCGCCTTGCTCCTGCTTGCTCTCCTCCACTCTCACGCCCACACCCAAGCCTGCCAGTTCTATGGCTTATATATGATTTTTGGCCTTCTCTGATTGGTTGCTTTCTCAATTCCAGCTATTAGCATAGATCCCCAGTGGGGCGATACCGGCTTAGCCAATCAGCTGTACCTGTCATTTAAGCTGGACCTAGCTGATAACCTCCTCCTCACCGCTTCCTTCAGGTGTTTTGTAGTAAGTTCAGCCCCACCCTGCTGAACTTTGTCACCCTAATCTCCTGTCTGATATTGGTCAATTTAGTCTGAATCCTCCATTTTGATGTCTCTAATATAAAATCATTGCGGTCACCATTTTGGATTTCTAGCTATAAACTACCAATATTTATTACTTATCAAAAAGCCTTAAATCTCAAACTAACTACATTTCTATGCATGTTTAAGCATTATGATACTGTCACCACCTTTTGTTATGTTAACTGGGGGAGGTGATTTCTATGATGTTTTCTGCCCATCTTTGGCTGTTTACAGTTGCATGGCCTGACTGCTTTCCATGGTACTGTTCCTTACACAGCATAGAGCAGCTAAAAGCCTCTTGTATCACCATCTCAACCGGTATCTCAAGAACTTAAAGTTCTGCATGGTTTCCTTGGCTTGCATCATTCCCCCACTGGATCCCGGGGACTGGTATGCTGCCCTCGATCTAAAAGATGCTTACTTCCACATCTTGATCTTTTGTGGCCACAGATGTTTCCTAAGGTTCATAGTGAACTAAAGTCTGCATCAGTTCACAGTGCTCCTGTTCGGCCTCTCAGCTGCCCCGTGAGTTTTCACCAAGTGTAGGGCAGTGGTGGCAGCATTTCTCAGAAAAAAGGGAGTCCACATATTTCCGTATCTCGATGACTGGCTAGTCAAAGTCCTCTCCAGAGTTAAGTGGAAGCCGACATCTGTCTCATCCAATCGGCCTTCAATGCACTGGGCCTCTTACTGAATGAACTAAGAAGTCCACCCTTATCCTGGTCTAAAGGATAGAGTTTATTGGGGCTGTGACACTGTATGGAATCTGGGGGACACTTTAGGATATTATGAATACCAATATTGTAAAATTGCAATGAGTTATGCCAGATATACCATGTAAGGTATCTGCAAAAATGTTATAATTTGCCAGGTATGATAATCTCATTTATGTATTTGTATCACCTTTGCACTGTACATTATATGTGCCGGATGGGCAGGAATATAGAAAATTTTATAGTGGGGAAGGCATTTTAGACAAGAAGGACTTAGAAATTCTGTTGGTGCGAGAAACAGTGCTGAGAATGAAACAATGTCAAATATTTTCTAAGGTAAACTTTAGTGTTTCTCTCAAAGAAAATCCCCATTGGTAGGAACTGAATCTATGATTTGCTTATCTCCAGCCATCAACATTCTCTGAATGTGAGGAGGCAAGACATGTGGAACTTTTGCACACACACAGTGCCTCCAAGTCCTGCCCCTTCCTTGGGACATCAGTTCAGATGCCATGTGTTCCTTTCCCTTCCTGTCTCCTGTTGCCAGGATCCAGGTTCAGCACTTGAAATGGGCATGAAATCACTGCCTGGGATAAGGTGGTCCATTAACAAGTAACCAAGGCAGAGGCACTGGAACGGGGGGAGCTGGGAGGCCATTGCCCCGTGACTTTTTTTACCTGCCTTAAGTGCGAGTGACAGGGGGAGAGGGCGGAGAGGAACAAGCAGGGATGGGGCCTCATGGGAAGAGGCGGAGCTGAGGAGGAGTGGAGCGGGGGACGGGGGCCACAGTTCAGGTCAGGCCTGGTGGAAGGGGCAGAATGGGGGCTTCGCAGGAAAGGAGCGGGGGACGGGGGCCACAGTTCAGGCGCTGGTGGGCCCTCCCCACTTCTATGGAGCTTCCGGTGTCCCTAAACCAAGGTTAGCAAACAATGAGGCACAATCTATTTAGACTATTAAGTTTTGCAGTAGCTGCCAGCAGGAAACTGTGCAAATGAAACAAAATCTGGTTTAGCTAAGAACAAAAATAATATTCAGATATCATCTCGAAATTATTTTGGCCACCTCAGGGCAAATTTATGTGTGAAGTAGGAAGAGAGTTAAATAATGGCTTTGCCTTGTTTTGTTAGTGATAACATAATTAAAGTGTTAGCTATTTCAAGTTGCTACTAATGTCCTGCACCTCAGACAAGGTGCTGGGCTATAACTACCCCTGTATGGATGCTGTGCGCATGAACTATAAGGTTCCTACTTGATATTAATGTAGTCCTGTTTGAAGAGGACTACATGAAAGCAAACTAGGAACGCTTTTAGTTTGCGCCCACACAGCCCATAGAGGGGAGTTACAGCCCAGCACTTTGGTGTGCATTGTTCTTCACACATCCCCGTAGTCAGACATGTGGGCAGTGTAGACATGGCCTTAGTCCAGAGAGCATGGGAGTGAAATTACTCCAATTCTTAACTGCCCTTATAACTACCAATAAAATGAACAATGGGATTTCCTTTTACAAGTGATTACTGATAAGTTTGTCAACTGGATGAAAAAATTGTCAAACAACCTGCAGCAGATGAGGTAATATCTTTTATTGGCCCAGGTTCTGTTAAAACAAGCTTTCAAGCTCTTCTCTTTCACCAAGAGAAGTTGGTCCAATGAAAGACATTACCTCACCCACCTTCTCTTTCTAATAGCTCCTGGGACCAACACAGCTACAACAACACTGCAAACAACACTGCAAACAACATAGCAGATGACAGGGCCGTAGCAACAAAGAACGTGGCCCCCTCCGAACGTGGCCCTCTCCGAACATATGTCCGGGCGGGGCCCCTTACAATGCAGAAACTGGAATGCGGTATTTATTTTGCCACTTTTAGGGGCCCCCTTCCTTGCGGGGCCCCCTCCGGTCGGAGGGTACGGAGGGCGCTCGCTACGCCTCTGGCAGATGAGTCGTATTTACTAAATGGCAGAAAATTAGTAGAATTTAGGCCGAAATATTCACTGAATAAGTGTTCTGTGAGTATTGCATTGAATAGTTCATTTCACCATAAAATTATCATGGACTATGTTCTGGTTCCAAGGTGAGCTTTTTCTTTTGACTTCTCTCTTTGTTTCCTCAAAGGGCACCCCTTCCACAGGCTCAAGCTTGTACTTTTCTTGGGGCAGAGTCTTGTGATTTCTCCCTCCTTTCTCCCCCAAACACACACTCTGTGAGAGTGTCACCAAGTTACAGTTCCTCTGTTTACCAACCATGTCCTCAGCAGGGCCAAAATGATTCCCCTTTGTCCCAGACATTCCCCAGCATTAGGCTGCATGAGGCAGACTGCAGCCCTACAGCCTCTGCTTCTGGCTGGCTGGCCCTCAGTCAGCATCTCCTGCCTCTTCAGCGGCTCAGCTTTTAACTGCTTTCCATCTCCTAATGACTTGCTGTCTGAAGCTCCCTGAGGTTTGAAACTGTGATCTGTCTTTCCTTGCAGTTGGGGCCAACTACAGCTGTTGTCTAATACAACAGCATAGATTTTGGCCATGATGCAGCAAGACACTGAAACACATAAACAGTCCTTTTAATTGATGTTAAGCATGTGCTGGATTGGGGTCAGAGTGCTGTTACAATGGGTTAGCTAGGAACGTGTTAGCTAAAACATTGTAACAACATACCTTTAAGTCCAAGTCAAGTCAAACCCTCTGAAAGTCTCCAGTAGCTCACTACCCAAGAGAGAATCAGTGCATTAAGGACAGAATTATCTTACTAGCCAAGCGGACAGTGTTTGAACCACAACTCCAGAGCCATGCAATAAACGATAGGAGATCATTCATCTGTGACTGAATAATGAAACTATTCCAAATTCTACAGTCTGTGGAGAGAAAAAACTCCCAACAACTTAATTAAAAGCATTACCTGAATAAGGACTGCATGATTGGCTCTATTGTTTGTCACCATCCGATTGTATGACAGAAGTAACCAAGCTAATTCCAGCTGAACAGAAACTATGTTTTGCACTTGCATACAACTAGGCATGCTTGTGTATTTTAAAAATAAATAAATACATAAATAAAAAGTTGTCCTTGGAAGTGGATTGAAGTTTGAAAATGAGAATTGCTGCAGGACCTGAACATAGATTTTTATAATAGCTAATGATACATAATCTGGCTCCTAACTTCCTGCTGAGTGCTCAGTCATCAACCTTCTTTATTTATGAAGAAATTTTTGGTTGGTCTTTTCAGAAACTCCAAGTAATACTTTACAGAATATGAAACTTTAGTCTAATTCAATCAAATAAAGCCTTTGTCCTTACCTCCTGCGTATTCTATTGTCAGCATTTCTGTTATAGACTATTTCACTCTCATTTCAATAGAGGCCTTTAGTCTGTCTTCTCCTGGTGATCTCTACATCTTCATCATCTCCTTCTTTATCTGTCTTCTGTCTCTGGTGCACCTCACTGTTAGCTCCTTGTCTGGACCTCGCTCCTGTTAGGATAATAGTTAGTTCAGTTTCCCTCAATTTACTAACTGGTCTTTTGGTTTTCATTCTTCTTTTCTTGTCTGCTAAATCCTGGTTACACTCTAACTTCACACTACTGAATGCTTCAAAGACTGAAGTTTTTGCTTTTGGGTACAAAAGGTACCGCTTGTTCAACATCTCTGAATCCACTATCATTCTCTCGAACTCAGATGTGAGCTTTTCTCCAAAGGCTAGAAGTTTTGGAATTTTCCTAAGTCTCTTACTTTCTTTTACTTCCTTTGTCTGTCAATCTGTCCATTAGCTCTGATTTCCTAAATTTGTCCTAGTGTATACCCGGTAAAGAATCTCAATGAAGGTGAACCTACGGTTGCAGTTATGTTGTCAAAATGCTTCTTTATCAGTCTCCAAATCAACTCCATAACTATTCACCTGGCTTTCAAAAATCTCCATGGACTTACTCCACCCTATTTCCTTGACCTCATATCACTTCATCCTCCGCTTGCTCCTTTCTGTCTCTTCCTCTCAGACGGAGAGTTTTCTTTTGCTTACATTGCATCATCTGTCTGGAACTCTCCGAATAAGTGAGTCACTTCCATACCTTAGATCTCGCCTTACAACCCTCTCTTTTTCTCATGATTAAGGCCACTGGAAATCTGCATCTCAGAAAAAAATCTACAGAATCCTGTGGATTTACAGTTCTCCACTGGAAAGGCCATAATCTCCTACTGGGACTCTTGTGAGATGTTAATTCTCATGCTTCTAGCTGAATGTTTCCTGGTACTCCATGGCTTGTTGCTTGACTTCCAATACTTGGGAGCTGAGCAGAACCCTGTCACTGAAATGAGCTTTCCAGCACTTTCCTCCCTTACTCATGGCAATTGAAATCAATTCTATCATGATCATTAGCTGGTAGGGAGGAACCAGTTGCTACAGATATTTTGCAGAAACCATTTGATAAAATTTCTGTGAATTTTCTATGGAATTTAAAGCTCATCATATTTTATCTGTGGAACTTCAGTTCACTATTTATATTCTCTTTTCTGCAAATCTGTGCACTGAGGACATATTATTAACAAGTTGTATTGTACTTCAGTCTTCAGCTGCTTGCCCATAGTAATAGCACTATTTTTTGTTCATAGTAATTTTAAGGACAGCTAAAGGTCTTTGATGGGTTTAAACTATTATAAGTATAAGCCCTGATTAGTATTTGCCTGCAGACATCTTCAGCTATTTTGTTTTTTCAAATTATATAGGGACACGTTCTTGTCAGTATTCTGTTTCTTTTGCACCACTCAGAAGGCACAAAGAGCAGAGACTGGCCGTAACCCTCTTGCTGAGGGTTCTCTTGGTATGGGGAACCTCTCGGGTTGGCTCCTTTGCCATTCTCCCTGGTACAGGGAGAATGTTAGAGGGAGTGGCTGGACCATAATGTATCCTGGCTCTCTCCAGCTGGTGGGTGTCTCTTGGGAAACATAGCCAAGTACCTGCTGCATGTTAGAGCAGCCTCAGCCAGGTAGAGAGATCAGGGAGCCAACCACTCATGTCTGGAGTGGCTCACAACCGTGAGTGGCTACCTAAGAGCAGACATCCCAAACTGGTGGTATGTTTTATAATTAGACTTCACCAACCCAGTACTAAACATGAACTCCTGGGATCACTATAACAATCTTGCCATGGAGTCACAGACAGTCCCCTGAGACTGTCTGTAACGCCAACAGACCCTGGTCATCGGCAGGTGCGATCGAACCTGGCACTTCTGGAGCTAAATGCATGAGCCACTACTGCATGAGCAAAAAGTCACATGGCTGTAGAGCAGACTCATTAATCTCTCTAAGTGGTCTCAGTGCTACTATATGAGACAGAACACCAGGCCCAGGAGGTGTGTGGGTTACACTCTCCAGTCTATCTTGCCACCCAGGCAAGTTGGGCTTGGTGATAAATGGTCACTTACACCAAAAGTCACAAAATACTCAAGAGAGTAGTCACTTACCCCAGATCAATTTGTATCTTAGATCTCACACCAAAGACAAAGCCTGTAGCCAGTCCTGTAATAAACGAACTAAAGGTTTATTAATTAAGAAAAAGAGATGAGTTATTTACAGGTTAAAGCAAGCAAACATATACACACTCATGAGTTACCATATATGGTTCCTAAAGATGACAGAGATTTGGTAATATGTCAATTCAAAGTGTCTTTCATGGCAGAAGTAGTGGCAAACCCTGGGGATCTCTGCCTTAGTTTAATGTCTCTGGCCCTCTGAGAGTTCAAACAGCAAAGAGATGAAAAATCTTTATGTCAACTATTTTTATTTCCTTCTTCCAGTATTTAAACCGATGGGATGAGGCACATAGTTCTCCATGGGTGGATGGGTCAATTAATAGAGCTTTTGTCTTATAATGTCCACTTAATTTTTGATAGTTCTCCTGGATTGGGGTGGGGTGGGGGGGGGACAGTTCCCATGCCTGGGTTCACAAGTGCAGAGCAAACATTTTCAAAGTTATAAAGCAAAACGTACATAGTTCCTTTATAGCATGGAATACAGATATTACAAGTGCGATTAATTCATGCAGCAATTTACAAGCATTTCATAGTGTAAACACTAAATGCGTTCTTATAAAACATATCAGTTTTGAACAAAAATAACATATAGGTGAGCTGGTTTGGCTTCCAGTTATGAGTTCATCAGTTCTTAGCTAAAGCCTATGGCCTTGGCCAGAGCTGGCACTTGGTTTACCAGCATCACATCCCAATTCTCTGCTGCACCCAGTGAAAGGGGACCCAGCAGACAATCTGCCCCATAGTTTCTAGTCTGAGATTTTTTTTTAAAATGTTAAAGGAACTCTCCCCTCCTCCCCCCACCTCATATTCACTAGTCTGGTAATGTTAGCAGTAATTACTTCCCCTGCTGTTTCAGTCTCTGAAGTGTGTTACCCATACACACTTTCTCCGCTTCTCCCTACAGCACACATTGTCCCCATCCCATGAACATACTCATGCACTTGATTTTAGTTGTCCCAAGCTACGAACCTTCCTGTTTATGGCAGATTTAGACATAAAGAATTGAAAGCATTTGCATGAAAATGTTAAAAGGTGCTGGAGAAGGTTGGGGATGCACACCAACAATAATACATTAGTTGAAAATAAATAAGGAGCAGGTTTTGAAGTCTGACAAATTACAGTATATAAACACACCAAAAACTACTATTAATGGAAACAAAAACATTGTTATTAAAGCTGAACACTGCCATTCAATTAGCTGCAAAATAATGTTAGTGTCATGCGACTAGTCTGTATAACCAAAAGGTGGCAGCATTTCTTTCAATATTCACAAGGAACAGCTCTTTCAATTACCCATTCTTTTTCAAGCTCATCCTAATAAAACAAATTTTACCCTGTATGATTCCTAGTCTATTTGAATGCCATATGCAAAATGACATCAGGTGTGAGAAGTAAATATTGTTTAGCACCAGGAACATAAAAACATCCAGTGTATCTCAACAATGGACAATACACAGCAGGATGCATAAGGATACATTTTCCAAAGCAGTGCATAAGAGTTTTATACAGCAGTCATATCATTAGTTAACAGAATTTCTGTAGCCCTTTTTCTCTCTACCTCAAAGCTTGCCCTCAAATAACAAAGTTAATAACAAAGTTATAAATAGTAGTGTATAGTCAAAAAATTATTTTCCCCTTAAAAGACTTGTGTGGTACAGGACAAGGCAGGTAGTTGTGTATTGGAGGATTAAACTATTTAACAATCTAAACTGCAAACTTTATCTAGTCACAGATGAGTGGAATGAAAATGTTCCCTACAGGAAATATTGGACAATTGAAGTTACCAAAAGACAGCTAATAAGGAGCTATAAAATATATGGAATAATCCAGTCAATAATACTAAATTCTAAAAAAAATTTAACCAGGAAAGACCACTTGAGGCAAGAGTCTCTTTTACAAGAGTATCCTGGCAAGAGGGGCAGCATAACAGTCAATTATTACAAACAAAATCCAGGTTTCTTAATTAAAATACAAAATACTGGCTCTGCTGTGTAGCCTGTAATAAGTTATGTCTTGAGAAGACTGTAATTATACTGGCGCCTGCTAGTGCCGCCATAGTTAAGTCTGTCACCGTTTCCATTATAAACCCCATTTTTAAGCAATTTATAACTCAGCCGTAAAAAATCATTCTGGACTGAAACTTGGCATGGAAGGTTTCAGACCAAGAAGTTTTTAGGGTTTTTTTTTTTCTTCAACAAAAACAATGTGGTTGGTCACCTTTATATTTTTTTTAGGAGCGCACTTAACAAACCAGAAATTTTATGGTTTCAGAAGCTTTCTATCCATCCTATAACATAAACATAGTTGCTTTTTAAAACTGCATCTGTTCGTAAACTGGACTAGAATCCTTCACTGCTTCTTACATAGGATTTTACCTCTTCAGAGATCCATACATACATGAAAACAGACCTCACAATACCCCTGAGGATGGAGAGGTATGAATATTGCCATTTTACAGATGGTGAAACTAGGACAAAGAGAGTTTCAGTAGTAACTCAAGGCCACATAGCAAGTCATTGTATGAGCCAGGATTGGAACTCAAGAGTTCCTGTCCCTCAGTCACATGGTCAGTCAATTAAACAGCACTGCCTGACTTAAATTCCAAATTGATCAAGTGACTTGTGACATTCCCCAGCCTATGTAGAACAATATCCAGGGAAGATAAGATGATTGATTGATTGATTGATTGGTACAACCTCCTACCTCTGTACTCTCTGGGCCCCCACTGGAGACTGGTGTTGGCCAGATACCAATGGCAGAAGGGTTGCAAGCTGGTTGTGCTTCCATTATTGGAGAAGCGCCTGTTATGGCTGTCATGGAAACAAAAAGGCTGAGGTTTCTTTGCAGCTCACTGGCCTCTATGTAGTCTCCATGCCCTAGCCCTTCTGCATCACTGCTGAGCCCATAGAACAGGGAAGGAGAATACTTTTCCAAGGCCACACATTACAGTGCTGTGGAATATCATCATTAATTTGTTCCTGTGCAGACTTTTACACAGCCAGGAAACGTAGGGCCCACTGAGAGAATATTCTAGTATGGTTGTACTCTGAAAAGAGACTCTGAAAAGATTAGACCTACTTCCTGAGTGTACTCATAATTTCTGCTCACTCTGCTAGCACTCCAAGCCAACATTGCTGCTGGACATGAGCTATACCTACTTGTGCATTATCAATGGAATCGTTAATTAAGTTTCCATTGCATAACCTGCTCTCCTTGATGAGGCATGAACAGACAAAACCCAGTTTCATTTTCAGATCCAAGGCTCCGTTTGCAGGAAGGCAGTTACTTAACAGGCAAAGATACTTTTCTGGATCAATTTGATCTGCAATCATTGAGGCAACAGGGAAACCCCTGAAGCCAGTCACTTTTCAAAGTAGAAATGCTTTTTAAAGTCTCAGTCTAGGATTTTTTTTACATGTATATGGTAGGGCTGTCAAGCCATTAAAAAATTAATCACGATTAATTGTATTTTTCAGTTCACCTCAGACAAGTACTGTAGTGCAATCTCTTTATCATGAAAGTTGAACTTACAAATGTAGATTTAGGTACAAAAAAAGCTGCACTCAAACACAAAACAATGTAAGACTTTAGAGCCTACAAGTCCACTCAGTCTTACTTCTTGGTCAGCCAATCACTCAGACAAACAAGGTTGGCTACAATTTGAAGGAGATAATGCTGCCTGCTTCTAATTTACAATGTCACCTGAAAGTGAGAACAGGCGTTCGCATGGCACTGTCGTAGCCAGCATTGCAAGATATTTACGTGCCAGATGCGCTAAAGATTCATATGTCCCTTCATGCTTCAACCACCATTCCAAAGGACATGCTTCCATGCTGATGAGAGGTTCTGCTCGATAACGATCCAAAGCAGTGTGGACTGACACATGTTCATTTTCATAATCTGAGTCAGATACCACCAGCAGAAGGTTGATTTTCTTTTTTGGTGGTTTGAGTTCTGTAGTTTCCACATCAGAGTGTTGCTCTTTTAAGACTTCTGAAATCATGCTCCACACCTCGTCCCTCTCAGATTTTGGACGGCACTTCAGATTCTTAAACCTTGGGTCAAGTGCTGTAGCTATTTTTAGAAATCTCACATTGGTACCTTCTTTGCATTTTGTCAAATCTGTTGTGAAAGTGTTCTTAAAATGAACATGTGCTGGGTCATCATCCGAGATTGCTATAACATGAAAGATATGCAGAATGCAGGTAAAACAGAGCAGGAGACATACAATTCTCCCCCACGGAGTTCAGTCACTAAGTAATTAATTCATTATTTTTTTAAAGAGCATCATCAGCATGGAAACATGTCCTCTGGAATGGTGGCCGAAGCATGAAGGGGCATACAAATGTTTAGTATATCTGGCATGTAAATACCTTGCAATGCCGTCTACAAAAGTGCCATGCGAACACCTGTTCCCACTTCTAGGTGACATTGTAAATAAGAAATGGGCAGCAGTATCTCCCATCAATGTAAACAAACTTGTTTGTCTTAGTGATTGGCTGAATAAGAAGTAGGACTGAGTGGACTTGTAGGCTCTGAAGTTTTACATTGTTTTGTTTTTGAGTGCAGTTATGTAACCAAAAAAAATCTGCATTTTTAAGTTACACTTTCACGATAAAGAGATTGCACTTCAGTACTTGTATGAGGTGAATTGAAAAATACTATTTCTTTTGTTTACAAATATATGCACTGTAAAATGATGATTAGAAATAATAATATAAAGTGAGCACTGTGCACTTTGTATTCTGTGTTGTAATTGAAATCAATATTGAAAATGTAGAAAAACATCCAAAATATTTAATAAATTTCAATTGTTATAAGTGTGATTAATCACGATTAATTTTTTTGAGTTAATCGCATGAGTTAAATGCGATTAATTGACAGTCCTAGTATATGGACATGCTGCGGTTCTTCCATGATGCACAGCTCATACCCACTAAAATGCCAGGTCAACAGCACTGAAGTTTGTGAGGCTACAGATATATAAATAAAGGCAGATCTGTGTGATTATGCAGTGTTTAGACTATGGTGTAGTTTCAGATATGGAAGTTGGGATCGTTCTTTGACCATGCAAGGACGCAGCCTGTACGTGTAAATAATTAGCCTGTTGCCTAGAGTAACTTGTGCTTTTCTTACTCTCCTGAGATGGGCCAGTTGTATTAATCTTTATCCTTCCTAAATCTTTTGGGGGGGGGGAACAGATTACTCTACTCTCGGCCATGGGTTCTTTACCTGGGTGTCTCAGGTAGGTGAAGGGTGTTAGATTCTGTGCCATAACCATGCAATGGCTCTGCAAATCCCAACTTCACAACACCAGCTATGTGAATGGAGGGTCAGTAGCTGCTAATAATTTTCATATTTTCATCTGCAAATTTCAAGGCACTTTACAAAAGTGTGTGAATATTTTCTCTATTATTACAGAGGAAGTAAACTGAGGCAACGACAGATCACCCAATGATAGAATAGAACAAACCCAGACCTCTTGACTTCCAGTCCTGTACTTTTAGCAGCCAGACCAGTTAGCTGTGCTGACAAACTTCATCAACCCAAGTATTGACAGTTAATTTTAGCAACACCTGCCTAACAATGGTGAAATAAGTTTGATCACATGTGGCAGATGGTCCCCATCCTGCTGAATGGGGGCACTATGCCCTGGAGAGACAGTATGATTCAGTGGCTGTGGATTCAGGACCCTTCTGTTCTATTCTCAGCCCTGCCAACTGCTGTGTGACCTGGGCAAGCCACTTCACCCCCTCTGTGTGCCTTGTTGAACTAGACAGTTCCTGCACTGGATGGTTTCTAGTCTGCCCTATGTGTTTATACAACTTTTAGCATCATGAAGTCCTGATGTTGGTTGTGGCTTTTAGGTGTTATCATAGTACAAATAATTAATAATAATAATCCCTGCCCTCCTGTGTCAGTATCAGTGCTGTGCCTACAAAAATCCCTTTTCGTGCAGCTCATGGGCATTTCACATGATTGCATACTTTGGTTGTGTCTTGGGTAATACCACTTTTGTCTATTGTCCCAAAGCTGCTGTACAGGTATTTTGTACCCTGGTCCCTTCATTGGGCATGGTTTACTGTTGATGATGCCCAAAGAAACCTGTGCACAAAGCTCAGTCAGCATAATCCAAAGATTTTAGGGTGTATGTTGTGTCCCATTAATATTATACACTTTTATGCACATCTTTTCCTCTGGTAATATTCTTTGCACCACATGGGGCTTATTATTAAGCCTTTAATAATAATTAATAATATAGCACTTTTCTTCAGTAGGTCTCAAAGTACTTCACAATTTTTAATATAATTATCCTCACAATACTCTTTGAGGTAGGGAAAGTATTATCTCCATTTTACGATAGGGAACTGAGGCACAGGGCAGCTGTGTTACTTATGGTAGTACAACTAATTGAAAGTATTGCAGCCGCAGCTCCTTCTATGCCTCGAGGAATGCTGCTCTATTACAAAAAGAGGAGGAAAGTGTTGCTAAACAAGGGAGAAGGGAAATTGTAAGAGAAAAAAAAGAAAAAAAAGAAAATTACATCTGTCTCCAGAGATGTTGGAAAGAGTAGAAGAGATGTGGGGGCAGGAAGAGGGAGAAAGGAAACAGTTATGCTGGGAAAGGGTTTAAGTTAAGAAAGTAGAAAACAAATGGACATGTGCTTATGGAATTAGAGAGAACACGTCAGTGCAACACTCTGTAAAGGAGAGAACCACACGGTGGGAAGGTGTAAGGCAGCAAAATAAGAGAGGACCCTCAAGCAACCTATAGAAAACACAATAAGACCAAAAGTTTGTAGGGCAGAAAGAGAGTGGGAAACAGTCAGATCAAAATATTTCCATGAAAGGTGCTAAAGAGATAGGTAGAGTACTCGGGTAGAATACACAATAGAGAAAAAATCCTGGAATTTTAGAATAAAGAATTTCAAGAGAAGATTAATAGTGTGACACGGGCATTCAAACTAACGAGCTATGATTTATTAACACAGTCATTTAATATATTGCACAGTAAAGAATGAAAAAGCAAAGGAATTCGCAGAGCATAAGCTGGAGGATGTCCCTGACACAGAAATTAGGACAGCATTGGCGTAACAGAAAGGATATGGCACAGCCAGAGGACAATGAGTCTAACAGGTACCAGTTTGCAGCTGGGGCACAAGAAATTTTTTTAAGGCTAAGCCAAGCATAAACTTTGTAAAAAGAGCTATGCACTGCTACTTACAAATGTTTTCCACGTCCAAGTGTTTTGCATTTGCCATTGTGCAATTCTTTTTACTAATTAGAGCCTTATTGGAAACCAAAGGGGGTTACTGGAAGCTCTTTTGGTTTCTAAAATATGCAAATGACAATGCTTGGATGATAGATCGTTTTATTAATTGTATGTTCTGTGGTTCAAGTATTGCAAAGAATATTTGTGAAAGAAAGCTTCCATTTTTTTTTAATCGTCAAACAAAATATGATTAAAAAGGCTCATTTTATACATTGCAAAAAAATTTCTGACTCTTTTGAAACTTTAAAAATATTGTGGTGTTTTTTATAATAGAGACAATACCATGCTGATGGCTTTTACAGCATAGTGCATGGAGCTCTACATAGAACAATTCTCACAGATTATTGTATTTTAAGCTAGAGGTCCTTCTTTGCCTGTAGATTGAAACAAAGACGACTTATTCTGTTATATGCTTTCTATAAAATGCCTGAAGACATACCACCTAGGCAGGGCTGTGAACTTGTCTGAACTTTATAAGAATTGGATGAGAAACCTGTAGAGAAAACATAAGTTCCTCTAGGAAGTTGTGTTGGTGACTGAGTTGGTGGCACTCAGCTATGAGTCAGTATTGAACCAATGCCTCTATGTAGTGGGCACTGTGGTGCAATGCATTCATCTGAATAAAACAAGACATAGAGGTCCTTTCTATTTGTATCAGAGGGGTAGCCGTGTTAGTCTGAATCTGTAAAAAGCAACAGAGGGTCCTGTGGCACCTTTAAGACTAACAGAAGTATCGGGAGCATAAGCTTTTGTGGGTAAGAACCTCACTTCTTCAGATGCAAGTAATGGAAATCTCCAGAGGCCTCCAGATATTTAATGAGTCAGAATAAATTGCTGGGATATTGCTGAAATTAACTGCTGGAGACAAGTGAAGCAACATACAATTAAATGCAGCATACCCATATAAACATTGTTCATTCGGGAGGATCCCAAAGCATTTAAGAGTTACATATAGTGGATAGGTATAACTTTATCTGCCACTACATCACAGCAGGAAGAGGAGGATACCATATTAAATTTTAACCACCAGGGAAATTTAGAGTAGGCTTTGGCCTTGAAATGTTACCAGGAGATATTTCTGCTAATATCCGTATTGTTATGAGTACCATCATGGAATCAATAAGAACCACACGTAGAAAGCAACAGAGGGTCCTGTGGCACCTTTAAGACTAACAGAAGTATTGGGAGCATAAGCTTTCGTGGGTAAGAACCTCACTTCTTCAGATGCAAGTAATGGAAATCTCCAGAGGCCTCTTGTCTCCAGCAGTTAATTTCAGCAATATCCCATCAATTTATTCTGACTCATTAAATATAATTAAGAATTCCAACATAGATCATATTCTCTCCTCTGCCAGCAGAATTCCCTTTCAGAGTTCCATGCATAGCTCAAGTGCAGTCCTATGCAGAGCAGTTGTTTCATTTGTACAGTAAGTAAAAATACAACTTAACACACACTACCCATTTCTGTTGAGATCCAATTGAAAGCAGTTATGTGGATTTTATTCCTGAGCTGTCTAACATGTCCAACACAGGAACCTGCAATTCAACCTCTCCTTGCCATTGCAAGTAGGTCCAAGTTTAGTGGTGGTGGTGGTGTAACACACATGCATTTTTCAGTTTGATGATACTCTATGCACTTTATGGAATGATCCTATCCCAGTAAGAGTGTGGCAGACATGCTATCTCTAAATACGCTTAATATATATGCCAGGCTTCCTTCCATGCTGCCTCTTGTACTTGGAAATCTCACCCTCTCCTTGTTCTTCAGATGTTTTCCCCCCGGGTAGTGAAATCTCTCCATAAAAGTCTCTTCTTCCTTTTTTAACCCCAACTCATGAGAGAGAACAAGTATACCAACAAAGAGTAAACTTGCACTGCTTTAAGGTTGGACCTTCATTTTATGTATGATACAGATCTGGACGCTGGATCTATCCCATTGGTTGCATGCATAGAATAGGCAGGATGATTGGGCTCTGAGCTGTATTCTCTGTGTCTGATATAAATTTTAAACATGTGGGAAAGGGACCATGATTTCCTCTATTTTATATGTGGCAAAACACAGTTATTTATAGAGAACCATTGCTATGATCTGTTCCTGTAAGCCAATGTGATATACAGAATCCAGCAGAGTGCTCCTCTTGGCAGCCACCGGCTGCATATATTTCTAAGCACCAAACAGTGTCCTCACGTAAAAACAATGACATATCCAATGACTTCAGTAACTCGCCGCAGAGTTAAGAATTTTCACTTGTTGAAATGCTACGGCCAAGTATCCTGAATCTGTGAATGGCTATTTCCTGAACACAGGGATTCCCAGGATTTATTATTTTTTCTTAATGTCATCCAAGCTGTAGTGTGATCTGAACACACCGATGATGCTAATGTTGCCATTTGCAAGATCTGGAGAGAGATTGCTTACATGCTCTCCTATGTAAATTCCAAGTTGAACCCCTGGGGATGAAAGATGATCAAACTGTGCATCTTTATATTTCAGAATGAGGATTGTTGATTTTAGAGAGAGCCAAAACTGGAACCTCAAATCCAAAGTAATCTGAATTTTGGATTCAAACACACTGCTGCAGTTTTGGTTCTGGATCAGATACAAAACCACCAGGGGCCTAGTTTCCTATTTTGATTTGAACGCAGCTAAAATCTTATGAAATTAGTTGGTTTCATACAGTTTCCATTACTTTTAAACTGAAATCTCATGCAAACAGCTCACAAGATTATGTTGTCATAAAATATGAATCCTAGCTCTAATTTGATGTTGAACCTGAATCCTCACCTCAACCCAATCCAGATCCAAACATCACTGCTTGTTTCATCAGTAGTCAAAACTTGGGGGGGCATGGATCAGCGTTCACGTCGCACTCCCTGTCAGTACTCGGCCCGGGCAAGCTAATAATCCAGCCAGCGGACCAAATTCGGTGATGAATCCTGGTCATGTGCCACTTGAGGCATGTTGTGCATACACTAAGAAGAAGACTTGCCAATAAAAGACACCAGTATACTAGATTTGTGTGTGATGTCTCCATTTGCTAGCCAATCCACCTACAGAAGATATAAGGAAAGGACCTTTTCTACCTTAACTGCTGCAGGAGATTTCCTTTAGCTAACTAACAGAGCCTTTAATTTTTGGAGCTGAAGGGTTCTGGCACCCCATGTGTGAGATATCTGAGATATCTGTGGTAAATGTCTGTTGTCGTAGAACATGAACTTGTTATGGAAGGATGTTGTGTTTGTTCTGATAAAAATTAAAGGCTTTTCTTTAAAAGTTCTAGTCAAGTGGACTTGCTGGCTCAGAGTAGGTAACCTTTCATATGTAGATCAAGTGTTTGCTTCTGACTTAGTTTGATAGTGACTGAAATTGTCACCATCAGCTGTATGATTAGTGGTTTATATGATTATTCTGATTCCTATCAGACAGCTATTTACATAATTAAAAAGCACCCTCACCACTGAGAACATTAGTTGGCACTCTCAGGAGAGAAACCAAAGATTGACTGACTGGGTTTGTGCTTGAGGCACTTTAGCCTTCAGCTTGTCTAAGGGGCAGCAGGCAGCAGTACAAACTTCCTACATTGTCTCACTCAAGTCTCCAGGGCAATCCGTCCAAGACCTTTTATGAATGCTTAGAGGGAAAAAAATGATGTAGCAATGTTGGTCCCAGGATATTAGACAAGATGAATGAATATATTGAATCAACTTCTGTTGGTGAAAGTGACAAGCTGTTGTGCTTACTCAGAAGAAGAGCTCTGTGTAAACTTGAAAGCTTGTGTTTTTCACCAACAGAAGTTGGTCTTATAAAAGATTGTCTCTCTAGAGAAAAATGGGGACATTTTGGTGGAAAAGAGAAATAAGCAAGTTTACGAGAGATATAATGGGGCCAGGTCTACAATAACATCCTAGGCACCATTATGCCCCTGTGAATAGGACAAATGGGAGCTCAAACTTAAATGCAAACTGAGATTTACTTTATAGCGGACACAGCAAATGGTTGCTGAGGGAAAATAAATGGAAAAAGACCTCAGTAGGGTCCTGATCATTCTCCCATAAAGGACTAAAAATTTTGTCATCAACTTCGGTGTTAATTGTAGCAGTCCCATTATAGGATAAATCCTTCCCCTGGCAATGTCCGTAAACCCTACTGAACTCAGTGGGGGTGCCTGGGGTTGCCTTGAATGGGTCCTTGATTTAATGGAAAGTGTGCAATGTACTTTAATGGGAGTTGAATTGGGCCCCAAGGGCAGAATATGGACTAGAACATATGAGAAAAGCTTGTTTGTGCCTACTGTAGTAGAGAAATTGTTCATGAGTGGCTCATTAGGGTGAGAATATCATTTCTATAATGCTCGTAAGTTCACTGAGAACTATGGTCATCTGCTGAGTAGGTGCTGGTCACATGAGTGAAAGCTGCCTGAAGGCAATTTAGGAACCTGTTTTTCCTTTGATGTCCGGCATTTCAGTAACTTTTTTCATTTTTTTGGACCTATTTCTTCTTGCCCCCATTTCACTCTCCAGTTGTATCCTCATCAAGGGAAATTTCCCTAATGCTTAAACCAAATTTTAAGAAGCAGGTTACTGGCTGCAAGTAATTTTAAGCAATAGAGATACACAACACTATGATTTTTGTGTAAATTATATGAAAATCCAAGGTGCAGGCCTTAATAAAATCGAGACGAGAACCATAATTTCAAGTAAAGTGTTTGTGAGTAACTGTTTAGCTATCTAGCCAGTTATACTAAATTGGAGAAATAGTTTATTAGTAGCAGGCTATGAGTTTAAATCTCAGTTTTGGACTTTTACTAGGAAATGCAGTACAGTCATTTATTATACAAAATACACTTTAAACAAATGATTACATAGGTTGTAATTTGTAATTAGCAATAATGTATAATTACACCATTAACTATGTGCCTTTTGAATATATTGCTTGCTGACTTTAATTTAGATTGCCTTCTGTTAATTTTCAGCTAAACAGAGAAATAAATTGAGCTTTAATTGATAAATTATCCTACAGGTTTTTTTTTTAAAAAGGTAATCTCTATTTATGTAAGCATCTTAAAATATAAACACTTCTCCGAATGAGATCCTAGTTTAATATGTCATGTGATTGAGTGTGTCATATTCAAATTTTCTGATTTGCAGACTCAAAGATTTATATTATAAGCATAAACAAATTTAGGACGTATAGTTAAAGTAAAGCTAAATGATAGAGCTGGGGTTTTCTAGAAGCTGTTTGTAAATGTCAAAATAGGTATGTAGCCAATTTACATATATTACTGTACATTGGGGTCCTGGGGGGGTGAAGCTTTGTCTGGCAGCAGAAGGGTTAAGGACTTTTTTGCTTTGCCCGTTTCAAATTACAATGAGAAGCCTCTTCTTTCCCAGCAGGGTTGTGCTTACATTAGTCTTTAGATCTCTGTTGAAGAGAGCTGTTATATTTGTGCCTGCTAGAGTTGGAAATAACAGTTAAGAAGCTGACTGGGGTTGAATGGATTTACAGAAGTTTTTTCAAGTAAATTCAGGGAAACATATGAATTAGATTAGTACATGCTTTAGAATTAGTTTATACTAAGGTGATTCAAAAGATGTTAAAGTTATCACCAGGCTGCTGGACAAATATAAATTATACTACCAAGGTACAGATCGAGACAAATCTGTGACTCAGGACTTTATCTTGGAAAGAGCGCAAGGTGTGAGAAGATCTCAGAATAACAAGAGAAGATAACTCTGGCAACTACAGTGTATCAGAAGATCAGCTCTTGCTAACACAACCCTGAACTAAAGACCTGGTTATCTAAGGTTTTTAATAGGAATGCCTAGGTCAGCTGACAAAATACTGGTCTTCTGCTCCATAAATGCAGAAAAAACGATAACAACAGTGGAAAATTGGAAGCCTGAATTTCAGCTTTCTTAGAAATAACTGCAACCTGACACATTCCATAATATTTAAACGGCGGGCAGGGGAGAATCACCAAAGATGTTATGTTTAGAGATGACATTGACATGAAGAATAGGTAAATTTTGTTTTTCAGCCACTGGTAAAGCAGACCTCATAGGAGCTCAGAATAAGCAGGAGAAATATTTTTGTTCTTTTTCTTTTCAACAATGAACCTAATGGCACTCAAAGCTTTCCTGGGCTTGCTCTGGAATTGCTGGGTTCTAGTGGGTCATGCACAGGGAGGCTTGGGAGACAATCATGTCCATTCAAGTTTTATTTACAGGAGGCTGCGGAACCATGAAAGAAGGGAGATCCAGAGAGAGATTCTCTCTATCTTGGGTTTACCTCACAGACCCAGACCATTTTCACCTGGAAAGCAGGCTTCTTCTGCACCCCTCTTCATGCTGGACCTGTACAATGCCATGACAAATGAAGAGGATACTGAGGAACTGGAGTATTCACTGAGGGAATCAATGGGAGGAGAGAGCAGAGGGGTAAGAAAAGGATACTCCGCATCTCCAAATGGATACTCACAGAGAATACAATTATCTCGCATGACCCCCCTGACCACACAGAGTCCTCCCTTAGCCAGCCTGCGTGATACCAACTTTCTGAATGATGCTGACATGGTCATGAGCTTTGTCAATTTAGGTATGTCTAAACATTTTTTTCTGCTCTGTTTGACAAACTAGCACCCTGATCCTGTAGTTTGTACAGAGGCAAATCTCCCAATGGGAGATTAGCCTGTATATACAAAACAGGATTGGGCCCTAGAAGTTGTACTACTAATAAAATAGAAGTTGTACTAATGGTAAAGTAGCTACATTGTAGGTGGCCATGGAAAAAGGTTTTTCTCACTGTTTATATAAAGTCAGTTTCTATAACTCCCCTCTCCTGGCTTCTGTTTTCCTTCTTTCATTGATGTAATGAAAGTGCTAGCCTTAGGCCAGCTCCATTTTTTTTAAACTAAAAAAAAAAAAATCAAACACGTATGTGTATTGGTGGGTTATTTCCCCCCTCCGTTTTATGTAAAGCTCAAACATAAATAAACATCAGATGTTAATATTTTAAAGGCTAGAATGTTAAGAGGGCGGGGAATCGAACCGTTTCTAACAAGAGAAGGTTTTTTTTTGTTTATTTTTTTCTGTTGGTAAATGTCAAATTTTTGTTATCTTTTCAGCTGGATGGCTGGATTTTGTGGCATCTGCTGCTGATTTTTTGTTATTTCTATTTTATAACAAGGATTGTATTTTTAGTGTTTTGTCAGGGTGCCTGAAACCTGGGTTAGGTCTTTTGTATGTTTATTTATAACATAAATAATAGTTATAATATTTCATACCAGAAACAAGTCAAAAAGAACAGTTCCAGGACTTTTGAAAGTGTATGTTAATTAAGGTATATGGATGAAACCCAATTATATTTGATCTTGAGTAGCAACATGTTTACCAGTTATGAAGCATTACATAATTCAAACAAAACATCAATTGCACATTTCTTAACTAGAATAGGCAACTTAAATTTCATTAAGAATGTTGCAAACAATTCATTTAATTTACTCACTATTTTTACAATCTCTAAAAGTGAAAAAGGAATATGCTGCAAGCCTGACAGCACTATTTATACAACTTCTAATTTGACTTTAGTAGCAAAAGAGTGTAAATGAAAACCTGAAAGTTTTCTACAAGTGCTGTAAAAGATGTGATAAACTCTCTTGCTTTCCAGAGTAATAGTTATTATGGTAACTTTTTAAATATTGGCCCATGTTCTGAAATACACATTAAAATGTGTGATAAGCTTTTTTGTTTTACAGGTTACTAAAACCTGCAGCAGGATTAAACATGTCTCTAATCACTAACCTTCTTAGCTACCAGAATTTGTAGGAAAATGACACCCTAGAGTTCAGTTGCCATAATAATAAAATTACATCTCACTAATTAGTTGGCAGGTTAGTGTGCTCAATTTTCAAAACTTTGGTTTTTTTTTTTTTACAAAAACAGCAACATATATCTGCAACTCCAAATACAATTAATAAATTAATTTAATTACATTTTTTGTTCCCAGAAGTCAACAAGTTGAACAGAATAAAACTTATTTTTTTAAAAGGTCAGTTCCTTTCCAGGGTTTTTCTAAATATTATACTTCTATATTATCTGCTTATTAGTTTAAAAATTATTGGCAACATGATACAACTCAGAAAAAGTACTCTACGGCATTTGAAGTTAAAATTCCAATATTAAAAAAAAAATAGGAAACTCTATGATCTCCTAAGCAATAGTCAAGTATCCAATCCTACAAAAGTTTACATATGTACTTAACTTAGTACACTGTGGTCACATCCTCAGCTAGTGTAAATTGGTACAGTTCCATTAAAGTCAATTGAGCTACATCCATCTACAGTGTCTGAGGATCTGACCCTTTGAGTAAGCCTGATGATTTTAATAGGACTTCTTACAGGATGAAATATTAAATACGTGCATAAGTCTTTGCAGGATTGGGATCAAGACTGGACTGGCCAGAATCTGCAGTGCTTACACAGGCAAAACTCCCATTCAGGTGAATGCAAATCTTGTCTACGTGTCTTAATATTTCTGCTTCTCATTCTGGCCTGAGGTCCATGTTCCTTTTAAAAAAAATACCTTCAAAATAACATTATATGCTTTGTCTTACATTTTTTTAACTGAAAACTTGGAGTGAGAGTTTTCTAGTGGTTACAGTAATTAGACATGATTAAAATCTCAAGAATACTATATAAATTCCAGGTTTTGTTTGGTATCTATAAGCCATTAAAATGTATTTTAAACCTAAATTAGGCTTAACCCTAAATCAGTTTGAATGCCCTTCCACAGTGTGCATTCTGTGTAATTGTGGTTTATAGCATGCTTCACTATGTAACATTCATAATAAATATTGATGACTAATATAGATTAGCTTTAACATTTTTATTAAATGAGCCCATGTTTTAGCATAACAACGTATGACTAAATAAGTCATTGAAGCAGGTAACCATTTGGTATGATTTAAGATCCCGACAGATGAGAGCAAGCTATGTTAACATATAATGGGGAAAATATGCATTGATAAATTAATGCTAACACTATACAGTAAAATCAATACAAATTGAGGTATTGTTAGTAAAAGAACACAAGTCATTTTAGATTTGAAGCATTGAGCAACATTTATCAAATTAGTAAATCTTTGTAATCCTAGATTGCACTGATAAAATGTATTTAATTAATTATATGCCAGTAGTAATATGGTCAATACTGCTTCCAAAGCAGATTAATCATCCTGGCATTTTAAATTTAAACCATTGTATTGCCAATTTATAATTACTTAAAGCACATATGGTAAAACAACAAATGTGTAAGTATCCTGCTGGAGAAGTCTTATTAGGTATGAGCTACAAAAATAAAATCATCCTTATGGGAAACACAATAAATTACAAAAGAAACTGGGGGAAAATAAAAATCAGTGAAGGACAAATCACTTTCTACTGAAGAACAAAAACAGCACTTACATGCTAATTTCAATAAAAATCTACCTGTCAGAATGGAGTTCTAAACTTCTCACCTTTTAAAATACATTTTAAAAATGCAACCCAGGGAATTGAAGTTATACGAAGTTCCCTCAAGCAACCAGGAGCAAAAAATTAACGTATTTATCTTGTCTAAAATTAAAACTGTAAGCACATGCTGCTTACACCAGTATTATGGCCCCTTCTTTTTCAAACGATATAGACAGGGCAGGGACTACGTATTCTCCTATGTTTTATACAATGCTGAGCATATTGGCAACTCACCATAAATATTGATGATTGTAACAGAAGCGTTAACAGGGTTGGTCCAGAAGACAAAGAATAAAACCTCACCAAAATAAACTACAGAGTTTTTTTAATAATCTGATCATATAACCTACAACTTCAGAGCTTCTTTGTTTTGTTCATGGGTGGTTTTTTCCTGTTACATTTTGACCCAGACTGTTGCAAGTGAGTGACTACAGCTTAGAGTTCTGGCATCTTCTTTTTGGCTGATCTCCAAAATGACATATATGACACCGTATTCACCAGGGAAGAGCTAAATCCTATAATAATTATACAGTCCTTGCTCACTGTGTCCAGTGGGAATTATGTCAAAGGAAGGACTTAGCTGAAAAAAAAAGTGTCAGGGTTTGCCCACCCCAAACCTTAAAAAAAAAAAAAAAAAAAAAAAAAAGATTGAATTAAAGAAAATTTGGGTCGAGTTTGGACCAAAGAAACAGAAAGGATTTTTACAGTTATGTTCAAACATTTCCAGTAAAAGGATTAAGTTTTCCATATGCCATCACAATGAGCACTGCTACCACTGTGCTTAAGGGTTTCTCCACATTTCTATTAATATATCTATATATTTTCTTTTGTTTACAAGTCATCCGTAAAACTTGCTGTAAGCAGATATTTGCCTTTAATAAGCTTTTCCGTTTTCTGTCTTCCTGTATTTGGTTTGAATAGATTTGGCCACTGTAATATTATGGAATACAAAAATAATCAAACCTTTGGTTTTCAATTATTATTTTCTTGTCTAACATTAAAATGGTTTTAATTTTTAAAAATGCAGATGGGATGGTCATTATTATATTTGTCAGCCAGAACTTTGCATGCTATTTTAAAGAAGGAACTGACTGTGATATTTAGCTTTACAAAGCAGCTAATGTCCATAAACAGAAACTACTCTTTCATAAGGAGTTTTTGGGCTAGATTCTGCACATTTAATTAAGTGTCCCCACACTAGACCCTTTGGAGTCAGCTACTGAATCAAAGGTTGAAATTAAAGAGAGTTTGCCTGTTTAAGGCATATTTACGCCCCTCTGTAAAATGTGAATCATGTATGGACTCATTACAGCCTATTGTTTAGTCTATATTACAAATATGATAGAAAACAACTTTTCTGAAGTCATTTTAAGGCTATACTATGTTTTTAGTCCATACTCAAAATACTTACAAATCTATTTATTACTATTTGAGTTATATAAAATAAAACAGGGGCTCCTATCCATATTTAGCCATTGTGTCTGTACAGTAGCTAGTTTCTTAAACCAAAATAATTGACTTGCTATAAACTCCCACGCTAAAGTAACCAATCATTAGTGAAGGATATGGCAAACTAAGCAAGAAAATGTCAAGAGTAGCGGAAACTGAGCTAGTTTTAATATATGAATTCAAAGAGCATCAGAAACTATTAACTTCTGTATTCATTTAGCACTTAGGAATGGCCAAACTTTTTGTATGGTTTAAAAAAAAAAAAGTGGTCAGTTTCTGACCTTGTAGGCTTAATTTTAGCTATGAGTGAATTTCTTTGGATGTAGTACAGTACTTACCTCACAAAAATACAAGTTTCTAATGGAAACATTGAAACATCCTTAATGAAAGTGATGCAAGTGGTGCTCTTATTATCTTGTGTTAAACAGACAGATGCTATTATAGAAATGAATAAAGATTAAATAAAATAGCCCACAGAACGTAACTATTTGTATAATTGGGCAAATACTGCAAAAAACTTCATGACGATGTTGAATGGAAACTACAAAAATCACTGGGGTTTTTTTTGTTTGTTTTCTGTGAATTTTCATACAAGTGAAAGTTTTGCAAGAAACTTTGTAGCAAGTGAGTCTTGCTAATACTATCCAAACAAGAGCCATGCTGGCAACTTGAAATCTCCTTTGATTTCCCTTCACAATAAAATTTTTAGTCATCCAGTTAGCGAACGGAAACAATCTAATGTGATTTAGAAGTCCAATGAAACACCACAAACAATGAGTAACAAGTGAATATGTGAACATATAAAATTAAAGTTCCCAAACAGTTTTGAGTAATGAACAAATGAACAAATTTGTTACAGGAACAAAAAGACAAATTCATTGAATAACTTATTCACTACCAATAACTCACCAATCTCTAATCATTTGTTAGTCAGGGCTAACCAATTTTTACATTATGACAGAGCAGGTTGTTAGGATTTCAAAAGGGAAATATTTGTCCGTCTTTGCATCCTAAAACTATATCGCTTTATCACTTCATATTTATATATTTCCTTGGAAATTTCTCATGTTACATTAATGTTATGAGTTATATAGACATACCTCTAGATAGGTTTGTGTGTTTTGCATGAATATCATCTAACAAAATAATATTTTTATAACTGTCAGTTAATTCTTTGCCAAAGTTAACACTTTACATTCAAGTAAATTGTTGTAGCAACTCAGCCAAAAATATGTCAAGCTCTCCATTAACTGGAGCATAAAACTGTCTGACTTCCCTTGCCGACAGATTTGAAAGAAATTGCAGATAACTGAAGAGAAACTGATTTAGCAGATGTTCAGAAGTGCATGGTGAAGGGATATCTAGAATCTCTCTCTCTCTCTCTCTCTCTCTAAAATTGTACATAAATATATATTTAAAATATTAATATTTTCCCATTGGAAGGATGGTTGACCTGGTTCTGCTGCTTTTTCTTTTATATGTGTTGCTTTTCCAAACTAAATGCAGCTTGGGGAGGGGACATAGGGATTGTGTGTATTGTACAATACATATTTTCCTCAGAAAACATCAATTCCTAGTGACTAGCTACAAAAGAGGAAGAGAGAGGCTGGTGAGGACTCACTCTCTGAGGAGTATCTTCAAGGAGTAACAAGTCTCCAGTGGGGATGTGGAGATGCCTTCTTGACTTTCATGCCCTGGCCCCTTTCCTAACTCCCAGCCTTGCTAGAAATTCTGAGATAACAGGCCAATCTTGGTACAGATGTGGTCTTTTACATTTACTGCTGCTATTATTGCCTTATCTGAATGTGATATTGTGAGTTTTACCATTGCCACCCACCTACTGCCTGAGTAACTGGATATCTGACATGAGCAGCCCCTTTCTAGCCATGACACTTCCTTTGTGCTGCTTTTCTTGGGCCTACAGGCTGAGTTTAGCAGAAAATTGATAATCATTTGAGGTGCAGTCTTGTATTCCCACATAGCTGAGGACGACCAGTTTAAGAAGTGTCAATTGCAGCCTCCTGCTAAAGAAAGGCTCCCCCGGGGCTTCAGGAGAACTCTGGCTGCTACGAGACTTGTGATTATTTCCCACACTCTTTCCATTGTCTCCTCCTTGTCTTCCTCCCTGTCAGCGAAGGTGGGTCACTGAACTTTAATTTTATGGCAGTTTCATTTTGCTGCCGAGACAGTGAATTAGAATAATGCTTTAAGAAAGCATTAAGAAAAATGAATGAGATAAAGATGACAAAGGAGAGAATGAATGGGGGCAGTTCGACAGAGTGACCCCATTGGAATCGCTGATATGGAACGTGATGTATTCCCTTTGGCGACACTTGTATACCTTGTCATTCCAATAAAGTTCTTGAGATTGGAGGTGGTGTTAAAAGAGAGACAGGAGAATGAAAAGTCACAAGATGAAGATGGATGAGATGTAAATGAGAGGGAGTGAGGAGGTGCTCTTTAAGCCATGCAGGTGGAAGTAGGGAATTGAATACTTCATCCTCCAATTCCTCCCTTATAGCAAAGTAACTTCTTCAATGTCCCCAAACCATTCAGTTCCAGATGCAAATCCTTTCATCCTAGCAAAACAAAATAAGCCCCTTCTCCCCCAGTATGTGTGTGTAGGGAGCACAGAGACTGGCTATGGACACTATAGTCATAAATAACATAGTAGCGAGCTTTTAAAAACCACAGGTTAAAGGATGAAGGCTGCCATGACGCATACAGAGAGGCTGAGATCAGAGGATCAGCTAAAAGGGATCAGGAGGAACAATGAATCCTCTTGTTCTGAGTTATATTTATGAGTACTTCATTGCACCTAAAGTTCATATTTTATTGGCTAGGCCATGGGGTTTCCCCATTTGCTCTTCTCTTAAAATAACACCCCTGGCTAAAATTCCCTATAAAACACACAAGTCCTACAGCAGGCAGAACTTGTCAGCCCTGACAACAGCTCATTTAGTTTGCAGGTGGGGTTCATGGGGGCAAGAGTTGGTTTGTATTTTGAATTGTATTTTCAGACTTGATTTCTGTGCAAAAATTACTGTAAAATGAGTACAACGGTATTGGTTTTATGGTCCTGTATTTTGGCCAGAGTATTAGAGAGAGATCCTTCAGTAGTCAAACCAAGCCAGTCGTTTCCAACCATTTTGAGCAATTGTGCCAGTATACTAGACTATGCTTATGGTATTATCCACTCTCTGTCTCCTCCTATTTAATGATGTGTGTTGTACCCACAATGATAAGAGTAGAACTTGGAGCAGCCCATCCTCTTTTGCAGATAGGGGCATGCACAACTGATAGACGGCAATGACACAGTGGGGGCCAGCGCAAAGGCACATTACTAAAGTAATGAGCGGCAGCCTAGAAATCTAGTCAGGAAAACCTGAACTATCAATGCTAGTACATGGTACGCATCCATTGTTGGCAACCAACAAACTAGAAAAAAAATTCCTCCAGTGCTCCCTTGTTGAAGGGATATTGAAGGGATACAATATTGGAGGCTGAATCAGACCTTAGCAGGATGACCAATAGTATTTTCATCCATATAAATACCTAATATTTAGGGCTAAATTCTCTGCTGGTGTACCTGATGTCACCTATAATGTCTAATATTTTACCCATTCATGTTTGCAGAGAATTTGGCCCATGAAGACCCTTTACACATAGTTTTTTTTTTAATGGATTAGATTTCTTCACCACTGTGTTATGTATTTAAACTACAGTAAAAAGAATAAAATTAAATGAATACCTATTGCAAAGTCCCAATGGCCTACTCAGTTCCTGCACATAAAAACATAAGAATGGCCATACTGGGTCAGAGCAATGGACCATCTAGTCCGGTATTTTTTCCTCCAACAGTGGCCAGTGCCAGATGCTTCAGAGGGAATGAACGGAAAAGACAATTATTGAGTGATTCATCCCCTGTTGTCCAGTCCCATCATCTGGCAGTCAGAGGCATAGGAACATCTGGAGCATGGGATTGCATCCCTGGCCATCTTGGCTAATAGACATTGATGGACCTATCCTCCATGAATGTAGCTAATTCTTTTTGAACCCAGTCAGACTTTTGGCCTTCACAACATCCCCTGACAATAAGTTCCACAGGTTGACTGTGCATTGAATGAAGAAGCACTTCTTTTTGTTTGTTTTAAACCTGCTGCTATTAATGTAATTGAGTGACCCCTGGTACTTGTACTATGTGAAAGGGTAAATAACACTTGTTTATTCATTTTCTCCACACCAGTCATGATTTTATAAATCTCTGTCATATCCCCCCTTAGTCCTCAATTTTCCAAGCTGAACAGTCCCAGTCTTTTTAATCTCTCCTCATATGAAAGCTGTTCCATACCCTTAATCTTTTTTGTTGCCCTTCTCTGTACCTTTTCCAGTGCTAATATCTTTTTTTAAAACAGAACTGCATGCAGTATTTAAGGTGTGGGCATAGTATGTAATGGTTTTATGATATTTACTGTCTTGATAATGATAATGGCTCTTAACCATTTTTTTATTTGTGAAGGAAACGGTCTTTAATCTGTGAAGTTTTAAAAGGATGGGTGTGCATATATATAGCCATCCATATCTTCTTTCTTTCTTTCTTTCTTTCTTTCTTTCTTTCTTTCTTTCTTTCTTTCTTTCTTTCTTATCTATATATAGTACAGTATGGCTGTAACATGTAGGAGCCCTAGTCATGGACCAGGAGCCCATTCTGCTAGGTGCTATACAAACACAGAACAAAAATGTATGTATTCAGTTGTAAAATACTCTTTCTTAAAATTATTTTATATACAATTAGATATATAGAAATATTTGTGTGTGTGTGTGTGTGTGTGTGTGTGTGTGTGTGTGTGTGTGTGTGTGTGTGTCAAAAACACATCTGTTAGTCTTCCTGATGTGGACAGAATGGCTAATTAGTAATTTACTAATAGTATAATTTGCCTGGGGAGAAGGTTGAGCTGACTTTTTTATGTCGTGGTGATATTAATTTCTGTGCTAATAATTTGATAAGGGAAGTCAAGGGACACAATGAGAAATCTTTGGCCTGCAGGTTAAGGACAATAAGAAAGAGTTTTAAAAATGTATTAGGAATAAAAAGAATACTGACAGGGTATTGGTCCATTACTAGATGGAAAATGGTAGAATTATCAATAATAATGCAGAAGAGGCAGAGGTAATTCAGTACATATTTCTGTTCTATATTTGGGGAAAAAACAAATGATGCAGTCTCATCATATGGTGGTAACACTCTTTCCATTCCACTAGTTTCTCTGGAGGATGTTAAACAGAAGCTTACAAAAGTTAGACATTTTTAAATCAGCAGTTCCGGATAATTTGCATACAAGAGTTTTAAAAGAACTAGCTGAGGAGCTAGCTGGACCATTAATATTGATTTTCAATAAATCTTGGAGAACTATGGAAGTTCCAGAAGACTGGAACAAAGCTAATGTGTCAAATTTTTTAAAAAAAGGATAAAAGGTATGCTCTGGTAATTATAGTCCTGTCAGGCTGACATTGATCCTGGGCAAGAAAATGGAGCAGCTGATACAGGATTTGATTAATAATGAAATAAAGGAAGGTAATGTAATAAATGCAATCAACATGAGTTTATGGAAAATTGTTTGACCCTAACTTGATATATTTTTTTTTATGAGATTACAGGTTTGATTGATAAAGGTAATAGTGTTCATGTAATATACTTTGCCTTCTGTAAGGCATTTGATTTGGTGCCACATGACACTTTGATTAAAAAAAACCAAATTATATAAAATTAACTAGTCATACATTAAATGGATTAAAAACTGGCTTACTCATTGGTCTGAAAAGCTAACTGTAAACAGGAAATTGTCATTGAGGGGGTCTGTTTCCAGTCGGGTCCTGCAGGGATGGTTCTTGTCCCTACGCTATTTGCCATCTTTATCAATGACCTGGAAGAAAACAAAATCATCACTGACACAAAAATTGGTGGAGTGGTAAATAATGATTCAGAGCAATCTGAGTCACTTGGTAAACTGGGTGTAAGCAAACAGTATGCATTTTAATATGGCTAAATGTAAATGTATACATCTAGAAACAAAAAATATAGGTCATACTTACAGGATGAGGGACTTTGTCCTGCAAAACACCGACTCTGAAAAAGATTTGGCGGTTATGGTGGATAATCAGCTGAACATGACCTCCCAGTATGACTTTCTGGCCAAAAGAGCTAATGCAATCCTAGGATGCATAAACATGGGAATCTTGAATAGGAGGAGAGAGATTATTTTACCTCTGTGTTTGGCACTGGTGTGAACACTGCTGGAATACTGTGTCCAGTTCTGGTGCCCACAATTCAAGAAGGATTTTGATAAATTGGACAGGGTTCAGAGAAAAGTCCTGAGAATGATTAAAGGATTAGAAAACATGCCTTATAGTGATAGATTGATCTCCTTGTGTCTATTTAGCTTAACAAAGAGAAGGTTAAGGGATGTCTTGATTACAGTGTATAAGAACCTCGATGGGCAAAAATATTTAATGGGCTCATCCGTCTAGTAGAGAAAGGTATAACACAAACCAATGGCTGAACGTTGACGCTAAACAAATTCAGACTGGAAGTAAGGTGTAATTTTTTAACAGTGAGAGTAATTTATTGTTGGAACAATTTACTAATGGTTGTGGTGGATTCTCCATCACTGACAATTTTTAAATCAAGACTGGATATTTTTCTAAAAATTTTGGGGAAGTTCTATGGTGTGTGCTATATAGGAGGTCAGATTCAATGATCACAGTAGTCCCTTCTTGCCTTAGCATCTATGAATAAAACCAAACCACAGGAAGGGAGGTAGTGGTGACTCTACACAGGACTTTGCTTTAGATCAGGTAGAGAATGGCACCTGGTCACACATCATGTAAGGTGCCACAGGATTCTTTGAACCCACTCTGCAAAAGAGGTATGGAAGGGGGAAAATGGTAGAGATCCTGAGGGTGGATGATGGAACAGCAAGGCCAGCATGCAGCCCACCAACAGCAAATGGTTTTGCTGTGATTTATGATAGAAAATAGCAGGCTCAGGCAATGGCCCTATAGTAAGATAGTTTTGGAGCAGCTTCTCCAGAGGTTCTTTAACCCAGGGCATCTCCCAGGTTGCCAGTGAGTATTAGTCCTTCTCTGTCCTAGATGAAATAGATTGCCATTCTGAGGTCTAATCGGTCACCCTCAAGTGAGTGGTACTTGCTGTGTGGAACGTGGAAAGCTATATGGAGGCTGAGCAGCTGGAGAGTCTACCACAGCCACGGTTGCAGCCCAGACCTAAAGGACAGTCCATGGGGTGTCCAAGGAACAGTCAGGGAGAAAACCAAAGAGATTGTTTCTAAACGAAGATGCCCTGCCTCGGTTTCTCCATCTGTAAAATAAAGATGCTTGTATGGAGCTTACATGCCTTGTGAGCTCTAATACCCTAGGACAAACCTTGCCTTCTCTCCATAAGCACAGAGGGCCAAAGATGTTTCAGAATTGGTCTAAGACTGGTTTCACCCAGTGGTGGAGGCAGAATTTGGGGGACCAACAAGAGGTCTGAGCCCCTGTTTGTCCAGTAGTGGTGGATCTGCAACCACATAAATCCCGTGGCTTCTGTCCCCCACACACCCTATTTTTACTTTGGCTGTGAACTTTGTATAGGATTTAGCTCTTAAGAGCTTTGTAGCCCCTTGCGCTTATACTGTGCATTCTTCCTGGGGATTTCAGAGTGTTATTGTTCTAAAAGGAGATGTCAGTGGATTGGTGTGAATCATAATCTTCAAGACATATTTATTAAGACAGTCAGTCATGTAGATGAAACAAAGAATTATTAAGACTAAAGCAGTAAAACTCAGATTTAAGTTCCGGGGAAGCTGCCTAACTCACTCAGGTATTGTGAGACTTGCCTAGTTATTGACTGTAAGTATAAAATTGTGCAAACTTACTATGAAATGTCTCTACATAATAAAGATAAAACACAGAAAGCACATAAGTCTCTCTAGTTTAATACACTGGGATTATTATTTTTCCTTTTTAAAAAAGTCCTTAAATTATACTATTTTCCCCCTCATCAGTACTGTGCAGCCTGACCTTTCCAGGCTGTGTGTTTGGACCAGGGTTTATCAGATGACCATTTGACCCCTTTGTTAATTGCGTTTAATTGCATCCTGTTGTAACATTTTGAAATAAGGATGAGAGAGTTCATGGATCTGCTCCCAGGAGTTGAGGACTAATAACAGCATTTGAGCCTGGTGCTGTGAGAATCTGAGTAACCTCCAATTTAGTTCAGTGGGAGTTGAGGGTTGCTTAGTAGCTTGCAAGATAAATCCTTTAAACTCCTATATTTCACAAGCAGGGTCCCAGTTACTTGTAAGAAGAGCAGGATCAGGCAGTGCTGATAAGGACCTGGAGCTTTCCCAAAGGCCTCAATGCTGCATTGAGGAGCATAGGTCCCTGGTATCAGCAGCAATGAGTGGAGTTTGAAGAAGATAACCTGGGATCTGTGCCTCTGCTCCCATGAGAGAGCTTATTCTGTCTTTCCAGAATTTCCCCCTTTCACTTCTCTAATGCTGCCATCTCTCCTGAGCTGATTGTGAGTCTCATGATGTTTGGTGGTCTTCTTGGAGTCCTGACACTTATGTGAGAATCTCAGCTTTCGTGGTTTTTTGTTTTAATGAAGTTTCTAGTCCTATGGTTGCAAAGAAATATGTGACCCTTAAATGTTCAAAAAGCACAAGGCAAGTAAAAAGAACCCAAACTTTATTTTTTTTAAATGCACGATTTTTAAGCCAGTCCCATGATTTGTGTGTCTGTCTAATGAATTTGGAACATTAGGGTTGAAGATACTGCTTCTCCGCCCTCTGGGGGACTGATTTCCATGTGCCTTTTCACTGTGTAGCAAAGATGGGAGAGGCTCCCAAGGAATAGCATTGCTATTGTTTTGTTGTTCAGATCTCATAAGGAAGTTCTCAGAGTGCTTCATGTCTGAAAATAGACGAAGAAAAGAAGCAATAAAATGAAAAACAAGATCCTCAGCTGGTGTAAAATAATTCACTTCTATTAACTTCAATTGAGCAATGCTGATTAACACCAGCTGCCCTAAAGATTTTAAGAAGTATGAAAGAATAAACAGAGATAATTAACCTCCTAAGTGTTTTGTGAAGAACTAACTCTGGTTGTGGAGTATTGTAGAAGAAGTTCAGTTACACTGTGTTTGCCATGTATTAGTTGGAATTTACAAATTGTTTGACTCTGGATTGTAAGAACCTAGATGGATCTGGCACCTACTCATGAACCTGGCTCTGAAAAGAAAAGTGCTCTTGAAAGATCTTGAAATAAATACTAAGTTTTAGAGGTAGCACAGGCAAAATCTGCAGGTTAGGTTCCTATGTTCGAATTTACTTATGGAAGATGCTATCCTTCTTTCAAGTTGCTTAGTCATGATCCTGTTTGGTTTAAAAAAACAACCCCAACAAGCTGAATATTGCAGTAGTCTAATCAAAAGGAGATAAAGACATGAATGAGCTTCACGGTATCAGCCAAAAATAAATATAATTGAAATAATAGAACATGATGTGATGACTTAAAGGAAATGCTGCCTGTATTCTGGTGAACTTTGTGACGGATGTTTATTGTAAAACAAGATAGTAACGTTTATCAGCACAATTCAGTTTTAGGTGGCACATCAGAATATAGCCATTTCCTCTTTTTAATGCCTACAGTGAGCCACTTCAGATATTTCCTACCATAGCTCATTATGTGTGCTTATGTTCCCTTATAACCAGCAGTCTTCCAGCAATACATTTTCGATTCCCCTTTTACATTCTGGAATCGTGTTTAGTGAGGCTCTATAGCATACACTATCATGTGGGTAGAGACTACTTTTTCTTATTTTATCATAGAAAATCCAGAGTGTAGCCCATGGTACAGAGTGAACAGACGATAGGGATTTTGTGTTGTTTTTTTATGTTACAATTAAGGCACTGACTTAAATATATGAGAATAATATTTCCCTCCCCCCTCCAACTTAAATTCTGAAACTAAAGACCAGATTTTTCAAATGGATATATACCAAAGGGCATGCCCACTTTTGCAGGCTTGATACAGATGTGCAGATTCCCTAAAGTGCACATACAATGAGGAGTTGTGCACCTATGCTAGACCAGACTAATGTGCAAGCATCGGATGATTTGAATACTAGACTCTATAGTACAATTTCCTAAAAGGGAATTTCAAGCTCTATGTGTTTACATCACTACTTGCTGCAGGATGTGAAAGAAGCCTGCTTTGTTAACATGGCATGAACATCCCTTTGGACTAGTGGGATATATTATGGCCAGCTCCAACCAAATTGTTCCAGCTTGCCTTCTGGAGAGGAACTTGTATTATCAAGAACAGGGAAGCAAGGTAGCCCCAAAAGGTAGGGTGCAATCATGGGCTGGGCAACAGGTGGTTCCAAATTACATTTAATAGAAAAATAGGCCTATCATCAGAGATTAGGCCAGTAGTCATTTTTAGTCCTAGGAGAAACAAGAGCATAGTATAAACAGCAGCCAAGAAAAAGGTAGATCCTGCACTGTATTGTAAATGTCAAATTTTCCTCATTGTCCTGGCTCTAAAAACATATCATTTGAAATAAAAATACGAAGTACCACGTTAGTGCTCAATTTACCAAACACAAGTATCCGTCTCTTAAGTTTAAGCTCAGCTAACAGCCAAGCAGCTGGAGTTGTAGCACATAAAATACATCTTGAGATTGTATTAATTATTCCAGAGATTAATTATATTGATGTATGACTCTACAATCAACATGACTGTTCTGATTGTCTCGCGCCCCTAGTAATCCAAACAATCAACAGCTACATGCTAGGTTAGGGGTAGGCATCCATTGTGGTGCTGCCCATGGATAAACTTCGCATGAGTTCTTCGCAGGCAGACAAACTGGCATCAGCCGGATGCTCCTACTACCACAGGCAGGGAAGAAAATTGGGGGGCTTTCAACATGCTGCTGGACTTGCAGCACCTGGAGCACTTTGGTAGTGGGGAGCATGATGGATCCAGAGTCATGTAACCTTCCCCAAATCCAATGCATCTCTTTTTAACCTGTTGATAAATGTAAGGTACTGTACATTGGGAAAGAATTGTTCAGTGTTAATGCAGATTGGTGAGTTCTGAATTCATTTTAATTATTCAGGAAAGAGTTCTGGGTTTCATGGTGGACAGTTCAGCAAAGGTGCCCAATGTAAGAAATGTTAGGGTGCATAAGAAATGTTTTCATTGTTCCCATCGTATCGTTTGGCCAGGAATAAATCATGATCCAAACACACACTGAAGCAAATTCTTCAGCTCTGATTACTATGACGAGCATGTCCAGTATAAGGATGTTATCAGTAAGGATGAATGTCCTTTTTCACTTTGCAGATTTTTGGAATGCTTTAACTAAACTACTTCCTTGTAGTTTTACAATAATCAATAAAATGACACTGTTGCATACATTGCAGAACTGGAACATGGAAGACATAAAATATATAGGGTGGTTTAAATCCACTGGTGTAAATCCGTGTAGCTTCACTGATTTCAGTGGAGGTACACATACTTAGGTCAGGATCTGGCCCAAAATATGTTAAATTATATTGTTTTTGCAAACATCAGTGTATTTACAATGTCTCACTAAGAAAATATTTGATGTGTCAAAGTAATTCTAAAGTGATCATCTATAATATGCTTTTTTCTGTTTTCTCTAAATTGTATGTTCTGGATATTTTCAATTTCATTTATTTATTTATTCATTCATTTATGATCATTGTTACAGCTGGCTTGATTTTGTTTAATGTTTAGTCAAAGTTAAAATGCAGCATTCTAAAATGAAATAGTTGGAAGTTCATCATTCAGCACTGTTATTAGTAGTCGTAGCATATAGTTGCCTATTCAGTCAATGAGTATTTGAAGGGTTAAACTTTAATTCCTGGTTTTCTTAACCAGAAATTGTTTCCCTGCTTTATTTCTTATTTCATGTAAAATGTGATTCACTGATAATTCTAGATTGAATTGGTAGTGTGGGTAATGTTAAAACACCAGTAACCCATTAAAAGTAGGTAAATTTAAAGAGCAATACTAAACTGATTCATACCTTAGTAGGGCAAGTTGACCCTGAAGTAAGAAGGTAGAGCTCACATGGAAGACTCTCAGCTGAATTCAGCAGTGGTCAAATAACTTGCCGTGATTCAGTGAAAGGGGGTATATAGTAAGAGAAGTAACTAACAGGAGGCGAGAAGATAAAATGTGCTTCAGCTTATACACTCCTGACAGTTGCCTTATGGTCCTACATTCTCCTTCAGCCTTCTCACAAGTTACACTCCATCTTCAAATTCTTTGAATGCTAAATCAGTTATAACGTACACCCATTTTCGGACCAACTTCTGACTAACTTTTCCCCGATGTATAAATTGAGTTACTGTTCAAACTTTGCTGAATCAAAAAGCAAGCGACTTGGATGAGATTGCACTAGGTGTAAGTTAGGGCAGAATTTGGTGCTGAAAGTTTCAAGAATGAGGAAAAAGAAATGTGTGTGTATTCCTTCGATTCCTGCATGTACTGTATACTCAGCTCAGGAATCTGGATTTGAAATATAACCTGACACGTTCAATAGCAATAAAAGTTTCAGAGCTTTCATTGTATACAGCTAGTTCTCAAGCAGTTTTTTTCCCCCTGTGGTTCACTAATCTGCAGGCTGCGTTGGCCTGACATCCTGACCTTTAGGTTTGGAAAGAAACCTGGCTATAATTGTTACCTTTCATTGCAACCATTTGGTATGGGAGAAAACTAGAACTAAATATTAGGAAAAATAATAGATTATTGACAGACCATATCAATATATACTTGATTTTTCTTAACTATAGCCATCCGAATAGTTGACTTAACTGAAAAAGCAGAGAAAATAAATATCCTTGCTCACATGGTGTCGGATGAATTATCTTAGATGCCTTCATTAATAAAGGGCTGTATAGTAAAAACTAGTGTCCTAACAGGACATGAAATAAATGTGGAAAATTTGATTTCCTGATTGAAATGGGAGCTCTAATATATTCTGATCTAGACCTACATGATACTTTATTCATTTCTGAAAGACTTATTTTCCTTAGTGAAATGGTAATGCCAATCCAGTATCTAATGGGCATACTATTTTGAGTGAGGTTATCGCTGTCTAGCATGCTTATGTAATAAATGTTGTCATATCATTTAAAGTAATAGAATGAAATAAAGGGTCCTTATTTGTTTTTCACAAGAAAAACTATTTGATCCAGCTTCTTCCCTCAGTTGTGTCACTTTATGGCACATCAGCAGCATAGAGCAGTTCTGAAACTGTCTCAGCTGCCTATGGGAGGATTAATTACCCCAGCAAAGCTAGAACTGCCGTTGGTGGCATAGAACCACAGTGACAGATCCCGTGCTAGTCCTACCTCCACCAACTATAAGTGACATGGCTGGGGGAAAGAGAGCATATAGCCTCAAACTGCTCTGATTTATGCCAGGGGACTGGACTGATACACAGCTGGCCTAGAATTAGTGAAGTGCGGAGATAGTTGTGCTGTGTGTTACAGCTAAACATCAGGGCTACAGGATTCAGTGGAAGTTTTGTCTCCAAAGGTTCAAGCCTTAAATACAATGGAAACAAGAAATAGTGGAAATTACTTTCAGTTCTTTCTCATTTCTGTGGTGGTGGTGGTGGTGATGATGATGATAGTAATTAATAATACTTAGCTTTTCACAATGCTTTTCACTTCCCAAACCCTGTTCCAGTAGAAACTAGACTCCATATTTTTTTGCTGTTACTTATCCATACTGTTGCACTGGCAAGGTTCAAACTAGCATAGGGAAGATGAAGCACTGTTTTTCCACTTACAATATCAATAACTGAAAACCTTCCAGAATTTAATAATTTTTGGGTCAGCTGTAGTGTAATACTTGTTTTGACTTGTAAAGCAAGTGCATGTGACTTGGAAGGCATAAATGCAATGAGTACCATATGTTTACAAATTAGCTTTTCACCAAAACAGTTAATGAAGTGAGACTGGTTATTTCTTCAAAATGTATATTTACTTCAGGGATATTTTAGCCTATATAAAGTGAATGGAAGATGCTGCTGGTAGAACATACTGATAGCTTACTTGTGATAAGATCCAGTTATGTCTCTTTGCACTGATGCACGTTGGAGTCTGTGCAGGAGAGAGGCACTGGTAGACACTGTGATGTTGTCCCTTGGAGCTCTTGGAAGTTTTGTAGAGAGAGGGAACTTTGGGGAAGGCAAGTCTGGGAGAATATTCTGATGACTTTAACTGCTCAAGCTTTGCGTCTTAAAGGAATTAAAAGGAGGAGGAAATAGATTTTACTACAAACCCTTCTACACTTCACTTTTTCTCACACACCATTTTCTTTTTCTCCTGGTTGCAGAATTGGTGTCTGCCATTTATTAAAGTTGATTATGTCACATGGATGTTTTGAGAGGAATGTCACAAAGACCCAGCTAACCAATAGCTAGGACTTTTGCAAATTCATATTTGGCTAACCCATAAAAACCCTTTTGTTCTCAAAAGTAAAAAACCCTGTGGTGTTACAGCAGTTCTTGGCAAAGATTTAAGAGCAAAGTGCTTGGGAGAGATCCTTTAATACTAAGAATTCATGACTTTTACAAGATACTGAATACTGCAGTAAATTATTTACAAAAATTTTCTATGAATGATAAATAATTAAAACTAATCTATCCTTGTAAGAGGTGAACAAAGTGCAGTTTTGTTGCAGTACGCTTGATTGATTTAACCATAGTAGTTCCCTTCCTCCCTAAGGTTCTGATCCAGTCTACTGCAGTGAATTAAAGTCTTTCCATAAACTCCACCACTGCTTTGGATCAGGCTCTAATTCATATATTTCAATAATTCTGAGTAATTACAAAAGAGATATTATCAAATGACTGGACTCAATAAACATTAGTCAGCTATTTTTTTTTAATTGAAACTGGAATGACCTGCACAGCATTTTGTCAAACAGTTCGTAGAAAGTACCTTTTAGTTCAGTTAAGGACAACTGGGCAAATTCTGCTCAGCTGAGCTGGTAAACAAATAACCTCCTTGGATTCAGTGCAATGACTCTGGACTTACATAAATTAGGGTAACTTGCAGCAGAATTTGACCCATCAAATTTCATGTTTTGTAATTTAATAAAAAAGACTATTATATATAAAATCTATTTATATTACCCTTTCAAAACCACATCTGGAGATCTGTAATTAGCTTAAATAAAACCAGGGCGGTAATAACAAATACAGCATCATTTAAATATCTATATAGATAGATAGATTAGATAGATAGTACTTCAATAAAACTACTCTTCAAGGACCAAAAGTGCTGCAATGAAAATTTAACTTACTGCAGACTTACACTCTTTGCTCAAGTAAAATTCTCATTGATTTCGGTAGTGGTTTTATCTGAGTAGGGAGTGCAGAATTTGGCTACTAGTGTTCTGTCAAACAGAGTAAAGCTTATAGTATTTAAACTGTTACTGTTATGCTGTTGTTTAAGTTCTCAGTTAAAATATGTTTTTATCACTTTAACAACTAAAGTATTTTTCACTGCAGCTCAATTTTAAGATTCTGTTCAACCAAAAAAAATTCCTGAATCTTCTAGAAGACTGTGGGCCTTATCCAAAGGCCACTGAGATTAGTGAAAAGACTTTGGATTGGGTCCTTCATTTTTAGGGCTTCCAGAGTACAGCAGAGAAACATATATTTTTTTGAATTAAGCCTATTTCTGGCTTGTAAAATTTAGACTCCTTGCTTTCCACACTGTGCAAGCCTGCACAAAGATACACAGCTTGGTATTACAGTTTGTAGGTGTTAGCTTGGTCTCCTCATGTGCTTGAAGTGTAGAACATGAATGGTGATCTGAATATGGCTCTTAATTTTTCTTCAATGCATTAAATTAAAATATTTGCATATGGGAAAACAATGGTTTTATCTTTCACCCTGCTGTAGATCAGACCTCTTGTTATTTTGTTGTATATAATGTTATATAAAGTGTAGCCAAAGGAAGTAAGAATAGATTTCTAGTCATTTGAATTTTTGGAGAGAAGAGTAAGACTGCTGTAAATAGCTGTTTGATGTCTGTCTTTTCACAGTAGCACAATAGCTAATTCCTGGGGCCTCTGACCTTTTAGTGTCCTGTAACAGAGTATTTGCATTAATCTGTTGCTTATCTGTCACCTACCACATTTGATATTTCCAGCCTCTGCTTTCAATTATCAGTCATTAGAGGCAGGACTGGGTAACTTCAGGAGAAAACTCCTGGAACCTTTGGCCTGTTTTGTCAGATAACCACAAGTATTTACTGTAGATAAACTATCATTTCATTGTATTCAAGATGTAAACGAATGTAGTTTGTAGTATATCAGCTTACTGTAACCTCTCTCACCTTGAGGTAGTTAAAACTGACTAGTTTACTTTAGTGCTTGTGCAAAGAATTCAAACAGTGAAATTTAGTGAGATTAGGATAAGTGACCTGTTACAGTCACATGCTCTATAAGCCCCATATTTTGCCTGTGCAAGTATATTTAACAGTGAAACCGTGACAATAAGCTAAGTAGTAAAATATCACAGCTTTAATATGGGTTGATCACATTTATAACATGCAACCAGAGTAAAGTCCAGACTACTAACATATACAGGTGGTGCTTTAACTGGGCCAATTTCACAAAGCTAAAAGCAATTATGAGGCAGATCAACTGGGAGGAAGAATTTAATCAGAACATTGTGAATTATAATTAGGAATCATTTTAAGACCACCTTATTAAATGACAAAAACCACAATCCCCCATTCTGTACTGCTTAAGAAACAGATCTGGTTTACAGGGGATCTGAAGGCAGCTATTAAAAATAATGTATTATATAAAATAAATGGAAGAAAGGGGAAGTTGATAGTAATGAATATAAATCAGAAGTTATCAATTTTCTACAATTCCTAACAGAAGCAAAGGGACATAAGAAATATATGGCCAGCACAGTTAAGGGCTATAAAAAGCAGGTTTTTTTTTTTTAAAAAGAGGATTGGGAACAAAAAGAATCCTGACAATGGGCATTGATCCATTATTAGATGTAAATGGTAGAATTATCAATAATAATGCAGAGAAGAGAGAAGTGTTCAGTCAATATTTATGTTCCATATTTGCGGAAGAAACAGATGATATCATCTAATCATAAGGTGATAGTCTTTCCATTCCTTGAGTATCTATGGAGGATTTTAAATAGAAGCTATGAAAGTTAGACATTGTTAAATTAGCAGGTCCAGACAACTTGCACACAAGAATTTTTAAAGAGCTAACTGAGAAACTAACTGGACTGTTAATGTGGATTGTCAATAAGTCTTGGAGCACTGTGGAAATTCCTGAAGAGTGGAACAAACCTAATTTTGTGTCAATTTTTAAAAGAATAAACATTATAACCTGGGTAGTTATAGGCCTGTCATCCTGACATAGAACCTGGGCAAGATAATGAAGTAGCTGATATGGGACTTGATTAATAAAAAAACAAGGAGGGTAATGTAATGAATGCAAATCAACATGGGTTTCTGGAAAAGAGATCCTTTCAAACTAACTTGATATAAAAGTAACATGGCACATATTAAATGGATTAAAATCTGGCTAATGGTTAGATCTCAAAATGTAATACGTAAATGGGAAATTGTCATTGAGCAGGTTTGTTTCCCATGAGGTCCTGTAGGGATTGTTTTTTAACTCCAAGCTATTCAACATTTTCATCAATGACCTAGTAGAAAACATAGTATCATCACTGTTAGTTTGCAGATGACACAAAATTTGGGTGAGGGTGGTAAATAATGAAGAGGACAGGTCACTGATTTAGAGCAATCTGGATCATTTGGTAAACTAGGCGCAAGCAAATTATATTTGTTTTAATATGGCTAAATATAAATGTATACATCTAGGAACAAAGAATGTAGACAATGCTTACAGGATGGGGGACTCTATCCTGGGAAGCAGTCACAAACAGTGACTCTGAAAAATATTTGGGGAGGGGGTTGGCAGATAATCATCTATACATGAGCTCCCATTTGGTCCTGGGATGTATAAACTGGAGAATCTTGAGTAGAGAGCTTATTTTATCTCAATATTTGTGCTGGTGGGACAGCTGCAGGAATACTGTGTCCCGTTCTGGTGCTCACAACTCAAGAAGGCTGTTGATAAATTTGAGACGGTTGAGAGAGGAGCCATGAGAATGATTAAAAGTTTATAAAACTAGTGATAGATTGAGTTCTTTGGTCTATTTTGTTAACCAAGAGTAGCTTAAGGGGTGACTTGATTACAGTCTTTAAGTATCTATAAGGGGAACAAATATTTAATAATGGGTTCATCAGTTTGGCAGAGAAAGGTATAACATGAGCCAGTGGCTGGAAGTTCAAGCTGTACAAATTCAGATGGAAATAAGGCATACCTTTTTCACAGTGATAGTAATTAACCATTGGAACATCTCACCAAGGCTTTTAGTGGATTCTCCATCACTGATAATGTTTAAATCAAGATTGGATGTCTTTCTAAAAGATCTGCTCAAGGAATTAGTTTGGAGAAGTGTGGCCTGTGTTATACAGGAGGTCAGACTAGATTGTTATAAAAACGGGTGTGAGCAGGAATAAAAATGTGACCACTTTTGATGGGGCATTTTCTATGCCCCTGCCACAGCCCATGGGGGGCGGGGGGAGAAAAAGCTGTCAGCTCCCTAGGGCCAGAGATGTTCTGTTCCCCTGCTCATTACTGTGGGGGGCATGACTCTGCTTGCCCCCACTTCTGAACGCCCCTGGTCATAATGGTCCCTTCTGGCCTTGGAATCTATGAAGACAAACTGGGATCTTGACCACAGTATTGCTTGTAAAAATCATCCTATAACAATATGTCTTTAATTTTTATTCAGTAGTTTAAGAAGGCTTGGATTTTACACACTTGTCGCAATTTACCAGCATGAATGAGAAATGTTTTTAAAGCTTGAAAGACACAAACTCTTATGTGAAATTAGTTATCCAATTAAATAGCCTGTGTAATATCCCATATTACACTGTACAAGAAATTGGAAGACGATTAGGAATGGCTTGCTTACCCATGGCCTCCCTCATGAACGTTTGGAAAAACTCTTGCATCTTGAAGCGTATCAAGAAGAAAATTGAAGCCTTTGAGATACAGTGCTGACAAAGACTCTCGGGTATCTCCTGGCTGGAAAAGAAGATGAATGCTTATGTTAGGAGCAGTTTTGGAGAGAAGCAGACCCAGTTGTCAGAAATCAGCAAGTGCAAATTTATGTACTTTGCACATCAGGCATAGCAATGGAAATAACCTTGAGAAAGTTACTGTGGAAGGGATGGTAGTAGGTCATCCTACTAGGGGATGACCAGTGAAGAGATGGATAGATGGTATGAGGTAGATCACTAGGAGGTCAGCTTCTGAGTGTGGAGAGCTAGCAATTGATCAAGAAGGCTTATGAAAATTCTGCTATGATGTCACCAATAGTCAGACATGAAGAATTTAATTTTACTTAGTGTATGTTGTCCCTTTGTGATAAAGTTGTTGTTAATGGTGCTTGGTATATTATATTTACTCAGACTTATTCTATACCTATTTAGAGATATATAGTTCAATTATAAACTATCAGGATATCATACTATATATATTTCCCCCCCCCAGTGGATCAAATTCTCTGCTAGTGAAAATTGGTGCAGTTCCATCGATATCAATGGAACTGCGTCAGTTTACTCCAGCAGAAAAATTAACCCAATATTTTTTCTTGAGATCAATGATGATCCATTTTATAAAGCAACTCTTAGATGTGGCTTTTGTCTTTTTTTCTTTTTGTAATTTACTTTAGTATGAATGCATTATGACACTGAATGTTTCATTGGCCATATTGATGGGCTGGCAAAAAAAGGTTCTTCGCCATCTACTCAGTAATTTCTTGTTAATATCCCCCTGAGCTGGTGCTGAACCAGTGCCCCAATGTAATGTTAAACATGTAAGTTGGAAGTTCTGTTTTTAAGTTGAGACTTGAAACCTAGGTCCTGGCCAATTGTAACAACTTAAGATCTCTTCTGACCTTTTATAATAGCATTTGCTCTGATGTTCTAGTCAAATTCCAGTTTGAGTAATTATATTCCATTTATTTAAGTTCCCCTTCTAATTCAAATGGTTAAGATATATTTCCTCACTTCCTGTTATTAACTGTTGCATAGTATTGCTGTACTTCATTAAATAGCGGTTGTGATCCATCCCTGTGATGGCTGCATTTCAGCTAGTGAACTGGTGTGTGTGTGTGTGTGTGTGCATATGAAAATTGGAGGAGTAAATATTTAAGGTTGCTTACGTGTTTCCTTTATAAGAACCTGTTTTTCAGAGTCATAACTTTCAGAAACTTCCACCTATGAAGCTAAAATCTTTTTGTCATGGGACCAGATCCTGGACGACACCATGGCTTCCTTTGTGCCACTTTAGCATGCAAAAGGACTTGAAAGCTGCCCTGAATGGACAGAAAAGGATTTCCTTGGCAGAAGGGAATCCCTTACTAATATAGAGTTAATGTAGGGGTGTGTGGTTTGTAATACAGATTCTATTGTATTACCTTCTCTACTAAGAAGTTTTATTTCAATGGATTATATGGACTCCCTTAGAAAGAATGTTACTCCCCCACTTCTACGACCTAATCTGACCTCCTTTATGGTTCATAGATAGCTATTAGTACATCATATTGTTTGTTTTTTTTAAAAAATCCATTATGTGTCAGTAATGCCTATTTCAAAATCTTCTTTGATTGCCAGGCATTCTAGTTTACCGATGTTTGCTTTTAAGGTTCTCATCTTGGTATACTGAAATGTACAGCGTGAAATCCCAACCCCACTGAAGTCAGTGGGAGTTTATCCATCGACTTCAGTAGAGCCAGGATTTCACCTATGGCTTTTATTTTTATTCAATTCTTTATTTGGACAGTCAGTTATTTTTCTGGAATTTACCTCTGTTTTTTCAACTTGTCTGACTGTAATTTCTGTCCTGTCCAGTTGAAGATCAGGACTAAAGGAATGCACTAGAACAACAGAGGTGTGTGTGTGTGTGTGTGTGTGTGTGTGTGTGTGTGTGTGTGTGTGTTCCATATTGCAGCAGTGCCTTTTCTTTGAAATAATATAAATAGATAAGTAAAATGCGTGTTAGCCCTATTTAATACATTTAATTTTGTTTAATTCAACAGCAAATGCTAAGTATTCATTCAGCAGTTGTGTGTACTTCTAGGAGAGTACTATCAATGCTGTAATACGGTGTGTTGTAAATACTGATCCTATTTGTGTCCGAGTTATGACATGGGGGATACTTACTGTTTCCATACAAATGTTATTAATTTGAATTTACTGCTAAGTAGATAGACATGAAAACCAGACCAGTAATCCTGGGATTTGAAATCCCCATTTGGGACCTAATTCTGCAACCAGTGAGTAGCACTTACCCACGTGAGAACTCCCACTGAACTCCCTCAATAAGTACTAATCAAAGGGTTGCAGAATTGGGCCTTGAATTAATTCTACTTTTAAAATATTTTTAAAATGAAAACTGTTGGCACATTCTGCTCCCAAGTACTCTTCAAATTCTCAGTTATGACATTAATAATTTATAGCAAGATCTTCACTCTATTAAAAAACAAAAACAAACCAAAAGCATCCCTGAACAATTCATTGTGATTGCATGTGCTAACTCATGCTGTACTCCGTCTCAGTAATGAAAGCTTTAATGTGTATTTTAAAAAACTTTTTGTTGAGGCACAGTTACAATAAAATGTTAACATACTACATCATACATTACTTATTACTTATTCAGGATCAGGTTAATATTCCAAGAACCTGGCTAAAGTTTCTAGCTTGTTGGCTGGGGTGTCCTCCTCCTCTGAGTGTGCTAAAAAAGTTGACAAAATTTCTAAATTCTGATGCTCTTTTTAACACTTCTCTTGTGTATGTACTTGGTGTGATTGCTTTTCCATTACAAGGATAGGCCATATTTTTCTATACAGTAATTCCACTCAAAGGGTCCACTTTTCCAAGAATGTGCAGTACAAAGTCTAGCTGCGAACAATAAAACAGAAATTGATTTGTCGTCGTGTTTAAAATATAGATCCTTTATTGGTGCATTAAGTAAGCCAGTCAGGGGATCTCATTTCTTTAAAAACTGGTCTGATATCAATATATATCTTGCTGTTTAGGAGCTAGTGATGGAGGTAATAAATAGACTGTATCCTGTTTCTCTTCAGTGGCAGCCCATTTATCTTTGGCTGCAGAGCGGCTAGTTTACATGCTTCTGCCTCTTTTCTGTCTTGACTTTCTGTCTTACATGGAACAACATTTTGGATCCTTACAGTCAAAATGTGCATTTGGGCTACCTAACTCCTTGAGTTTGTTTAGAGAGGAGTTTTATGGTTCTTTGTCAGTCAAGAGAAATTTCATCTTCACTGAAGTAAATATACTTTCTTATAGATAATATAGTCTGTGCAGTATGTTATACATACTGACAAAGCAAAACTTGTCAACAGATCTGCACATTTAAAGTATTATATATTAATTAAATCCATTTCCAGTTATGTTTTAAAAGACTAAATAATAGGTGCATACTTAGGGCCTGGCATTGAGAGTTGACAGAGATGCTTTAAATACAGTTCTGAAAATAATTTCAAAGTTTTTGGAAGGACAACTTTTACGTCTGTGTCCTTAACTATGCACTGTCAAAATCTAGCTCTATTTTCCTTTCCTTTCCTTTTTTAATGTAGAGTGCTTCAGGGCCAAAATTGTTACTACCTTGGATCAGTGGAATGAAAATAGTAGATCTGAAAGTAGGAGAAGGGGTTGTGTGGGAAAAGAGTGTAGTGGGGCTGAGTGAGACTCAGTTTGTCAGCTCATCCCAGCTGAACTGAAGCTCTGAACCCTTTGGATTTCTCCCATCACTAGTAGACACACACTAACTCTTGATGAAACAGATGAATGGATCTGAACTCTCGACTCTGGACTTCCCAAATCTAGTAAGGTACAGAGCCCTAATGCAGTTGGGGATCTACCACGGATTACCCCATAGGCATAAAAATGACAGGTGATCTTGTTTTTCATACATGTAAAATCACATTGAGTAATTGTGTGGGCTTCTTCGATGCATCAAAACAAATATTCTGCAAAGCTGTCCTCTCATACTACTGGGCCAGAACCTCAGCTAGTGTAAATTAGCATAATTCTGGTGATATTAATGGAGTTGTGCTGATTTACCTCAGCTGAAGATCTGGCCCTCTGTTCTTAAAATACTGTGGAATCCTGATTAACTAGTTTTGAGGTTAGATTTTAGCTCCTGGTGGAACTTTGCTGCAAATAAAGAAGCATCAGAAACGATACATAAACAAAAACGTAGCAGAAAATTAATATATATGTGTGGAGGGGACTTCTTATACTAGGAGTGTTGCTTCATTTTGCAGTTTGGGTGCCAGAACCACTTAGCTCTGACTTGTGGTTCTCGTGCTCATACCATTGACAAGAGGACACTTTTATGCCATAAGATGACAGCATGTGTTAATTTATATGATGTAGTTTCTTCTTAAATATGTAGCAATTATGGTGCACTTAACACTGTTCCAAAATTTATTGCCTCAGACAGAAGTAGTCAGCTTTCCCTGTTTTCTTTCCCGATTATTACTTAGTCATGTACACCAAGATCATTTATGTCTCTCAAATAATTTCTGCTGTACATGTAACTAAACCCAAGTATCAAATCCTTCTGCAACTTTCATTTTGTCTATATTTCTAGTTGCTTTACACCATGACTTCTTTCAGTTTTCTTGATATTCTTTCCACTCTGACTTCTGGAATTTGTAAAAAACCACAGAGGGTTTTTCCTCTTGAACTGAAGACCATTTGGCTTGTGGAGTTTCCTTTAACTGGAAGTATGTCTGGATTTGTGGCTTTATTATTTGCACAGTTTTATATCATCCAGTTTGTTGGGATTTTTTTTAAACAGTGAATGCACAGTTAATCATTGGATTGGTATACACATTTCACTCCTTTTAATTTAATTTAATCTTTTTTCATAGTTGAAAGAGACAAGGACTTTTCTCATCAAAGAAGGCACTACAAAGAGTTTCGATTTGACCTGACTCAAATCCCACATGGAGAAGCAGTGACAGCAGCTGAATTCCGGATTTACAAGGACCGAAGCTACAATCGGTTTGAGAATGAAACAATTAAGATTAGCATATATCAGATCATCAAGGAATACCCAAACAGGTACTTTTTTTTTTTTTTTAAAAAGTCCTCATGTTAGCATTCTCTCAAATGGAGAAGTGATAACTGGACATCTTTCACAAATTCATCTGCATCTGGACATCTGCAAGATATTGTCACCATCAGTTAATTTAACAGGCTGTTAATTCCTGGGAAACAACAGAAATTCAGCTAAAAAAATATCTTGTACAAAATGTCTTCAGTGTTGGCAGAGGTTTTTCCAGCCTGATTACCTAATCTGTGCACACATACACATATACACTCTCCATGTTTCTGTGTGCAGATGGGTTAAGTTAACTGTTCTGGATGAGCAAATGTCAGAATCGCATGCCCAATTTAAGTGGTCAATGTTAAAAAAATTACCTTCATTGAAATATGGATACCACAAGCATTTAACTACTATATATTATGCAGTTCAGCTTCATTTATTTTTGTCAAAGCAAGAGCTGTATTGATTTTTTTAAAAAATGTTATTTATTTTTTAAATACTGCCAAGGACTGATATGTGTTTCTGTGAGTGAGTTAGGCAGGGTAGTTGTGGCCGTGTCAGTCCCAGGATATTAGAGAGACAAGGTGGGTGTGGTAATATCTCTTACTGGACCAGCTTCTGTTGGTAAGAGAGAGAGATACACATTTGCTCCATGGGGCTTACCATATGTTAAAGTTTAATGCAAATATAGCATTACAAGTGGACAAAGCAATAATCTTTGAGTGGAAGTTTACAGAAAGCTCTATAGGACAGATTGTCAAGTGTGTCCAGCACCTAAATAATCAATCTGATTTTCAGAGGAGCTCAGCGCCCAGAAGTGCTCATTAAAACCTAGCAGCAAGCCCAATCCTGGGTTCTCCCTTTCCTACTACTAACCCTGAAAATAGTCCTTCAAAATGATGTAGAGAATCTCCTGCTTAAATATATGGGTCCAAATAGTCAAAAGATCTCAGAACTTGGCTTCCATGGAAATTCTTCCTTTTGAGAATCTGGCCACTTCTTTAGGTGCCTACATGGGAACCGCTGGATTTTAAGCTGTTTTGAAAATCTGGCCCTACATGTTTTAGCACAGGGGCAGGCAAACGTTTTGGCCTGAGGGCCATGTCAGGTTTCGGAAATTTTATGGAGGGCCGGTTAGGGGAGGCTGTGACTCCCCAAACAGCCAGGTGTGGCCTGGCCCCGCCCCCTATCCAACCCCCCCTGCTTCCTGCCCCCTGACGGCCCCCTGGACTCCTGCCCCATCCAACCCCCCCATTCCCTGATGGTCCCCCTGGAACCACTGCCCCATCTACCCCACCCGCTCCCTGTCCCCTGTCAGCCCCCAGAACCCCTGCCCCCTACTGCCGCCTGCTGCCCCATCCAACCCCTCCTCTCGTTCCTGACTGCCCCCCCCCCCAGAACCCCTGCCCCCTACTGCCGCCTGCTGCCCCATCCAACCCCTCCTCTCGTTCCTGATTGCCCCCCCCCGGGACCCCTGCCCCATCCAACCACCCCTTCTCCCTGTCCCCTGATTGCCCCCAGAACCCCTGCCCCCGACTGCCCCCCACCCCTCTCATCCAACCCCCCCTCTCCTTCCAGACTGCCCCCCTGGACCCCCTGCCCCCATTCAACTCCTGTTCCCTGCCCTCTGACTGCCCCGACCCCTATCCACATCCCTGCCCCCTGAACACCACCCCGAATTCCCCTGCCCTCTATCCAACCCTCCCTGCCCCCTTACCGCGCTGCCTGGAGCACCGGTGGCTGGCGGGGCCACGCCACCGCACAGCACAGAGCACCTGGTCAGGCCGGGCTCTGCGGCTGCATTGCCCCAGGAACTCGCAGCTTTGCTGCCCAGAGCATTGCGCCAGCGGCAGGGCAAGCTGAGGCTGCGGGGAAGGGGGAGCAGCGGGGGAGGGGCTGGGGCTAGCCTCCCGGGCCAGGAGCTCAGGGGCTGGGCAGGAGGGTCCCACGGGCCAGATGTGGCCCACGGGCTGTAGTTTGCCCACCTCTGTTTTAGCAGACTTCATACATCATCCAGAAGGGATGTTTTCAGGGTTAGTAGCAGGGAAAGGGAAATGTAAACCCAAAATTGGATTTCATTTTACAAAACGAAGGAATATTGTTAAAATGAGAATCTTATTCAGAATATTACTCACCACAGAAAATGGTCACCAGTAACCAGAATATTGCCTCTATAGATCTGCAGAGCAGGAGCTGATTTCCTGGGCATGCACGTTGCAAAACAATTCAAAAGAACTGTGACAACAGGTTCTAAAAAGGTACTGTGAGGAGGAGGGGAACCTGAGGCGACACAAATAGATATCTTTAAATAGATATAAATGAAGGTGTAAATGAAACAGGGTCTTCACTATAAATGCAAAAGACTGATAAAGAAGTCCAAGTCCAAAGTCAGCTCCGCTGTCATTTGCTTGTGGTGAGGTCTGAAACCTGCACAGCTTGTTGGATTCCCAGCTGCCAAATAGCAGTGGTTGCCAAGAATGTGTTTATTATTTGTGCTTGGCAAGGAAGTTCTTTGTTTTGGTTTGCAGACCTGATTACAGTTATTCATGGGTCTGTCACCTCTGGGTTGTACTCTATACGTGGGCTACATGGGAATCATTCAGAAGCTGCAGTTGGCTGCAGCATTCTGCAACTGCTTAGTAAGCAATAGTTACTTGGGGCTATCAGTTAGCTCCTGAGTGAAACCAAACATTAGTTTTGACATTAAAAACCCTACATGGTTTTGGTCCTGGCCACCTCCCATAGTGGTCCTGAGGTGGCCTGGGACAGATCTGCCCCAGGATTCAGGGGCTTACAAAGGTGACTTTGTGCACCTTTATCCTGCCCAACTCTTGCAAGCAGAGAGCAGGTCAGCTGGCCATTGGGAATCAGGAGCTGCACATCCATTCTGTCCAGGGCTGCCTCTGCTGAGATTCTCAACTGTGCTGTATTTTCTGTTGTGGACAGTTGACCACTAGGGACTGGACTGAAGCCACCAAACACACTATGCTTAGACACACAATAGTCTTTCTCATGGTAAAATCTATCAGTTACTACCAGAGTATGTTGTGGTGGAGGCAATTTTTTCCCTGAATTTTGTAACCAGATGTTCACTGTTTTGTTCAATGTTTTCTTTCAGGCTACTTCATCCCACTTCACGTTTTCATTACATGTGGTAGGCTACCTTTTGCATAGAAAATATGAAAATTTTCATTTTGAATCTGAATTTTGAAGCTGCCTATCATTCAGAATGTCCCCATGTTTGCTTTTCATTGGATAAAAGTAGAATATCCACAAAATGTGGTGCATTTTGGGTGAAATGGGCCCAAATTAAGGATCACATCCTGGCCCCAGTTAAATTAATGGCAAAACTCCTACTGATTTCATGGTGGGCAGTACTTCACCTTGAGTTTGTAACAAAATGTGAAAAAAATCAAATTTTTGTTGCAAATGTTTTGAAGTTTTGTAGTAAGTTACTATTCACCTGGGCTAGATTCTTTGCAGTGATCCAGAAGTGAAACTCTCTATATTTTATCACATTCCCTTGAGCTATCATTTCTTGTTTTCTGTAGTTCCCTAAAATGAATAACTTGTCCATATGTAAAGCCAAGGAGGAAGAATAATCCCTATGTTACAGCCAGTTACACTACCTGATCCTGTTGCATGAAGAAGGAAGAACCAAAAGATCGAAGTACCAATGCCAAAGAGTAGCCAAGTTCATGTCAGCTCCAGCAGTGCAAGTCATATTGGCCACCTCAGAGATCCTTAGTTGGGCAAAACTCCCTTTGGGGATTTTGTCTCTAATAAGGAGTTGAGGAGTAGACTCATTATTAGTAGGGGCGGCTCTAGGCAGCAGCAAAGCAAGCAGGTGCTTGGGGCAGCCCATTTGCAGGGGCAGCAGGGATCCAGCATGGGAGCTGAGAACCAACAGGGGGCCCTGGGAGCTGTAGTTCCTTGGTTAGCTCCCTGCCTATACACCCAGCCCTGGAGCAGGGAAAGAACTACATTTCCCAGCATTCCCTTGGCCACTACCAACAGGAAAGAGGAGGTGGGAGTGAGGAAGCTGAGACCTCATGCTGCAGCCTGCTTTGAATGGAGAGCTGCACTGTGAGTAGGGATACCATATTTTAACATTCAAAAAATAGGACACTCCATGGGGAGGGAGGGTAGCCCCACCCTGCCACCATCCACTCCCTCCGACTACCCCCCACAGAAACCCCAACCCATCCAACCCCCCTGCTCCCTGTCCCCTGATCATCCCCTCCCGGGACTCATAGACTCATAGACTTTAAGGTCAGAAGGGACCAATATGGTCATCTAGTCTGACCTCCCGCATGATGCAGGCCACAAAAGCTGACCCACCCACAACAGAATCTTCCAGCCTGCGACCCCTGCCCTATGCTGCGGAGGAAGGCGAAAAACCTCCAGGGCCTCTGCCAATCTACCCTGGAGGAAAATTCCTTCCCGACCCCAAATATGGCGATCAGTAGAACCCCGAGCATACAGGCAAGATTCTACAGCCGGACCCTCATTTTACCCGTGATGGCACGTTAATGCCTAATTGACTAAAATCACGTTATCTCATCAAACCATTCCCTCCATAAACTTATCAAGTCTAATCTTGAAGCCAGAGAGGTCTTTCGCCCCCACCGTTTCCCTCGGAAGGCTGTTCCAAAATTTCACCCCTCTGACGGTTAGAAACCTTCGTCTAATTTCAAGCCTAAACTTCCCCACGGCCAGTTTATATCCATTCGTTCTCGTGTCCACATTACTACTGAGCTGAAATAATTCCTCTCCCTCCTTGGTATTAATCCCTTTGATATATTTAAAGAGAGCAATCATATTCCCCCTCAGCCTTCTTTTGGTTAGGCTAAACAAACCTGCCCCAACTGCCCCCCAGGACCCCACCTCCTATCTAAGCCCCACTGGTCCTTGTCCCCTGATTGCCCCCTCCCGGGACCCCACCCCCATCTAAGCCTCCCTTCTCCTTGTCCCCAACTGCCCCCTCCTGAGACCCCCCCCTCAACATCCCCCCTAGAACCCTACCCCCTACCTGTCCCTTGACAAACCCCTGGGACTGCCCCCCCCCAAACCCCTGATCCATCTAACCCCCCCTTCTCCTTGTCCCTTGACTGCCCCCCCCGGAACCTCCACCCCTTCTCCAACCCCCCCAGCCGCCTTACCGTGCCACTCAGACCAGCATGTCTGGCTTCGCGCAGCACCAGACACGCTGCTGCATACATGCTGCCGTGCTCCCCTGCGGAGCCACAGCCCCCCCCAGCACCTGCTTTCCAGATTTGAACACCTCAAAATTTAGGAGTGCTCAAGCTCAGTTTGGGCAGCTGTTACTTCATTTCTCCCAAATCAAATATACTGATCCACTGTAACTTACTGTAGAAAAAATAGGATAAAATTGAGCAAGAAATGCTTCCCAGTGGTTATTAGGACTGGAATTGCTATTTTCAACAGCCATTGCCTTTTGTTTGTTTGTTTTGTTTGTTTGTTTAAAAGGAAGACAGTGATATTGCATTGGCAAATTCCCCATAGAAAGAAAGAGTGGAACAAAAGAATAATAAAGGCACCTCAACTTTTCCTCATTTATGTAGGACAGTCTTATAATATGCATCCAGATATCCTCCAATCACACAAGCTGAAAATTGTTCCACTTTACTGCAGTTCTGTAACCATATGGGAACCAATCCTGTCTGTGTTCTGTGCACATCCAAAATTCCTGCTGAATGACCCGCCCTGGGAGCGAGTTACCAGTGACCCAGGGCTGCGGCGGAAGGAGGGTGCAGGGCGGGGGGGGGGAGAGCCCAGGGCTGGGGCGGCAGGAGGTGTGTGTGTGGGGGCAATGGTGGGGGGGTAGGGGAGAGCTCAGAGCTGGGGCGGCAGGGTGTGTGTGTGGGGGAGAGCCCAGGGCTGGGGCAGCAGGGGGGTGCGGGTGGGGGGGTGAGAGCCCAGGGCTGGGGCGGCAGGGGGGTGCGGGTCGGGGGGGGAGAGCCCAGGGCGGGGGGTGCGGGTGGTGGGGGAGAGCCCAGGGTTGGGGCAGCAGGGGGGTGAGGCGAGGAGCCCAGGGCTGGGATGGGGGGCAGCCAAAATTTTTTTTGCTTGGGGCGGCAAAAAACCTAGAGCCGGCCCTGATTATTAGGGGCTTGTTGTATAAGAATGTTCAGCTCCAATTGGCTTTTTCATGGATACATCTGAGGGCATATTTGGAATCTTTCTCGTACAAGTCAAAAACATAGCAGTCAGCAGCTTTGTGAATCAATAAGGGAGAATAACTAAGAGAGGGAGTGCAAATCCAAAGGTTTCTAACTCCTTAGGCATGTCCACACTACAGCCCTAAGTCGACCTATGTTAGGTCAACTTACAGCCACCGCAGTAATTACTGATGTCCACACTACCCACCTTCTGTGGGTGGTGCACATCCTCACCAGGAGTGCTTCCACCAACTGAAGAGGAGCAGTGTGTGTGGGGCTGAAAGCCAGGGCTTGAGCTCTGGGAAGCTCCACATGGGGAGCCCAGCTTGTCCCCCCACCCTCCGCCCCGCAGCTTTCACCTCCCCACTCCTGCCTGGGCTTCACAATTCCCTGCTCCCAGCCCAGGGGCAGCTGAACTCTGGCTGCCTGGCTTTCTTGTCAATTTCATGGTTCCAGCATGGAGCCCTGAAATTGACAAGGCAGCCAACAGCCAATGTAAGTAAGGCAGTGTCCACACAGACACTGTGATGCCCTAACTACACCAACATAAGCATATGCCTCTCCTGGAGGTGAAGTTATGTTGATGTAGTAGGGCACTTACATCAGTAGGACAAGGCTGTAGTGTGAACACTGACATAATTGTGTAGTGTAGACCAGGTCCCTTGAAAAGGGGTCTCCTGCAAAAATGACAGATCTGGACTAAAGGCTAATTTGAATCTTAAAGAAAATGATGTTTAACAGACATTATCACATGGACTCCTTGGTGGGGAGTGTGCATGAAACTACCAGTTCTGTTATCATTGTAAAGTTGTTTCAAATGTCTTTTAAATATTTATTACAAAATCCTGAGTTTTGTAAACATTTTTTCCTGTTTGTGTTTAATATTTTAAGTAATTTGTTCTTGAAGAGAATAGTAAACATTAAAACAGTCAATTTTTAAAAATCTCATATTTTTGCTCCAAAATAGAATTACAGAATTGTCATCTTTGTGTACATTTGTTACTAAGTGATATAAAAATATTTATAAATAACCATCTTAAAAGGCCATCCCGTTTACAGCTAGATGTTTAACTTTTAAAGTTCTGATTAAAACTGCTTATTAGAGGAAAATTAGGCATTTAAGACCCCAGAGAATACCTTTTATGAGCTTGTGGTACGCTGTTAATGTGTTCAGTGCTTGAGTAGCAGGTCAGGGTCTCGTGAATTGTAGAATTGTTTTCATGTTAGTTATACCCAGAGGAAGCAGTACGTTTTCTTCTTGTGTGGTCATTAACACATTTCTGCTATAATCAAATAGATAGGAGCACAGCAGGAGAATGTCATCACAAGCATTATAATTTAACAAAGAAAAGGGGGAGCATTGGCAAAATGTGATTGATCTTGTTTTAATAAAAAAGCCAGTCTCCTCTCCATAGGTCACCTTTTATTAGCCCTGATCCTGCAAATACTTATGCACTTGTATACTGTAGTCTCTTGGGGGGTCTGTTGGCCTGATTGTTAGAGAATCCGAACCCTTGCAGCTCCCATTGACTATTATGAGAGCTGTAGGTGCGCAATATCTCTCAAAATCTTGTCTGTAAAATTACTCTCATCTGTATAAATTTGCAGAATCAGAGCCTATGTCTGCATTTAAAACTGACAGTTTAGACATGCCAGTTCCACCCATCATGTCACTGTGATGCCCATCTGCACAGCTGCTGGCTGAAGTATCATTTACTCAAGGCCACCATAATTTTTAACCTGTTTGTTTAGTATTTTATAAGCTTGTTGTCACTTTGTATTTCTTTAACATATAATCTTGGTGTGTGCAGTTAGTATAATTTTTAGAAAAGAATGGATTAAGTCTGACTTGAATCATTTACCATTAATTCGGACAGAAATAATTTTGAATCAGATACTTTACTTACTAAAAGATTTCTGAGGTTACAAATGCTTGCTCACCATGGCAAATAGTGGTAAGAATATTTAACTTGAACTTGCGTGCTGCTTTAAGAAAAACAAATGGATACAGATATTATTATTATTTTATTTATTTATTTGTAGTACAGTTGTGCCCAGGAAGCCCCAATCATGGATCAGGGCTTATTGTGCTAGGTACTGTACAAACACAAAGAGATGATCCACATCAAACATTTAGGGAATGTCTACACTGCAATCCTGACTGACTCCCAGCTTTTGTGCACACTTCTGCTAGCTCTCATCTGAGCTAGCATGCTAAAAATAGTAGTGTAGCCATGGTAGCACAGGCAGCAGCAGCAATGGCACATGTCTCCGATATGACTGCCTTGTACAGATAACTGGACGTGGTCAGGTTTTCCCCACTCCCTGAGAAAGGAACCACCAAGGACTCTGTTATAGGCAGTCTCTTTCCAGGGGAAACAGCTAAAATACCCTGTGTCACAGCAAAGGAAGACCAAAAAACGGTGCCTCATTATTCATATGGGCTCTGGCAGATCACTTTCAGGAGAGCAGATAAACACAAGAAACAATGACTTTGCTATTGCCCTAACTTTCTGCTGTTTGTTTTTAAAATAGGGATGCAGAACTGTTCCTGCTGGACACAAGGAAGACTCAAGCTTTTAATGTGGGCTGGCTTGTATTTGATATCACTGTGACCAGCAATCATTGGGTGATTAATCCACAGAACAATTTAGGCTTGCAACTCTGTGTTGAAACCGGGGATGGTAAGTTACAGTTTATACCACATTTTATATGCTTGGGGTGTGGCCTGCAAGCCTCCTGTGTGCAGGACCGATTTGAACTGCAATGGTTAAAAGTTGTATTCGCTGTTGGTTGGCAGGATGAGACTGCTAACTTGCCTTGTCACCTCCACAACATGTTCTCAGTGTAATAGAGTATGGTGACTTTACAAACTGGAGTGAACCTGATTACGCCTAATGAACACTTAGGTTAGGTAAGATTTATTGTATGGGACTGCCACTGATGATTACCCATAAGATGACAGGGACAAGATGGGTGAGGTAATATCTTTCATTGGAACAATTTCTGCTGGTGAAAGAGACAAACTTTTTGAGCTATACAGAACTCTTCTTCAGGTCTGCAACACTGAGGATACCCATAAGATGAACATTCATAGAGTTTAGATGGGCCCTTCTTAAAAAAAAAAGAAAAAAGAAAAAAAAAAAAGTCTTGCCCTAGGTAGCACATGGCTTCATTTTTCATCCAAGACAAATTATCGCAACAGTCCTCTATTGAAAATGATGATTTTTCAGGGCCCATAGCTCCTGCCCATGCTACCTCCAGAGCCCTGGCCTTGGCTAAACTACCCAGAGTCCTCTCCACTAGAACCACCACTGAGCTGCCTCCTCTAGAGAACGATGAGGAGGAAGAAAGAACTGGGTTGGACATTTTTTCTTTCCTGTGAGAATTTTTGAGATTTCAAAAAAAAAAAAAAAAAAAAAATTCCATCCTGAATTGGCACAAAAAGTTGAAATCTTAAAAAATTTCACAAACTGTTAAGTCAAAAACTTTTTCAGATTGGGTCAACTGATACATTTCAAACTTTTTAAAACATGACCTTTCTAAAAATATAGATAACTAAGATGTCGAAAGATCTGGTTTTCAAACCAAAATATGAAACTTTTATTTTGAAAATATATGTTTTGAATGGGGAGATTAGTTGAAACCTACCTTATCCTGCAAAATTCCTGATCAGTTGTAAAGTGAATACTTGGACTCTATGCAGTAACCTGGGATAAAATTCATACCACTTTCCCTCCACTAGCTTTAAGGCAAGGAATGGAGAAGGGAATAACCCCAGTACCCTGCTGAATAAAAAATCTGCCAGCTGACTAATGTAGTGACTTGTCTCTGCTCAACCAGACATTCATACCCCTGGCTATACTGGTCATTTAAAAGTATGTCTTCTAAACACAGCTGCATACAGTTTATGCGTAAATGAAAGTTTAGTTACAAAGAATATTCTAGAGAATTTAGCCACTACATACACATTATTAAAAACCAATTAAAAGTGAATATACTAGTAAACTGAGTTATTATATTATCTCTGAAATGGTTTAACTAGCCCATACTCCACAAAAAGTCTTCCAAATTAAATTCTTGCCCTGTCAGTTTAGTATTTGTGTCGGAGGTCAGGTGATCTATGGTGTCAGTTAATCTGAACATTAGCTGACATGATGTTAATAAGGACCAGAAGAAATTCTGGGGTCAGGATTGATATTTTTCTTTTTTCCTATGTCTAGGCAGCACTTTCTCACTGTTAATGATTTGGATTCAGAAATTGCATTTCTCATTCATCAGTCTGTGAACATTCCCAGCTTTAGAAAGTTAGAAAGGCTCCTCAACTCCTTCTCTGATAGGTCCCCACCCAGGCCCTTGCCTTATGAAGATATTGCCCATTTTTATTCACAGATGTTAAGAGCTCCTTTTTGCTGAAGTTACTGTGGGGACAGATGTTTTCAATAAGTGAGACAATAATAAATAAATGAGGCTTCAACAGTTTTTCTGTCTTTTTTTTTTTTTAATCTGGCGCTGCATTTTAGTATATGGTTCTTGGGAGACTGCAAATCTTTGACAAAGTAGCTTGCATGCAGGATCATAAGCTAGCAAATGTTTGCTACTGAACATAGGCACATCGGTGGGAATATCCTTGGTAATAAGTATGCACCCATTAGTAAGTGTTAGTAGATCAGGCTGTTAGGTAATTAACACACATTGGTGCTTTCAAAGGGGGTAAATCACCATCTTAATTTTTCAAGAAAGCTATTGGTTTAAAATTACTCTCTTGCTGTTATGGAAAATGCCTGTGAACTCTTAACTGAAAAATTACTTTGTTTTCTTTCCACCAAAATGAGTTCTTTTTCAAAAACCATAATGCAGTGATCGGATAAAGTATCCTCCCACTATCATATTCTCTACTGACAGCTGGTGATTCTCAGCTAAATTCAGCTCTTGGTTACAGAAGTGGACTAAATCCAGAGTAGCTGCATCATCTTCTGACATGCAGCAAAGACATATGTCAACTCATTCAAGAAATTATATAAAATTAATAGGGTTGTCAAGAGATTAAAAAAATTAATCGCGTGATTAATCACTGTTAAACAATAATAGAATACCATTTATTTAAATATTTGTGGATGTTTTCTACATTTTCAACATAGAATACAAAGTGTACAATGCTCACTTTATATTTATTTTTGATTATAAATATTTGCACTGTAAAAAAACAAAAGAAATAGTATTTTTCAATTCACCTAATACAAATACTGTAATGCAATCTCTTCATCATGAAAGTTGAACTTACAAATGTAGAATTATGTATAAAAACCCTGAATCCTAAAATAAAACAATCTAAAATTTTAGAGCCTGCAAGTCTACTCAGTCCTATTTCTTGTTCAGCCAATCGCTCAGGCAAACAAATCTGTTTACGTTTGCAGGAGATAATACTGCCTGGTTCTTGTTTGCCTGACAGTGAGAACTGGCGTTCTCATGGCACTGTTGTAGACAGAATCGCACGATATTTACATGACAGATGCGCTAGAGATTCATATGTCCCTTCATGCTGCAACCACCGTTCCAGGGGACATGCATCCATGCTGATGACGGGTTCTGCTCGATAACTATCCAAAGCAGTGCAGACTGATGCATGCTCATTTTCATTATCTGAGTCAGACGCCACCAGCAGAAGGTTGGTTTTCTTTTTTGGTGGTTCGGGTTCTGTAGTTTCCACATCAGAGTGTTGTTCTTTTAAGACTTCTGAAAACATGCTCCACACCTTGTCCCTCTCAGATTTTGGATGGCACTTCAGATTCTTAAACCTTGGGTCGAGTGCTGTTGCTATCTTTAGAAATCTCACATTGGTACCTTCTTTGGGTTTTGTGAAATCTGCAGTGAAAGTGTCCTTAAAATGAACAACATGTGCTGGGTCATCATCTGAGACTTCTGTAACATGAAATATATGACAGAATGCGGATAAAACAGAGCAGGTGACATACAATTCTCCCCCAAGGAGTTCAGTCTCAAATTTAATTAATACATTAATTTTTTAACAAGTGCAATCAGCATGGAAGCATGTCCTTCTGGAATGGTGGCCGAAGTATAAAGGGGCATATGAATGTTTAGCATATCTGGCATGTAAATACCTTGCAATGCTGGCTACAAAAGTGCCATCCAAATGCCTGTTCTCACTTTCTGGTAATATTGTAAATAAGAAGAGGGCAGCATTATCTCCTGTAAATGCAAACAAGCTAGTTTCTCTTAGTGATTGGCTGAACAAGAAGTAGGACTGTGTGGACTTGTAGGCTCTGAAGTTTTACATTGTTTTGTTTTTGAGTGCAGTTATGTAACAAAAAAATCTACATTTGTAAATTGCACTTTCACACCAAAGAGATTGCACTACAGTACTTGCATGAGGTGAATTGAAAAATACTATTTATTTTGTTTATCGTTTTTACAGTGCAAATATTTGTAATAAAAATAATATACAATTTGATTTCAATTACAACACATTATACAATATATGTGAAAATGTAGAAGAACATCAAAAATATTTAATAAATTTCAATTGGTATTCTATTGTTTAACAGTGTGATTAAAACTGTGATTAATCGCAATTAATTTTTTTGAGTTAATCGTGTGAGTTAACTGCAATTAATTGACATCCCTAGAAATTAACAAATACATGATCATTCTCCTTGCAAAAATAATATGAAAAATAAAAATAGGTGATTTCCTGTCTGCCTCCCAAAAATTAATATTGCATTATTCCAACAATATATTTTTAATCCATAAATTACTATCCCTATTCATCAGCAATTGTTGTAAATCAATATAATCTCAGGATGCCTACCTACAAGGTGATATAGAGCAGAACACTGAAAAGCAGTATGTGTCCGAATTGTGGCGCTGCCTAAAACTATTGGTTGCTTGACACTTCCCATTATGAGACTCTGTTTTAGGTTGCTTATAACTTGCCAAACTTTAACCATTTGGGCTGAAATTTTCCATATGAAGTGTATGCTTGAGGCTGCATTTTTTTTTTTGAAAATTTCAGCAAAATTGGTTCAGCCCTTTGCTAGAAAGAGAAGTGGGGGAACCCACTTTGTTTTGCCGATGTTAAAAAAATGCTTACAGCTGTTTCATTGAGAAATTCCATGGTTTAGAGCTAGTGCTTGAAATTAGACAGAACGGTTGCCCTCATGTCAGGGATGTGCCTTTTGCTGTTCCATGGAATACCACCCAGATCTGGCTACATTATGAATCTCTAAAAAATCTCAGTTCATTCATTCTCTGCAGAGACTAGTTGGAGTTTGGCAGCTGAATTATCCAAAGATTCCATCTGCATTGAACATGGTCCAGCCCGGGGCAGCAAGGGCTGAGTAGGATTTTCCCTGCAATTGCAGCTCCTGGCTGCTGTGGAAAAAAATAGTATGTGATCATGTAATTAGATTTGTATTGGTAAATGTCAGGGCTGGTCGATGCAATAAGTCTACCCAAGTTACACTACTTCAGTTACATAAGTTGCGTAACTGAAGTCGACGTAACTTTGGTCAACTTATTGCGCTGTCTACACCACACTGTGTTGACAGGAGATGCTTTCCTGCTGACTTATCTTATGCTTCTTGGGAAGCTGGAGTACAGAAGTTGACGGGAGAGTGCTCTGCCACCGATTTAGCGGGTCTTCATCAGACCCTCTAAATCGAAACCACTGCATCAATCGTAGCAGTGCCAATCTAGCCGTAAGTAAAGACATGGCCTCAGTCAACGTTGATTTCACTGCACACACAGAAACTGACCAAAAATATTTCCATTGGTAATAATCAATATTTACAGATAGTCAAAGTAAGAAAAATTCTGCTTGAGAACTTATTACAGTTTGATTTAAGGATATTTCCTTTGTATATGTTGACAATATGTATTTTAACGGTTATACTGCATTAAATAATTATGGTCTTAACTCCTTCCCATCACCCCATAATTTCCCACAAGTGTGAAAATGTAAATTGGAAAAAATTGGAAAAATGTTTAAAAGTAAACATCGATATTATGTATCAAAATTATTTAAAAAATGAATTCTTCTTAGCCTAATCATAATGCATATTATCCAGGGGGTTAAATTAGGGTTGCACAGGCAACCTTAATACTGGCATTTCTTAACTTTTGAGTGGTTGGCTTTGCATTCTTAGGATATGTCTACACTGCAGTATAAGAACAGGGTTCGAACTCAGGCCCAAGCCTAACCCTCCAGCCGTCTACACACAAGTCATGCTTGAGACCAGGGCTTAGTCTCCATGGGGTGGAGGGTCTGAGACTGAGTGAAGCTGGGATCTAGGATTCAAGCTTTATTGCTTTGCGGTGTAGACTCAGGCCCACTAGAATCATACTCTGGGAGTCCACCAAAAGTGTTCCACAATACCATGGTCCGACTTTTTTTGTCTTCTGGACAGTCAAGTTCTGTGGACAGTCAAGTTTTCCCACACTACACCATGAATGAAGGACTAGAGTGACCACATTTTGGGAGGGTGGTAGGAAGTCTGGGATATGAGTGGTAGGTCTCGGATAATAATGCTGGAGTCCCAAGGTTCAACAATTCCTAACCTGGGGTTACGAATGAGTGTAGATGCTCAAGCCCTAGGTTAACAAACCCAGGGTCTGCTAACCCTGTGCTTACATTGCAGTGCAGACATACATTTAATGTTCTTTAAACATAGTTTTTTGGGTGGAATCATGGATATAAAATACAGTATTGGATATAAAACAGTATTCCTACTGCAGAATAAATTTTACCTGCTTTTTTTCAGGGGCTTCATGTAAATTCATCTTCTTTTAAAGAGTTAAATACTTACAAGTTAATATTCTTGAATACCTTATGGAAGGCATTCAGTACGAAAATTTGGAAAGAAAGAGGTGAACCAATTTGTTGGTACTAGCATCAAAATTCAGTAAATAATGAGAGATTGTATAGGTAGAAAGTAATCTTTTAACTTACACATTGAAGAAATTGTATAAGTACAGCTCATCTTTATATAGATATTACTCCTGTCTAGTTCCCCAAGTCAGATAACAGATAGGTAATTTTCTGCAAGTGCAAGTGCCACAGGCCGTTTTAAATTCTATGCCTGACTTGTCTGATTTTTGTGATGTTTTAGCTAAATGAAGATCTTTATTTTGAAAGGTAGTTCCCCTCTTTCCCCACTTTTTAAACTTTTCAGTTTATTCATGCCAGAAGAGTGCCCATCCATAGTGAGTAAAGATTTTGGTAAAGTTCTAGGAGAAAGTTATGCTGTGCTACTTCTTTAGTTTAGTAATTGGAAAATCATCCTTAGATACTCTTAGAATTTTGGGCTTAAGGTTTTCATTATTTTTGTTGAATTGCTTTTATTTCTGGAACCTATTATACTATAAACATAGACCACTGAATGACATGTTTGTGCACAGATGGAATATGTATTTTTACACGACTCAGTATGTGACAGATTCTGTTCCTCAGTCATCGAACCCCCTCTCCCCGCCTCCCATCTATTTTATATGTGCATATGGGGCTTGATCCAGGGACCATTCGACTCCATGGAAAGCCTGCCATTGACTTCAGGGGGCATTAGAACAGACCCCTGATCCCAGGGCCACCCAGAGGATACAGGGGGCCTGGGGCAAAGGAATTTCAGGGGCCCCTTCCATAAAAAAAAGTTGCAATACTATAGAATACTATATTCTCATGGGGGCCCCTGTGGGACCCGGGGCCTGGGGCAAATTGCCCCACTTGCCCCCACTCTGGGCGGCCCTGCCTGATTCTGCAGTCCTCAAGAAAAATTCCCTGTGACTTCAACTGGAGCTCTAAGTGAGTGAGGAATGCAGGACTGGGCTGTGCACTGGCAAAAGCAGAGATTTTAGGCCCTGCTTCTCAGTTAAGATCCATGGGTACAGAACATTGCATCCAACTGGAGTCCCAGTGACATAAATGGGATTCTGCTTGGGAGCTAGGGTCCATGCCAGGGGATCCAGATGCAAGATTGGGACCCAAAGTGATAAGCTCTTTGAGGACAAGACTGTATTTATTTGTATGTATTTCTATGGCACCTGCTCAATATGGCCCCAATCATGATCGAGCCTTCCAGATGCTACTGCAATACAATATTGATTAGTAATTATTTTCTCAGTGTGATTTGTAGAAGAATTTTCGGGGAATTAGAAAAATGGATATTTTTCTTGAGCCATCCCACTTGGTGAAGTCTGAAAAATAATGTTTACATTAAAAATCTAAATGATTACTATTTTAAAACAATAGTGCATTAAGAATAAGAAATGTCTGGTTATTGTAGTTCATATTTTTTTCCCTTGAAAATGCTGAAAACATACAAATGTTCACATGGCATTGTAATGTGTTGTTTTTTTTAAGATGTATTTAGTATCACAGCCATCCTTTGGTATGAAATGTAGCCATTTTTCTGTTAATGGGACATATATTGAATAGTAAAAATGAAGAGTTGCATAACACATATGGAAGCTGTCAACATATAATTTACCGTTTCCCTGGAGCTGTGGTAAATTAAGGATCATGTGGTTTTTTTTATTTTTTAAATGTCTGCATTTATCTCCTCAGTATTCTTCTTGCTGATTCCTCTGTGGTGTTTAAAATGAGGTGATCTCTTTCACATTGATACAAGTGGGGTACTAGATGAATTCCAACATATAATTTATGCAGATGCAGAAGCAATTTGAAAAACTTCATTTTATGCTTTTCCTGAATATCGAGCATGCACCCCATAGGCCTCTAAAAATGGTGTGAATGACTCAGCACCTTTTGTTTTCATGCCTAACATTTGTATAATTGGAAATTAGTGACAGTTTGCACATCATTTGTACTACAGGAACATAAGAACCCACGGTAGAGGAAAAAGTATCAGTATTTCTTTTGCTGTCATGTTTTTCACTCAGAGAGAACTCAACACGTTCTCTCCTAAACACAAAGGAGAAAGAAGATGTAGCTCTGTAACATCAAGGACAGAAAATCCACAGAGAGAGCAGACTGCAGACACACACATCTCAGCTCAGCTTCAAGGAGAGCTTTCAGACCCTGCACTTTCCATACAGCTTTCTATGCCCATGCTGCTCTTGGCTCTTTCTCCTGTTGCTGAGCATTATGGGGTTAGAATCTCAGAGCAACCTTGAAAGAGTTAAAGCTGCTTCTAGCAGCATTTATTATTGTGAAGATTCCCCTTGGAATTATGTCAGTGTTTGAAATGTGCATGCTGTGTGGAGTAGCTGCCCCAAGTCTGCCTCCATTACCTAGACTGGGTCCAGGGAAGCTCAACTTGGAGTGATGTGCTCTCTCTCCTCTCCCCCAGATTTGAGGTAGCTCCTGCGCCATGTGCTGCCCACAGAGGGGGAGATTGGCCACTTGTGCCATGTGCTGGGTTTCGGGGATGGTTGGAGCCTGGCCTGCCTCTTTCTCTTTCACCCCCTCCCACCCCATCAGCCTCCATTTCTTACCACCTGGGAATTGGGGGAGATCCTGCCTCCTATAGTGCCTCAAGGGTGGGAGAACTCAAGGGGCCACTGGGACCACATGCTGCGTTGGGGCTGGCCAGCTTCCGTGCAACATCTGGTGGCGATGGAGGTGATGCTTTCATGGCGGCATGAGCCTGGCCTTTGAATGTTCCATGATTTTGGCGGGCTGCCAAAGTTTTCCTCAGGCATGCAAGTCAGAGAGAGCATTACTTGTACTTTTACTTGTATTTTACTTGTACTTTTGTTTGTATTTTTAATTTATGTCTCAGCCAAATTTGAGTGGAATTTCATGGGACAAAGAAAAGGCATTTTATAGAGCAAGTGGATCCTCCCAATGGAGAATACCAAAGGTCTGCTGCAAACAATTTAGGTGTGAGAGCTTCTCAGAGAAAAATGGTTGCAAGAATGCTTTCTAATGGAAAATCTTAGGCAACCTAAATATATGAATACCTACTTGCTCCCCCTATAATTATTATTCTGGTAATGCTTGAAGGCTAGATTGAGGATCAGGGCCACATTGTACTGGGTGTCCCTTACACTTAGAGTTCCCCCTGTCTCCTTGTGTGTCAGTGAACAACCCCCTTCCTTTTAGATCCTTTCTTCATTTTTTTCCTCCATGAGGCCCATCAATATTAATCCACCAAGTATGGAGCATTTGTATTATATATTGCCCATCTATTAGCTATATCTGTATTTGTAGGTAAACTGAGCCACATGAGTCTGCGCATTCCATGATGCCTCTGCTTGTAGATAAACTAGATTATGAGCTCTTTAAAAGAGGGACCATACGTTACAGAACTGAGTACACATTTGGTACTTAAATAGTAGAAACACTAGGCCTGAGTCTGTAGTCACTTATACTAGAAAGCAAGGTGGGTGAGGTAATATCTTTCACTGGACCAACTTCTGTTCGTGAAAGAGACAGTCTTTTGAGCTTAAGCAGATAGAGAACATGAGAAGTGATTTCACTGTGATCAGCTGACTTTCACTGGGATAAATCTGAGTTCAGAATCAGGTCCACTGCATCACTTAGATAGTTGCTAGCATTCCAGATGCAAAAAATAGGAGTTTGGTTAGTTTTATTTGAAGGCTATTAGCTCTTTTTAACTCTTCTAATAGATGACTGAAGAATCCAATCTCTCCCTATTTTATCCTCTTGCTGAAAATACAGTAAGCATGCCAAGAAAGCTGAAAGACTCCCACATACCATTCACAGTTTAAGTGCATTAAATTTAAAGAATAGGTCAAATATTTAAAGGGCCATATTTTTATATGATTACAACATTTTTCTTTTAAATAATAGATCATACTATAGTAGACTATACTGTTCCATGGCTCCTCAGATGTTCATAAATTATCCAGGGAGCTTGCCTTAAAGTGCTTTTCAAATACCACTTTCAACAAGTATAGATAAACCACAAAAAATATGTAAAATTAATTTTGCTGGTCGGACTTAAAGCAACAGCAGGAAGATTGCCGGAAGTTAAAGCTAAAACTTCAGCTTTGACTTCGGCCTAGGCATGGTGGGACTTGAGTGGCCTGACTTTGTTGGGCCTAGGCAGTGCAACACACAGACTCTACTTGATCACACATTGTTCTTGAGGGGGGTTTTGTGTGCATGTAGTTAACCGAAACAAAGGGGAAAATATTAAGGGAAAGTTTTATTCCATCCAATTCAAATGCTTTCTGCCATGTAGCCCCCCACTGTTCTCCCTTTTATGAGAGATTAAGAGCAGAAGTACAAGCTGTACTGCATGCAAGGGCTGTAGAAAAAGTACCTTTAATTTACAGAAAGAAGGGGTTCTACTTTCTAATCCTGAAGGAAAAATTGAGGTTACAGACCAGTTATGGATCTCAGGGCTCTAAACAGATATGTCAGGAAGTTTTAATTCAGAATGCTATCTCTGGCTCTGATTATTTCCCTCCCTGTCAACCCTGGATTGGTTTGCTGCTCTTGACCTCAAAGATGCATATTTCCACATCCCCGTAAGACCATCTCACCACAACTATCTACATTTTGTCCTTGGTTTGGATCATTTCCAATACAGAGTCTTACCCTTTGGCCTCTCCACCGTACACAGGGATTTTATCAAATGATTGACTCCAGTAGCAGCACATTTAAAGAGACAAGGGATCTTTGTTTTCCCTTGCTTAGATGATTGGGTGCTCAAGGCCCTGTAGGAAAAGGATTTAAACAAAGCCATTCAAGTCACTTTTTCTCTGTTTGAAACCATAGGTCTTCTCATAAACAAAGAGAAGTCCCTTCTGATTACATCACAAAAGATTCCCGTCATTGGGGGAATCCTCGATTCCATAAGGGAGACAATTTTGGAACTAAAGACCACTATACAGAGACTGCTGCTGCAAGCCTCTCAGAGGATAATGTATTTCCTGGAGCTAATGGGCTTCATAGTATCTGCAACGTATATGTCCTCATATGCCAGACTCAGAATGAGGCCACTTCAGCATTGGCTATTAAAGAACTTCAAACCCAGTATGGACAATATGCTCAAAATACTCACCATTCTGAGAAAGGTGCTTCTTTCTAATATGGTGACTGAAACCACAAGATGTCCTCAAGGGAGTATTGTTCAATCCACTTCCTCCTTTGCAAACCACAGATGAGTCCAGAATAGGCAGGGGCACACACCTCCTCAACCTTTACATTTGAGGTCTTTGGAATGATAAGGAATCCTTACTACACATAAATGTGTTAGAACTGAAGGCCATTCAGCTGGTTCTCAAGGCATTTCTTCTGGAGATTCAGGATGTGGTAATCCAGGTGGCCATGGATGACATGTCTGCAGTTTATTATGTGAACAAACAAGGAGAAACTTAATCATCTCACCTATGCCATGAGGTGACAAAACTTGGGGACTGGTGTATCCTATACAACATTTCTCCAATTGCCTTATGTGTTGCAGGACGACACAGGGAGCTTGCAGATCATCTGAGCAGAGATTCCTCGCAGATGCATAAATGGTATCTAAAGGACTCAATGATTCAGAACAGTTTCAGCCTTTGGGGAATTCACGACCTAGATCTATTCACTGAAAGATTCATTACAAAATGTGCTTGTTTTTGCTTGAGACCAGGCTCAGATGAACAGTCATTGAAGGACACATTCCTCCTACATTAGGGAATGTGTCTGGTGTAAATGCATTTCTCCTAACCCTCAAAGAAAATAAAACAAGATTCACCAGGATGATTCTAGTTGCCCCAGCATGATCAAAACAACAGTGGTATAAGGAGTTACTCCATCTGTTCAATGGAAAATACAAGATTTGGAAAAATCATGCTCCATTAAACTGCAGTGAATTCTTATTAATGCTCAAAAACCATCTACCAAAACAGCTACAATTTCAAATGGAAGAGATATGTTATCTGGGTAAGTAATAGGAGTATTGATCCAGTTTCTGTCCCTATGCAACTGGTTTTGGAATACTTGTTACACTTAAGGACAATGGGCTTGTCTCCCTCCTCCATTAAAGTCCAATTAGCAGCAACAGCAGCATTCCATATTACACTGATGGTAAATCCATAATGCACAAACAATTTGGCAAAAAGCTTTTTACAAGGTTTATTGAATCTATATCCCCCAATTTGGGACCCTGTCCCTCCATGGAATTTGAACTTAGCTTTAACATGAGCTGTTCTTTGTTTCATCTCTCTGTGAAGACAGCCTTTATAATAGCAATCATTTCTACCAGCAGTGTTCGTGTGCTACATGCATTGATGCTGGACTCCCCGAAACTGCCTTTCATAAAAAATAAGATGGTTCTTAGATCAAACCCTAAATTCCTTCCAAAGGTGGTTTCAGAATTTCATATAAATCAAAGTATAAATTTACCTATTTCTTTCCCCAAAAACTATTACAGGTAAAGGGAAATCTAAATTATGTTCCTTAGATGCGAAGAGAGAGCTCTCATTCTACCGGGACAGAACTAAGAGCTTTAGGTCTTCTCCCAAATTATTTATTTCATATGCTGGTTCTTCAAGGGGTCAGGCCATTTCAGCACAATCCCTCTGTAGGTGGATCAGGCTGTGTATTGAAGAGTGTTACCGAGCAGCTTCACTCTCTCCTCCTGCTCCTTTTAGAGTACATTCCACTAGAGGAGTTGCGACATCTGTAGCATTCACTAAGCATATTCCCCTTATTGATATATGGAGGGCTGCTACAAGGATCTCCATGCATACTTTTACAAGACATTTATGCACTGGCTAGGACATCCAGGTCTGATGCACAGTTCGGCGGGGGAGTACTTCAGTCATTGTTTAGGTAGGACTGTGCGTCCTCCTTCCAGTTTACAGTACTGCTCGCCAAACCAACCCAAGAATAGGAATATGCAGAGGATTCTCAAAGAAGAAATGAATGTTACTTACTTGTAACAGGAGTTCTTCGAGCTGGACTCTGCATATTCACTTTCTCCATCCACCTTCCCTTCTCTTGCAGAGTCCTATTTTAGGGTTAGTTCATATTCCACTTTAGTGATTGGAAGAAACTGAGGTGGCAATGGGTGCCATGCCCCTTCTATGACCAAGCAAAGGGCAGGGAAAGGAAGGGCGGCACTACAACTAGAAGATTCCACCATCCCGGATGCACTTGGTCAGTGCATCCCCAAGAGTGTGAATGTTCAAAGTCCATCCTGAAGAACTCTGGTTACAAATAAGTAAGCATCATTTATCTTCATTGGTTTGCGAAGTGCATACTGGCATATTAGGATAGAGAAGGTTATGGGGGCTCTCTGGATCCTCATCTTGAAAAGTAATTCCTGACTGCTCTGCATATTTTTTTCAAGAGTAGGGATTGGTCCTTGTTCTGGCTCAGTGAGCTGGGTGCCAGTTGATCACCAGCTTGCTGCCCTCCACTTCAATGTTGAAGGTATTTTTGTGATTCTGTATGTACATACAGTACTGGAGATATGAGCTTTGAAATCTTTCAGGATTAAAGGTGCGAGATAAATGTAACTGTGATCTAATTATTAATAGAAGAGTTAACTGACTCCTGTGAAGGGTCAGAGATGCACTTTGCCATTTGATATGACTCTGAAAGGGATGGTGCAGCCTGAGTGATGCAACAACTTTTGGAATATATCACACTAATACTATATCATGGAGAATTGTGTCTCAAGAGGACCTGAACCTGTGGTTCTCCCAGTGAAGTCAAAAGAGGGTTTGCTGGCATGTGGAGTAAAAACTACAGGTTTTGGCTGCAAAGAATAGAACAGTTTTCAAAATTTTGCAAAGTGAATCTGTCTGTCTGTCTCTCTCTCTCTCTCTCTCTCTCAAGCTAATCCGTTTAGATATATTCAGTTTTGAGTAATAACTGTTCCTGTCACTAGCCATTCAAGACTTTTTGATCAACTAATGTTGACAGACCTTGTTAAGCATTACCTTATCTACTTCCCTTGCCACAGTGTAGCACACCTCCTGAAATCTGCACGACAGATGAAGGTTTAGTCTGGGAGCAGTGGCTAACAAGCAAGCCGTTGGCACATTGGATGAGGTAGAGGAGGGACAGGGAGCTTGAGGCAGTTCAGAGGCATGGGGTTTGAGGGATCCCCAGGTTTAAGGAGGGGCAAACTTCTATATTCTTTGGTCTGAGTGGGATTCCTGTTCTTCCCAGGGAGCAGTCTTATGGATGCTCTGTAAACACAAATTCTTAGATTCTTTCAGTAGTCTGCACAGATGTAACCTACAGGAGACAGTACATAGTTTGATATGTATTTAGATAAATTAGGGTAATTACCAAATGTAAAATGTAGCTAGTACTACTTGTGGAAAAGTGTATATTTATATGGAATCATCTTCTGAAAGATGCAATTAAATCTAAAGCATATAATAAACCAAAGTAGATAATGGGACTCAAAGTGTTTAGAAGTAAAAAGTCAGTTGGACTTTTACCATTGACTTGAGTTCTGGTAGAATTGTGTCCTTATCCACAGTAGAGTTGGGGGGAAAAACCTCTTTTCCTAAAAAAAACTTAGTTTGGCTACTCAAAAGATCAAATAAACAGAAGGTATAGAGCCACATAAACTGCTTCTGTGTCTAAAAAGAGTGCGGGTTATGGGCTTCGATTTTTTTTTTTTTATGGTTTATATCTCTATACCTTGAGTAAGTAAGTAAACCTTAACTTGTGGAATCTTAATAGTCATCTCACTGCTGAAGTCTAAAGGAAACCAAGAGGAAACTTAATAATATTAAAAGTTATTTTAAAGGGAGTTCACATGGGTTTGAAGGGTATTTTGCTTCTCACACAATATCCACCTTTGTAAATTCAGTGGACCTAGATTTAAATTTAGAGAACCTACACACATCTTTTACAGTCCTCAGTACATAAATCTAATAGGATTCCTAAAATGTCTGCCAGTAAGGTATTAATCTTTTACAGATAAAATTAAAATTCTGAAAGTCACTGGAACAAAAAGAATTCCCTCTAGAAAAGTAAAGGAAACTTGGAACTTTGTGGTAAGTGGCTGGTCGGTCCATGTTGTAATGAATAGAGAATAGTCTGTACAGTGTTTCATATCTGACCTGCTACAAGACTTGAACATTCAGAAATTAATTTTAATGTGTTATTTCATAGTCATTTAAATAGATGAAGAGAAGAATTAGATAAACACAAAACTAAAAAGCCATTTAAAAATGAAATCAGAAGCTTCAACAAATAATTTTTCCCTTCTAGTCAAAAAAGCAATCATCAAAATAGTTCAGAATATGTTGCCAGTTACTCTGCTCCAAAACTGCTAACTTTCTCAGTTCTTCTTTTGCCTTTGCTGGGTTCTCTGTCACTGGAAACATCTTAAACCAATTTAAAGTGCTACACCTGAATAAACATGTTGTAAAAGTGTTTATGTATTGAAGTGGGTCAGTTCAAGGTATGGTATTTGGCTGGAACTTCTAATTTCTCTTTTTACAGCAAAAGGGCTGCCAGAAGGAGGAAGTCTGAGCTGAATTAATACATTTGTTACAGTGGAAGTAGAATGGAAACTGCTTTAACCACAAATCAAACTGCCTCTTTCATTTACGCCAGTGATAGAGTTTTTCTAAGAAATATAGACTTTGGCAAGGAGCCACTGTAAGTTTGCGTTTAAAAGGAAACCTATAGGCTTATTTGTTTAAGGTTTACTCCTATGATTATTTGTAAGGTCTTTTCTAGTAAAATTAAGTTTAATGGCATTATACAGTACATTTGTGAGGCAGATGCTCCCCTTTATTATCCTTGTAGCTATTTAACAAACCTTCCAATCTATTAGGACAATAGTTGAATTCCCTGATACTGCCCACACCAGTGCATAGACTATTTCTTTACCAATACCTTCACATTTACAGGACCTCTATGTCCGCCACCCTTGCACAGCTGCACAGCTTCATGTGACACTGTCTCATTTTCTGACGGTTGAAGGGCTCTGCATAATACACGTACACACAAAAGTGTTTATGCTGCCAAAATAAATTCTGTTAAGAGCAAGGGTTTATTTGTTAAAATGTCACTGATGCAGTTTCAATGACTTGTTTTGCTTACTTTTCTTCTAGGGAGGGTCAGTTCCTCCAATACAGTGAGGTTACCATACAGTCCTGACTGAACAAATATTTCAAAGAAGTATGTACATCCCTTAGGAGCAGAACCGGAGTCAATCATGTACATATTTCAAACTCTTTTATATTTCTCTTGAAAGATTGAGTGCCCCCGTATATGTAGTAATGACTTCACATGAACTTGGAGTAATGCTTTACATTGTTTAAAGCATAAATATATTTATTGCCTACGCTTCTCATTCCTACTGATTTGAGTTAGGGAAATAGAATTCCAGATTTAACATACTTGTGATGTAAAATAAGATAACTGCATCATGTTATCCTTTTCCAAGAGGATAGAAGTTAATGGAGTTAATTTATTTCTTTGCAATAGATCAGTACATATACCACTGAATCAATATATCAGGGTTTTGTGTAGAATGTGTAGACAATGTTTTCATGCAGTGGCAGACTGTGAAGTTGTTGAAACTTTTGTAAATAAATCTGTTGAGTTCTCTTCCTTTTAGATTACATTCAACAAAATAAGGCTAAGGTTTCTAATATTGTAACTTCAGGATCATGGGTAAAATCCTTGCCCCAATGAAGACAATTGCAAAAATGACATCATTTGGGCCAGGATTTCACCCATATATTTATCTGGCAACCAGAAAGAGCAAAAATTGACAGTATGTATGGTATTAATTGTATGTCTGCATTATTTTATAGGTCGCAGTATCAATGTTAAATCAGCTGGCCTTATAGGAAGACAAGGGCCTCAATCAAAGCAGCCATTTATGGTTGCATTCTTCAAGGCAAGTGAAGTGCTTTTTCGATCTGTCCGAGCAGCCAACAATAAAAGGAAAAATCAGAACCGTAACAAATCCAGTAGCCATCAGGATTCTTCCAGGATGCCCAGTGTAGCAGGTAAGATGAAGCCATAGTACCATCTTTGTAGTGGGCATCTGTGAGTACAACTGCAAGTTGGCACATTTCAAAAGTTAGGTGCTGTGAAATAAATGTGTCCATTCTCAGGTTATTTGGTCCAGTTGAATAATGCAATGATGATTCAACAGCCTCAGTCTTCTTGGCTGATGAATTATTCACTGAGAACTTTGGCTGGGAAAAGGTGAAAGATCCAACTCAAATTAAAGAAACAGTCAGTAATGAGATTGAAAATGTGTAAATCAGCCACAGCTACCAGTACATGTCTTGCTGGGTTAAATGTGTACTGTGCTGTGTGAACTTTTAATATACTTGAGGGTGATTGGGTAACTCGGTATACTTTTTCAGTGTTTTACCAGTGCAGGTGAGCCATCCAACTAAAATTCCTTCTCGCAAATAGCAGTGTACATGCTATGCAGATAATTAAAGTACTACTTATTCCAAATGTGGTGAATTTGAACCTTTTGATAAGTCACTTAAATGGTTCTTATATGAAAACTATTTTCCATGTCTCATCTTTCAGAGAAGAAAAAGCTATCTAGTGGGATGAGTGCAATCCATTTGTTGTTTTAGACAACTCAGATTTCTCTTGGTGTTATAAATCCACATGGTATCCCTAAATGCTAGTATGCCTTTTGATCTCTTTCTTACTTGAAAGGTGTTGAAAAACTCACATAGTCAGACACTAATGCATACAAGGATGCTCAAGGTGGTTGTTTGTTCCATCAGGTGTCTGGAATTAATTATGGTCACTAAATTATTTCCTGATATGTTTCCAGTTAGAGGAATATGAAGAACTTGTTTGAAATTCAAGATCTCCCCCTTTTGAAGAAACCTTGTTTTCCTTTTTGGGGACAGGACCTGCACATCTAAATATGTATCTTTTAGAGGATACTATAGTAGAGTATAGTACTAGTGGATCAAGAATTTTTCTTGAAAGCTGTTGCCAGCCTCTCAAACATGTCCATTATGTAAGTAAATTAGTGCCCTGGAATGCAGTTTTGTGGCCAGAATTCAGCCATAGGGTGGCATTCATATATTTGCAGAGATTAGTACAGGTCCTGTGCACCATGTACGTCCCATTCAGACCCTCAAAATAGCAGGTTAAGTGGCTCTTAAGCAGTGTATAAGCCTTGTGCTGGCCATCTGCTCAGGGATGGATTTCACCTTTACTGAGTACAAACTGCTCTGAGTTGACAAACAAAGTGATGATCACTTGGGATTGGCTGTCAAAGTGTTTCTGTCAGAGGCTATGGAGATTTACCAGGTGATCTACTGGATCCAAAACCTGCTTTTAAGGTATAAATAAATGTCAACACCCATAAAATGCCACAAAAAAGGAAAAAAAGCTCAGTCAGTAGCAGCTATTATTAATACCTGTCATGGTGGTGGTGGGTTTTATTTGTATGTAAAATATAAATAAAATGCTGTGCTGTCCGCTAGGGCAGGGCTTCTTCCTCTTTGCCCCACTCTACATTGAGGGATTGGAGCAGAAATTATCCTGTGAGGCAGGCAGCAGAGAGAGAGCATGCATCTTTTCATATTGCTCAGGGATTGAGAACCTAACAGCCCAGCCTTTGAAAAGCCTCCTCTCCATATATTCAAAAGCACCTGCAAGTTGTTAAGACTTAGTGGTGCTTTACTTATAATTGCTCTCTTGCCTGTCCCTTTTGGGTATTGTAAAGTTCTCTCATTTACGGTTCGAATGATCTTGCAGGTGAGTTGTTCCTGAGAGCACTTTATAACCCAAGAAAGAATCAGGCTGGGGAACAATTATAAATAAATAAAACAGACTGGACAGTTTTAAATTATTACTGGTGGAAGAAAAAAAACTACTTATTGTTGCTTTACATCAGAAAACCCCATTTGATTGTTTTAAAGCACATTTACTAAGAAATGAAGAGTAATTATGTGTCTAAATGCTTTTAGAATTTCAAAAAGGGGTAATCCATTGAGGTTTAAAAATCTATTAAGCATGTTCTAAACCAGCTGAGACATTCAGAGCTGGTATTAGCAGGTGTAACTCATTGTGTCAAGTCAATGGAGTTTTGCCTGCTTACACCAGGTCTGAATCTGTCAAAATCCATTGACTTTAATAGAAGGAGTTGCACCTGTTTGCACCAGGTCTGTGTTTGTATCTGTGTGTGTAATTGCAAGATGGTCAGGAATGGCTCTAAGAAACTGTTCCTTCCCAGTAAATAATATTTGCCATAGAAAGATGCATTTTCCTCTTAGCATAAAATGGCTTTGAGTTAGGTGACAGAAATAGAAGTTTTGAAAAGAAACCTGCTCAGATACATTCAACCAGAGTGACTCCAAAGAAGTAATCACTGATTTCTAGGGTGAATAATACTTCATACATAAATTATATATAAAAAACATTGTTGCATATTTTCCACAACATTTTTACTGATTCTGATAATCATAATTCAGTCAAGTAGGCCTGTTTGGTAGTGCTATTCTCCAGTCATTATGTATTTTATTTCTATTCTTATCTCTCGAGAAACTAATTTTAAAATAAGAGGTAGGTAAAGAACTGTTCAGAATAGTAGTGGCAAAAACCAAAAAGTCAAAAAAATTCAAATTGTTTTGGGAGGTTTATCAATGATTTTTGACCAACATCACCAAATTGTATGAATGTGCCATCATTTTGTAATTGTTTTAGTAACTTTGTGAAAGCTCCTCTAAAAGCTGGATATAGTACATTTTGTAATGATTCATCAAAGCCATTCATCTGTAGACAGCACTATTCCCTTTAAATCAACCAGGCTTCAGTAAAAAGCAACAGAGAGTCCTGTGGCACCTTTAAGACTAACAGATGTATTGGAGCATAAGCTTTCGTGGGTGAATGCCCACTCCGTTGGATTGCTTTTTACAGATCCAGACTAACACGGCTACCCCTCTGATACTTGACACCAGACTTCAGTGTTGGAGATGTCACTGTGATGTTATAGAGGCTGTTTAGGAATTTGTTTTTACATATTATTCAAACATCCTAAAATCCAAAATCCTGGCACTTTTAGAAAGAGCAGTGGTGTTTGCCCAATGTCCTGATCAAATTACAATTTGGGTAATTATATTCTGCTATTACAATCTACTTACATTTTTCCTGCCACCTAAATTTAGTATGTACTACTTCTTCATTTCAAGTGATGTACTACACTGTTAAAAAAAAATGTCATGTTCCACCCTAGAGATGCTTGCATTTCAGTGGTTAGTGAAATGATTCCTATATATTAACAACGACTGCATTTATTTGACCTTTGGTTAACTGATGGCCAGTCATATCCCCCACTAGCTGTATATGCTGTGAGTTGCTCCCATGCTTATCCCATGACCCATATTTCCTGAATTTCAGGTCTGTTCAGAACTCTTTTGAAAAACAGTGCTGTAATTATATTTAGTCATCTATATTTCATGTTGCAAAGTGCCTTGGGATTCCTTCAAGATAAAATAAATAATATCCTGGGACGAATGTGGCTACAACAACACTGCAAATACCTAAGCTTATGTCAGTAGGTCAAATTCTATTCCAATTTATACCCCATGCAATTCCATCAAAGTGAATGGAATTGTAAGTGGTGTAATTACAGAATTTGGTTCCTTATCTCTTTACCTGTTGTGTAACCTCTGGCCAAATGCCTCAGAGTCAGGTAGGTTTGGTGGGAAATGCTGTTCTGCATAAGCCACATGACATGCTCCTGTTATGGTTGCTGCCATTTGTATAGCACAGGATTTAGTCTTATTTCTTTATCATTTTGCAGAAGACACTTGTTTGGGAACTTCCTTTCTTGACTTCAACCCAATCATTCTTACCTTTTGTTTTTGTTCTCACGAGAATTAGGTTCATTTCACTCTCTCACCAAGTCAAGAAAGACATTCCTACTTGCCATATTTCACTTCATTCTTTTCTCCCTTACAGCTAATTAAAACTGGGAAACTCCTTTTTGAAATACTCCTGCACGTGCACGCAAACAAACAAAATGTGAATAAGAACAAAACCTATATATATATATAAAATGTTACTGATTGTAACAATCTGGCAAAAGTTTTCTTCTTGATGTTGACAGGTCTGTGCTTAACCTCCCTCTATTGAGTGAAAACTTTAGGGCACATGGCTTAAATGCAATGCAAGAACACACTGCAGAAAGCAGAATGTATCCTCCAGGCCCCGCCTTCTGTTCCACACAGAGGGGTGAAATTTGCAGTATTTCTTCAGTTCTTACTCAGGTGCTACTTACATTTTGGTCACAATGGAGTTGTCTAGCTGAGTAAGGGATTAGAGGAAAAGTATTTTTTCTTTCTTTAACTTGTCCTGAAATGGACCAAAAAAAAAAAAAAAAAAAAACCCAGCCTTTTCCTCAAAAAGTGGTTCTGAAAAGGGGGGGGAAATAGTAATTTGGCACAAAATGAAATCTATATTTTAATAATATAAAGGCAGTGATGCAAACTGACATCTACCCGGAAATTCAAAAGCAAGGCTGTGGTACTTTTTATTCCTGATGCTATGAGATAAGAATGGAAAAACATGCTAAACAGTGTATTTCCTGGATTTTATTGGTTGCTGTCACACTAATTAATTAAGCATATGGTACTTTGTGATAGTAAATGCAGGCAGATTCATATGTCTCAACTTCCATCTCTTCTTTAGAAACCAAAATACTCTCTGACTGCCAGTGAATATGCATAGGAATAACAAATCTGATTCCCTTGCCCTACCCCCACAGCTCCTTCTGCCACATACAGATTTGGAACACAACTGCAGTCCCTGGATGGCTTAGGTACAAAGTTTACTCAGTCATAATATCCCATGGTTTTGATGCCTGACAGAATAAGCATATGGACCTTGAAGCTACAGAATGTGAAACTGGATCCTTGGCACCAGATCCTGTTGTAAATGTCACCGTGGCTACTTTTATGTAATGTTACATTACACACAACATTTGTCTTATATAAAAGGCAGAATGTAGGGAAGGACTATGAATTTGCTTTAGTAGTTTAACATTCTAAATAGGTGTGTGGTTAGGTAGGTTTCAGAAAGCTATGTGTCGAATGCATGTCTGCATATCAAGTATCCTGGGACTTTTTCACATCCACACAGCATTAATCTATTTTCTTAAAAGTAGTTTTTTGGGATTTTCAAGACTGTGAAGATATCTGAAGTGATGCCATACATATTTATTATGGAGCCTTCTTCCCACAGCCCTAGGGCCCCCTCCACAGTCTTTTTGGTGCTGAAGGTTGTGTGTTAAACATGAAAAGTTGAAAAAATTAGAAATTGATTCCAGAGCTCAATCTGATGGAAAACTTGATAAAGAATAATTTATTCACCAGCTTCCACCTGTTTTTCTGTTTGTGGACCATCTACAAATGGATTGTGACTTTATTCTGCGTGTTTCTTTCTGAAATTATTCAGTCATATTTTTCACACATTTCATTTATACTATCGCTTTCTATTCTAAATTTAGTGCTTGAAATTTGAAATGACACATGGCATTGTCTTTATTTCCTTGTTGAATGAGTATAACTCATAATCCAGTTTCTTGTGTGGTTTTTCATGGAACATGAATTTAAAATTCATTTTGAGAGTTTGAGTATGCGAGCTCAAAATTCATCTTCAAGGAGCATTAAAACTAGTAAAATATTCATAGAAAGTTATCAAAGAGAACTTGTTTAAGATTTTGAACTAATATTAGTCCTCAGTGTATTTGCATTATTAACCAAGGACACAATCCTAGTGGTGAGCACGCCAGGCCAATCTAGAAAAAAATTATTTAAAATTAAGCTGAAGTTAATGAGACCATTAACATGTTTAAAGCTAAGCACATACTTCAGCATTTTGGGGATCTGAGCTGGAGAGCACTGTGCAGAATCAAGCCCAAGTTCTAACCAGAACCTTTAATGGCTGTACCTATCTAAGGCCTGGTCTACACTACGAGTTTATGTCGAATTTAGCGCCATTACATCGAATTAACTATGCACCCGTCCACACCACAAAGCTATTTAGTTCGACATAGAGGTCTCTTAAATTCGACTTCTGTACTCCTCCCCAACGAGGGGAGTAGCGCTAAATTCGACATGGCCATGTCGAATTAGGCTAGGTGTGGATGGAAATCGACGGTAATAGCTCCGGGAGCTATCCCACAGTGCACCACTCTGTTGACGCTCTGGACAGCAGTCCGAGCTCGGATGCTCTGACCAGCCACACAGGAAAAGCCCCGGGAAAATTTGAATTCCTTTTCCTGTCTGGGCAGTTTGAATCTCATTTCCTGTTTGGACATCGTGGCGAGCTCAGCAGCACTGGCAACGATGCAGAGCTCTCCAGCAGAGATGGCCATGCAATCTCTGAATAGAAAGGGCCCCAGCATGGACTGATCGGGAAGTCTTGGATCTGATCGCTGTGTGGGGCGATGAGTCCGTGCTTTCCGAGCTGCGATCGAAAAGACGGAATGCAAATATCTACGAGAAGATCTCTAAAGCCATGGCAGAGAGAGGATACAGCCGGGATGCAACGCAGTGCCGCGTGAAAATCAAGGAGCTGAGACAAGGCTACCAGAAGACCAAAGAGGCAAACGGACGCTCCGGATCCCAGCCCCAGACATCCCATTTCTACGAGGCACTGCATTCCATCCTAGGTGCGGCCGCCACCACTACCCCACCACTGACCGTGGACTCTGAGGATGGGATATTGTCGACGGCCGCTTCCTCGGACATGTTAGCGGACGGGGAAGATGAGGAAGGAGATGAGGAGGACGAGGCAGTCGACAGCGCTTACAACGCTGATTTCCCCGACAGCCAGGATCTCTTCATCACCCTTACAGAGATCCCCTACCAACCGTCCCCAGGCGTTAACCCGGACACAGAATCAGGGGAAGGATCAGTCAGTAAGTGTTTTAAACATGTAAACATTTATTTTTAACAGAACAGGAATATTAACAATATTAACAATGGGTTTTGCATGATTACTTTGCCCTAGGCGCTTAACGTTTCAGTCCTTGGCAGTGCAACTACTGAAAAAAAATCTAACAATGTCCGGTTTAGCATGATTGTTCTGCCCTAGCCGCTCTACTGTTTAGTCCCTGCCAGTGCAGCTACAGTAAAATCCGGTCTATATGTCCGGGGATAGAGCTGAAATCCTCCAGGGACATCTCCACGAAGCTCTCCTGGAGGTAATTGGAAAGCCTTTGCATGAGGTTCCTTGGGAGAGCGGCCTTATTGGGTTCTCCATAGTACGAAACGTTTCTGCGCCAGGAGACAAGCAAGTACTCGGGTATCATTGCCTTGCAGAGCATGGCGGCATACGGCCCTGGTCTTTGCAGGCTTTCCCGAAGCATCCTTTCTTTCTCCGTCTCTGAAATCCTCATCAGAGTGATGTCGCTCATGGTGACCTGCTTTGAATTAGGTAGGCGAATGTTAGTATTGGGACTGCTTGCCTGTTCCTTTACAGAACTGTAACCAGCGGTTTACAGCCACGCGGTGGAGGCGGGAGAGGGGCAGCATACAGGGATCTTTCCCTGGGACAGCCGCGAGGGGGTGGGACGGGGCAGAGTTCATGCTTGCCGGATTGCTGGCAGCAGGGACTGGCATTGCTTTCAACGTGAAAGGAGGCCAGTGCTATTATTAAAGTTTTAAGCAGCCACAAGTCTACGGCTTACCATGTCGGCCTGCTACACAAATTCTGGTGTCCTGCCCCGCTTCTCTGATCTGCACTGCAAGACCCCAGGCACTGAATGCGAAGGCCGAAAATTCGACCTTGTCCTGAGTGCGCATGTGATAGGTGCTGTGCATGGTCTTGTTCACAGAGAAAGACTATGTTCTTTGTTCACAACTAAATTTATCTTTCTGAGGAATTCACTCCCTTTTTCCCATCCCACAGCTGCGACTGTCTCCCGACCTAGCCTGGCATACACTCCCAGAGGCTAGCGCAGATTAGGCGTAGGAAGAAGAGGACACGGGAGGACATGTTCTTGGAACTTATGGGCTGCTCCCGAGCCCAGGCAGCCCAGCAGACCCAGTGGAGGGAGAACTTGTCCCAAATGCACCGATCACACATGGAACGGGAGGAGAGGTGGCGGCAGGAAGACCAGCAGGCGACTCAAATGCTGCTTGGACTAATGAGGGAGCAAACGGACACGCTCCGGCGCCTTGTGGATGTTCTGCAGGACCGGAGGCAGGAGGACAGAGCCCCGCTGCAGTCTATCTGTAACCACCCTCCCCCGCCACCAAGTCCCATACCCCCCTCACCCAAAGTCCAAAGAAGGAGGGGCGGCAGAGTCCGTGAAAACTCTCACTCCACCCCTGCAGACTGCTCAAGTACCAGAAGGCTCTCATTCCCCAAAATTTGATAAGTCCTTTCCTCCCCGCCTCACCCAAGCCCCCGTCCAAGTTTCATCCCCCAGTTTCATGTGTAGTTGCTAATAAAAAATATGTTTCTGTTAAGTACTGTTTCCATCATGTTCTTTTAGAGGAGAGTCTGTCTGAAGGGGGGGAAGGGGGTTGGTAATTGGACAGGACAGTCACCTTTACCAGGGTACAGAGGCGGGGGCAGGTTCAGCAGCAGGGCACACACACATTGCAGTCACTAGTTACCCTGGTCAGTCTGGGAGATGGTTTTCATGTTCTGTGTGTGGGGGGGGCTCTGTGACTTTGTGGCGGGGGAGGGCAGTTAGAGATCTTATGCAGCGGTCCTTATCCTGGATCACAGAGCCACGCAGCAGGCGATCTGTAACCGTCCTCCCCCTGCCACAAAGTCACATAGCCCCCACACACAGAGTCCCAAACAGGAGGGGTGGCAGGCTCCGTTGAAACAACCAGTCCATCAGTGCGGAGCCTGTCATTCCTGGAGTTTTTAGAAGCGTCCTTTGCATCACTACACTACACCCGCTCCCCACCACAGTCTGCGTCCCAGGTTCAACACTTTATTGAGAAAACAGTAATAAAGAAAACGGTGTTCATTAACAAAATTCAAGTGATTTTATTTTTAAACGTGTGTTGGAAGGGGGGGGAACGGGGTGAACGGGGTATGTAACTGGAGAGGATAGTGAACATTTACTGGGTAAAGAAACGGGGGCAGGTTCAGCTTCTCTGTAAACAAACTTAATAGTCACAGGTTACCCTGCTCAGTCAGGAACCTAGCTTTCAAAGCGTCCCGGATGCACAGCGCGTCCTGCTGGGCTCTTCTAATCGCCCGGCTGTCTGGCTGGGCGTAATCAGATGCCAGGCTATTTGCCTCAACCTCCCACCCCGCCATAAAGGTCTCCCCCTTGCTCTCACAAAGATTGTGGAGCACACAGCAAGCTGCAATAACAATGGGGATATTGGTTTCGCTGAGATCACAGCGAGTCAGTAAGGTTCTCCATCTCCCCTTGAGACGGCCAAAAGCACACTCCACCACCATTCTGCACTTGCTCAGCCGGTAGTTGAAGAGTTCTTTTTCAGTGTCCAGGGCGCCAGTATAGGGCTTCATGAGCCAGGGCATTAGCGGGTAGGCTGGGTCCCCGAGGATGACTATAGGCATCTCCACATCCCCAAGAGTTATTTTGTGGTCCGGGAAGTAAATACCTTCCTGCAGCCGTCTAAACAGACCAGAGTTCCTGAAAACACAAGCGTCATGAACCTTGCCCGGCCATCCGACGTTGATGTTTGTAAAACATCCCCTATGGTCCACCAGTGCTTGCAGCACCATTGAAAAGTAGCCCTTTCGGTTAATGTACTGGCTGGCCTGGTGGTCCGGTCCCAGGATAGGGATGTGAGTTCCATCTATAGCCCCACCGCAGTTTGGGAATCCCATCGCGGCGAAGCCATCTATGATGACCTGCGCGTTTCCCAGGGTCACTACCTTTGAGAGCAGTAGCTCAACGATTGCGTTGGCTACTTGCATGACAACAACCCCCACGGTAGATTTGCCCACGCCAAAGTGGTTCGCGACTGACCGGTAGCTGTCCGGCGTTGCAAGCTTCCAGAGGGCTATGGCCACTCGCTTCTGGACACTCAGGGCTGCTCGCATCCGGGTGTCATTGCGCTTCAGGGCAGGGGACAGCAACTCACAAAGTTCCATGAAAGTCCCCTTCCGCATGCGAAAGTTTCGCAGCCACTGTGATTCATCCCAGACATGCAGCACTATGCGGTCCCACCAGTCCGTGCTTGTTTCCCGGGCCCAGAATCGCCGTTCCACAACATCAACATGACCCATTGCCACCATGATGTCCTTGGCGCGGGGTCCCGTGCTTTGTGACAGGTCTGTGCCACTCTCAGACTTCAGGTCCTCACCGCGCTGCCGTAGCCTCCTCGCCCGATTTCTCAGCATCTGCCTCTGGGAAAGGTGGATGATAAGGTGCGAGGTGTTGACAACGGCCATAACTGCAGCGATGGTCGCAGTGGGCTCCATGCTCGCAGTGCTGTGGCGTCCGCGCTGTCACTGACCAGAAAAGTGCGCGAACTGATTTCCCGCCGGCGCTTTAAGGGAGGGAGGGCGGGAGTGACGGTCGGATGACGACAGTTACCCAAAAGCACCCTCGACACATTTTTTTACCCAGAAGGCATTGGTGGCTCAACCCAGAATTCCAATGGGCAGCGGGGACTGCGGGAACTGTGGGATAGCTGCCCACAGTGCACCGCTTCCAATGTCGACGCTTGCCCCATTAGTGTGGACTCACAAAGTCGAATTACTGTCCTTAGTGTGGACACACACGTTCGACTTTGTAATATCGATTCCACATATTCGATTTAAGTAAAATCGAACTACTCTCGTAGTGTAGACATACCCTAACATACCTGCAGGACATGCCAGAGCTATTCCAGGCAAGAAAGCCTAACCATGTCATTCCACACTACATTAAATAGAGCAGGCTGGAAAATGAAATTATTTGTCATCAGAAATTTTAAAAAAGGTCCCCTGCATTTCCCAAGAAACTGTGTTAAAAAAGACAGACACACAAACCCCTGCCCTGAAACCTCCAAAAACTTTTGTTTTTTGAAAACCATTCTCAGTTTTAAAAAAAGTCAGTTTCTGAACATTGAAATTTTTATTCAACCCCCCAAATTTACCAAAGTATTTTGGGTTTTCAGTTTCCAGGAAGGGAGGGGGGTTATGAAATTTCTACCAAAATGAAAATGTTCTATGAAAATGTTTGTTTTGATCAAAAAGCCATTGTTTGTCTTAACATTTTTTCACCAAAATCTTTTTTTTTTTTTAAACTGGCTGTAATGTTGAACATCATCAGGAGGCATAATCACTCTCCCAGATCCCAGGCAAGCAGGAGAATGTGCTAAGATGTAGCATCCCTTGAGGTGCTACAGCCTGTTGCCTTGTATTCCCATCCAACTGCTCAGATAGGGTAGTGATGGGATGGGACCAGGACTTCCCCACATCTTTGTACTTCCCCAAGGAGAGGGATTATGTCAGAGTGCACAAGGGTGTAGAGAAGGCTCTGTGGGTCTTCCCATTTTAGCACACCTATCCCAGGGCCAGAGACAATCAGGCCTTTAAAGTGCATCTATTGTGCTACTTGCTTACATTTGTATTAACAGCTAAAGGTCATTTGTTGGCAGATATTTTTTACAATAGTAAAAAATTTAGCTATGCAAAATGTGCTAAGATTTAAATAACTGGAATTATGCCTTTTATATTTATAATTTGAAATTGGGGCCCCTCCAACTCTTTGTCTGGCACTTGAGACCTGATCCAAAGCCCAGTGCAAAGACTCCCACTGTCTTCAGTGAGTTTTAGATCAGGCCCTTGATGTTCTTTTTCCAGCTTGCAAAATTATATCTGCCAATATTATCGGACCTGCTACTTCAATAGCTAGCAGTTAGGCAGCATAAAAAGTTATTTCCCCTAATCCTGAATGCATTATTTCCACTCTGTACACAAACTATGGGGGGAGGGATAGCTCAGTGGTTTGAGCATTGGCCTGCTAAACCTAGGGTTGAGAGTTCAACCCTTGAGGGGGCCATTTAGGGATCTGGGGCAAAAATCTGTCTGGGGATTGGTCCTGCTTTGAGCAGGGGGTTGGACTAGATGACCTCCTGAGGTCCCTTCCAACCTTGATATTCTATGCCAGCCTGAGATTGGGGATTCTGAACTTCAAAATTATATTGACTTTATGGATCAGCCCTAGCTGTAGAAATGAGAGTATTTCTGTTCCTTTGCTTTGTGCAAGTTTGCCAAGGAACTTAAAATAGCTGAATCTTGTCTTCCAGAGCAGTATGTCTGAACAGTGTCTTTTTCTTTCTGTAGATTACAACACAAGTGAACAAAAGCAAGCCTGTAAAAAACATGAACTTTATGTGAGTTTCCGTGACTTGGGATGGCAGGTATGGATACCAATGCTCTTTCTTATCAGCTAATTTCTATAATCTCGTTTACAATCTATCATCTGTTGTAGAGGGATTTCCCCTGGTGGTAACTGGTGCTGCATTGAAGAAGCAAGAATTCTCAAAGTGCACTTTGTAATGATGTGTGATCCTGTATGCAATCCTTTGGTAGCAGTTATAGAGCTATTCATGTTTACAACCCACTGAGTCCTGTGGGAAAATAGCTGATGAGTCTGTGTGATAAATACCCCAGACATAAATAGGTTTATAGCCCTGATAAATTAATCGGTTTTACTAGGGATAGGCCCTAACCATTACTCCAGATCTGAACACCCTGTGTACATTGGTGGTGCTGGGGTTTGAATCTGCATCAGAATCCTGTCACTCAACCCTCTTTCAATATTTGATCAAACCTAAATCCCAGCTCTGAACACCCCTAAACTTCATAGGTGCTGGAAGTAGGGGTGCTGCTGCACCCCTTGGCTTGAGGTGGTTTCCATCATATACAGTTTGGTTGAATGGCTCTCAGAACCCCCACTATACAAATTGTTCCAGCACCCTTGCTAATTTGTGGAGTATTTGAAATCCAGATCCAGATTTGGCTTGAGTCTCTTTCTAGTTCCTGCACTTGCTGTGTAATGACAGATGAGAATTATACCATCTGGGTTTGGAGCCCTGTGGAAGCAGAGCTTTCAGCCCCTACAAGGTGTCCTGAATCACTCAACAGCAACCCCTTTATGCAGTCGTAGTTTAACAGAAAAGACGGTGCCTGTGGGGCCATGAAAGCAGAGGTAAGGCAAAAAAAGACAGAGAAAATAGAGGCTCTGCTGGGTTCTTCCAGAGAAGCAAAAGCTGTTTGCAAAGGAAATATTTTATTAAGGAAATAATGGGAAGGCCATCAGCGACTGATTTAGATAACACATTTCAGGTTTCCATGTATACTTAAATTCCCTCTGCAATATCAATTTAAAACGGAATTCATTTTTGCTTCCTAGATGTGTAGAACTGCTGTGCGCTCTTAAACAGTTGCAACATTATACCCCAGAGGTAGTTTCATTTCAGTGATGGTTGATGTGATTCCTATAAATAATATAAAACACTCATGTTAAAACTAAAGTGTTCATTGCTAGGTGTAGTCAGGATGTAATCCCTAAATATGAGCTGAGGCATATACTTAGTTGCCTCTAATACTGTACTTGGTTTTAGCTATAAGGCCAAAAAGAATCAACTGGCTAAAATTTTCAAATTGGATGGCTTAAGTTAGGGTTCTAAATCCATATTTAAGCACATAAACAGAAGTTGAGTGGGTAATATGGATATAGATGTTTAACTTTAGGCACCCAAGTTTTACATTTTTGGCCACTGTTCTTAGGGTTATGTCATCTGCCTCCAATGTTAGCTATAAAGGGGATTAAAGTACTGGAAACCCCACTAAAAAAGCAAAAAAACTGACAAAGAGGATTGAACTCGAGCAGCATTAGCTTCTTTTGACTCAGCAGAAGTTCCTTTATGTGGTTAAAGGAGAGTCACTCTGTGGCATCATTCCCACCATTAACGTTAATTCCTTTGTTTTCCTGCTCAGTCTGGCCGTCCCCTTGGAGTGTGAAGAGGCCAGACTAGGGCAAGGAAGAACTGGACTCCTGACTCGTGGTGGGATTGTGATGAGGATCTGAATAGTAATGTGGACATAGCAGCTCTTGCACAAATGCCTCTGCCCTCTATGGTGTCCCTGTGCTATTTGTATGTGGCTCATGGGATATCTATAGGATTAGCATATCAAGCATCCTGCCAGATCCATAGGCAAAAGGCCCGGACACCCTCAATGTTCTTTGGAAATGCTCTAGCTTCTAGATATCTATCTTAGGTATTTATAGGGCTCCTATTACTGTAGTATTTGAGAGTTTTATCCTCACAAAACCCCTGTCAGGTAAGGTAGTATTGTTATTCTCATTTTACAGATGGGGAACTGAGGCACAGAGTAAGTGACTTGCCTGAGGTCACACAGTAAGTCTGTGGCAGAGCAGGGACTTGAATGCAAGTTTCCCAATTCCTAAGTGAGTGCCTGACTTCTGGACCATCCTTCCTCACTACATGGATGTTCAGAGTTTTCCAAGTACCCGGTACTTGTTCTCCCATAGATTTTTCCACAACAGGGCCCATCATTTGTAAGGCACTTTGAGATCATGGGCAAAGCAAGGTTTCACAGAAAATGTAAAATAATATTTCATGAAAATGTTGCAGCTTGTGTAGCTCAGATTTCTCTAAATACATATTTATAAAAATAATAGATAATTTCATAATGCAAGCACCTAACCAAGTATAGCAATTCAAAAATGGATCAGTGAAACTAACAGTGAACAGGACTACAATGAAAATTGGGTTAACCCCCAAAATATGTGCTTAATGCTCCCCTCCCCCTCCCCACCTCAGCCAGGCCATGGGGGAATTCAGCAAAGAAAAATTCTCTAACTAAACTTTTAAAAATACCTTTTTCTCTTTGTGAAAAATTATCTGTTTTATGGCTTGCTGAAGACCCCCCAAACTGATCATTCTGTAACATCACTAATGCCACCATCCCCCATGCAACTCCTAAGACCATAAATACTCTTAGGCCTGGTCTACACTAACCCCCAAATTCGAACTAAGGTACGCAAATTCAGCTACGTGAATAACGTAGCTGAAGTCGACATACCTTAGTTCGAACTTACCGCGGTTCAGACGCGGTCCACACGCGGCAGGCAGGCTCCCCGTCGACTCCGCGGTACTCCTCTCGCCGAGCTGGAGTACCGCAGTCGACGGCGAGCGCTTCCGGGATCGATATATCGCGTCCAGACCAGACGCGATAAATCAAACCCGGAACTTCGATTCCCAGCCGCCGAAGTAGCGGCTGGGTGTAGACATACCCTTAGTCTCAAGCAAATCATAGGGATTAATGGCATTGGATATGCCAGAGAATGATGCATTTGGGATGTTTTTAGTGAACCAGAAATAGCCTGAGAATTCATAGGTGCTGGAACTAAGAGTGTGGGGGATACTGTAGCACTCCCTGGCTTGAAGTGGTTTCCATTATACAGGGTTTATAGTTTGGTTCAGTGGCTCTCAGCACCCCCACTATACAAATTGTTCCAGCACCCTTGCGAGAATTTCAAAGTGGGAGGAAAAGTATTTTAAAGGCTAGTTCCAATGTATTTCTTTGCTAAATTCCCTCACTGGTTGGTTAGTTGGGGGTATTCAGTACATATTTCTAGGTTTAACTCAATTTTCATCTTGGTTTTGTAGGAACAGAGATTAGGACAATTTTTTTCCAAATATTGTATTTCTGTATATGCCTTATTCAGTCATCCTGGATCCAAATTAGAATGATAGTGATACAGTTTTCAATTGATTGAACTGGGAAGGATTCAGATTGTCTGTTTGTTTTTGTTATTATTTAGTTTGCTTATGGTTTTATATTTCAGGATTGGATAATAGCACCAGAGGGCTATGCTGCGTTCTACTGTGATGGAGAATGCTCCTTTCCACTCAATGCCCACATGAATGCTACAAACCATGCCATAGTTCAGACTCTGGTATGTCTGTTAGATCATTTTTGTAACACGCAAGCAGCTTGGGACAGGGAGCTACATCTTCCTCTCGGTTTATTACTATTGGATTCGGATTAATTTTATTGGATTTGGATTAATTTTGTTTAAATTACATGCTTGTACAAAAGCATTAGTGATTGCAATGGCTAGTGGATGAAATGCCCAGAAAGCCCCTTTTGATATATTTACATTTTGTTTCTGACCCAATAATGCATGAAAAAGACTGCGTCACAGCACTGAGGGGTTCTGCTGATGCAAAGGCAGATTAAGGTTTTGTAGAGCCCTGGGACAGAGCAAGTGAGGGCCCCTCCCCCCCCTTTTCACCTGCACTCCCTCCCCCATTCCGCTCCTTCTGCCTGCGGCCCCGCCGACAGCCCCACCCTATTCTGCCCCTTCCCACGGCCCCACCCCATTTTATCCCCTCCCCACTGCGGCCCCACGACTGGAGAAGCTCTGTCCTCTCCCTCCCCTAGCCACAGACCTGGGGTAGCAGCAGCATCTGGGAGCTCCCCCAGCCCTGAGGCCATGGCAGGGAGCTAGAGCTCCTCCAGTCCCGGGATTAGGGCACAGGGGCTTCCCCCACCCCACCTGGCATTCCTGCTGCGGAGCAGGGTTGGGGCACAGGGGTGCCCATTTTGGGGGGTCCCCCAATTGACCAGGGCCCCTGGGCATGGGCCCCGTTGGCCCAGTGGCTAATCTGCCACAGTGCTGATGTAAAGCAAAGAAGGGCTCCCTCCCTGCTTCCAAGTGGTTTATGCACCTTTTGAAGTTTCTCATCAACATTCACACTACAGTCTCCAGTAACTTTGACCTGTGGCTGCACAGCAGCTCTCGGTTTTCAACTGTTATCAGAAAAGCCTCAATCAGTTGACTGGACTGAAAAATACCTCTAAGATATGTGAGCTGATGCAGTTGCAAGCAAGAAGCATGCTGTGTGCTGTCATGCCTGGCTCCCAGTTATGATTAGAAACATAGTACCATTTGGATTTGATTCTCCCCTTGGTGGAGCTGAAGTGGGAAGAGCCTTACAGCCACCTTTCCACCTCTCCCAGTCCTGGTTCCAGCTGGGGGTCAAGCCAGCCCAGCACAAGATGGAGCGCCATGGGATGTTCTGACTTACATTTGCTGGAACAGTCCCCTAGGAAAGCTTCGGTGGGAGCTACTGGGTGCTCAGCAGTTCAAAAAATCAGGGGAACTTATTTATGTGCCTAAATATGGACATAGGAGTCTAATGTTAGGCTCTCATTTTTCATTTACATCAGCTGAGAATATGACCCACTGCCCATGGTCTGCACAGCATGTATAATTAAAAGACAGACCGATGAAGGACAGGGGAAAGAGCTACAATGGACACATTTCTTGTTAGTTCCATTTTTAACATACACTAAATGTGCCTCTTCTCCTCCCACCATTCAATCCCCTCACCCCCGGCAGTCCCCAGCTACAGAGCCAATGACCTTATATTCTTCCATCCCAACATTCAAGCCAGCAAGATCCTGCACAGAGAGGCAGAAGGGGACAGGAGGAGGGGAGGGAGTCAAAGGTGGAAGTAAGCAATGGGCTGTGGGAAAGGGATTCATTTGGAGAGGGAAAGTAATGCTCTTTGGCAAGAACTATGGCAATGTGCATATGTGGTGATGATGAAGAAAAACACATTTACAATAATAAACTGTTATTTCTCTTCAGCTATTATGGCAAAGATTGCCTAGAAAAGTTGCCAAGCTTCAGTGAGACATTAGATTACAGTTTCTCTCATGCAATTACGTGTCATGCAAGGTAAAACATAGCAGGGCAACTTTCATGTGTGCACCTAGTTTTTGCTGAAATCCCCCATAGTTTCTTAAGGGCAGGGGGTTCAAATTGTACTGCACATGCATTCTATTGGGCAGCCAAATATCCATGGGGCTAATTGAATTTTAAGTGCACATAAATTAGCTGGGTCAGCAGTAGCCAAACACTTTGTCTGAAATTATACAGATTATTTAGATTTACTCAAGGTGTTCACACAGGGGGAGTTCGGGAAACAATTATTCAGACACTCTCCCCCAATCCAAATGTAATCAACTCCTGTCCATGGTGATTGCACCATTCTGAAAAAGCAGCTTTGTTTTGGGACAAGATTGTTCCTTGAAACCCTTCCAAATATAACTGACTTTTTGGTTTGTTTTGTAACAATCTTTGGTCCAGCACAGCTTCATTTCCGCATGGGGCTAAGCTGCTTTTTCTAAGGTGTATCCATAGGAGTCAAAAAAGCGCTGGAGTAGAGCTAACTCTGCTCCCACTGACATCCGTGGGTAAACTCCTATTGACTTCAGTGGAAGCAGAGTTAGGCCAATGCCGAATGCTTTGGAAAATTCCACCTTAATAATGCCTTTTAAACATTTAAAAAGTGAATCCTCACTACAGTACAAATACTAGTATCAGTATTATTAGAGATTGTAAAATTTGAATCAGGATGCTGCACATTGAAAGGACGTGTGTGTTCAGATCCAGGGGTTGGCTTTTGTTCCATCTCTAATTATTATTTCCATTTTGGAGATGGAGAAAGTAAGGCAGAATGATTAAGAGATTTGATCAGGGCCATATATGCAGTAGTGTCAGAGCCAAAATTCATGAGCAGGAGTTCCTTGCTTCCAATTCTGCATTTAATCCTCCAGGTCAAGCTGCCGCTCTCGCTGCTGAACTGTCAAACCTGCTCCCCTTCTCTGACCTATAGTGTTGGGAGGCCAAATTAGCTGCTTAAAAGAGGAGCTGGCTCACTGGCAGGCAGCCAGGGTGTAGCTTGTGGAGACACTAGCTTCTTCAGCAGCAGGACTGGCATCCCTAAAATATCACAGAACTCAAAGCTAAGGGGTTCAAAGGCTCAGGAGGCTGACCCTGGATGGCTCTGAGTAGAGATTGCACGGGCGGAGGAGATAAAATCACTGCGACAAATTCCAAATCCTCATGACTAACTTACATTTTCAAAACTATCTTTACAATGGAATAGGCAAGAAATGTATTTAGTGAAAGCCAAATTTAGCCCCAACACCCACACGGGGTTCCCAGAATTGGGATGCTGGTGGCTGTGGGCTTGATAGAATCCAGAGGCTGGCTCTGGGCAAATGTCTGCTTAGCAAGAGGACAATATTTTTTTTTCTCCAATATTTTGCTTGTCATTAGTTAATCAGTTTTGAGGTAGGTGTGTGTGTGTGTGTGTGTGTGTGTGTGTGTGTGTGTGTGTGTGTGTGTGTGTGTGTGTGTATCTACATCCTTACTAAACTAATACTTTGGGATTTATTATTGCTCATTTCAAAAGATCTTCTCATGGTAACAGTTACATAAAAATCACTTCCTGATTGACTGTTCTTGGTCTGGCAAAGACCATCGGCTTATATTACTGCTAGAAAGATGGCTATAACAGATTTTAAAAGACTTAACATACAAATGAAACCCATTACTGCTGAAGTCTTCATCCATACCGTAATAGTCTCTTGCCCTCTCTATCACAACTCCCTTCTCTCTGGCCTCCCCAGTCTCCAGCTATCCAGACGTGTAGAAAATTACTTCCAGCCTTGTTTGAAGGATAGAGAAAGTATGTTTAGTTGCCCCTATTTTCAGTTATTTTCACTATATCTCCATTCATTTTGAGATGCTGCTCAAAATTGCCTTTCTTTTATTTAACATTCCATTGGAGTACTGCAGCCTACCTCAGAGAATAACCTCTCTTTACCCTTCCCTGCATCTGACACCCATCTTTTGGCTTGATTCTGCTTCCCCTGACAAAATTGTCATTGACTTCAGTGGGATCACAGATGCCAAGGCAATAGACACCTTAAAAATATATAGATGCTGAAAGAGAAACATGTTCTTAGAATCGTCATAGAATCCAGACATTCTGTGTGAGAGCCTTTGCCTCTACATTTGCTGTATGGAACAAACTTCCTTTCTCCCTCCCCATTGAGGCTCTGATTCAGGAAGACAGTTTAGTTAAATCAGGGACTTAAGCAAATGCTCAAATTCTGTTCTGAATAGTGATGGTATTAACCACATGTTTAAGTGCTTTCCTGAATCAGGACCTATCTCCATTTCTTTTTCAAATCTCATCTGAAAACCAATTTTCTCTCTTGGCTATTCCTCCTAATTTATCTCTCCATCTGCTATTATTGTATAATTCTATTATGTAAATCAGTAGAGCATTCTGGAGGTGAGCTTTTTATGAAAGTTGCTAAATGAAAAAAAGCTGTAACTACAGAACTCTGCAAATTGAATAGTTGTGTTTTCCATAGATTTGCCATTACATCTTTCTATTTTGGTCTATAAGCAATTTCGCTCTCTCTCTTTCAGGTTCATTTGATGTTCCCTGATCACGTACCTAAGCCATGCTGTGCACCTACAAAACTGAATGCAATCTCAGTGCTCTACTTTGATGACAGTTCCAATGTTATTTTGAAAAAATACAGAAATATGGTGGTGCGTTCGTGTGGCTGCCACTAGAATAAAAAACAAGAAAAAAAAATCAAACCCAGTGTTTGTTCAGAATTGTAATCAAGTCAAAATACAATTCTTGCTAGTGAAAAGGCATCCCTAAACTTATTCCATTTCATGCCATCTCTCATTTAATGTACAGTAATGTATATAGTAGCTTTTATTTATTTAAAGGTATATAGTTTCTTTTCTATGGGTGAAATTTCAAAACAGTTTATTTTATGGGTCACCTTACTATGTTGGAGAACCTCCAAAGCTGTTTTTCAATCGATCTCACTGAGACCTTTTTCTGTCCATTTCAACATTTTAAAGTAAGACCTTTGTATAGTTTTTTTTTTAAGTTAGAAAGCCCAGAACTCCTGTGACTGTTATATTGTTAAAGGAAATTGAATACATTTGGTTATGTTGTGCAAATGAAATATATACTTGGATATTTATTTAGAAAAGGCACTAAAAAAAGAAACTGAAGAAAAAATGCTTGGCTAAACATAATTTTTCTTTTAGAAGTTTTTCTCCATTAGACAAATTGAAATGTTGAACAGTGTTTAAATAAACAAACAGTAGGTAGAACATAGAAGCTGAAAGACTGCACATAATTGTTATAGCTGTTTTCTTTAACAGAATCGGTGTAACTGGAGGAACATGTTACGTCTTGGCTTGTGGAATTTTGCAAAAGGCTCAAAGCTTCAGGAATTCTGTGGAGATCGGCTTGAGTCTGTGCCTATAGCTTTCCAAGTTAACACAAAACACTTGTAGTACAACCTTCTTTCCTCAAATAAATTGTCAGTTTATGATCTATAAGACTACTGCTGCAGATTTTGTGTGTGTTCAATAACAAAAAAACAAAAACAAAAAAACTCCACACTCACCTGAGCCACCTTACCATATGGGCAAGAATTAATATATGTGTGCAATGTGTAAAAGATTAAAATCTGGAAAGAATTTGTTTTCCTTAGCTTCCTTTTCTTGCTGGGTAAGGCATTTAGGAACATTGGAATTGCCATTTGTAGTCAGATTTGTGGTTAGTCTAGTGCAGTATCCTGTCTCTGACAGTGGCCAACAGCAGGTGCTTTAGATGAAGGTGAAAGAAACCTTATATGGCAGTTTTTAGGATAATCTCTGTGCACAATAGGTCCTCTCCTAATCTCTAATCTTACTATCTCTTCCAAAACTTGTTTGCATTAACTATTATACTCTGGATATTCCTGTTACCATATAAATGTCCAATCCCTTTTATTGTCTTGCTAAGTTTTTTGCCTCAATTACATTTTCTGGCAGTGAGTTCTACAGTCTAATTGCACATTGTATGAAAAAGTATTTTCATTTATCGGTTTTGAATTTACCATCTTTTAATTTCATTGAATATCCCCATGTTATTATGGGAGAATAGAAGGTCCTGATTTCCCATCTCTACAACCAGTCATTATTTTATATAGTTTTGTTGGGAATTGCCTCAGTAGAAATATTGCTATATTAGAGTGTTATTTAAAATGAATAGAACATTTCTCATGCCTTACAGAATCTTTTCATTTAAATCCCGATTTCTATGGTTATTTAATGCACATTCCACAAAACACAGACTATTGCAGAATAATATAATCAGGTATGTGCGTGTTTTGCAGAAACTAATTTATTTTATCTCACTGTTGGAGTATTGTCTTAAATTGTTAAACATACACTTAACTTTTTAAAAAATTAAACAGGGTGGGTTTCTTTTTTTCAGTCATAGCATTTTCTCCAAACATTACATTTCAATTGCTATTTTATACTTTATGTACCTCCATAACTATGTCTAATTGCAGTTCATGTACAATAAGGTATATTAATAAAGTTTCTTCAATGAATTGCTGTTTGGGGACCACTTAGATAATGAACGTTAAACTGCATGGGGGATACTTTCAGAAAAGTTATGGGTTTGTTTATGAATCAGGTAAATGGTTATGATGTTTTGAATTCAATTTATTCTAAATAAAATTTAATGGAAACTGAATTTGGTGTACATTAAGTAATATATTTTTGAATAATGATGTACTATTTTGAGAATAAGAAACGGAAAATTATATTATTCTTTAAAATGTGTTGTTGGAATATGTTTCTATATTTTAAGATCTAATAAACCTGTAATACTAATTTGCTCTGCTTTGCTTTTTGATTCTGAGCCATGTTATACTGGAAAGTCAAATTCATGTTCTTTAAAAGCTGGAACAAAAGAGAATGGCCATTACTGTGGTTAGTGTTTGCTGAATTCCGTGTCTTAATACTGACCTGTGTTGCAAAATGGCTTTCATTTTGTTACTTTAAAGACATAATTATTATTTGAACCATGTAGAGTATTAATAACAGTTTTACAACTCTCTAAGCTACTAAAACAGCAACTGAAGTCAAAATATAGCACAAACAAGGAAGGATGAAAAAAAATGCTCTGGCAATTCCTTACTAATCCTTCCTCTGTTTGAGAGGAGAGACAATTGGCATCACTATTTTCACATACTCCAAAGAAATGCATACATATACCTTTGGGTTTTAACACACACATGTTCAACCACACCTTTTTCCCACAGTAGCTGATGTAACACTTTCCACATTTCTGTCCTCTGAAAAATACTAAGTAAATGATTAAGGTCATTCCATTTCCATTCAGGATTCATAAGAGAGTAGTTCCCATTTTAATCAGTTTAAACTTTCTTCATCATCCTTAGAGACTGAACAAAACAGTGGGTACCTAATAAACCTACTGAGCTAAAGACAAAGAGAGAGAATATATATATTTTATCTCTTCAAATTAATTGCACTTTATGGGCCAGATCCTTAGCTGGTGTCAATCAATGTATTTCTAATGACTTCAATAGAGCCAATTGCCACTTATACTCTTAGGGCAGGTCTACACTTAAAAAGCTGCAACAGTGCAGCTACATCAGTGCCGCTTCAGTGAAGACACTCCTATGCCAATGGGAGAGCTTCTCCCGTTGGCATAGTTAATTCACTTCCATCAGAGGCAGTAGCTATGTCAAAAGGAAAAGCTCTCCCATCAACATAGCACTGTCGACACCTGGGGGTAGGTTGGTATAACTGTGTCATTCGGGAGAGTGGATTTTTCACACCCCCTGAGTGATGCAGGTATTCTGATGTAAGTTTGTAGTGTAGACTTGGCCTCAATCCTTATCTTATTCATAATGTTAATACCATGGGCGGCGCGTGAACCGCAGGATCGGGGATGCTAGCCTCCAGCCCCGCTCCTTCAACCTGAGTCTCCGTCCCTTCCATCCCCACTGCTGGAGTCCAGAGCCCCTCTTCACCATGGCCACTGGCCCCTGCCCTAGGCTAGTCCCCCCAGCCCCAGACCACCAGGAGGGCAGGCAGCGGGCAGCTGCTGCCCCTGCCCCGAAGCCTTGGAGCGCCGGAAGGGTGGGCGGCACAGGCCACTGCACAGGAGGACTGGAGCCACATGCAGAGTGGGTTGGGGAGGCCTTGGGGTGGAGCCTGGGCAGGGCCATGCCCCGCTGTTTGGGGAAGCACAGCCTCCCCCAGCCTAAGGTATCTGCCACCCATGGTTAATATCATTGTTATAAAATCTCAGCCAGAATCAAGCTACTACCATACATTACTTACTTTTCTTTCTTAGTCCTACTCATCTAAGTAAGGGTCAGAATTGACCCATTGAGTGGTTATGATGCATATTTAACAGTTCTATTGTGGTAGCACCTGGAAGCCAAAGAGGTTGGGACCCCATTGTGCTAAGCACTGTATAAAATAAAGTAAATAACAGTCCTTGCCCCTGCCCAAATGTTGTTACCTTGATGCTGGTGTTATAGCTGCTACCTTGGTAGGTTGTCAACCATGTTCTGCTTGGAATCCAACATTCCTCTTCACTTGCAGTAGAGGTAACGGGGCATCTTTTTAAATATATTTCTTCTGTTCCATTTTCCTTTCTCTGAGTTCTTTTGAAATAGCTTTATGGTTAATTGTCTTTGATTCAGGAAGCTTGTTAGATATTGATAATAAGGTTTTTGTCCTTTATTCATAAGTCTCTGAACTGTTGATCCAAATAAAGCATTTTGGGTGCTGTGTGATTCTCTAACAGTTTGAAATATGGATCCCTTGAATCCAGGGCTTTTGTAAATAAAGTTCTTTGTGTTTAGTACTGACTTTCTTGTTCACACATTGGTCTGTGCATATTAAGAGTTTGACATGTTGTACTTGTCCCTGGTAAATGAGCCCCTGGTATATTATAGCACCTTATCTGTGACTGCTGCATTGAAGCTGCAAATACATGACCTGTAAACAGCAATTTTCAACGTGTTATTGAATTCTTACTCAATATTATCTTCTTCAAATAGTGTCCGGTATAGGCGCGCTTGCGTCCCTGCACTGCCGTTTAGAGAACTTTAAATCCGTGTCCATTTGGCCCACACATGCGCTGTCCCCGCCTCATGCTCTGCCAGGAGGCTAACCAGCATGCACGGGCGAACTCTCCTCAGTTCCTTCTCAACCACGTCTGGCTAGAGACTGAGCTATTAGCAGTCCATTCATTGGATTGTTATCTCTCTCTTAGCACTTCAGTAGTTAGTCCTTTTTCTCTTAGTTGTAGAGCTTTCTTTATTTTCTTTTTCTTGAAAAAAGGGGAAAAAAAACTTTTTATTTTCCCCTTTGTCTGGGGTTGCCCAGAGTACATCTTGTTCACTGAGCTTTAAGAGGTGCCTCTCATGCAAGTAGGGCATCCCTGTAATGGATAGGCATTCCTGCTGTATCGGGGGGAAACCACATTTCCTAAAAGTGTAGTCTCTGCCAGCAACTCAAGTTCAGATCTTGGAAGGGCAGAGAACTGAGACTAGAACTCCTCCTCATGGAGGCAGCTCTTCAGCCTTCCCTGGACCTGCACCAGGCGTCGCCTGATGGCACGAATCTGCCCCGCAATCCTCGACATCTAAGGACCATGGGTCGAAGAAAACAGCCCCACACGTAAGGCTTCAAAAAAGAGACCTGTGACTCCCTAGAGTGATCCCTGAGTTTGATGAAAAAGATCACTGGCACTTTTGGTATCGTCAGTACCAAGATAGTCTAACCACGGTACCCATAGCTCATGAGGGTCTGAAGCAGCAAGTATCATTGATGCGTGTAAGGACCTGATGGGCATAGGCACTGAAGCAATGGTACTGACAGATAAAGGCAAGGACAGAGACCGCACCTTCTCTAAGAAGACACTGCCAGTACAAGTCTTACCATCAGTACCATCAACAGTGAGCCATCCAGCCTTGGAGCGCTCAGTATGGCCAAGATCCCTGATCCTTCCAAACTGCCGGCCCACTGGTAATCACCATCGGCACCAGTTAGGACACTCTAGAGCAGGGGTTCTCAAACTTCATTGCACCGTGACCCCCCTTCTGATAACAAAAGTTATTACATGACCCTAAGAGGTGGGACTGAAGTCTGAGCCAGCCACCCTGGGCAGGGAGGCTAAAGCCAAAGTCCTTGGGCCTCGGCGACAGGTGGTAGGGCTCAGACTTTGGCCCTGGGCCCCAGCAAATCTAAGCCATCCCTGGAGACCCCATTGAAACAGGGTCACGACCCACTTTGGGGTCCCGACTTAGAGTTTTAGAATCGTTGCTCTAGAGACACTCTATAGCCCTCATGGTATCTGACATACCAGAGTCTCCCTTGCTTGTACCAGGTCTCCAGTACTGAGTTTACTTCAGGTGCGGGAATCTCCACTGGTGCACCATGTCATGCATGCCCATTCTCCAGTGGTGAATCAGATAGCGACCAGGAGGAGGCCCTCTTTCACCACTCCTTTTTCCTTATAATGCTCTCTATCAACCTGGGCCCCCTCAGTCATACTCTCCATCTGCTCCTCAACCACTGTGGTACGGCCAACCATGGGCGCCACCACCGGGACCCCTTCCACCGCCTCAGTTGCTGTACTGGGATCCCTGGGTGGCATACAGTCTCCATGCCTCCAGAGCATCCAGCGTGACCCACCGTAAACCCTTGAGGCACTCTCCCTCAACCACAGCATCCAGAACCTCTAAACCTCCAGAGGAGATCATGGAGGAACAGGAAGGCAGATTTGAGGAGGAAGTCACAGCACAGACAAACATCTCTTCCTCCTCTCCAGATGAGGCAGTTATGCCCCCACACCATCTCTAGCTGATGACTTCAGGCTGTTTCAAGATCTAGCTAAAAGGGTGGTAGACACGTTGCAGATATCCTTGAGGAAGTGAAAGACACACATTGTAAACTCTTGAACATCTTGCACTCCTCCTCTTCCTCCAGAATAGCCCTCCCCATCAGCGAAGCCCTTCTGGACTCATATGGCAAACCCTAACATTGGTCATGCCCACCTGTAAATGTGCTGGTAAGAAATATTGTAGCCCGGCTAAGGATATGGAATTTCTTTTTCCTGCCCACCTCTAATTCCATTGTGGTGGACATAGTAAATCCACAGGGTCGCCGACACCAGGTGAGCTCCACCCCCTATGATAGGGATTGGAAGCACCTCAACCTGTTTGGGGAAAAAGGCCTATTCCTCTGCCACACTGCAATTATGAATTGCAAACTTTCAAGCTCTGGCAGCAAAATATGATTAAGTCGATTATACCAAGCTTAAACACATTTATTGATCAGCTCCTGGAGTCACACCACGAACAGTTTTGGGCCATTGTTAGTGAGGGACAACTGGTGGCCAAGACAGTGCTCCAATCAGCGCTTGATGCAGCCTACACAGTAGCCTGGTCCAGCTCTACTATCAAAAGTCCTGTTAAAAATAAAAAGAGAGAGAGCAAACATCATACTGATAGCGCCTTCCTAGCTGAGATAGATGTGGTACCATTACCTGTGACAATTGGCGATGTGCCCACCAATTTCTCTCCAACCCACTCTATACCTCCTCTCGCAGAACGAAGGATGTGCTCTCCATCTCAGTCTGCAGATACTCTGACTCAAGGTTTCTTGAGGCCCTGCTCTGACGAGGTACAGGAACTATACAACACAGTAGAAAATCTGCTACCCATTGTACTTACCTGTAAAAGTGGGGCAGGTTTCAGGTCTGGTGTAATTCCAGACAAATTTTCCTGACACCTGCTACTCTCCCAATGGTCTTAGATTATATACTGACTCTCAAGTAATCAGGACTATCTCTCAAAGCTCACCTAGTGGCCATAGCAGCCTTCCATCAACAAGTAGGGGGATACTCAGTGCTCTCACACCCAATCACAAAATGATTCCTTGGGGTATAGTAAACCTTTTTCCTCAGCCCAGACAGCCTACCTAAACTTAGTATTAAAGAGCCTGACTAGGCCACCCTTTGAATGCATTGCTACTTGTTTGCTCGCATATCTGTCTATGAAGATGCCCTTCCTGGTGGCTATCACCTCAGCAAGAAGAATAGGGGAAATAGCAGCACTGATGGCACATCCCCCTTATACAATATTATTTCGGGACAAGGTTACTCTCAGACCACACTTGAAGTTCATCCCCAAGGTGACCTCATCTTTTCACATTAAACTAACTGATTCATCTCTTGATCTTTTACCCCAAACCTCACCATGATATCAGGGAGGCTATACTGCACATGCTAGATGTTAGGAGAGCCCTGTTTTTTACCTGGACAGAACAAAAGTTTAAAGGAAATCTCCTAAGCTTTTCCTATCCCTTGTGGAAAGGTCTAAAGGTGCAGCAATATTGGCCCAGAGACTCTCCAAATGGTCTATCAAACCATGCTATCAAGTTCACAACATAATACCTCCATCCAAAATCTGCATCGACTTCACAAGGTCGGTTTCCTCCTCTGTCGCCTTCTTCAAGAATGTCCTTATCTCGGAAATCTGTAGAGCAGCAACCCGGGCATCTGCGCATACCTTCGCAGGAAACACTGTGATTACCAGGGACTTTGCTTCCGGCGCTAGCTTTGGGTCTGCAGTATTGTTATCCATAACAGACTCGACTCCGAAGGTCCTGCCTCCCATTGGGAATACCGCTCGGGAGTAACCTGCGGTGGAGCACCCTCAAAGAAGTAGTAGTAGTTACTCACCTTAACAATGGTTCTTCAAGATGTGTGTCCCTATGGGTGTTCCACCACCCACGCTACTCCCCTCTACTTCAGAGTTCTTGTCAAGGACTCTGCATTAGAGAAGGAACTCAGGGAGATTCGCCCACGTGCACTGGTTAGTCTCGTGGCAGAGCACGAGGAGGAGACAGCACATGTGTGGGCCAAAAGGACACTGCTACAGCACAAGGAAGCAAATACATCTGCAGTGGAGCAACCATACGGACATACATTTTGAAGAACCATTGTTACTGACAAGGTGAGTAACTTCCTCTTCTGCAACAATTCCATTTAATAAAAAATAATCCTGAGTTTTCTGTTTTAATTCAAGTAGCCCAGCACTGACCATAGACCAAGGCTGACCAGGAATCACATGTTGAATTAGTGGTCTTTTGCGTTGGTTCCTGTATTTATTGTAGATTCCACAGTTGGATACTTTCAATCACAGCCTAGATTCCTGGCCAGAATAGGGCATTTGGGGCTCTGGTCTTGCACTGCTTAATATCCAGATGGGCACAATGGATTAATAACAGTACTTGTAGAAAGATTTTCATCAGTAGATCTCAAAACACTTTACAAAGGAGGTGTAAGTATCATTCTTCTTCTTTTACAGATGGGGAAAGAGGCACAGAGCAGTGACTTGCCTGTGGCAGTATAGGGAATACAACCTAGGTCTCCAGAGCTGTTCAGTCTGGTTCTCTGTCTTCTAGGCTACATTGTCTGAGCCATATATACATTTTGAACACCTTCTCCTACAGCTCCTTATGTTTACTAATTTTGGACATTCTTGAAAACATATCTGGGCCTGTATTATACAGTTAATGAGTATTTTTCAGTATCATGATCATTTTCTGAAGTCTGAGCAGTAGCTGCTGTTAAAGCCAGTAGCAGCAACATTAAAGGGCTCCTCTGTGCAGACTACACCCTTTCTTGTGTGTGTGTGTGTGTGTGTGTGTGTGTGTGTGTGTGTGTGTGTGTGTGTGTGTGTGTGTGTGTGTGTTAGTCACCCCTCCACAGAACCAATTGTTCCCTGGCCCAGATCTTGCTGAGTCTTCTCAGAAGGATTTGTAATCTTCTGCAGGAGGACAGGGTTAAAAGCAGTGGTAGCACGAGCTGTGTAATTTATTTCCCCACATGTATTTTTCCCATGCTCAATGGAAAGCCCAGCAGTGAGTCAATGAAACCTGGGACCATGTTAATATTTTTGTATGGAGGAATCCCATGCAGCATGGAGGGGCAAATGCTCTAGGGAGAAAACTGTGAGGAGATTCTTGTGGAGCGTTCTACACCTCAGGCCTCCTTCTATGACAGTGGGAAATCTGGGCTGAGAAATCTTCAGTATTGCTAGCTATTGAATTTCACAGAGATTGAAGCTGGAACAAGATAGGGTGTAGAAACATGGTGTTTGCAACAAGATAGTCCATGTTGATCTTCTTTAAAAATACTGCCTATCAAATCATCGTGGCTGTGGTGTTTTTTGTTTTATTTTGTTTTGGTTTTTTTAAATGCTGGAGCCTCTTATACCATTTTACCACAGGAAACTACATTCCTTTCTAGTGGGCCAACTGCACTTCTATCATTTTGATTCATTTTAAAAATCAGCATCTCTCCCTTAACCATGGAAATAGCTTTTTTTCTACCCTTCTCTGCATTTTATCTGTTTTATTATTCAGGACTAACAACTTCCACCGGGAATGATTTTGCCTGCACTGTGTTGCAGGGCTAGAAGAGAGATAGGACCTATCAAATGGGTTGCTTGTTTAACTGGGATGTGCAGCTTAAATAAGTGTGTTTTGTTACTTTTGCCTTTCTCCTTAAACATATTTGGATAGTTTCTTGGTGTACCCTTCATATAAAAGCTCTTAAGGGAAAAATATATACATAACTAAGTGCAGGGCACTCCATGCTATATTGTTTTGAATTATACTAAAGCATTTAGCAATCAAAAAATATGTGTAGTAGAAAATAAAAACAGTAAATGGAAGGCAGCTTGATCCAAACAATCTGGAGGTAACGGAATCGTGGGCAGTCATCCAGATCCCATTCAGCCTCCTCTCAAAAAAAAAAAAAAAAAAAAAGAGGATTGTGCCTAGTGAAAAGTTTGTATTCCCATTCGGGAGGCAATTTTACCTTGTCATTGAGATCATTTGAATTTTATTTACTGTAGCTGGACAGAGCAATCACTACTAGTTTAAGTTACAAAATAAAAAGGGGGTTTAATAAAGGGGAGCATGAATAACTTGCATCAATTACGATGGAAAGGGCCAGATTTTTGGTTTGTTATGCTGGTGTAAATCCTGGAAAAATTCCATTAAAGTCAGTGGTGTTACTCCATATTTACTCTGGCATAAGTGGGCTTAGAATCTGGCCCAAACTGTTCCTAGAGCGTGGAGATCCATTTTGCTTACTTCTGTTTAACACTGAAGTAATAACAACCTCAGGCATTGCTTATAATTGGAAAAGAAATAACTCTTTCATCTTCAAAGTTCTTGTCTTCTCTGCAAGGCCCTTCACAGCTCTGCTCCTCACTAGTTATCCACTGCTAGGCCAAAGTCTCTGCTGCTGTAAGTGGGTGCAGCTTCACTGACTTCAGTGGGTTTTGCCCATTTGCATCAGTAGACAAGTTGGCTCCACGTCTTTAATCACATCATGCCCAACTTCTTTCACTCTCTCCAATGATGCCAACCTCATTCACCCATTCGTCCGCCTTTCACATAGTCATGTCCATGCTTTTCCCCATGCTGCCCCTTACACATGATGGAATGCCCTCCCTGTGCTTATCTGTAAGGCCCTTTCCTCCTCCAAATCTCTCTTCCTCACCTACCTCTGCTGCTGAGACACCTAGAAGAAAGCACCCAGTTAATGATGGCTCATTGAAAGGCAGAGAGGAATAGCTGGCACTTTATTTGTAATGTTAAAAATTGAAAGTGTGTGTGTGTGTATAAAATGGTTTGTGTCAACTGTATTCCTCTCCCCACTGTCGTTGGCCACTCATCTTTGGGGTAGAGACTGTCTTCGCATGTGTTTGTACAGTGCCTGTCATAATCAGAAACCTGCAATGGAAATGTATCCCATACAAAAAAGCAGGCAACTGATTTTGTTTGTGTAGGGTACTTCATGATATTTAAATAAAGACACGAGAGCTTTCCTATTAGGAGAGAGTACTCTGTCCAGTGGTAAAACCCATTTTATCTTGTCCAATTGTGTCTACGATTGCTACGAACTTGCTGATCTGCAGCATGGTTCCTTCATCTCCTAAAATAGCACATTTCCTTGTTAAGTAGCTAAATTAAATTAAAATTTTAAAATTAAATTAAATTAAATTAAATTAAAGCTGTGGCTCTATTGAGCATACCCAGAAGATTCTTGATATTTATTTCAAAGAAAATGCTACTACAATGGTGATGAGGGTTATACAATAGATAAATCAATGGTGGAGAAAAATTGAACGTCTTTTTTCCTTGTCCCCCTCAAATAAAAAGGGGACCTTGAATAGCCCTCGGATCAATTTTACTGTGAACATAGGAACTGACAGGCTGGGTCAGACTCAAGATCCATCTAGTCCAGGATCCTGTCTCAGACAGTAGCCAACACCAGATGTTTTAGAAGAAGGTATAAGAACCCTACAGTAGGCAGATGGTCTTATCCTAATCTCTAATAGAGATTGTTCTAAAACCTGGTATAGGAGGTTAATATCCTTTTCAAAATTTGTTGTCACTAATTATGAAAACTCTGGATATTCTTATTAAAAAGAACAGGAGTACTTGTGGCACCTTAGAGACTAACAAATTTATTTGAGTATAAGCTTTCGTGGGCTACAGCCCACTTCTTCGGATGCACAGAATGGAACATATATTGAGGAGATATATATACACATACAGAGAACATGAAAAGGTGGGAGTTGTCTTACCAACTCTGAGAGGCCAATTAAGTAAGAGGAAAAAAAACTTTTGAAGTGATAATCAAGATAGCCCAGTACAGACAGTTTGATAAGAAGTGTGAGAGTACTTACATGGGAAGATAGATTCAATGTTTGTAATGGCTCAGCCATTCCCAGTCTCTATTTAAGCCTAAATTGATTGTATCTAATTTGCATATCAATTCAAGCTCAGCAGTTTCTCATTGGAGTCTGTTGTTGAAGCTTTTTGATTGCAAAATTGCCACCCGCAGGTCTGTCATTGAATGACCAGACAGGTTAAAGTGTTCTCCTACCGTTCACAGAAATGTCAAATCCCTTTTTAGATCTTGTTAAATTAATGTCCTCAGTGACTTCCTGTGCCAATGAGTTCCACAGTTTAATCACATGTGGAAAAAGGATTTCCTTTGATATGGTTTTGACTTTCCCACCTTTTAATTTAATTGAATGCCCCCTTCTTCATGTATTATGAATCAGGAAGAATAGAAGTTCTGATTTACCTTCTCTAGATTGTTCACTAGTTTATATACTGTTATTGTATTTTCTTAGTTGTCTCCTTTCTAAACTCAACAGTCCCAATCTTGTGAATCTCTCCTATAAGAAAGTTTTCCCAGGAAAAGTATCACAAATATTATAATTCTTTTCACCAACATAGAATAACATAATCCCTCTATAATATGAAGCTTGCATATTTTGACACATCAACCATATTACAGTGTTAAAGATATATAGCACAAAAACAGTGAATTAACATGTGTAATTCACAAGGAATTCACATTTTACCTAGACATAGATAATTGGAAATTCTAGCATGAGCCTACTGTAATTTACTGTAATTTATCTATAAAATAGAAACATAACTTCATATGTACCATTTGTTAGGTGTTTTTTTTTCTTTTATGAACAACACTTGTTTAAAAAAATGCTCTCGTCTTTGCACAATGAAGTTTAAAATAAATTTCTGCCCAATACAGACTGTTGCAAACCTGATAAATTTTCTCAGCCGCTATTGTTTGTAGAGGGCTGTTTTTCAGAAACACCACAACACCAACAGTTCAGTGAGTTTACTCTCACTTACATCTAGTTTTCTCCTCTACATGTTTGTCTCTACTCTAGTTCAGAGATTGCCCAACAGTTTGCAGAAGTAATTTCACACATCTTTAAACATTTCTTTAGTCACAACTTACTCTTCCTGTGGCTAATGCATTTCTAGTCACGCATTTGCTTCCTGGCCTGGTGCCACACTCATTTACTGTCACCCAGAACTTTTGTTAATCACTTTTCCCCTATTCTTACCAATTACTGGCACATCCCAAAACCATGCCACTATACAAATCAATGGTATGCCCACATCTTGAATACTGCGTGCAGTTCTGGTCACCACAGCTCAAAAAAGGCTATATTAAAATTGGAAAAAGTACAGAGAAGGGCAACAAAAATGATGAGGGGGTATGGAAAAGCTTCCATATGAGGACACTGGGACTGTTCAGTTTGGAAAAGACACGACTAAGGGGGGATATGATAGAGGTCTATAAAATCATGAATGGTGTGGAGAAAGTAAATAAGAAAGTGTTACTTACCTCTTCACATAACACAAGAATCAGGGTCACCCAATGAAATTAATAAGAAGCAGGTTTAAAACAAAAGGACATATTTCTTCACACAAAACACACTTAACCTGTGGAACTCATTGACAAGGGATGTTGTGAAGGCCAAGACTATAACTGAATTAAAAAAGAATTAGATGCATTTGTGGAGGACAGGTCCACCAATGGTAATTAGCCAAGATGGTCATGGATGCAACCCCATGCTCCAGGTGTTCCTAAGCCTCTGACTGCCAGATGCTGGGACTGAACTACAGGGATGGATCACTTGATAATTGCCCTTTTCTGTTCATTCCCTCTGAAGCACCTGGCATTGGCCAATGTCAGAAAACAGAATACTGGGCTAAATGGACCATTGCCCTGACCCAGTATGGCCATTCTTATGTTCTTGACAATTTTCCTTTTCACGTTTACTCATTATTATTTAAAACCAAGTTCTGTACCTAAAATCTCAGTGACTCCTCTCCTGATTGTGTGATGTGTGGGCACCCTCAACTCCCATTGAAATGAAATTTGATTCTTGAGGGGGGGAAAGAGCATGCTATACACCATGCCTGATGATCTGCTAAATAGCTTGTAGCTCCCTATATATTCTCTGCTGCCTTTGGAGTCCTGTTGTAACAGTGCCATCTTCTGACTGACTGACTTCTTATGAATGCTCTTACCTGCTTCTAGCTCTGCTTCACTTGGTACCTCTATATGTCCCTAATTTGTAGAAAGATGTGGCTTTCTTGTTTCTCTTTTGCTACAAATACCTGATGAAATGGTTAACTGAGTGAGATACTAAGTAGTACAATCATCTGTGCACAGCTGAGAATTCCTTGACTTTGGCAAACTCTTAAAATTTACATCTACATGAAAGGAAAAATCAAGCACTAGAGAATGAAATTAAAATAAAATATGTTCCACTGATATATTTTTGAAGCTGTCTTGTTACATTCTGTAAGATTATAGCACGGTCCTCTCAACCGCTGCCAAGGTCCAGATCAGGTGGTAATGTGTCTTCTGATGATGTAGAATCTATTACACTAAGGCCCTGTCTACACTGGCAAGTAAAGCAGCTTTCTGTGCTGTAACTGCCACTTAGTGTGCAGAAACTGCGCAGTTGTAGTGCTGTAAAAAAAACACCCTGACAAGAGACGTAGAGCTTTCTGCGTCGGGGGTACAGCGCTGTGGTGCCAGTTTTGACACTGTGGTCGATTACAATGTTGCGATTGGCCTCCGGGAGGTGTCCCACAATGCCTATTCTTGCCTCTCTGGTCATCGGTTTGAACTGTACTGCCCTGTCTTCAGGTGACCAACCGTCATCCCCACCCTGTAAATTCCTTTGGAATTTTGAAAATCCCCTTCCTCTTTGCTCTCAGCGCATCTTTCCAGGTGGCCATGCCTGCTCCATGCACCAGGTGATCCCCACTGCTTGGAGCAATGCCAAACTGCTGGACCTCATCAGCATTTGGGGAGAGGAGGCTGTCCAGTCCAAACTGTGCGCCAGCCATAGAAATTATGATACCTAAGGACAGATTTCACGATGCATGCCCGGGACACATTGCAGTGCAGGGTCAAAATGAAGGAGCTGTGGAACACCTACCACAACGTGCGGGAGGCAAACTGCCGCTCCGGTGCTGCGCCCACGAGCTTCTGGGAGCTTCACAGAGATGACCTTGGGAGCCCAGTCTCCCTTGTTGTTATCGGTGGCTGAATGGCTGCGCAGAATTAGAAAGTAGCCAAGAAAAACTAAGGAGGACTTTCTGAGTGATGTTATGATGCACCCCACCGCTGAGAAACAGGAATTGAAGGAGTGGCAGGACAGCGAGAAGATGGATCAAAAGGAGAACACGGCACGCCAGAATGAAGCCATGGAGTGGCTCTTAAAGGTTATGCAGCACCAAGCAGACACGCTCCAAGCGATACTAGCTCTTCAAACTGAGCAGCTCCGCTCTCGCCCTCCCCTATAGCCACTGTCACAAAACTCTTTCCCATGATCCCCTCAGACACTGCCAACACATTCTTATCAACCTCCTGGCTCCAGTCTATACTCGTGACATTCCACTCCTCCCCCGTCACAGTCCACCATTGCGGACTCCGACTACACACTGCACTCAACACTATCCCTCTGCAGTTTGGCCCTGCTGAAGTACAGTACCCACTGCATTGTACTCCAAAGGAGAAGGTTGGATATGATTCCTGGACATACACAAACCTTTAGCCATCCCAGGTTCCCTCCTCCTCCTGGGACCTTCCCTTCCCCCATTCCCCTCACTGCTGGGTTTTTTGGGGTTTTTTTTGTTTTGTTTGACTCTCTCCTCCGGTTGTTGTTTTTTAATAAAAGAATTGTGTTGGTTTGAAAGCAATCTTTATTCTATTAATTGAAAGCAAAAAAAAAAAGCCCTGCAAAGCAACATACAATTATGTTAAACCCACATATTGCATCGTCTGCACCAATCATCTCCTAGCATTACAAGCATTGCACTCCCAAGCATAGCAACAAATATTAGTGGCTTTCAGCTTCAAATTGTTTCCTTGAGGCATCGCTGATCCTTATGGCCCCACGCTGCGCCCCTCTAATAGCCCTAGTCTCTGGCTGTTCAAACTCAGCCTCCAGGCACTGAGCCTCTGTGGTCCAGCCCTGAGTGCAGCTTTCACCCATCCCTTTACAAATATTATGGACCGAACAGCACATGGCTATAAGCATAGGAATATTGTCATCGGCCAGGTTCAGCTTCCCATAGAGGCAGCACCAGTGGGCTTTTAAACAGCCAAAAGCACACTCAACAGTCATTCTGCACTTGCTCAGCCTGTTGCTGAACTGCTCCTTGCTGCTGTCACGTTGCCCCGTGTATGGCTTCATAAGACACGGCATTGAGGGGTAAGCGGGGTCTCCCAGGATCACAATGGGCATTTCAACTTCCCCTACAGTGATCTTCTGGTCCGGGAAGAAAGTCCCTGCTTGCAGCTTCCTGAACAGGCCGGTGTTCCGAAAGATGCGTGCGTCATGCACCTTTCCGGACCAGCCTGCGTTAATGTCTGTGAAACGCCCACGGTGATCCACAAGCGCCGGAAGAACCATAGAGAAATACCCCTTGTGATTAATGTACTCATTGGCTAGGTGGTATGGTGCCAGAATTGGAATATGCGTGCCATCTATCGCCCCTCCATAGTTAGGGAAGCCCATTTGTGCAAAGCCATCCACAATGTCACGCACGTTGCCCAGAGTCATGGTCTTTCAGAGCAGGATGCGATTAATGGCCCTGCATACTTCCAGCAACATGAGTCCAATGGTCAACTTTCCCACTCCGAACTGGTTAGTGACCGATCAGTAGCAGTCTGGAGTAGCCAGTTTTCACAGTGCAATTGCCACACGCTTCTCCAGTGACAGGGCAGCTCTCATTCTCGTGTCCTTGCACCGCAGGGCTGGGGCGAGGTCTTCACACAGTCCCATGAATGTGGCTTTCCTCATCCGAAAGTTCTGTAGCCACTGCTCATCATCCTAGACGTGCATTACGATGTGATCCCACCACTCAGTGCTTGTTTCCCGAGCCCAAAAGCAGCGTTTCACTATGGTCAGCACCTCCATGAATGCCACAAGCAATCTTGTGTCGTAGCTACTACATGTGGTGAGATCAATGTCACATTCCTCTTGCCTTTGTAGTTTAAGAAATAACTCCACTGCCACTCATGACGTGTTGGTCAGCGCGAATAGCATACCGGTCAACAGTGCGGGATCCATTCCTGCAGCCCGAAGAGGCAGGATGCGCAATACATAAACCATTGAAAGATGGTGCCAAATGCAGATGGAAGCACAGGGATTGCTGGGATGTGAAGCAATGAATCACGGGGCATTGGTACAGGACCCAGGATGCCCCGTGACCACCTCCGTCTTCCCACAACTCTTTGCGGCAGAAGAGAAAGAGATGCTCTGTGGGATAGGTGCCCAGAGTGCAATGCTCCGAATACCTCTGCAAGTGCCACAAGTGTGAACACACTATTGCGCAGGCAGCTGACAGTGTGAATACACAATAGCGGTTTTTCTTCAGCACTCTCTGGGCTTGTCTACACTACAAAATTAGGTCGGATTTATAGAAGCCGGTTTTATAGAAACCGGTTTTATGCAGCCGACTGTGTGTGTCCCCACATAAAATGCTCTAAGTGCATGAAGTCGGCGGACCGCGTCCACAGTACCGAGGCTAGCGTCGACTTCCGGCGCATTGCACTATGAGTGCCTATGGGTACCTATCCCACAGTTCCCGGAGTCTCCGGCGCCCATTGGAATTATGGGTTGAGATCGCAATGCCCGAATGATGCAAAGCAGTGCCGCGGGGGGTTCTGGGTACATTGCGTCAGGCCCCTCCCCCGCCATCACAGCAATGGCAGACAATAGGTTCGCGCCTTTTTACCTGGGTTACCTGTGCAGACAACATACCACGCCAAGCATGGAGCCCGCTCAGCTCAGCTCACCGTCACCATATGTCTTCCGGGTGCTGGCAAACGTGGGACTGCATTGCTAAACAGCAGCAGCAGCTTACTGCCTTTTGGCGGTAGACGGTGCAGCATGAGTGGTAGCCTTCATCGGCGCTCGGGATGCTGGTAGCTGTGGGGCTGGCAGCCGTAGGGCTGCATTGCACCAGCCCCTTGCCTTTTGGCAGTAGATGGTTTATTACGACTGGTAACCGTCCTCGTCGGACCTAATTTACAGGTTGCCTGAAATGCTCATATATAATTGTAGCCTGAGCACCTTTACCAATCCTTCTGGCTACTGTACAGCATATATTGCTACACAGCAGCAACCCCTTGCCTTTAACCGTCCTTGTTGGACGATGATGGCTTCCAGTCGTAATATACTATTTTCTGCCAAGTATTGTCTGCTAAGCACCCAGAAAAGGCCGAGGGCGATCTGGGTGCTGGCAGACATATGGCTGGCTCACGTAGGGTTACATTGCTACCAAGCACCCAGAAAATGCCGAGGGCTATCAGTCATGCTGCACTGTCGTCTTAAGATGTAAAAAATAGATTTGTTCTGTATTCATTTCCTTCCCCCCTCCCTCCATCAAATCAATGGCCCGCTAAACCCAGGCTTAGGAGTTCAATCTCGGGGGGGGGGGGCATTCTGTGTGACAGTTGTTTGTATTTCTCCCTGATGCACAGCCACCTTTCTTGATTTTAATTCCCTGTACCTGTACGCCATGTCGTCAGTCGCCCGCCCCTCCCTCCCTCCCTCCCTCCCTCCCTTCTTCCCCTGGTCTTTAGATACTAGTTTCGCGCCTTTTTTCAGACCAGACGCCATAGCTATCACTGGGATCATGGATCCCGCTCAGATCACCGCGGCAATTATGAGCGCTATGAACACCACGCGCATTGTCCTGGAGTATATGCAGAGCCTGGACATGCCAAAGCAAAACCAGGAGGACCAGCTGAGGAGGAGGCGATTGCAGCGCGGCGACGATAGTGATGAGGAAATTGACATGGACCTCTCACAAGGCACAGGCCCCAGCAATGTGGAAATCATGGTGTTACTGGGGCAGGTTCATGCCATGGAACGCCGATTCTGGGCCCGGGAAACAAGCATAGACTGGTGGGACCGCATCGTGTTGCAGGTCTGGGACGATTCCCAGTGGCTGCGAAACTTTCGCATGCGTACTGGCACTTTCATGGAACTTTGTGACTTGCTTTCCCCTGCCCTGAAGCGCCAGAATACCAGGATGAGAGCAGCCCTCACAGTTGAGAAGCGAGTGGCGATAGCCCTGTGGAAGCTTGCAACGCCAGACAGCTACCGGTCAGTCGGGAATCAATTTGGAGTGGGCAAATCTACTGTGGGGGCTGCTGTGATCCAAGTTGCCAGGGCAATGAGAGACCTGGTGATATCAAGGGTAGTGACTCTGGGAAACGTGCAGGACATAGTGGATGGCTTTGCTGCAATGGGATTCCCAAACTGTGGTGGGGCGATAGACAGAACCCATATCCCTATCTTGGCACCGGCGCACCAAGCCACCGAGTACATAAACCGCAAGGGGTACTTTTCAATGCTGCTGCAAGCCCTGGTGGATCACAAGGGACGTTTCACCGACATCAACGTGGGCTGGCCGGAAAGGGTACATGATGCTCGCGTCTTCAGGCACTCTCTTCTGTTTCGAAAGCTGGAGGAAGGGACTTTCTTCCCGGACCAGAAAATAACCATTGGGGATGTTGAAATGCCTATCGTGATCCTTGGGGACCCAGCCTACCCCTTAATGCCATGGCTCATGAAGCCATACACAGGCAGCCTGGACAGGAGTCAGGACCTGTTCAACTACAGGCTGAGCAAGTGCCGAATGGTGGTGGAATGTGCATTTGGGCATTTAAAAGCGTGCTGGCGCAGCTTACTGACTCGCTGTGACCTCAGCGAAAAGAATATCCCCATTGTTATTGCTGCTTGCTGTGCGCTCCACAATATCTGTGAGAGTAAGGGGGAGACATTTATGGCAGGGTGGGAGGTAGAGGCAAATCGCCTGGCCGCTAATTACGCGCAGCCAGACACCAGGTCGGTTAGAGCAGCACAGCAGGGCACGGTGCGCATCAGAGAGGCTTTGAAAACGAGTTTTGTGACTGGCCAGGATACGGTGTGAAACTTCTGTTTGTTTCTCCTTGATGAAATCGCAGCCCCCCCACGCACCCGGTTAACTCTAGTACCCTGTAAACCAAGCACCCCAACCTCCCCTACCCTCCCCTCTTCAAGCACCACTTGCAGAGGCAATAAAGTCATTGTTACTTCACATTCATGCATTCTTTATTAATTGAGCACACAACTAGGGGGATAATTGCAAAGGTAGCCCGGGATGGGTGGGGGAGGAGGGAAGCAGCACACAACTAGGGGGATAATTGCAAAGGTAGCCCGGGATGGGTGGGGGAGGAGGGAAGGAAAAGGACACACTGCACTTTAAAACTTTAAAACTTATTGCTGTGGAAATCATCTAGGGTGGAGTGACTGGGTGGCCGGAGGCCCCCCCCACCGTGTTCTTGGGCGTCTGGGTGAGGAGGCAATGGGACTTGGGGAGGAGGGCTGGTGGTTTCAGAGGGGCTGTAGCAGCGGTCTCTGCTCCTGCTGTTGGTTACAGAGGGGCTGTAGCGGCGGTCTCTGCTCCTGCTGTTGGTTACAGAGGGGCTGTAGCGGCGGTCTCTGCTCCTGCTGTTGGTTACAGAGGGGCTGTAGCGGCGGTCTCTGCTCCTGCTGCCTTTCCTGCAGCTCAACCATACGCAGGAGCATATCACTTTGATGCTCCAGCAGCCGGAGCATCGACTCTTGCTTTCTGAGTACAAGCTCACGCCACTTCTCCTCTTCAGCCCGCGTTTCAGCCCGCCACCTCTCCTCTCGCTCATATTGGGCTTTTTTAAAATCAGTCATTGACTGCCTCCACGCATTCTGCTGTGCTCTGTCAGCGTGGGAGGCAGTCTGTAGTTCAGTGAACATTTCGTCATGCGTCCTTCGCTTCCTTCTTCGAATATTCACTAGCCTCTGTGAAGGTGAAACATTTGCAGCTGGTGGAGGAGAAGGGAGAGTTGTTTAAAAAAGATACATTTTTGAGAACAATGGGTACACTCTTTCACGTTAGATTTTGCTGTTCACATCACACAGCACATGTGCTTTCGTTACAAGGTCGCATTTTTCCTCTTATATTGAGGGCCTGCCGGTTTGGTGTGAGAGATCACTCACGCAGTGCCAGGCCACAGATTTCAGCTTGCAGGCAGCCATGGTAAGACACAGTCTTTTGGCTTTTTTAACCTTGTTAACAAGTGGGGATGGTTTAAAACAGTACTGCTCTCATTAACCATACCAAGCACCCGTTGGGTTGGCCATTTAAAATGGGTTTGCAATGTAAAAGGAGGGGCTGAGGTTTCAGGTTTAACATGCAGCACAAACCCAACTAACTCCCCTCCCCCACACACCCAATTCTCTGGGTTGGTCACTTCACCCCTCCCCCCCACCGCGTGGTTAACAGCGGGGAATATTTCTGTTCAGCAGAGCAGGAAGGGGCACCTCTGAATGTCCCCTTAATAAAATCGCCCCATTTCAACCAGGTGACCGTGAATGATATCACTCTCCTGAGGATAACAAAGAGCGATAAGGAATGGATGTTGTCTGCATGCCAGCAAACACCGGGACCATACGCTGCCATGCTTTGTTATGCAATGATTCCAGACTACGTGCTACTGGCCTGGCGTGGTAAAGTGTCCTACCATGGCGGACGGGATAAGGCAGCCCTCCCCAGAAACCTTTTGCAAAGGCTTTGGGAGTACATGAAGGAGAGCTTTCTGGAGATGTCCCTGCAGGATTTCCGCTCCATCCCCATACACGTTAACAGACTTTTCCAGTAGCTGTACTGGCCGCGATTGCCAGGGCAAATTAATCATTAATCATTAAACACACTTGTTTTTAAACCATGTGTAATATTTACAAAGGTACACTCACCAGAGGTCCCCTGTGTGCCCACAGGGTCTTGGGAGAGTTCGGGGGTTACTGGTTCCAGGTCCAGGGTGACAAACATATCCTGGCTGTTGGGGAAACTGGTTTCTCCGCTTCCTTGCTGCTGTGAGCTATCTATGATGTTCTCTCCATCCTCATCTTCCTCGTCCGCCGAACCCGCTTCCCTGTCTCCAGCGAGGGACTGATAGCACACGCTTGGGCTACTGGTGGCTGCACCCCCTAGAATGGCATGCAGCTCCTCGTAGTAGCGGCATGTTTGCGGCTCAGCCCCGGACCTTCCGTTTGCGTCTCTGGCTTTGTGGTAGGCTTGCCTTAGCTCCTTAATTTTCACACGGCACTGCTGTGCGTCCCTGTTATGGCCTCTGTCCTTCATGGCCTTGGAGATCTTTTCTAATGTTTTGCCATTTCTTTTACTGTTTCGGAGTTCGGCCAGCACTGCTTCATCTCCCCAGATGGCGATCAGATCCCGTACCTCCCGTTCGGTCCAGGCTGGAGCTCTTTTGCGATCCTGGGACTGGGACTGGGACTCCATCACGGTTACCTGTGCTGATGAGCTCTGCATGGTCACCTGTGCTCTCCACGCTGAGTAAACAGGAAATGAAATTCAAACGTTCGCGGGGCTTTTCCTGTCTACCTGGCCAGTGCATCTGAGATGAGAGTGCTGTCCAGAGCGGTCACAATGAAGCACTGTGGGATAGCTCCCGGAGGCCACTAATGTCGAATTCCGTCCTCACTAACCAATTCCGACCCCCCTAAGGCCGATTTTATCGCTAATCCCCTCGTCGAGGTGGTGTAAAGAAACCGGTTTAAAGGGCCCTTTAAGTCGAAAGAAAGGGCTTCGTCGTGTAAACGTGTCCAGGCTTAAGTCGACTTAACGCAGCTAAAGTCGACCTAAACTCGTAGTGTAGACCAGGCCTCTGAGCGGCACTGTAACTGCTGGCGCTGTAACTCTGCCAGTGTAGACATGCCCTAACATTAGAAATGTAGTTCCACTAGTAAAGGTGAAAGGTAACACCTATACTCCCCCTCTCCACCCTTCCTCTCCATACATGCATGCAAAAAATGTAAACATTCAATCTAAATTGAAGTGGCCTGTTGTCAAACCATTTTGCCAAAGCAGTTCCTGCATTTGTATAATTTGCAAAACACATTTACTTTAATTTTGGGGTGTGTACTACCATGCCCCTCTGCAGCTCTTCCTGGCCATTTTCATCTGAAGAAAGTTGATCAACAGCTGACCATCAATACTATTTAGTCCTTTGTAGAGCTACCTTGGGTTGTTCTCTGAAATCATGCTTCCAGTTCATTTTCTGAATTATTATTTAAAAATGAAGGTGCATTGGCTCGGGATTAGTGCCCAAGATGCGGGACAGGAGTTCTGGTTTCTATTCCTAGCTCTACCATTGATTCCCATTCTACCTCAATAATGCCATTTATATCATGGGCAATGAAAATTCGTATGTTATAAGGTTATGAGGCTTCATTAATTAGTATTTGTAAAGTTCTTTGAGATGCTTAGATGAAAGGCACTGCAGAAATGCAGCGTGTGAAGTATAATGTATAGACAAGAAGGATGATCCAGTGGTTAGGGGGCTAGCTTAGAACCAGGAGCTCCAAATTCAGTTCCATGTTCTGCCACAAGTCACTGGCTCAGGTCCCCAAAGGTATTTAGGCATCAACTCCCATTGATTTCAACAGGCGTTAGGTGCCCAAATATCTTTGAAGATCTGGGCATTACTTTTCTCTCTGAAAAATAGGGCTAACGGCACTTCCCTACCTCACAAGGGGACTGTGAGGATAAATACATTCAAGATTATGACGTGCTCAGACACTATGGTTATGAGCCATATATGTATATCTAAGATGTACAGTAGAACCTTACAAACACACTCAGGAATGGAGGTTGTTTGTAATCCTGAAATGTTCGTAACTCAGAGGTTCTACTGTATACGCAAAGCATATAATGAAAAATCTATAAACAATCGAGTGCATGTCACCATTAAGAAACTTCACCTGATTCTCATCTTAAAGTTTTTTCTGCGTTTTATTCCATTACTTTTAATAGGAAATAATCTTCTAATTTTCTACCATCCAAACAATTCCTTTTCCTTGGCGTTTGCACCCTTTAAACACAGGCTGACAGTTATAGTCCCCTGTGACCAGGGTCCCAGTGGGGCCAACTGTGGTCACTCAATTAGAGTGAATTGCAAAGAATGGGGCAGACAATCCCCAACAATCTAGTGGATATTCCAATATTTAGATTTACCAAGCCAGCATAAAACAGCTTCTTTATTACCTTAGTGGTTACTCAGAAGTTCAAACAACACAGTTCCCTTAAAGTGATCCAGCCTCAGGCCTTCATCCAGGTACCCACATCAAATATGATGAAGATTTCTGAAAATCTTATTTCATTATATAAAAGAAAAGGTTCTACCAATCCCAAAGGATTGAACACATTACCTCTCAGGTTAATGAATATTTCAGATCTTACCCCAAATACATGCTTACAGTCAATTCTTATTAACTAAACTAAAATTTATTTAAAAAGAAAAGAGAGTATATGGTTAAAATATCAATATACATACAGACATGAGTTCAATTCTTGAGGTTTAGATACATAGCAGAGATGGTAAGCTTTGTAGTTGCAAAGATTTCTTTTAGAATTTAATTCAGAGGTTATAGTCCAATGTCCAATATCATATTCAGGGCGGACCAGTCAGTACTGGGATCCCAATCTTGTGGCTTAAGCTTCCCCTGCATTGAAGCATCAAGCAGATCTGAGATTAACTGGATCAGGACCCAGGATCAGGATCTTTTATACAATTTCATGTCTTTTTTGACAAGTGGGAGTTCCTCGGGGAACAAAAGGTAATTAGGATGACTTTGAAGGAGGTCCATCACTGGTATTTAGCTATACGAATTAACATAAGGCAACTTGCTTGTTCCTCCACCATTCACGGATGATTTTCTACACATTTCAAAGAGAGAGGAAAACAGAGATATCCTGTGTTTACAATTCATTTAAATGCTAGGATGCTCTTTTGATCTCTGAATGATCAGAATACAGTACAGACAGGGACTGTTGACAACTTCCCATATATATGTAAATACACAAAAACACAAACATTATCTCCCCACATGTCTATAAGGGTCGAATTTGAGTCGTTTATTTTACAGGATGTTTAATCCTTTCTAGCCATGTGTCACATCCCCAAAGACATATTTTGGTCAAGCTATATATATTTGTTTCTCTTACTCTTTCTTCATAAATCAGTTTTCCAGTTGCTGAATCACTTATGTTGTTGTTTTCAGACTACTCTGTACATTGTCAAAATCCTTCTGGAAGTTAAGTTGGCCAGAAATGAAAGCAATGTTCTGGCCCAGGGCTCACTGGAACAGCATAGAAGGCCTCTCTGCTCTGTGACATAAGGGACTTGATTCATTACTGCTGGGCACTTTGTATAGGCATTACATGAATGACAGCTTTACACCAGTGTAAATTAAAACATGAGGTGCAAGGCAGTCGAGGATTGGGCTCAATGCTTACATATAAGTAGCTTCTAATTGCACTGAGTTTTTTCTTGCCGCCCTGTAGGAAAGATGTGTGACTGGTTAATAGGAGGAGAGCTGCACAAAGGTGATCTCCCTTACAGAATACCTGGATTCACAGTCATCTCTATTAGGGCATTAATTTCGTGTCAATAGAAGCTAAGTGGCCATTCCTCTCATGGATGAGTCTTCAGCATACTTAGTGTCAGCTAAGCTATTCACATTTAGGGAACATCTACAGTATCTCAGCGTGAGCCTCCTAGCTTGAGTCCACAGACTCGTGTTACTGGGGCTCGTGCTAGCACTCTACAAATAGTGGGGTAGATGTTGCCTTGATGTTGTTTCTCAAGCTACCCCCTCCCCCAAGGCTTCAGAGTCAGAGCTCCAGCCCATGCTGCAACATCTACACAGCTATTTTTAGAAACCTAGCATGAGCCCAGCTAGCACAAGTCTGTGGACCTGGGACAGGAGGCCCACTTTCAGCTGAAGTGTAGACATGCCTCCAGGAGCCAATCCATCTGGTTTCCAAAAATGTTAACAATATGGTTGTGACAGAGTGCAGAGGCCCTACATGATCGATAGCAAATAGGGGGTTAAAAGCCCATTTGGCTGAAGGAAATTAGATAGAATGGCAGCCTCATCAGGCTCACAAAATGAAGACAGGAAACTATATAAGTGGAGTAAAAAGGTCGGGTCTACACTACAGACCTATATCGGTATAACTACATCACTCAGAGATGTGAAAAATCCATACCCTTGAGCGATGTCAATATACCGACCTAACCTCCTGTGTAGACAGTGCTATGTTGATGGGAGGGCTTCTCCTGTCAACATAACGACTGCTCTCAAGGAGGTGGATTAACTATGCTGATGGGAGAAGCTCCTCTGTCAGCATAGGAGCGCCTTCACTAAAGTGTTTCAGTGGCACAGCTGAACTGCTGTAGCGCTATATGTGAAGACAAGCCCTTAGTACCTTTTTCAGAGCTGAAGGAAGAGCCTGTGTAGCTCGAAAGCTTGCCTCTCTCACCAACAGAAGTTGGTCCCATAAAAGATATTACCTCACCTGCCTTACCTGGTCTTGTCTCTTGTTGCTTTTCCATCCATGGTTCCTCTTCTCCATCAACACCAGCCTTGTCTGTCTGTTCCTCAGCTTCTCGTACAAATGTCTCTATATCTTCTTCAGTGCTGCCTTCATTGAACTGATCCATACAGGTCCCTGTGCTCTTCTCCTTCAAATCGCTCTCTAAGATCCACCTCATATGAGATGTGAGAAATAAGCATTGTTCAGTTGGAAGTGCAGAGTTCAATATGTATAACCAAAAAAGACAACATAGATATTTATCTTTGTTCCGCACACCCTACTTGTAACTGCTACAATCAAAACTTAATTATCACTCCAGCACAATTTATTATTCAGGACCAATATGCCACAAAATGCTGCAAAACTTCTACTGAATTATATTTGGATTAAATGAAAAATATTGCACATCTAATATGTAACAGGTTATTAATTTTGATTATTTTTCTCTCTTGAATAGTTTCCTACCCTCCACAATCTCATAATCGTCTCTTCAGGTTCCCCCGCCCCCCTTTCCACACAATATACTCAGAAGGGCAATAAATACAAAAGGCTCTGACAAGTTGAATATGTTAGGGAGTATCTTTTACCTGCATTATTTGTGAACACCTCCTGTAGAGATGGAGATATGCTGTCTTTGGAATTGTTGAAGTTGTTTATCCATTTATAAGTAGAAAAGTATGTCTAACAATTAAAGAAACTATAGTTGAGTGTAATTAATTGGTTTATGTGCTCTAAATCCCTCAGGTAGGGTCAGAGATCAATATGCTATTTTCAAGGTCTGAATTTTGTAAATGGATCTCCAAATTAGCTGGAAGGTATGCAAAAATCACATGTAGGCAGATAGGTCCCATTAGGCTTTGAATTTGAGCCCAGCTTATTCCAGTTAGTGTATAGTATGCTTATGAGTAGACTTTATTCCTATAGGATTAGGCAGATAGCTGTACAGTGGGTAGGGCTATCACCTTCTCATTTGGACTAGCCATGGCTCTCTTCTGGGACACTTGAGTACAGGTGTGATGGCCCCAAGTGTCTGTCCCAATCCGCATAGACAAAAGACAGCAATATCCTGGCATGGCTACTCCTTAGTGCTTAGGCTGTTGTTTGTCACCATCCTGCTTTACTTTTGGGTGATGCACAAACAGACAAGGCATGAGACTCAAGTGTTCAGTTCTTTGGCCAGATCCTCAACTGGTGTAATTTGGAGTATCTCCATTCGCTTCAGGTGACACCAGCTGTGAATTTGGCCCTACGTTTTGTGACCATGATTTCCACTCTTGCTATATCAATATCATACACAATGACAGTGTTGTGCATACAGAGATGGAACCTAGTTATGGAATTTATCCAACAACCTACATAAATATAATTGACAAATAATGGAAAAATAACAGGCTTACTATTGAATCTTATTGGATTCCACTAGCAATGGAAAACAACTTTAGATCACAACAATTTACAAGTTCCTCCCCCCACCCTGTTTGATAAATTGTCTTTACAAGAATGTTGTTACATGATGGAAGACCTAACCAGTGTCCCTTCATCACCCCCTTCTCTTGCCCTGACCTCCACGTGCTTTTCTAGTTTGGCTGCTGTTGGGAATCTTATGGAAATAGTACAAAGGAAAAAAATATTTGCTTTCCATTTTTCATCTGCTAAGTCAAGTCTCCATGTCCTTTCCTAGACTTCATACCTAGCTTGCTGGTGGTCCTGCAGGGCTATATCATCACACATAAATGAACAGGAGAATGCTGTTTGCAGTGTTGAAGAAATGTTGATATGCTGACCTGAAGAAGAGCTCTGTGTAGCTTGAAAGCTTCTCTCTTTCACCAACAGAAGTTGGTCCAATATAAGATATTATCTCACCCACCTTGTCTCTAGGAGAATGCTCGCAGCAAGGATGAAAATGAGCGTCCTTCCCCCTCCGCCGTTATGTTGCTAGAGCTTTGGCTGTTGCTCTAAAGGGAGTTGAAGGCTTGTGTTCTTGCCCTCTTCTTCCATAAAAGCTTGATGTAGGAAGTAGAGAATGACTTCCTCTCTTTGTACAGCTTAAGGTTCCTTGAGGACTGAGGGCCTTAAAGTCTTTGCCTGTGCGTGGAATCTTCCTGAAGTGTTGACGCAAGAATTCTTCAGGAAGCAAAACATTACATCAGACCACTGTTTGTATTGTCTACTGTTTAACAATAGAATGAATAGGTTTGTGTGCCTATAACTCAAGCTGATTATGTGTGGAAACAGGTCCTGGTCCGTAGCTACTGCAGGCAGTACAGAAGCAGTTTGTGAAGAAAAGCAGCTATGGCAATCAATGTTCCATGCAACCTCTCACTGAATTAGTAACAGCATCTTGTACCATAATTGTAATTGCTATTGGAAGAACGGTTGGAGGATTATTCAATATAGGTAATTGTTTAATATTGGTAGCCACATGTTAAAGCATAGCTTCCCAAATCCAAAATCTGGATCCTCAAAACACCCACTGAGCTGCCACTTAACTCTGTCTTAACAGGGTTTTAACTCTGTGCTGGAAGATTTCAGCTGGTTGGCATACACAAAGCCACCTCGGTCCTGACAGCTAGTGCCTACCTCTCACTTAAGCCTCAGGGGGAGCCTCAAGCTAAGTGTTCATCTGTCTATCATCATGCTCACTCAGCAATAGGCCATACTCTTATTTGTCTTCAGTGTTTCTGCCCATGTGATTTCCCCTAACTCTCTAAATGCAGACAGGAGAGAGAGACACTATTTTGAAGGTGCTATAGTGAAGAAAGGAGCAGGAAGCAGTCAGAGGAGGGGGAGCTAGAATCTGAATGCACCCAGTACTGTCCTTAATTTCAACAAAGACTCAAAAAAAAAAAAAAAAAAAAAGAGGAGGAGGAAGAAGAAGACAAACTAAACCGCTGTAAAAGGTAGGAAAAAGATGGCTTAATTACAGAGCTGTCCCCAGTTTATTTAATGACTGACATTTTGTGATAAACCCTAGAGCTTACTGATTTTAAAGAAGACACTCTGTTAGAGAGATTAATTATTCATGCTGCTTCTACCTATATTTTTTCTTTTTTTTTCTGACCCTTGTAGGATTATAAGGGATGACATATTGGATCAGAGCAACGAGATGATTTAGAGAAATATACCCCATCTACAACAGAATTTTTTTCTAACTCATTAATTAGAGGTTGGCTTAGTCCTTAAAGCTTGATGTTTTATTTCCCTTCTAAAACTCTTGGATATTTTTAAAATCATTACTATTAACTCAAGATGTTGTTACTATCCATGTAAATGTCCAATTCTTATTTGAATTATGAGTAGCTCTTAGCATCAAAGATCTCTTGTGGCAATGAGTTTCACAGGCTAAGTGTGCAATGTGTAAAAATGTATTTCCTTCTATCACTTTTAAGTTTGCTATCTCCTGATTTCATTGACTGTCCTTTTTTTTTTTCTTGTATCATAAGAAGATGAACAGATATTCGTGATCTACCTTATTTATACCATTGATTAATTTGTATACCTTTATCATGATCCCACTTATTTGTCTCCTCTCCAGGGTAAACAGATCCAACTACTCCAATCTCTTTTCATATGATTAAGAATCAAAAGGGACTCTAGTGATGAGAATTTCTTATCACCTGTATTCTGTTCTCAAGGAAGGGAGCAAATTTTGTATTTATCCAAACCAATGACAACCAGAGCAAAGCAAAGCAACTAAAATATAATTTTCACAAAAAGTATTTCTGGAAAAAATATAAGCAAACACTAAAACTGGCTCTTAAGGGAAAAGCATTTGTTTCCTTAAAAGAAAGGAAGGAGACTCCATAGTAAAAGTACTTTCTCAATTAATAATTGCATGAGAAAACTGGTATTTTTCTAGATGTCTGCATTGTGGTCCGTCATTATTTGCTGTAGATGAAAATGTTAATAGCATTAACTTTTGGAGTTCATTGTCTGCTAATACAACAACTAATTCAGTTTGTACAGCTGGGAGACTTCTATTTTTTCAGCCTTTTTTCCACCTCTGATTTGTTATTGTTTGAAATTCTGAGAATGCTTTACACGCATTTACAGTGTACAACATTTGGACACTGATAAACGAATGACAAGTATGATATAAAGACTAGTAGAAGAGCCTTTAGGGTCTAACCAGGGAGAAGTGCACATCTGTCTCCAGCTGTGCAGCTATTTAGAAGTGAAATGAGTAGTTCTGGACTGGGGGGAGATGGTAATTATTTTTGTTGATGATGTGAAGATCAAAGGTTATTCTCAGGAAGTAAGGACAGGGACTTTGGTATTTAGCAGGAAAGATTTATACTGGGCATAATTTAGTCCATGGTTTGCACATTAACCTGGTGCTAATGCATGTAGATGACAGGAGAAATGTAAACAGTCCTGATATAAGATTAATTATAATTGGTGAAAAGCAAATTAATCTACTGGTCTTGAATCTCCCACAAGTTAGCTGAATCTCCCACAGCTGTTACATTCCAGTATCACACTTGGAAAAGAGGCTGCTTAATTTAAGGATTTCTGGCCACAATACAAACAACTTATCCTCTTGCCCTGATGCAGTCTTTTAATAATGAAACCACTACTTTTAAAAACAGCATCCAGTGATGGGGTAGCATTACTAACAAGCTTCTTCCTATAAAAGTGGAATCCTAAGGTTTGTAATATTTATAGATGCAAACTAAAGGAACAGCAGTAATAGTTTATAAATGACTTTTCATAATTGAGTGTACTATGACCTCATGGTCAATAGATGAGATGTAATGTTTACTTCTCCACAGTTTCCTGATACTAGGCCAGAATTCCATGAAGTGACTTTCTCATATTTCCAGTTCCTTAACTGACTTACATATGCAAATAGTATTTCTCTGTTAAAGGTGCTTCAGTGTAACATACAAATATACAAATTGTTTAAGCAAAGAGGAACAAACTAAATAAACCACGTAAGAGGAAAGGTTGGGCCATCTATGAGCATACCAACTTCAGCTGAGGTATTTACCTAAAGCATTGTGATGGGAAAGTCCCATATTTTTACAGTAATGTTGACTAAAGCACAAAAGCCCCTCTGTTTAAAAAAACCTGCTTGCGTATATCTCTCTATGTGTTGGATTAAATAGGACCTTGGTTCTCCTCAGTGGTCCCAATTCTGCTTTCACTACCCCAGTTTAAATTAGGAGCAACTCTGTTGAACTCTGCAGGGTTATATCAGAGTGAGAGCAATATAAGTTACTTCAGAATAAGCTTCTAAATAGTTAACAGATAACCATTTCAGGTACCTATAACATGACTGTCACACAACTAGTGCTTTCTCTGGACAATGTTGTATATTTCACATAACTTTATTTTTAGGGGGGGGGGAGGGGAAGGCTTGCAAAAAAGTGTGTGTGGAAATGTCATTTTATAATTAGAGCTCATTTATTTTAAAAGCATATAATATGGTTACTTCTTTCCAGAGTACAAATGAGTGCATTAAAGTTCCAGTGATTGCCAAATGAAGACATCTGTTACACCAGCATTAATATATAAAAGATTTGTGACCTATATACTATGGACAAGTGTCTAAATAGTAAGGAAGGGTAAGTCATATGGAGTTAGCTGTTGTTGTTAGGTAGTATGCAGAGATATTATGGATTAGAATGGCTGAAAGGCAATTAACAGGGAAAGTACTTATAGTACCACTGGGGGGAAAATTGGTGTACCTGCTTTTTGTATCTGCTCACCATGGTTATACCTCCATGATTCAAGCTGCCTTATCAAACCTATTTTAGAAATGTAATAAAATACGAGAAGGTGAATATAGCCATATTCCCATATTCCCATATAGCTATATTCCCATAACTAGTAGACGGAGAAAAACTTTTGACTATATGAGTGTCACAGTTCACTAAATAAACATGGCTGTAAAACTATCAGTAACTTGTGACCCGGATTCTCTCTGTGAAAAGTTCAAAATGAAATGCAAAAACTTAATATTTTTTTCATTCCATTTTGAATTGGCAAAAAGGTTCCAACCTATGAATTTTTAAAAATTTAACTTGTTTACACCATTTTACATTTTTAGTTCACTTTCATTCAAATGTACTCTTGTTTTCAAACACAAAATCCTAAGGTCTTCGAACAAAAATTAGCTTGGTATCAAAAACATGGGAAAGGTCACATTTTTATTGTGGCAATGGCTATTTCACAGAGGTTTCATGGTAGGGAAAAAAGACATTTCTGGCTTACCAAATAGTCCATCATGATACTACTATAAACTTTTCATACAAAATATTTTTGGGAAAAGTTAGTCACTTCTGTGAAGTTCTAATCTCTAGCTTTCACAAAGGTCACACAGGAGGCAATGTATAAGCATATTGAACAAATCATTCTGTGTGTGGTTTACCTCCCAAGAGCAAGATGGGCAATTCCCACATATGTCATGTTTTCCAGACTGAATCTGTGCTGTATGATTTTTCCTATGTTACACATCTTGTGGTAGTAGCTTGTAAAAGTCTACAACAATGTTAGTCATTTAATAATGACTCCTAACATTATTTGGCAAGTGCTGGGGAAAAAGCAGTCTATACCATCAACAAGCTAACCTGCAACAGATCTTCTTTTTGCACGTCTTTAGGGTGTTAACAAACTGCTTCTTGAACAACCTCTGACAGTAAAAACAAGATAGTGACAATATTAGAACATAGCAGACTTTGAAAACAGTTTTTATTTTTTATGTTCAGAGTCACAACTAATTTCTCACGAACCCAGCACCGTAGACACACATTTGTTCCATGATAACCCATTGGGGAAACTGCATCTGCTGCAATTCATTTAAATAACAATAGCTTTTTACAAATTAAAGTGTAGGAACAAGTGCATCATCAAATTCAACTCATAAAAATGTCTTTTTTTTTCTCCCAAGCCATGGTGAGCACTGGAAATGCAGCTCTCTCAGAATTTATCTATTTATTTATTTTTAAGACTACTGTCAGAGGTCTGTTAATGAAGACTGCCATTAGACAGGAATGTTTATGGTCATCAGCCTTCAGGCTAGGCTCATCAAAGGGATAATTCACAGTTACTTTTAAAAATGCTTTACAACTAAATGGCATTCCTGTACTTAATTTATCTACATTCAAAATGTCAACTAGTACTACTGGTTATTGCATAATTTCTATATTTAAAGAAAGAAATTACAGATGTAGCAGTCCCACACCTATGTGTCAGTCTTCTAAAGCTATAGGGGCCTGATTCTATATAAGATTCTACAGAATGTTTGTTTGGCATTTCTAGCCATGCAAACTACAGAACACCACACGTGTACCAACTTTCAGGTCACCCTATTAACTGGAAAGATCAGCTAGCTGAGACAGCCCAGGAAAAACAAAGTGGTCCCATGGCAGCAAATGTAATATTGATATAATGATGTTTTTTTCATGCAATGCACAATTCACCTGTGGAACTTTATTTCTACATGAGCTCATTGAGGGTAGGAACTTAGCAGGATTCAAAAAAGAATTGGACATGTATATGGCTAACAAGAACATCCAGAGTTATAATAGTAAGTGTTAACAAGAACTAGCCAAAAGTTTTGAAAGAGACATAATCCCTCAGACTTTAGGATGTAAACTAACTTCTAAATGATGGAAGTTAGGGAGAATCTGCTGCCATCATACAGTTTAACCTGGCCTGTAAACATCTGGGAAATAGCCATGACGATCCAACAAGGCTTGCATTGATTGTCACAAAGTGGCAGCCTTTCCTGTTCACATACTCGATTGATGGGATGAGCACATAAGAACTGTTGAGGGTACAGTTTGGGAAGTCCAACTGCTCAAAAAGCCCTTACTAATCTCAGGCACATTTCGCACTTGTTTAAATGCCCCTACAGCACTTGACGTATTGTCATGCACATGTCCAACCAAACAGCGCCAAAGGTGGACTTTCTAATCCCAAACTGATGTCCCACTGACTGGTAAACATGTGAGCATAACTTCTCAGCTTCCCTAGGGCAATCATCACTTTCTTCTTCACTCTAACAGGGGCTTTCATCTTAATGGTCAGGTGCTTTTTAAACATTCTGCCTGTCTCACAACTACGGAAGAAACCATACTTTGATTGTAAGATCTTTGAGGCAGGTATTTTCTTTTTATTCTGTGTTTGTACAGAGCCTTGCACAATGGACTCTTGGTCCTTGAGTGGGCTCCTAGGCACTATGATTATACAAATAAATAATAATTATGATCCCATATTAGATATGATGGAACTCATTTGGCGTGCCTAGTGGAGTTCTCCAACATCATTCCCAAGAGTCTGCTTTCTCATAATTAGGCCCAATAGAGTCAGAGAGCTAGATTCACATCAATTACACCAGTATTCAACTGGAATAAGTCTACTGAAGTCAACAGTTACTCAGTAGTGTGTGGAAGATCAGAATGAATTATATAGATGCTTACCCATAATTCCATCTACTGAATTTTGTTACTTTAGTTGGAATTTATTTATGTTTTGATTGTATAATCAAAGTGATAATAGGTTATTACTATTGCTGTACTGATGAGAGAGCATAAAAATGTATGGGATATGCCCTGAAGTGAGTGGGTCACCCTGGCTTTATGGATAGTGAACTTTGGTTTGGTAATGAAATCAAAGATCATCAAGAGGATAGAGGGTTCTGTGCCTATGACTAGGTTTTCATCCTGGAAGCAGGCACTGTTCAAGGGTCTACTTTGGCTTTGATTTCCCCCCCTGGAGATTTGTGCCCTCTGAGGAGTGAATCTGTGAGACTAGACCAGATTGGACTAGTGGCAATGCAGAGCTGATCTTGCAGTGTGGCTTGACCAGACCAACAGTGGAAGAGAGCTGATTTTACCTCACAAAGGTGCACCAGCCTGCCAGAAGCAGAGCTCATACCCCAGGTATCTGCACACTGTGGTAGGACCTGGCAGAGTGGTTCTCTCTGAACTGGAGCAGATTGGCAAAGCAGAACCACGCTTTGGTGCCCTTTGACTACCACTGAGTCTAACTGGATCTGTGAGCTGGGGTTTTAGGTGGTAGGGTTTGTGGTGGGACCATGAGTTCTGGATCTCAGCAATCTGTACAATTACTTTTTGGAACTGTGGGGCTGACCAAACTCATGAGGTACTATTGCTCCATTTTGTTTCATGTTTCCTGTTTTTTTCCTTCCTTCATTCCCCTCTCCCCACCCCCCAAAAAGATACCTGTGGTTTCATGTTACCAGGGATTCTGCGTGCTTGCTCGTGGGGCAGAACCATCTGCAGAAAGGAGCAGAGAGATTCTATTTTAACTTCCCAGAGACAGAATAAGAGTATATGGCTTGAGCCCCCACCCAGAGCCAGTTTTATTTTAAACGACCCAAAGATTTAAAGTTGATGAAAGTTATAAACAATTGAAAACACAGGGTCTTATAATAAAGATCAGGCAACTTAAACTATCACTGCCAGCCTCCACATATAATTTCCTTATTCTTGTTACTAACCTTTACCTCCTATTATTAAAATAGAAAAGAATCTTTTTATCTCATTTACTTTTCACTTTTTACGCTGCTTATTTACTTTTTGCTTTCAGTTCAGAAAATGGAAATAAACCAGTTCTTTTCCATTCTGGTTCTCATGAACTAGCATAGCGCTGGAGGGTTTGATTGGGAAACACTGCAGGAAGGAAGTCCTGGGACCAGTGATATGGGTGTACAATAGAAAGGGGTTTTTTTTTGGTAAAACCTACATTTTGGGCCAAATTTGACCCAACACTGTCACTTAGGCACATATTAGGGCCAAATTATCAGGCTCAGCATGAACTGGATTTGTAATAACATTTCCATTCAGTGTAGATTCTGTGTTCCACCCTAACGTGGGGAAATGATGCTATAGTCTATTCAGAGTCCATTCAGAGCACATACCGCAATGGCACCAAAACAGTAAGAACTGGGCAGCACAGCTGGGCTAAAGCAATGTAAGAATAAAAGACACAATGAGAGATAATGTTTGTGTTTAATGGACAGACAGGATAATTAGATGCAACAAAATGTCTGGAAATATTCCAAGAATATAAAGAAACAACATGGAAAATTCCAATGTGTATACTATGGACCAGAGGGCTTCTCTTGGCATAGGAATCATTTTTTATTTTGATTTTTTGCAATCCCCAAATTGCAAAACCCTGGAGAGTCTGTAAATTAGAGAAGGGATTACTTTACACCACTGCTGAGCACTCTAAAGAGAGATTTTTTGTGTGTGTGGAGAATAAGAGTTACACATGTATTAAGTCAAAGTACAAAATAGACATTCACTGTGCTCTAGCAAAAGTAACCAAACCCTTTCAAGAATAAAAAATAGATTTAGGTTTCTCAAGTTGCAGTTTTTAAATGGTTTTCCATATATTATATATATTGAGATTAATCATAATTTTAAATTGGTTAGAGGGCCCTTCAGTATTAATCAACTGATTTTTCTTAAGGAATATGTTTTTATGCCTTCCTTTCTTTGAGTCCTTGAATTTAATAATGTTGGGATTTCTGCCTCCAATGTTGGACTGCTAAATAAATTAGAGCAAACTCAAACATTTAAAAAATGAATAAAACCCATGACAAATATATTCAGATAGTATCAGGAATCTGATTAAATTTACCCCTTTAAACACGATGGTTCAAAATTAAGCCTGAAACTCAAGCCTTAAGCTTATCCATTGTCATTCACTATTTTTATACACTGTAATGCAGAGGTCCGCAAACTGTGGTGCATGCCTCCCTAAGGGGGCACTTAGGAACACTGGGGGGCTGGCTCCCAACTGTGTCCCAGGTCCCGCCGCTGGCCCCGTCCCCAGCCTCGGTGCAGCTCCACTCCAGTCTCCAGCCTCGGCCCCTGGCTGCGGCTCTGTCCCTGCTCCTGGCCTGAGACCCACCCCCAGCTGCGGCCCCAGCCTCGGCCCCCTTACTCCTGGCCACATTCCCCCCATCTCTGGACCCACGGCCCCGCTCCTGCCTTAGGCTCTGGAGGGATGGGGGGCACAGACAGGGGTAATGGGGGGCACAACCCTCAAAATGTGGGGACCACTGCTGTAATCCCATGTAATGCAAGTTAGACTCTCAAGGTCTGATTCTCAGCTTTGACCAAGCTATGCTCAGTGGAAGACCCGAGGGATGGGGTAACAGTGCCTGTTCACCACCTTTGTTAGCTCCATGAGTTTGGAGCTAGATGGGGGTTAGTTTGGCCCTGAGCAGAAGCTAGAGCAGCCTCAGTGCTAGTCTAACTTACAGCAGGCTGCCCATAGTCAAGAGAAACTTACCGCCAGAAATAGCCAGAGCATATCTATGCTCTGACCATGACCCATTTTCCTCAATATGAGGAGACTTCATGTATGTGTAAGAAGGGAGGTTGGCATAGAGCTCCACGCCACCCAGAGAATTTCCCTTATAAAAGGAAAGTTCTGAGGTTGCTGTCCTACTGGCTTAACTGCTACTTTTTGCTGGTGGCGAAATGCAAAGGGGCCTATTGTAATGGAGAATAGGGCCCTGAATGTTATTTATCTTTTGCAATAGTAAGATAAAATGCAAGGAGATGAGATTAGCATCCCCTAAAAGGGGAGACATGCTCCAGTGAAATTCATCGTGCAAGGTAAAATATCACCTGGAAAATGAGTGGAATCTGAAGGTTTCCGGATTGTAGATGTAGTATCACACCTGCACCTGACAACTGTGCAGTTTTAAAAATTGACGATGGGGGATAATCTGTATTTTACATTTACGCTACCAGCCTGCAGAACACTTGGAATTTATGAAAAAGGCAGAAAAGAGACAAAAAAACTAACAAGCCAAAGTCAAGTGTGAGGGCATGTATGTGTTTGTACAGTGCTTAGCACAATGACACCTGTCACAGTTCAGGACAACTGCACTTGTATTTTCCCTTCATGGTCCATTGAGGACACCCACTCTTGGCTCCCAGTTCCTCAGCTGTTCCCTCCCTTGAGTGGAGACCTGTGTCTCTCTTTCTCGACCGGGGTTTTTCCAGGCTGCACAGTTTCTTGCCCCTATTGTGCTATCCCCAGCAAGCCAAAGCGCATAAACAGGCCAGCATCTGCGCTTTGCTTTCTCTTCGAAGGCTTATGGACAACATAATTGCCAGCAGTTATAAGGTACCACACAGCTCTTTCTAAGTAAGCACATCTATTTTTAAGGTGAAAGCATCACAGAGAAAAGATATTAAAAAAAAGTTCCCATATGTGTGGTAACAGCTTACCATGGTCACTCATCAGTCTTATGGGGCCTCAGTAGACCCAAGTCTTTCCAATACTTCCCAGGCAGGATTGCCCATGACCTCAACCCTTGGACAGAAGGTCCTGTCCATTTGCTGGATCACAAAGAAGGCCCCGAGTCAGCTTAAACTCAGGCTATTTACTCTTTCTTTGTCTGTTTGTCTCTTCAGAATCCAGTCTGAACCAGTATATGCGAGCTTCTCCAGATGGTGGTACCTCTCTGGAGATGTTGCAACCTGAGTGAATTTGCCAAATAACCCCACACTGTTCTTAATTCCTGGAGAAACTGTGGTCACCCTCTGCCATGGAATTACATACAATTCCTGGCCCACAATGATACATAAATTTAAGGAAGTAAGCTATCCCAAAGATGTTGCAGGAAATTGCCATATCTGTCACAGCTTGCTGCCTGACTGTGGCCGGAAGTAGCTACCATAATATAAATGTTAAATAGTAAATACACCTCTACCCTGATATAACACGACCCGATATAACACGAATTCGGATATAACGCGGTAAAGCAGTGCTCCGGGGTGGGGTGGGGGGCTGCGCACTCCAGCAGATCAAAGCAAGTTCGATATAACACGGTTTCACCCATAATGCAGTAAGATTTTTTGGCTCCCGAGGACAGAGTTATATCGGGGTAGAGGTGTATATATGTACTTCTAGACCCATATGCTACAAAAGCTGTTTTGCAGATTTCACAGAATTATTTGACACTTACTCATATACTATGTCAGCTCTAGTAAGCAGTTCTTGCTCAGTATGATTCTGCTAACCTGAAACTGTAGAAATGATATGGTGTGATGGCCAAACTGCAGATATTAATTCTGCTACATTACACATGTGGTGGACAATTTACTGTGTGCATTTAAAATCAGACAAATGAAAAATGTATCTAAAATTGATAAGTTTCTATTTTCTTTATACTTGGACAGTCCTATGTTTTAAATATGGCCACGTAGGTTTTTTAAAATATTTTTAGAAAAACAAACAAATTGCATCCTAGCTGCAATCAGTTGTCAGGCTTGATCATACACTATATATTTTTAGAGACCACTAATAGACCCATGTGAAAGTGCTCTAGATGTACATAATGGAAATGCTGACAGCCCCTTAACTATAGCTGTGCTAGCAAGCCAACCCTAATGCAGTGGCATTAATTAAGTAGCTGAAATGGAAAACAGAGGGAAAAATTAGTTCAAGTTCAGTGGTTACTTGTTACAGTTTGTAAATGGACTCTCCACGGTGGAGATATGTAAAATAATGCTCTCGTTAAAAGTTATGTGGAAAATAAAGGTTCTCAGCAAGCTAATTTTACTCAGTTAACAAAGCACAATTTCAAACTATTCTTGTTAACCATCCACCCACTTTCCTTTCCTTCACCACCTCAGATTTACAGATAGGAGGTACAATTACAGTTCTTTGTTTCATCCTTAGATCTCTTTACAAAATAAAGTCTGCTTTCATCCTGTTGAAACCTATGTGCTTTCCTTCATTGTGTAAAGCTAAAGGAGCTGAGGTCTTACTTAAAAAGTTTAAAGTAATCCTTTGTGTTCCTCCCCACCCCCACCCCTCAACCACCTCTTTGTGGTAAATATATTGTAACTGTGTGCTTTCAGCTGAATATTTCCCCCGGTTAGCGAAACAGCTAAAGTAGGCTGAAATCCTGCCCCCACGCAAGTCAATGGCAAAGCTCCAATTGACTTCAGTGGGGCCAGCATTGCACCATATGTGTCCACTTTTATTGGTGTTGCTTCCTATAGCCTTGGCTCATACACATTCTGTATTAAACTACTTTTCTATTCCTCCTATAATGTTTCTTCTTTCCCCTCTCCATTTAATTCTTCCCTTTTCCTTGGGTTAGGCACAAGGGGAGGCATGGAGAGGGGCAGTGGGCTGTGTGTTTGTGGGGGAAGATAAAGAAAGTTGCATAACCCTGAATCCATCCTGCTGCCCAATTTCTCTCCTAGATGCTTGAGAAGAAGGATGCATCTTGGAATTTCCTCCATTACCACTGTGGCCCTAAAGAAGCCAACCATGGAAATGGGTCATGTTTACAGGATTGTAGGTCCTCTTCTCCGTTCCCAGGGAACTCAGTTCAGCTGCAAAGCACCCCAGCTTCATAGAGGCAGCAGTGGATTTCCAATCTCACTCATGCAGCCTTCCAGGGAGCTGGGGTATGAGTAAGGAGAGCCCACCTAGAGAGTGGTGAAGCCAGGAAGGGGAGTAAAAATAATCCTAAAAATAGAAAGCAAAACAAACAAAACCCCAAATCAAACAAACAACAAAAACCAAGAGATGGTGACAACCTTTGGAATTTCAAGCTGACCAAAATAAGGGGAAGGGAAGGCAGCCATCTGCCAATCCAGCACAGCTCCAAGAAAAATAGTTTGGGAACTATTGTTCTAGTGCTTTGAGTGTAAGGTGAGTAGGTATGCCTGCAACCTGGGAATATTATTGTTTTCAGTGCCTGGCCTAGTGTTCTTTACAATTTTCACAAAGGCAGCATTTCCTCCCTGTTCTTGAAGGAGCCATCAGCTAGCTGAGGTGATGGAATTGATGACAGGCTGGCTAAATGCATGTGGCCCTGGAGGTTAGCCCTCCCCATCTTCCCCAGCAGGCCTGGCATATGCTGACTTTCTGTCCTTCTCTTTCACTCCCATAAAGCCTCTTATTGACCCTCCCCCCCAAACACACTATATGTGTCCTCAAGGTCACACTCTCTTGTGTGTGGTGTCAAATGCACAGGATCAGCGTTCAGGGCACCAAATCCCTGTGTTGTTGTTGGTTGTCGGGGATCAGGTGGAATGGTTGTGTGGCAGTATTGCTTGACTAGTGGAGAGGGGGCGAGGGGAAGGGAGCGCTGAAAATGTTTTCTGCCCTGGACAGCAAATCGATTATGGCTGGCCATTCACAGAACAGCAGGGAGGGAAGTTAGGGGATGTGATTTGTTTGACTAAGTAGGAGGAAGGTATTCCCTCTTTCTCCCGCCTCCCCCTCACCCCGTCTCTTCCCCTGCCTTTCAATTATCAGAACCCCCCCCCACACACACACACCTTCCTGAATCTGCCACCAACACCCCCACCCCACACCCTGTTGTCATCCCCAGGACCAGTGTCCCTTTTTGTACTCAGCATACATCTATACTAGAAACACTACAGTGGCACAGCTGCAGTGGACATTTATTACAGGGACGGAAGGGGTTCTTCTATTGCTGTAATAAATCCACCTCTCCAAGAGGCTGTAGTTAGGTCGACAGACGAATTCTTCCATTGATCTAGTTGGGGCTATGCTGGGACTTAGGTCTGCTTAATTGCATTGCACAGGACGTGAAATTTTGCAGAGCCCTGAGGTACATAGATAGGCTGTAATGTAATGTAGACCAGTCTTCGGTAAATCTGGTCCTCGCTTCAGCTTTTGCAGCACATTTCTGATTTCCATGTTGTAAGAATGTGTTGTGGAGGTTAAACCTTAATAAACTACCTCTTTATAAGCTTTTCCCATCCAAAGGAGACTCACCTCACAGAGCACTTTGACTTTATTTACAGAGAAGCTACTTCATAGCTCTGGCTTTTAAAATTCATGTAGGCTCTGATTCTGCTAACACTTCCAACTGTGCTTAAATTTAAGCACATGAGCAGTCCCATTGAGGCCACACTCTGTCCCTTCTCGTTTCACTGTTTCACTTCCTAATTGTTTCACCTATTCTCTTCCCTTCCTACCACCTTGGTCCCCAAGAGCACCTGCCCTGAGAAGCCATCGCTTCTATTATTATTGTGCACTGCTCAGCACCACTACACTCAGACCCTGGTATTAGCTTCCCTAATCACAGAATCATCCTGAAGGCATCTACAAGGTCACCTGTATGCAGAAAACTCTTAAAGACACCAAAGGCAAATACCTGGGCTAACTCATTATGTTGTTAGTGACTGTTTATGCCTGTATAGCTGTCATTATGTTAATGACTCATGCAAAGAAGACATTCCCCCCAGCACCTTTTATCTTGTGAAGTTACAGGGATCAAAAATGCAACAGGACGCTGACATTTTCTGAGCACTCTTTGGGGATTTAACCACCTCACTTCCATTGACAGAGAAAAGCAAGAGAGGGTCCTGTGGCACCTTTAAGACTAACAGAAGTATTGGGAGCATAAGCTTTCGTGGGTAAGAACCTCACTTCTTCAGATGCAAGACTTGCATTTGAAGAAGTGAGGTTCTTACCCACGAAAGCTTATGCTCCCAATACTTCTGTTAGTCTTAAAGGTGCCACAGGACCCTCTCTTGCTTTTTACAGATTCAGACTAACACGGCTACCCTTCTGATAATTGACAGAGAAGTTACATCGCTATGTGCAACTGTGAGAACTTATCACACACACTAGGAAAAAGCAGTAAAGGTTTATCTTATAATTGTAAAATAGCATTTTTCAGCTTATTCTTAGAACAAAGCTTTGATAACTATATATAAGTTACATGACAGAACCCTTTGAGACAATGAGTTCTTCAGGGTCACACTACTCCCCATTCCTAGGCATCTGGATTTTTGGGTTTAGATTTGGTGAAGATCAGATTTAGAAAAAGGAATACATTAGCTCTTCTTGGAGAGGTTTTCAGATCTTGTTTAAAAGTTGCAGGAAGAGTGTGTGTGTGTGTGTGTGTGTGTGTATTTATGGGTGTGTGTGTGTCTCTCTCTCTATATATAGAATTATGTGTGTGTGTACACGGCCGGTGCAAGGATGTTTCGCGCCCTAGGCGAAACTTCCACCTTGCGCCCTCCCCCGAGCCCTGCGGCAGCTCCCCGCCCCCCCTCCGCCCTGAGGTACCCCCCCCGTGGCAGCTCCCCACACACACACCCCGGCCCGGGTAGCCGTGCGGCAGCTCCCCACCCCAGCTCACCTCTGCTCCACCCCCTCCCCGAGCACTGTTGCAGCTCTCCACCCCCCCCTCCACCCTGAGGCACCTCCCCCACGGCAGCTCCCCTCCCCGCCCGGGGAGCCGTGCGGCAGCTCCCCACCCCAGCTCACCTCTGCTCCGCCTCCTCCCCGAGCACACCGTCGCTGCTCCACTTCTCCCGCCTCCCAGGCTTGGGGCGCTAATCAGCTGTTTGGCGCCGCAAGCCTGGGAGGGAGAGAAGCAGAGTGGGGCGGCGTGCTCAGGGGAGGAGGCGGAGCAGAGGTGAGCTGGGGCGGGGAGTTCCCCTGCGTGATGCCCCCCCCCCCCTTACTTGCTGCAGGCGGCCTTCCCCACGCCCCCCTGCCCCAGCTCCTTCCGCCTAAATGCCGGCGGCGACTGGGGCAGCCAAAGATCCGGCCGCTGCGGACGCCGCCAAAGAAAATGCCGCCCCCCAAATCCTAGTGCCCTAGGCGACCGCCTAGGTTGCCTAATAGGTTGCACCGGCCCTGTTGTGTGTACATATATATATATATATAATTGTGTGTGTGTGCGTGTTGAAGCACGCACACACACAGATATCAGGTGTGTGAGTGTTGAAGCAAATGAATCAGGGAGAAAACCAAAACCTGGATTTGTCCCAATCCCAATCTTAGTGATATCACTGTGTTTGATGTACCTCTTGGTACCTGCATTATTCCTTTTGGAACCAATGGTATTATTTATCCCTCATTCTCCTGAGCACCAAATTCAAACCAAAATGCTGGTTAACAGTCTTCAGCAGCAGTACTTAAAGTATGGTATATAGACTACCAGAGGGCTATAGAGTCCTCATGGTGGTCTGCAAAATTAAGAATTTGGCAAATTGGACAGTCAGGATTGGGAATTGCGGCGGATTCAGGAGAGGATGCCTTTCTCACAAAGTGGTCTGAAGAATGTAAACATGAGGGGAGCAATGACTGACAGCATGAGAATGTGAGGTTTCACTGAATTTCCAAAATACCTTTGTCAAGATCTGAAATAGTCATTAACATACCTCACCTGTCCCAGCCCTAAATGTAAATTAGAATTCTTTTCACCATAGCAATTGACACAGCATCTTTAATCTTCTATCTTGCATTTTTAAAAGTCATCCTTTTCTCAGTGAGTTGGGAGAAAGACACTGTGTACTTTTCTACTGAATGTCAGTCTAAATGTTCATAATAATGACATGATAAATTAACAACTTGCCTTTCAGTGATTTCATCTGATTGCAGACTCAAATGCCCATGATAGATAATTGTAGATGGTTTGTGTAGCCTACCAGCATAGGCAATTTCTTAAATGCAACAACTTCCCTAATGCTGTATGTTGAGTTAACAAAGCTGCAGGAGGTTGTGCTTTGAGGAACTGAATAGTTGAAGTGATTAGTAATTGAATTTAGAGGTGTCCCCCTCTATGTCACCAGTTCAACCCCAGCCTGGTTTGTTAATAGCTGGATGTTTGGATGAGGTGGTTGTTTAGGCAATTATACTAAATGACCTACTGGTCATAGTTCAGGCCAGGAGTCTGTGTTCTCCCAACCACCACACCAGTTGGTGTTAATTAGTACCCTTAGTAACAGTTTCAGCAAGGACACCAGTGAATGGAGTTGAATATCCAATACCCCTGGCTCTATGTAACTAAGCTTCCACAACTGTTCTCATCACTGCAGTATCTTCAATACCAGTCACTTAATTTAGAGATTAAGCACAGTCACAGTTCTGAGCCTGGAAAATAAAAATAATAATGTAAAATAATATCAAGAAGCCCTTATTTTTTTAACAGCAATTCAAAATACATGGACCAAAGGGTGGGGGGCAAGGGAAGAGAAAAACATCATTGCCTTTGTCTGCCATGTTATTTTTTTAATGTACCAAGCAATACCCATTTAAAAGATACTGTAATATCTCTAGTATCAGAGGGGTAGCCGTGTTAGTCTGGATCTGTAAAAAGCAACAGAGAGTCCTGTGGCACCTTTAAGACTAACAGATGTATTGGAGCATAAGCTTTCGTGGGTGAATGCCCACTTCGTCGGATGCATGTAATGGAAATTTCCAGGGGCAGGTATAAATATGCTGGCAAGAATCAGTCTGGAGCAGTTTCTCCCTGGCCACACAATAGCAGATGTAAAGGTAGCCATCTTACAGCAAAAAAACTTCAGGACCAGACTCCAAAGAGAAACTGCTGAGCTTCAGTTCATTTGCAAATCTGACACCATCAGATCAGGATTAAACAAAGACTGTGAATGGCTAGCCAACTACAGAAGCAGTTTCTCCTCCCTTGGTGTTCACACTTCAACTGCTAGCAGAGGACCTCACCCTCCCTGATTGAACTAACCTCGTTATCTCCAGACTGATTCTTGCCAGCATATTTATACCTGCCCCCGGAAATTTCCATTACATGCATCCGACGAAGTGGGCATTCACCCACGAAAGCTTATGCTCCAATACATCTGTTAGTCTTAAAGGTGCCACAGGACTCTCTGTTGCTGTAATATCTCTACAAATTATGCTGTTTTTTTGGAAGTGTATATTTTCCTGCTCCCCCCCACGATCATCTTTGAAGTAGGAGGAGGTGGGGAACGAATTACGGAATGAAACAGGACCTTGTCCGGGTTGCAATGTGAATTTACAATTCATTCCTCAATTTTAGGAACAAGCTTGCCAAATCCTGGCTACCTTTATGCAGAAAGTGCAAACACATACTTTATTTGCAAAGTACAATATTTATTTTGGTCCTGGTAAGTAGCTGTATTTTGACAACTGAATCTAATATTTGCTCTGTTTTCTGTCACATTAGCTATAATGGCAGCTAGTGAAACCCTATCATTTCCTACTGATATTTCAGAATTAAAACCCAAGAGTAAAAAAATCCAACAATTTGTTTTTCAAGAAGTTATAGGGTCTAAGTTATGCAATTTAGCTGCTCTCTCAAGTAGTGGGCAGAAATCTTGTCCTATGGGAATTTCAGGGGTGGGGTGGGGATCATACCCTCCCCAAGTCACTCCGTGCACAGGGGACTATGAAGACTGCACTCCTGACATGAATCACTTACAGTTCTTTACCATCTGTCTTCACAGAAAGTGATTTTTAAGGCTGTGTGTTTGAATATTCGTAGAAAGCTTTCTGCGAGCATTCCTACAGGACACTTAATTATGGATATAATTCAGTAAAGCACATAAGCAGGAGCTATAAGAATGAATGGGGCTATAAGAGCTGCCCTCATCCAGTCAAAGAATAGAAACAGCCCCATGTGACTTAGGTGACCAATCACAGTTGAGCCACGCAGTTTGACTACTGAATTATCAAAGAGCAGTCCCTCTTAGATTAAACAAAATTTGCAAGAAGTTTTATCAAATACTTTAAAATAGGGCATACGTTTGCAAAAATTTTAATCTTCTCGGGGACATTTTGTGACTACGAAAAAAGATGAAATAGTTCATTATATATTAATTTTCTTATGTCTGTTGCTAATGAAGAATATGTGAACAAAATGGTGTGTATACCTTCTTTTGCTATATTTTAATATGCATTTAATTCATTCATTTCAACCTCTGTGAGATGTCTGTCCCTTAATTTAAGAGCTTTTACAATTACCAGTGCCAAAACTAACATGCCACAATGTGCCAGATGTAATGACCATAGAAAACCACAACAATACTTGCCCATGATAATAGCAGAATTCAAAAAAGGATTGGACACTTGTTGGGTGACAAGAACATCCAGGTACAATAGTAAGGATTAAAAAATAAACAAGATTTTGGAAAGAATATACATCTTCATGCTTCAGGGCATACAGCAACTTCAAGGTTTTAAGATCTTCAGATATACCCCAATGAGATAAATGCAAACACAAGGTTGCAGATGCCAGGAAAAAATAGCTGCTCACTGAATCTATGCCAGACAAATCTGACTGATGGTTTGTTAAAAAGAGGTGCTGGGCATTGAAAATTGTTAAATTCTCTATCGTAATGTATGCCCATGCAGTGGTCTGTGCATACACTCAAGTGAATGTCAAGGGGTGCTTTTACATCTGTTACTATTTATGGTATTTATGCTAGTACTTTAAGTGGAGTGACCAGAAAAGGTGTTATAATCATGTGTGTTGCTTGTATTGGAAGTAAAGCACAGGCTTGTTTTAACCATGTGCTACAAAAACATGTTAAATAGGAAGTCCTCTCACCCTACTTTCTACTTAGCCACTACAACTTCACCTTTGCAGGGCACCTTAGGAGACTAGGTCCTCATTCATGTTCAGAGTTTATTTTATGTCCTGTTCTTCAGAAGTGGCTGTTCCATAGCAGAGATGTAGTATATGACTACAGGTGAAGTGTAACTGAGAAGAGATGGGAGGCATTTCTAAGTGTGTGTGTCAGAGGTTAAAGGGGAGATAAAGTATCAGAAGGCCTGAAAAAATGCCTTCACCGATGTATATTAATAGAAATAAGATGGAAACTGTCTGGTATTTTCTCTTTTTAACTTCAATTTTTGTTGCTGTCATTTCTCATTTATTTCACCAAAGGCTGTGCTGGCTTGTAACTTACTTTTTATATTAAAAGAAAACAACAGAGGCACCATTAAGGGGCTCCCAATGTACTTTTTAATAGGGAAAAAAGAAGTTATAGAAATCTCAACAGCAGATGAAGGCTGTTGAAGCCTGTAGCTGTGACAGTGCTGGTGGGAAAGTATGGAACAGCAGGGAGGAAAGTGGAAGCCAGGAAACCTAACAAGGAATTCCAAACAGTAACATAACCCGCCCCCCCATTTTAATAATATATTATGATTTTGTTTGTTTCTTAGGGCTATGTGCATTAGAAAGTAGACTCTGCTGCTGCCAGCCTACAGAAACTTCTAAAGGCTGCCCTATCATGCAGCCATAGAGGTTTTTCCATATTAATAATTTTGTAATACCACTTGAGGTATTAAATTGGCCACCCACAATTTTCCCTCCTCTTATGAGGGAAGTCACAGATTCTACCCGCTCTGGCAATTGGGATCATGGGAAAGACCTCAGGGGGTGCAATGAGATGCACAGTGATTCTCCTGAATTTCTATGGTAGGATGGATTATTTCCTGTTGGGCTGATATTCATTCAGACAGACACTGCTACAGTGTAATGATTCAGTACTGACAAGGAAGGAAGTGTGCCACTACCGAAGCCCTTGTAACAGTAGAGGCCTTGAGCCTGTGGCTGACTCTTTGCTCAGATAGGGCCATGCACATGCCTGGCCAACCGTCTCTAGTTGTGTGCCACTGTCTGATGTCTATAATACACACTGGGACTCATTGTGACTTTTAAGCCATGGTCCACTCTAGAGAACTTGAGCTACAGCGAGGGCCATTAGGCGGCTTTCTAGCTGGTTCAGGTCTTCCAGAGTCTCATTGGTAATTCTGCCATCTTTTCAAAGGGGACAGCACATGTTCTCCTCTCTGCCCAGCTATCTGTGCTGCCTAGGTACAGAAATGGGGGTGGGAGGCTTGTCCCCACTTTTCCCTGTCTCTTGTTACATAGCTAGCATTTGTGGAGCACTAGTGGGAGCAGTAATTATGTTCAAAAACAGACAATAGCCAGGACTGTGTCCTCTAGCCATTTGCATGCCTGGTATTTTCTCCTCATGAAGGTACTTATACACGGTCATCAAGTCCCCTCTCATTTTTCTCTTGATAAACTAAACAGATTAAACTCTTTAATGGCTTGTCTACATGGACTCCATGTCATGGAGCCTTACGGTGTGGCAAGCCAGGATCTAAATCTACAGGGCACTAGCTTGCCATGCATTAACTAGCCATGTGGATCCTGCTATCTGTTTCAAACAGCAGTACATAAAAATGTTTTGTGTGAATGGGCCCAGTTTATCAAGCGATCCCATTCACAGACTACCGTGTCCTCATCGTTATTTAACACTCTGCCAGTCATTCTGTGATCCACAGATTTGCCTGGAAGCCAGGGAGGGAAACCATGGGTAGAGGGGAGATTGGCTGGGAGCCAGTAAGTGGCAAGGAGATTGGGACTGGATGAGGAGCTGGGGGAAGGGGGTATGGCTGGGGAAGCAGACTGAGACCCAAAGGGGCAGGATGGAAATAGATGAGGGAGAGATAGCTCTGGTGGAGAGAGAGAGTGCAATGGGAGGAGTAGGACTGGTTGGACAAAGAGACTGAGACAAGGAGCTGGAGGTTGCGGGAAGACACTGAGACTGGATAAGGAGCCCAGAGAGGGAGACTAGAGCCAGTGGGCATGGGACTGTGGTGATGAAAGGCAATTGGAGGCCCAGGTATGCGGAGATACAGACCAGATGAGGATCCAGGAAAGGGAGAACTGGGACTGGCTGGGCAAAGAGCTGGGGAGTTGAGGGAAGAGACTGGCAATGGCTGGACAAGGAGACTAGGACTGAGAGTCCAAAGGTGTGAGATTAGGACTTTTTTGGGCAAGGAGACTGGGACTAGGATGAGATGCCTGAGGAGTCAAGACTGGAACTGGCTAGGTGAGAAGAAAGGGACTGGGATGAGGACCCAGAGATGTGGAAGAGACAGGACTGGGCTAGGAACAGGTTGGAGAAGATGAAGTCATGCTTGTGAAGGAATGGGCAGAAGATTCTGTGCCCACTACAGCACACTGCCCTCCAAAGCCTGGAATTGAACCAAAGATTCCTGAGTCTTGCTATTCCTTGTCTATAAGCAAATATCTGTGAAACCCACTGGCAAAGTGACCCATCCCCAGCTAGTGCTGGTCCACATAGAGGATGACAACGTACTACAGCTTTCAGTTGTTCCATTAGCTCAAGTGACAGAGGTCTGTGTGGTGGATCTAAAGGTTCCAACCCTGGTGTTGACCCATGTGAGTGTTAATATGATGACTCCTGATGGAATTTCTGTTTCTTTTTTTACACGCCTAGGAAATTATATCCAAAAATATTATGTTAAAAGAACATTATTAAGGTTGTATATAAAAGGAGACTGTTATCTCTAGGACCTCTGCCAGCTCATGCCAAGGCCCCAGGCCTCACTGAATACTGACAAATGTATAGCTGGAAACCAGTCTAGCTTACCTGTGTGTTAGTATGATTAAGATATATATTAGTGTTATAAGAATGTGTTTAGTCTTTATTGAATGCTCGTAGGATGCTGCATGTATTAATCCTTATAATAGCTGTATCTCATGATATAAGACAATGTTTAAATGTGTGATCAGTAACTATAAAAATGTTTGCAAACACTGTAAATACTCCACAGACAGGGGAGAAGAATTACTAAGTGTGAAATGCTAGTTTACCACAAGAAGTGTTATCTCCTCCCCAACAAAAAAAGGTCTATAGATATCAGACAAGTCATTGTGGACAAAAGACTGTTGATTGCTTCCCCCACACTCCTGAAGAGGGTAGGTGCACAAACCCTGGTCCCATCACAGCTTGAACGCTGGGGGGAAGGGAATAAAAATGCCCGTTAAGGAGAAATTGTTATTCTTATGATGCTAAACTCTGAGGTGCAAAGATTTCTAAGCATAAGCATGGGGTCCCCCACTGCTTAGCTTGTGTTAGCCCTAAAGGACGTATAGTATTTGTTTATTATAGAAGTTTCTATCATCTTTTGAAACATAAGACTGTAATTTATTTGTGTGTGTATGATTATCTGATTTAACCTTGTAAATAACTCTCATTTATTTTTCCTAGTTAATAAATCTTTAGATAGTTTATTATAGGATTGGCTACAAGGGTTGTCTTTGGTTTGAGATCTGAAGTACAGTTGACTTGTGGTAAGTGACTAGTCCTTTGGGACTGGGAATAATCTGAATATTATTGTGATTTTTGGTGTAAGAGGCCACCTGTAATGGCAAGATAGACCAGAGTGCTCAAGGGGACTGTCTGTGACTCCATGTTAAGGATGTTATAGTACTTCAGGAGTTCACACTTGTTACTTGGTTGGTGAAATCTAATTATCAAGCATACAACCAGTTTGGGTTCTGTGACCTGTTCCTAGACAGTCTGTCGGGAGGTTGACATTCACACTCATGAGCCACTCCAGACAGTGTGACAAGGCTCTCCCTATCCTGGGGTCCCAGAGCTGGGGCCCCAGCTCAAGCCAGAACATTTACACTGCAATTTTACAGCCCTATAGCCCAAGTCGGCTGACATGGGCCAGCCATGGGTGTTTAATTGCACTGTAGACATACCCTTAGAGCCTGTCCCTGCCTTTGTTTCAGAGTTCATATGTGATGATGCTGAGCAAGTCACTTAAACCAGACTTTTCACAGGTGTCACTAATTGTGTGTTCTTCATTTTCTGCTGCCTGACTTGAGACCCTGGGCACTGAGTTGCTGAAGTGCTGAGCACTCACAGCTGTAACTGGAGTTAATAGGAGCTGAGCTTTGAATAGTTGTGCTATATAATGCTAAATTCTCTGAAAAATCAGGTCCTTGGCTTCTAAAATTGGACACCCAAAATTAGGGGAAACTTTTTAGACCTTAATCTCTCTGCTTCAGCTCCTCATATGTAAACTGTAAATAAATCCACCTCCTCACCACACGGGATAAAATAATGAATGTTAAAGAACTTAGATATTATAGTTATGAGTGCTATAGAAAAAGGAAGTTAATAATTCTGTCTATGAGGAAGTTAATAATTCTGTCTTCAGAGCAAGGTTTGAATAATGTGCTGTAAATAAGACCTGTGAGCCACATATTGCCACCTGCTCGATATGACCACTGGCCTGATTTTTGCTTTAAATAGAGTATTTTAGTTGATGGGCACAAAATAAGAAATGCCTGGATGAACCTGAGTGCAGAAGTGATTGACTGTAATAGATAGAGTACAATGTTTATGCATATTTATAAAATGCCTAGTTGCACTGAAAGCCGAGAGACCCAAGTTTGGATAATAAGCTGTACATATATGTGTGTTTCTTATGCTCTGTATACCAACTCTCTTCCAGTTTGAACTTGAGCTGTTTGAACTGTGAAAAAGGGAAGGTCAGATGGGAGCACTGTTGGTGGATGTGTCCATCATCTGTGACCTTTTGATGAACAAGTTTCTCTGAACTGTCTAAATTCTTTGGAAATGTCTTTTACTTGGCTCAACTTGACTCACACAAACATTAGCTACTTCTGCTTAACAGTGGAATCCACATGCGTCCCTTTGTAGTTCAGAAAATGTATATTTTTCTGTTAGATATGAGAGAAACCCCCAAGGTAACTTGCTGGAGATTTGCCCTTCTAAACTGTCTATACATGTCTAAATATTCATCTTTGGATTTTTACTGACTATGGAGACCTTTGCTGAATTCTTTTTCCAGATAGGATTAGAAAGGTTGCTGAATCAGGCATCAAAGACTCCATATGGGAATAGTCACCTAACACATTGTAAAGCTTTTTATAGTTAAAGTTGTGCTGTATCAAGAGGATGGAAGGATAGGAGGGCTTGGAGGGAGGGAGAGGTGTTTTAGGTTATCTTGGTAAAGGAACAGAGAGGAGTCCGTAAATAAGTGATGCATAACAAGAAAATCAACTGACCAATATAAAGAAGCTTTATTGTAAATTATGAAAATGATAATTCTATTTAATTACATTTTCAATCTTATGAGTTTTGTATGTTTGCTATCCACTGTATGCATAGGGCCTATATATTTAATATGAGAAAGAAAGTTAATCTTTCAAACTATTTTACATAATCCCAATTCAAAAAGCATTCAACCTTTAGGCAGCACTGAAAATGGTGTTTCAACAAGATATTTCCTACTCAGCTTATATGACTAATGTTTTTAAAATAATCAGAAACTTCAACTGAAATTCAAATAAGATAAAGTGAAGATACTTTCCCTGTTTGAGTGCAATATCTTCAAATAATCTACAGAACAAATCAGACTTCAGTCAGCAACACCTAACATGATAAGGCAAAATAAAAATCATTCATTTAATATTAAAGGATGTGACATATATTAACAATATCTACCTAGGAGCACACTATACAAATAGCCAGAGTGAAAACAAAAATCTTAACTTTGCATTTCAGAAAAAAATCAACATTAATTACAAATATTCAGAGGCAATGTAAGAATTGTAGTCTCTCAAACTATGGTCAGAATGAAAGAATTCAGCTAAGCCACCTTCTGCCTGAAAAGTTCTCATTGCTCTTATTGTTGTCTATTATTTGTATTACTGTAATACCTAGGAGCCCAGATCATGGAGCAAGACCTCATTGTGCTAGGCGCTGTACAAAGAGAATAAAATGATGGCTCCAGCCCCACAGAGCTACAAGCTAGAACCCTTACTAGTCTAAATGATAATTATAAGGGAGAAGCTACAAAGAGGAAGCATATGTAAATGGGTATAAGGACAGCATTCTTCTTATACTCACCCCTGTGCAGGAAGTGACATCACCTGATAAACCAGAGGTGGAGCAGTGCAGAGGAGGATGCACATCCCCTATGTAAGGTTGTCACAAAATCTCCTGTTTAAAAATATTAACACAGCAAGCAGAACTGGAGGGATCCTGCTGAAAGGCTGTATATCTCTGGCACGTCTAGCTAATCAGATACAAAATATATTCCTGTAGGTCTAACTGAATTCTGAAAGAAATACTTACTTTGGTACAAAATACACTGGAGCAGCATTTTCATTACAGCAATTAATCTAGCTGAAATCTGTACATGCGCTTCAAAATTCCCCTAAAGAGTATCATATTTTCAAAAATAGATTTGACCGACATACTATAGACGATGAAGTATTTAAACAGAGATAGCACCTTGAAACACAATTACACAATGGCATGAATGAAAGAAAGGTCTCGATGCTATAATAAAATAGGATCTGTTTGAAATGCTATACCATTGACTCAAGTGCTTAAGTAAGTCTGATCTTTCCAAGAAAAGAGATGAGCATTATTGCAAAGTGGAAATGAAATATCTGCACTGAGAACATGGCTTTAAAAATATCAATTGTCTAAGCTGCTTTACAACACTTTAAAACCAAAGACTGACACTTGCGGCCTTTTAGTTAGGTATTAAAATTAGTCCTTAATATCTGAAAATTGCTTCAATATTTTACATTCAAAGATATTAGTGTTCCCTAAAGGATTTTATATAATGATTATGGTAACATTTTCAAAAGGCACCTAAGTGACTTAGGAGCTTAAATTAAGTCACTCAGCTGCTTTTCAAAATTTTACCCTATATCTATGAGCTTTTAATATCTTGGAGAGCACTGAGCAAAGGAATAATGATCTCCATATGATTATTTTTGTTGATGTTTCTGTCTGTGAACTGAAGAGATTATAAACTATGTAACCAATGATTGGATATAAAAATGTACTTAGAAACCTAGAGGATATGGAGCTCATAATGCCTCTGATTAAGTATATAGACATGTCTCATTAAGGCACAAGAGACTATTTTAATAATAATTATACTGACATAAAATTCTCAGGCTGTCAGCGTGCAGAGATTCTGTACAATTACTGAAGCAAAATTGTACAGGCTTTTCCTCATTTATGCAATTCTCTGAAACACTGGTGCTGGGTGTGTGATTTGCATAATCAATATGTAGCTTTTTCTTAACTATGTGAGTACCTGTAATCTGATTGAATAATGGTTAGCAGCTAATCAGAGTGAAGGGATTTGCATAATCATTGTACACCTATATTTCAATAGCCATATGACTAGAGAAATCTCTCCATTCAGTTAGGTTTTTGCAATCCCTATGCTCTGACTCAGCTGCTAGCAAACATCTTGAAAATCCTGAACACACAGGCCAAAGATCATCTCAGCCTCTTTCTCCCCACATTAGAGACAACAACCAACATCAACAACAAAAAGATACAATGTACAAGAAAGAGAAGAAAAATCTCATCTTCTTCCTTCCAGGCCTAGACTTGCTTCCATTAAAGTCAATAGAAGTTTTCCCAGTGACTTCAGCAGGAGCAGTACTGGGCCTTTCATTTTAGACATGCTCCATTCTTTCAACTTCTTTTCTTCCTGTAGGCAGAGAGGACCGACCCATGCCTGCTGATAGTGGTGGAGGGCAGAGTGAGGGCAGTGCTTCATTAGATGTTACTGAGCATGCTCAGTCTGTATGAGCATACTCAGTACAAGCCAAGCCAAGCAAACGTGAACCTGTATGCCCCCATAAGTGTTGCCTCTGCCTGGAGGCCAAAGAACTTCTTTGCCACACAATGACTACATATATATTTAGACTGAGCATTGGGTGATGTTACATAGCCATCAATTTTGAATGAGTTTGTTAGGACTTTCTAGCTACAAAAACCCCATTAAAATCAAAGGGAGTTATGCAGATGAACCTGGGTTCACTCTGAAAATGTATCCTTTTGTGTTTCCATTGGTTTTGTTTTGTTTTGTTATGGTACAGCTGCCTTTAGACACAAATATCCAACATTTTGCACCAGAATAAATAAATGATACACAGACAATCTGTAAGCTATGATAAAAATGTTGTGCATTAATGAGGCACAATTGCTGGATGATGGCAATGGCCCTAGTAGAGAGAAGAAATGCTACAGTATATAATTCACCCCTTTGCTGTAAAAACTTGCTGTTGACTCAGGAAATGGAGGAGGTTTTGAATGTCTCTGGCTCCTTTGCACTCTCTCTATTTTTTTTAAATTAAGCAAGAATTTAGTAATCTCAGAATTGGAGAAGGGAGAGTGAAGATCCCCAGAACAGATGGGCAGTGTCAATTCCCAGCACTGCCCCATTAATGTGCCTCAACCCTGACTCGAAAGGACTACTCTAGAATGAGAGGCTAGTTCTATGCAGAGTTCTGCTCTGATTGGGGGAAGGGGAGAGTAAATTGTATGAGAGTTTTTGTGATGATTACAGCTTGTCCACCAGGGAAAGGACCATATATCTCACTTTACACAGGCTATTGAATGGCCATCACTCAAGTGGAAAACTCTGTCTATTACTAACTTGTGACCTAGTGACCTTGAGTTTAAATGCTCCATATCCTATTACTTGCCTCTCCTGAGCCAATTCTTTACAATTATGTATTATTTTCAACATTTTCACCTATTTTTCAGTCCCTGTTCAGGACAGCACTTGATGTGCTTAACTTTAAGCATGTGCTTAAGTCTCGTGGGGCTAAAGTTCAGTATGTGTTTAAATTCTGTCCTGAAAAAGGATGGACTGAACATGTGCTTATGCGTTTTCCTGAACAGGGGCCTAAAAGGGAAGTTTTGGTTTTTTCCAAAGATATCACAAATAAGAAAAATAATTTAATGATAAATGTATTTGAATTCAATACTAATAAAGGGTTTTCAAAAGCATGTCTATGTGTAGATGTTTGTGCTTCCACTGAGTGCATGCTTTCTCTGTCTTTGTCTCTTTTAAAAGCTTATTATATTTGAAAAAGATCTTTGGCGCACTCAAAAGGGAGGCAGTTGAATTATACTTTTGAAATGTCTTTTTACTCATTACTGAACAGATTTAATTATAATTTTACTGTAGTAGTATTACAGTTACAGATGGTTTTTGCTACTGATTGGGACGTCAGAAATAATGTAATTATACATTATGACAGTTTCCATGGCTTATAGGTTACCGCAGTTACATTCTGTCTGTAAACTAATTTTTGAGAACAAATGTTTCTGTTCAAAACCTTTTCCAGTGGAAATGTTTCAAAGGTTAAAAATAAAAAGTTAATTATTAGGCATTTTTTCTAAATCCTATGAAGGAGCAAGAACATTTCCATGGAAATATGGTCAGTCACTGAAATGTCAAAGAAGCTCCCACTGTAGAACATTGAATAGTATATGGAAAACATTTGAAATTTACACTACCTTACAATCTGAGTTAAATGGCAATATTTATTTATATAACTATAGTGACCCTCAGAGTGCAGAAGATATGCTTTTTACTGTGTGGTTTACTTGTATGCAAGAACATTGGATGACTGTATTATATTTAATTAAAAGCAATAGTGGGCCTACCCAGATGTTAAAAGGGCTTGATCTGAACAGTGTGTTGACATCAGATGAATAGGAGAGGCCACCTGCTAGCTCCACTTTTGGCTTTGTGGATGATTTGCATTCCTGTGGCCTGTTGCTCTGCATGCTCACTCTCAGCACTTCACAGTCCCATGAACTGTTTAATATCATAGATACCTTCCAGTCATGCAGGCTATCTTCTCTGTTAACATCCGTGCAAAAGAAGGAATGGCCACTCGCTTGATTTCCATGGGTAAAGTATGATGTTTTTACTTCATTTATACCACATCAAAGGGGACGAAATACTTTTATACAAGATGGATTAAGATAAAAATGAATCCATTCTTGCCTGAGAGTGTTAACAGACCTTTTCTTCCTTCTGAAAGATGATGCTCACCATTTGCATTAGTGCATAATACAACTCAGACTGAAAGAGGTATGCATGCAAGCACAGAATGTTTCAACTGATTTTTTTTAAGTATGTACCATCAGGATAGTTAGCCTAAATCTGTGTATTGATGAGTTCAAAGTATGGATGTTATCAAGACGATCTTGGCTTTTTTGGCCCATGCTGTTCTGATCTATATCAGCCTTCCAAAAATTATAGACTTTTCTGATGAGGGAGAAGCAAGAAAAATAGTATACACAGGAAAAAAAATACATTCATGGCAATATTACCTCCTAGATAGTATGAGAAGAAGCCCCAAAACAAGATCCAAATGTATATCATCATTTACTGTCCTCTTGAGATTATAGTTGCTATCCTTTTATGTAAGACAAAGTTTCTTGGAAACATCCTGTTTGAAACTTACTTTATCATCACTCAAGGAGTTGAAGGATGTCTTCCTCAATATAGAATCAAAGTTACTTTTCAGGATCTTAAATATTTGTGCTCATCCTAAGTATATGTGCTCTTTAATCTATTTTTGTAATTATAAGAGCATTGTAGACTTTATCACAGCAATTGATTTCATGGTCATTTCCTTGTAAATTTTAATAATACATTTAATGTATATGATAACACAACTGAATACAGTGCATTAATGGTAAATAATTCAGTTCAGGTTACAGAAAAGAATACTTTCATCTTTATTGAACTATACTAGATTATTGGAAAATATTTGAGCAGATATTTAATTCATTGTTTCATATGCGACATAATGTCTAATTTTTTATTTATATTCCCTGTATTTAAAGGGCTTCAAGGAATAAACTAGAGAACTAAAATATTTTAATATACACTAGGTTTATATATATTTAAATAATTTTTAGTTATAAATTGTTTTTTAACTTGATTTTAATTCTGATAATTACATTTGTAGCTAGATTTTCCCACAAATGCTCTACGGTAGCTTATTGTTATTTATTTATTTTTTATTTGGCTAACTGTGATCAGTGACTTTAATGCTGAAGAAACAGCCCCTGTCCACGGGGTTTGCAATATAAAGGCCTGATTCTGCAACTGCTTAATGTTAGTAATTTTACTTCTATGAGCGGTTCCATTGTAGTCAATAGGACTATGTGTGTAAGTGAAGTTACATGAGTAAGTGTTGTGAGCCCTCTGAATTCAGAGGCTTACAAAATCAGGCCCCCAGATCAACCACAAATGGTACAATTCAAACACATGTAATACACCAGAAGGTTCTATCCTAAACCAGTACAGATATCAACAGGGAATTGCACTGGAAAGGCTTGGAAGAAGTATAATTTAAGGAGAGATTTGAGTTCAGAGGGAGGTCATTTGGCACACAATGCATGGGAGTTTGGGTCCAAATATAAAATGGTCTTACAGCTTTAATATAGGAATCACAAACATTTAAAACATAGTTTTAACAAGACTATCAAACAAACACTGCATAGAAAATTCCATTCTTACAATGGCTGGCCAATTTCTCATGGGGAACATTAATGTAGGTCTACACTTGTGTTGTCCCCCTGAAGTGGCTAGTTCACACAGAGGAGAAGACTCTACTAATGGTACTTACTTAATGGAGCTTGTCCTTTATTATAGAATCATAGGAATGGAAGGAACCTTGAGAGGTCATTTAGTCCAGTCCCCTGTACTCATGGCAGGACTAAGTATTATCTAGACCAAAGGTGGGCAACCTGCGGCCTGCGAGCTGCACGCAGCCCATTAGGGTAATCTGCTGGTGGGCCACCAGACAGTTTGTTTACATTTGCACGGCTGCCCACAGCTCCCAATGGCTGCGGTTCGCTGTTCCCGGCCAATGGGAGCTGCGGGAAGTGGCACGGGCCACAGGGACATGCTAGCCACTGCTTCCCACAGCTCTCATTGGCCAGGAAGCCAACCATCCCTGACAGGTGTTTGTCTAACCTGCTCTTAAAAATCTCCAATGATAGAGATTCCACAACCTCTCTAGGCAACTTATTCCAGTGCTTAACTACCCTCTCAGTTAGGAAGTTTTTCCTAATGTCCAACCTAAACTGTCCTTGCTGCAATTTAAGCCCATTGCTTTTTGTCCTATCCCTTCTCTTTTATGTACTTGAAAAACTGTTATGTCCCCTCTTAGTCTTCTCTTCTTCAGACCTTTAATCATTTTTGTTGCTTTCCTCTGGACTTTTTCCAATTTGTCCACATCTTTCCTGAAATGTTGCCCCCAGAACTGGACACAATACTCCTGTATATTGCAAACCCTGTGGGCAGGCCTAATCTGTGCAGAGTAGAGTGGAAGAATTCCTTCTCGTGTCTTGTGTACAGCACTCCTGCGAATTAGCACAAGTGGTTTGGGGTCCTGATCCTGCACCTATTGCAGTCAAATACATTAGATTTGAGAAGGGGATTGCCACAGAGTAAAGATTTTCTAGGATGTCTATTGAGACAGAAAAGCTTGGTCCAAGCTTTCCTCTACAATTAATGTTTACTGCTTTTCTAAGAGGAGATAACGTCCAGTCATCAAGAAAAATGGATCCTCTGCTGTACCTTTGCCTAGTGACCTAATTTGATATTGCAGCCCAATGCCATAGCCCCTCAGTGTTTACGCTGGGTGAGAGAAGGGATAGATATTGGTAGTAGAAAAGCATATTTGTATGAAATATAATATAATATTTTTGCAATCTGACTGTCATTTCTCATCCGTGCTAACTCACATAACCAGCCTTTTCCCAACTGCCTTTTCCAGACTGCTATCTACCTGTAATAATCTTTCCATTGCTCAGTGACCTGAAAGCAACTATATCTTTAAAATATTCACTCTATTTGTTTTTCTTCTCTATCTCTGATTCTCAAAATAAAATTATTTGAATGGAAATGGCAGGTGGTGTGGAAAGAAATGAGGTATTATTTACAACCCCCCACTCCAGATCGAAACCTTTCTGAATATTAGAAGTAGAGGTAGGCAGGAAACGGTTTTCCCATCCTGTTAAAATTTTTGAGATTTCAACAAATGTCCCATCTTGAAGCAGGACAAAATGTAAAAAATCAGGAAAATTCACCCCCAGCCTCCCCAAAAATGTTAGAATGGGACAGTTCGACAATTTCCTACCTTTTTCCCAAAAAGTTTAGTCAAGCAATTTTTCAAAACTGACCCTTTACCATAAAAAATTTTGTTTCAATAAATGAGCATTTTTGACAAAAAAAAAAAAATGTTTTGTCAAAAAATTCCCAACCAGCTCTAATTAGCGGCATTAACTTCTAGATCCAGACTTTAACTCCTTCTCTAGTATTATTATTTCATGGGAGGCAAAGCCCTGAATTATATAGGAGTGAATTACAAATGGGTAATGACCCTATATTATTCTTTAGTGGCCAAATCATATAATTGGACCCATTTTACTATTAAGCCATTTGGGGTCATAGTGTACCTGGAGCTTTTACTGGGGCATGGTGAGTGGTGCAAGGAACTATCAACCCTAAGCTCTTTACAATGACCAGGAGCAATTGCAGTCCCTGTGCTTGGGAGTGCAGGAGACTGTTCCCTCTGTATGACTGAGTGTAAATCACCTCAAAAGGAGCAGGAAAGGACAGGGAAGGAAAGTCATGACTTTATTCCCCCTCCATGCTGGTGCTGGGCTTCAGGACTGCCTGGGTCCCCCTAAGAGCTGATGCAGCCAGCGGAGTACCATATCCACCATGTAGCTCAAGGAGAGGCTTGTTGGGAAAATTGAAGGCTGTGAGCTTGGCAGCAAATTAAAGTTTAATGTGAAGTACAGTTTATATCTGTTAGAATCCTACATCATTTCACCATCATAACTGTGTGTTAACTGCCATTAGATCCTAGTATATGAAGTAATAAATAAGTCCTAAGTGCCAAGTAAATGCTAAAGCAAGGCTGAGGCATTTCTCCTGCATATGGGAAACATCTCTAGCTAACTATACGTACATAAAAAGGAAGTTACCAGTGTTTTCCTTTACTAAGAAGCTGCTAAAGAAAATGAACAAAATGTTTACTTTTTGTTGAGTGCTCTTTGTTTTTTGTGCCTTCTCCATATACAGCTTTGCAGGACGATAACTGAATTATGTGAGCTGGGGCTGACCGATTTATTGAACTCTTCGTTGTAGTTGGTCACAACATGAGTTTGCTTCAGGTTGAAATACTGAACCAGATCCTTAACCCCATTCTCTCTGCTTTGCACTAATCAGGTGATGCAAAGAGGCTGGAAAGCTAGCTGATCTACCCAGATGAGGCATCCCCTGGGGTGGAGGAATCTCCAGGTGGTGTGAACTGTGGCGCTCTAGACCACCCCCTCTTATGGTCCCTGACAAAGGGAAGGGGGTATGGGAAAAGGAGAGGTGGCCAGAGCATCGCTGATCCTTGGGGTTTGGACAGCGGCATAATTTAAGACAGTCCTCACCTGCCCTAAGTTATGCCAGAGCCGAGATGGCTTCTGCTAAACCTCTGGAACCAACAGTAGTAGCTTAAAGCCCCCTTTAAGCCGCCCACTCTTGGCACAGCTGAAGAGGTAACACTGGTCTACAATTTTTGAGAAGTCGTCTGCTTCAGAAATAAAATGTGCTATTTATTATGTATTTTGATGTGCTGAATTCAAATATGACAATTAAAACAACTGATTGGCTACTGTTTCTAAGATATTTAAGTTTTTACATTTTATGTCTATGTATATTGTGTAGATAGTAGAGTTTTAATCATAAATTGTAAACCTAGGTCTTTTCATGTGTTTATGGTTGCTTTACATGATAATATTTCACCTGTCCTGTTTATGTAACACTTTAAAAATCAGCAAAAGGGTTATATAAATAAAATTTATTATGAAACAAAAGGCAAAAAACTATTCTGTACATAGTTTAGTCCTATTCAGTATCTACTCGGCGCTTCTTGGCTTGTCTCTTGTATTCATTAATTGGAGCATCTCTTGTCACTGTCCAGCAAAAGTCTGCAAGCATTGATGGGCTCCATTTGCCCTGATAGCGTTTCTCCATTGTTGCAATGTCCTGGTGAAATCGCTCGCCGTGCTCGTCGCTCACTGCTCCGCAGTTCGGTGGAAAAAAATCTAGATGAGAGTGCAAAAAATGTATCTTTAGTGACATGTTGCAACCAAGGCTTTTGTATGCCTTGAGGAGGTTTTCCACCAACAACCTGTAGTTGTCTGCCTTGTTGTTTCCGAGAAAATTTATTGCCACTAACTGGAAGGCTTTCCATGCCGTCTTTTCCTTGCCACGCAGTGCATGGTCAAATGCATCATCTCGAAGAAGTTCACGAATCTGAGGACCAACAAAGACACCTTCCTTTATCTTAGCTTCACTTAACCTTGGAAATTTTCCACGGAGGTACTTGAAAGCTGCTTGTGTTTTGTCAATGGCCTTGACAAAGTTCTTCATCAGACCCAGCTTGATGTGTAAGGGTGGTAACAAAATCTTCCTTGATTCAACAAGTGGCGGATGCTGAACACTTTTCCTCCCAGGCTCCAATGACTGTCGGAGTGGCCAATCTTTCTTGATGTAGTGGGAATCTCTTGCACGACTATCCCATTCGCAGAGAAAACAGCAGTACTTTGTGTATCCAGTCTGCAGACCAAGCAAGAGAGCAACAACCTTCAAATCACCACCAAGCTGCCACTGATGTTGGTCATAGTTTATGCACCTCAAAAGTTGTTTCATGTTGTCATAGGTTTCCTTCATATGGACTGCATGACCAACTGGAATTGCTGGCAAAACATTGCCATTATGCAGTAAAACAGCTTTAAGACTCATCTTCGATGAATCAATGAACAGTCTCCACTCATCTGGATCGTGAACGATGTTGAGGGCTGCCATCACACCATCGATGTTGTTGCAGGCTACAAGATTACCTTCCATGAAGAAGAATGGGACAAGATCCTTTTGACGGTCACGGAACATGGAAACCCTAACATCACCTGCCAGGAGATTCCACTGCTGTAGTCTGGAGCCCAACAGCTCTGCCTTACTCTTGGGTAGTTCCAAATCCCTGACAAGGTCATTCAGTTCACCTTGTGTTATGAGGTGTGGTTCAGAGGAGGAGGATGGGAGAAAATGTGGGTCCTGTGACATTGCTGGTTCAGGACCAGAAGTTTCATCCTCTTCCTCTTCCTCGTCTGACTCAAGTGAGAATGATTCTGGTGCATCAGGAACCGGCAGTCCTTCTCCATGGGGTACTGGGCGTATAGCTGATGGAATGTTTGGATAATGCACAGTCCACTTTTTCTTCTTTGACACACCTTTCCCAACTGGAGGCACCATGCAGAAGTAACAATTGCTGGGATGATCTGTTGGCTCTCTCCAAATCATTGGCACTGCAAAAGGCATAGATTTCCTTTTCCTGTTCAACCACTGGCGAAGATTTGTTGCACAAGTGTTGCAGCATATGTGTGGGGCCCACCTCTTGTCGTGATCTCCAATTTTGCAGCCAAAATAAAGGTGATAGGCTTTCTTAACCATAGTGGTTATACTGCGCTTTTATGATGCAAAAGTCACTTCACCACAAACATAGCAGAAGTTATCTGCACTGTTCACACAAGTACGAGGCATCTCTGCTCACTTTGGCTAAACAGAAATGTGTCCCTTTGCAAAATCAAACACTGACAAATAAAAGAGCAAGACACTGTATGATTTCTAGAGCAGATATAGGGCAATTTGTTCAGCAGAGTGATGTAAGCTTCGTTATGATTGCATCATCCATGACTTCTAGGAATAACATGATGCAATTCATATCATGTATGACGCAATACCAGCTTCAGATTGCATCATTCATTGTTTTGCCTAAAAAGCAAGTACTGTCCAAACCCAGTCATAGATTTATTCATAGATCCAGTCAAAGATGTATTTTAGTCATTTCTGGTTTAAATTGAGATCCCTTCCCTTTATAACTCACTTACCCTCCGCCATTCCCAAGTCAAGGGTCGTATATACTGACCCAATAGCATATCTTGAAAACTAGAGCCAATCAACAATTTTAAGCATCATTTTCGTTCTCAGTGACCCAGAATTAGTAAAGTTTGACTACATTTATTTCAGAAGCATTTTGGCTGTAGAGCAGTGAATCAGCTTCAGCTGATGACCTAGCCCTATGCATCTTAAACAAGGTTATTTTTTCTTACTTAAATCCCTTATAAGTGAACAATATTGTTTTATTAAAATATGCCAGCACAAATTTTAATACAAACACTGGGTTTTTTGTCCTTTTGACTGTACCTATAGCATCTCTAATATAAATGTGACCAAGACACAGTAATAAGTTGGCTTTGTTTTGTTTCTGTGTTAACATTGTATCAAATGGAGCCATGAAGCAATATATCATTGTGTATTGTTATGGTATTTCCAGGGGCTGCTTATTTTCGTCTCTTTTTAAGTGGTGCATTAACTGAGTGCAAGTGTGTCAGTTTCTGTGATATAAAGAACTGTTCTTTGTTTACAGTTGTTATGTCTTTGGTTGGTTGCAATTGACCAGCTGTGGCCTTGAGTGATGAAACATCTTAAAATATGAACTGTGACTTCTCCAAAGTATGTATTGTGCCTTAAATATGGAGAAGCAATCAGGCACATAAACCTAACCTATAGATAGAGCTACATGTAGCTACTCATACTTGCTTTGATTTCAGGGGCCTCAGTTCAAGGAAAGGGGACATATGGAGAAATTTCAAAAGCAGACATCATCATCTCCTGTGTGTACGGAATGCATCCTCCACACACACCTTCCCTCTCCATCCTTAAAGAAAGCTCTCCACAGATGCAGAAACCTGTACCTAGGGAGGGTACAGGGTTGGGGCTGGATTCAGAAGATACATGCCTCACCCCCACTCTCAACAGCCCTAGATGGAATATTTAGGAAAATCCCTGAGGCGATATTAACTTTCCTAAAGAGCTGCCTCCATGCTGTGGAACCACCCCTAAGGGACGTTCCAGGACAGCTGCATGATCCAGGTCTCTGACAAATCACACAAGATCCTTGAATGTCTTGTGGGATCTGAGGGCCATGGTGACAGATCCGCCTGTTCATTTTATAGGGGAGCAAACCCAGCCTCAACAATGTTCTGATGTGAGAAAACTCTGCAAGGTGGATTTTTCATGGGAGGGGTTCTCTGTGTCATCGCACTGCACACTACCAAAAACCAGCTACCCCTCAAAAAATGCTTGAGTCCTGGCCTTCACCATTTTTATGCTAACAAACAAGAAGTAAAGTAATGGGCCCAGTTTAGAAACTCTTAATCACACTGGTCCTGATCCAAAGATGGAAGTCTTTCGCTGACTTCAGTAGGTTTGAATCAGGCCCATAGTCCACTGACTTCAATGCAGATACTTAAAGAAATAAAGGTTTGCAGAACTGATCACAATTTGTCATCAGACTCTGCCTAACGCATGTTTATCAGGGGACTTCTGGTGGCTGAGAGCAGGACCAGTACAGGGAAGCTGCTCGTGGTTCACTCTGCATCGAACTGTTACTTCCTCCATGTAATCTCAAACAGTAATAATAACCCACTCACTCTTGTGAGTTCCTCCACAGCTCCAGACATATGATGGTGGTTACAAGGAGGAGGGGAAAAAATTGTTCTTCTTATCCTCGGAGGATAGGACAAGCAGTGGGATTTAATTGCAGCAAGGGAGGTTTAGGCTGGACATTAGGAAAAAGCTTCCTAACTGTCAGGGTGGTTAAGTACTGGAATAAATTGCCTAGGGAGGTTGTGGAATCTCCATCATTGGAGATTTTTAAGAGCAGGTTAGACAAACCCCTGTCGGGGATGGTCTAGATAATACTTAGTCCTGCCATGAGTGCAGGGGACTGGACTAGATGACCTCTCGAAGTCTCTTCCAGTCCTATGATTCTATGTCAGCGCACTTCCCATGCATACTTTCCCAGGATGCTCAACTGAGAGAAACTGAGACATACCACGAATGTACTCTCTTTGTGACACACCCCTCCCATGCATGCTCCCAACCTTCTATGAGGCTCTTGGTTCCCTACCTCTCGAGCTTCAGTCCTCCACTCTGTGAAAAACAGAAGTTTGATCATTCCCCTTACCTCTTGCCCCCCTGCTTTCCTTGAACAGTAGCCAGAATAGATGATCCTGCACAGCCAGATCCTTCTCCCACTTAGGACTCATTTGTGCCTTTATCGTGCCTAACTTGCATTGGCACACTGTAGACCTACACCATCAGAGAGAGGTTGTCATGGAGAGCTGTTAGGCCCAGCTGTTATTTCCCTCAGCTGACAGAGACATACCTTGTCTATTAAAGGCAAATAACTTTTAATTATTTTTTTAAAGGAATACTGGCCTAAATTTCCAGTGCTCATTTAGGTGCCCAAACCCCCACAGTGGCATGTGCAGAATTGCATCTTGCACACCTAAATTGGGAGTGAATGTGAAAATTTAGACCATCATACATTATTTCATATAAATAACAACGTGGGGGTGGTGGGCAGAAAAGTAAGACAATCTTATTTCTTTTAACTACAAAACCCAGTTAATTAAAGGAGATACAGGCATATGGTATAGATAGTTTCAGCTCAAATCTTAACAGTGACTGTGTTTCTGCTATTGCAGAGCCAAACCGCTAAGAAATACAGTACTTCAATAGTAGGGTATATGGGTAGGCCATACACATGCTTCTCACTGCTTGATATCTTTTTTTGATGAGATTCAAGTTTGGTTGATAAAGATACACCTCTACCTCGATATAACGCTGTCCTCGGGAGCCAAAAAATCTTACCGTGTTATAGGTGAAACCGCATTATATCGAACTTGCTTTGATCCGCCGGAGTACGCAGCCCCCCCCCCCCCCCCCCCGGAGCACTGCTTTACCATGTTATATCTGAATTTGTGTTATATCGGGTCGTGTTATATTGGGGTAGAGGTATAATAGTGTTGTTGTAATATATTTTGACTTCTGTAAGGTATTTGAATTATAACAACATTTTGATTAAAAACCTAGAAGGATCTAAAATTAACACTGAACACATTAAGTGGATTCAACCTGGCTAACTGATAGGTCTCAAAATGTAATTGTAACTAGGGGATCATAATCAAGCATGTGTGTTTCTCTCGGAGTCTTACAGGGATCAGTTCTTGACCCTACTGTATATAATGTATTTATTAATAAGCTGGAAGCACAGGTGCCGACTTTTCAAACTGGGGGGTGCTTGACCCCTGGCTCTGCCCCAGGCCCCACCCCCCACTCCACCCCCTTCCCCCAAGGCCCCACCCCCACCCCGCCTCTTCCCACCCAGTTCCGCCTCCCTCCCCCGAGCACGCCGTGTCCTTGCTCCCCCTCCTCCCTCCAAGCCTCCCTGCACACCGCGAAACAGATTATTGTGGAGGGTGGGTGGTGTGGGGAGGGAGAGGGAGGCACTGAGGTGGGGTGGGGGAAGCTGGTAGGGGGGATGCTGATGGGTGTTCAGCACCCACCAGCATTTTTCCCCGTGGGTGCTCCAGCCCGTGAGCACCCATGGAGTTGGCGCCTATGCCTGGAAGAAAACATAAAATCATCACTGATAAAGTTTGCAGGTGACACAAAAATTGGGGAAGAGGACATGTCATTGATTCAGAGTGATCTGAATCACTTGGTAAACCAGGCAAACAATATGCATATACATGTATACACCTAGGAACAAAGAATGTAGGCCATATTTGCAGGATAGGGGATGCTATCCTGGGAACCAGTGATTCTGAGAAAGAAATGGGGGTCATAGTGGAACATGGGCTCTGTAGCGATGCAAGGACTCACACCTGTGGTGCCTCCTGCTGGTCGTCTCAGGGAATTAGCTCATCCAGCCTCCGGAGCACCCTCTGCAGGCCGGTGTCCTGCTGCCACTTGGCCCCTGTGTCCCTCCCGGGCCCAGTGCCCCGTTTTCTGGGGTGCTGCCCCTTGGCAGAAACCCCTTTGTCTCAGGGTCTCCCCTCCCCGGGGAGCCCCCACCCACTATCCCCACCTCGCCTCAGTATAAGGCTACGGACAGTCATTGTCTAGCCCCCGCACCCTGGGGCAGACTGCAGTATCAGCCTACCATCATTGGCAAGATTGGGTTTGGGCCTGCTGCCTCTGTCTAGCCTTGGGCTGTCCCCTACAACCTCAGTACCTGTTTGGCCTTATACTAGGCCGCAGCCTGGGGGTTTCCAGGCCAGAGCTCCCCAGCTCCCTTGGCCTTCCCCCAGCCCTGCTCCACTCCTGGTACCTTGTCTCTAGCTCCCTGCAGCCAGCCCCGTCTCCCTCTACAGCTAGAGAGAGACTGCTGAGCTCCTGACTGGGGAAGCAGCTGCAGCTGGGCCACACCCCAATCAGCCTAGTAGCTGCTTCCCCCTGCAACAGCCCTCTCTCAGGGCTGTTTTAAGCCCCCCAGGGCAGGAGCGGGGTAACCATCCCACTACAGGCTCCCAGTGTGATGCTGTGGCCAAAAGGGCTAATGCGATCCTTGGATACATTAACAAGGGAATCTCTGGAGTAGGAGTAAAGAGTTATTTTACATCTGTGTTTGGCACTGGTGCAACTGCGGCTGGAATACCATGTTCAATTCTGGTTTCTACAGTTCAAGAAGGACGTTGAAAAATTGGAGAGGGTTTAGAGAAGAGTCATAAGAACGATTAAAGGATTAGAAAGCATGCCTTATAGTGTCAGACTCATAGAGCTCAATCTGTTTAGCTTAACAAAGAGAAGGTTAAGGGGTGACTTGATTACAATCTATAAGTATCTACATGAGGAAACAAATATGTATTAATTGGCTGTTCAATCTAGCAGAGAAGGGAATAACATGATTCACAGCTGGAAGCTGAAACTACACACATTCAGGGCTTGGCTACACTTGCAAGTTAGAGCACATTAAATCAGCCCCGGGCGCCCTAACTCCTGAGGTGTCGACACTGGCAAGGCACTTAGAGTGCCTGGATTCTGCAGCTGGAGTGCTCCTGGTAATCCACCTCCACGAGAAGCATAAAGCTTGCTGTGCCCCAGCTGAAACGCCCGGGTGTCAGTGTGGACGACGTGTTGCGATTACTGCACTGTGATTGGCCTCCGGAAACGTCCCATAATCCCCTAATGTCAAGTGGCCACTCTTGTCATTGTTTTGAACTCGGCTGCAGGTATGCGGATAGCCCCTTTCAAAGCTCCGTTTCTGACAGCCAGCATGCTTATCTGCTCCGGAACAAAGCAACCATTAGTGTGGAATGCTGCTGCTGTGAGTGTGTGTGAGAGAGAGATGCGGGGGGGAGGAAGGTCTTTTGCTGTCTGAACTTACAAGACAGCATGCTGACACACTCTCTGCCCCCCAATACACACTGTCTCTCCCCCCCACATACACAAAACACACTCCCTGTCACACTCCACTCCCCCCCCCATTTGAAAAGCACGCTGCAGCCACTTGCACACTGGGATAGCTACCACAATGCACTGCTCTTTGTGGTGTTGCAAGAGCTGCTAATGTGGCCACGCCAGTGTGCTTGCAGCTGACAGTGTAATCACACAGCAGCGTTTTCCCTGCTGCAGTCGCCGAAGGCTGGTTTAACTCCCAGTGCTCTACATCTGCAAGTGTAGCCAAGCCCTCACACTGGAAATAAGGCATACATTTTTAACTGTGAGAGTAATTAATTAACCATTCGAACAAATTACCAAGGGTCATTGTCATAACTATAAAGGGAAGGGTGACAGCTCTCCTGTGTACAGTGCTATGGAATCCCTCCTAGCCAGAGACTCCAAATCCTTTTACCTGTAAAGGGTTAAGAAGCTCGGGTAACCTGGCTGACACCTGACCCCAAGGACCAATAAGGGGACAAGATACTTTCAAATCTTGGGGGGGGGAAAGGTTCTTGTGTGTGTCCTTTGTTTAAGGGGTTGTTCGCTCTTGGGACTGAGAGGGACCAGACATCAATCCAGGTTCTCCCCATCTTTCTAAACAAGTCTCTCTTATTTCAAAATTGTAAGTAAAAGCCAGGCAAGGCGTCTTAGATTTACTTTGTTTTCTCAACTTGTAAATGTACCTTTTACTAGAGTGCTTATCTTTGTTTGCTACACTCTGAACCTAAGACAGAGGGGAGTCCTCTAAGCTCTTTAAGTTTAATTACCCTGTAAAGTTATTTTCCATACTGATTTTACAGCGATGATTTTTACCTTTTTCTTTAATTAAAAGCCTTCTTTTTAAGAACCTGATTGATCTCTCCTTGTTTTAAGATCCAAAAGGGGTTTGGATCTGTATTCACCAGGAGTTGGTGAAAGGAAGGAGGGGGGAAGGGTCAATTTCTCCTTATTTAAGATCCAAGGAGTTTGGATCTGTATTCACCAGGGAATTGGTGAAGGTCTCTCAAGGCTACCCAGGAAAGGGAATTAGCTTTGGGATGGTGGCAGCGGACCAGAACTAAGCTGGTAGTTAAGCTTAGAAGTCTTCATGCAGGCCCCTACATTTGTACCCTAAAGTTCAAAGTAGGGATACAGCCTTGACATGGTGGCAGAGGTGGGATCGTTTTAAACCCAAAAGCCAGTAAGAGATTTTTTTTTTCCTTCTAGCTGCTTGGAGAGCAGAGCTGAAGGTAGATGCATATCTTATCTCTCCTTGCCTGAAGGCAGAGGTGTTAAGTTTTTTTAACAAGGTCCTTTGTTAAGAGAACGGTTCAATAAGTGAGCAAACTTTGATCTGGTAAAGGTAATTTACAATCTGAATTGTTTTTTTTTCTTTTTACATCCTCGGAAGTAGCTAGTTAGAAAGTCTCTGTTAACTCAGCAGCACTCAGCAGGAGCCTGAGCTAAATACATCCCAGTTTCAGTCAACTGCAGAGGGTGTGACCCAGCACAAGAAAACAGGAAAATGACTACCAAAGTAGCAGCTAACAAAATAGAACTGGCCAAACTAGAAGCAGAAGAAAATGAAAGAAAACATCAAAGACAGCTTCAAATTAAAAAAACTTGAAGAGGAGGCCCACAAGAGAGAAATGGAGCTGGAAAAAGCCAAACATGACAGAGAAGAGAAAGCCAAACAGGAGGCCCATGAAAGAGAAGAAAAAGCCAAACAGGAGGCCCATAAAAGAGAGATGGAGCTGAAAGAAAAAGAGATGGAACTGGAAGCAGCAAGGACTAGGCAGGGTGCATCAGACCATCCTAACAACTCCTCTCCAGGTACCACTTCCCATCCCAGGAAATTCCCCACCTACAAGGCAGGCGATGATACTGAGGCCTTCTTAGAAAATTTTGAAAGGGCCTGCCTTGGATACGACATCCCTCCAACCCAGTACATGGTAGAGCTGAGGCCGCAGCTCAGTGGACCCTTAGCAGAAGTGGCGGCTGAAATGCCTAAGGAACACATGAACAGTTATGAACTTTTTAAAAACAAGGCCAGACTCAGAATGGGGCTAACACCTGAGCATGCCCGTCGGCGGTTCAGAGCCCTAAGGTGGAAACCAGATGTGTCATTTACCCGGCATGCCTACCACATTGACAAAAATTGTGATGCCTGGGTATCAGGAGCAAATGTTAAATCTCTGGAAGATCTGCTTTCCCTAGTAAAAATGGAGCAGTTTTTAGAGGGTGTTCCTGAGGAAATAGAAAGGTACATCCTAGATGGGAAGCCCAAAACTGTAACCGAGGCGGGGGAGATTGGAGCCAAATGGGTGGAGGTGACAGAAAAGAAAAAAGCTAGTAGCAGTTGGAGCGAATATCAGAAGGGGCAAGCCGAAACAAAACCTTATCACCGGGGACAACCCAAGGCCCCACCCACATCCCAAGGGAAACCCCAGACGCCTTCTCACCCCACCACACCAGTCTCCATCAACCAACATCGCCCCGGTGATACCTTAGCAGGGCGATGTTTTAAATGTAATGAACTGGGGCATATAAAGGCTCACTGCCCCAAGAACCCCAACCGATTACAGTTCATTACACCCCAATCACACCAAAGAACCCCAGACCCAGATGCCTCTCTCATACCCTCGGAGCGAAGGGAAACCTTGAGAGTGGGCGGAAAGAAGGTTATCGCTTGGAGGGACACTGGGGCACAAGTGTCAACTATCCACCAATCCCTAGTGGACCCCAAACTCATCAACCCTGAGGCTACAGTGACAATTCAACCCTTCGTGTCACAGTCTGTAACCTTGCCTACAGCCCAGTTGCATGTCCAGTACAAGGGCTGGTCAGGAATGTGGACTTTTGCAGTCTATGACAATTATCCCATTCCCATGCTGCTGGGGGAAGACTTGGCCAACCATGTGAAGCTAGCCAAGAGGGTGGGAATAGTCACCCGCAGCCAGGCTAAGCAAGCTTTCACCCCCATCCCTGTTCCTGAGCCGTCCACCAGGGCCCCGTCTGTGTTACCGGAGACCCAAACACAGGTGGTGGAACCGGATCCCCTGCCAACGACTGCAACAGCCGTAGTGGATCCAATCCCAGAGACCCAGCCAAAGCCAGTCCCAGAACCGGAACTGGCAACGCAACCAGCACCAGAACCATTGCCAGCACTGAGTCCAGCGCTGGCAACCCCGTCTACAACTCCAATGCCAGAGGGCACCAGCGAGCCTAAACTGGCGGAAGCAGCAGATAACCCTACCCAAGAGGCTCAGCCAGAGCCTGAAATACCACATAGTGCACCAGCGGACAGCGGTTCACAGTCAATGGAAAAAGCCCCAGCACCTGCATCGCTTCCAGAGGGACCAAGCCCCAGTCCACAGTCCAAGGAGGAACTGATGTCTCCAGCATCAAGGGAACAGTTCCAGGCCGAGCAGGAAGCAGATGACAGCCTTCAAAAAGCTTGGGCGGCGGCACGGAGCACCCCACCGCCTCTCAGCTCTTCTAACCGATCCCGGTTTGTTGTAGAAAAAGGACTTTTATACAAGGAGACTCTTTCTGGTGGGCACCAGGAAGACTGGCATCCTCAAAGACAGCTGGTAGTCCCCACTAAGTATCGGGTAAAACTCTTGAGCTTAGCCCATGATCATCCCAGTGGCCATTCTGGGGTGAACAGAACCAAAGACTGGTTGGGGAAGTCCTTCCACTGGGAGGGAATGGGCAAGGACGTTGCTAATTATGTCCGGTCTTGTGAGGTGTGCCAACGAGTGGGAAAGCCCCAAGACCAGGTTAAAGCCCCTCTCCAGCCACTACCCATAATTGAGGTCCCATTTCAGCGAGTAGCTGTGGATATTCTGGGTCCTTTCCCAAAGAAGACACCCAGAGGAAAGCAGTACGTACTGACTTTCATGGATTTTGCTACCCGATGGCCGGAAGCTGTACCCTTAAGCAACACCAAGGCTAAAAGTGTGTGCCAGGCATTAGCAGACATTTTTGCCAGGGTAGGTTGGCCCTCCGACATCCTTACAGATTCGGGAACTAATTTCCTGGCAGGGAACATGAAAAACCTGTGGGAAGCTCATGGGGTGAATCACTTGGTTGCCACCCCTCATCACCATCAAACCAATGGTCTGGTGGAGAGGTTTAATGGAACTTTGGGGGCCATGATACGTAAATTCGTAAATGAACACTCCAATGATTGGGACATAGTGTTGCAGCAGTTGCTTTTTGCCTACAGGGCTGTACCACATCCCAGTTTAGGGTTTTCACCATTTGAACTTGTGTATGGCCGCGAGGTTAAGGGGCCATTACAGTTGGTGAAGCAGCAATGGGAGGGGTTTACGCCTTCTCCAGGAACTAACATTCTAGACTTTGTAAGCAACCTACAAAACACCCTCCGACACTCTTTAGCCCTTGCTAAAGAAAACCTAAAGAATGCTCAGGAAGAGCAAAAGGCCTGGTATGATAAACATTCCAGAGAACGGTCCTTCAAAGTAGGAGACCAAGTCATGGTCTTAAAGGCGCTCCAGGCCCATAAAATGGAAGCGTCGTGGGAAGGACCATTCACGGTCCAGGAGCGCCTAGGAGCTGTTAACTATCTCATAGCCTCCCCCACCTCCAACATAAAGCCTAAGGTATACCATGTTAATTCTCTTAAGCCCTTTTATTCTAGAGAATTAAACGTTTGCCAGTTTACAGCCCAGGAAACTGATGACGCGGAGTGGCCTGCAGGTGTCTACTATGAAGGAAAAAGGAATGGTGGCGTGGAAGAGGTGAACCTCTCCACGACCCTGGAACGTCTGCAGCGACAGCAGATAAAGGAGCTGTGCACAAGCTTTGCACCGATTTTCTCAGCCACTCCAGGACGGACCGAACGGGCATACCACTCCATTGACACAGGTAATGCTCACCCAATTAGAACCCCACCCTACCGGGAGTCACCTCATGCCCAAGCGGCTATACAAAGGGAGATCCAGGACATGCTACAGATGGGTATAATCCGCCCCTCTACCAGTGCATGGGCATCTCCAGTGGTTCTAGTTCCCAAACCAGATGGGGAAATACGCTTTTGCGTGGACTACCGTAAGCTAAATGCTGTAACTCGTCCTGACAACTATCCAATGCCACGCACAGATGAGCTATTGGAAAAATTGGGACATGCCCAATTCATCTCTACTTTAGACTTAACCAAAGGGTACTGGCAAGTACCACTAGATGAACCCGCTAAGAAAAGGTCAGCCTTCGTCACCCAGGCAGGGGTGTATGAATTCAATGTACTCCCTTTTGGGTTGCGAAATGCACCCGCCACCTTCCAAAGACTTGTAGATGGTCTCTTGGCGGGATTGGGAAAATCTGCCGTTGCCTATCTCGATGATGTGGCCATTTTTTCTGATTCATGGACAGAACACCTGGAGCACCTGAAAAAAGTCTTCGAGCGCATCCGGCAGGCAGGACTAACTGTTAAGGCTAAAAAGTGTCAAATAGGCCAAAACAGAGTGACATACCTGGGGCACCAGGTGGGTCAAGGAACTATAAATCCCCTACAGGCCAAAGTGGATGCTATCCAAAAGTGGCCGGTTCCAAAGTCAAAGAAACAGGTCCAATCCTTCTTAGGCTTGGCCGGATATTATAGGCGATTTGTACCACACTACAGCCAAATCGCCGCCCCGCTGACAGACCTAACCAGAAAGAAACAGCCAAATGCAGTTCAGTGGACTGATAAGTGTCAAAAGGCCTTTAACCAGCTTAAGGCAACACTCATGTCTGACCCTGTGCTAAGGGCCCCAGACTTTGACAAACCGTTCCTAGTAACCACAGATGCTTCCGAGCGAGGCGTGGGAGCAGTTTTAATGCAGGAAGGACCGGATCAAGAATTCCATCCTGTCGTGTTTCTCAGCAAGAAACTGTCTGAGAGGGAAAGCCACTGGTCAATCAGCGAAAAGGAATGCTACGCCATTGTGTACGCGCTGGAAAAGCTACGCCCATATGTTTGGGGACGGCGCTTCCAACTACAAACAGACCATGCTGCGCTACAGTGGCTTCATACCGCCAAGGGAAATAACAAAAAACTTCTTCGGTGGAGTTTAGCTCTCCAAGATTTTGATTTTGAAATACAACACATTTCGGGAGCTTCTAACAAAGTGGCTGATGCACTCTCCCGGGAAAGTTTCCCAGAGTTAACTGGTTAACAATTGTTCTTAAAATAAAACATATTGTTAGTTTTTATATAATCAGTAGTATGTCTAAAGGTACATGTGTTTTATTAACTCTGTTTTCTCCTAGAGCTCCAGGAAGAAATCACAGCCAGTGTGGAACCAGACGTCCAACACTATCTGTGATTTGGGGGGCGTGTCATAACTATAAAGGGAAGGGTGACAGCTCTCCTGTGTACAGTGCTATGGAATCCCTCCTAGCCAGAGACTCCAAATCCTTTTACCTGTAAAGGGTTAAGAAGCTCGGGTAACCTGGCTGACACCTGACCCCAAGGACCAATAAGGGGACAAGATACTTTCAAATCTTGGGGGGGGAAAGGTTTTTGTGTGTGTCCTTTGTTTAAGGGGTTGTTCACTCTTGGGACTGAGAGGGACCAGACATCAATCCAGGTTCTCCCCATCTTTCTAAACAAGTCTCTCTTATTTCAAAATTGTAAGTAAAAGCCAGGCAAGGCGTCTTAGATTTACTTTGTTTTCTCAACTTGTAAATGTACCTTTTACTAGAGTGCTTATCTTTGTTTGCTACACTCTGAACCTAAGACAGAGGGGAGTCCTCTAAGCTCTTTAAGTTTAATTACCCTGTAAAGTTATTTTCCATACTGATTTTACAGCGATGATTTTTACCTTTTTCTTTAATTAAAAGCCTTCTTTTTAAGAACCTGATTGATCTCTCCTTGTTTTAAGATCCAAAAGGGGTTTGGATCTGTATTCACCAGGAGTTGGTGAAAGGAAGGAGGGGGGAAGGGTCAATTTCTCCTTATTTAAGATCCAAGGAGTTTGGATCTGTATTCACCAGGGAATTGGTGAAGGTCTCTCAAGGCTACCCAGGAAAGGGAATTAGCTTTGGGATGGTGGCAGCGGACCAGAACTAAGCTGGTAGTTAAGCTTAGAAGTCTTCATGCAGGCCCCTACATTTGTACCCTAAAGTTCAAAGTAGGGATACAGCCTTGACAGTCATGGTGGATTCTCCATCACTGACAATCTTTAAACCAAGATTGTCTGTTTTTTTTAAAAGATAGGCTCTAGGAATTATTTTGGGGAATGTCTACAACTTGTTTTATATAGATGATCATAAAGATTCCTTCTGGCCTTGGAATCTATGAATTTATGCTGTTTGTAGAAAAATAGTTGGAAAAGAGGGCAGGGAAGGAAGGAAATTGGGGGGTGGGAGGGGAGAGGAAGGAACCTGCTATTACTTTTCCTTCCAGTATGAGCTCTGAAAAAACAGAAGTGCTTTCCAGTTTCAGCAAAGAGCCTCTACCCTGCCAAGCTCCAGATCACTTTCCACCTTCAAGCCTCCCGTATTTATTTATTTTTTTACAAAACCAAGACAGAAGAGCACCCACTGAATAAAGTTACCAATGCTTGAAGAGGAATGTACTTTTATTTTTATGTTGAGGGTACTTGAAATGGGAATTGTCCTGCATTTCTTTTTTCTTTCTTCCTGATTTATTGACAGATTGCAATATGTCTGGCCTCTGCTTGCTCATCTAAGTAACTCATTTTCAGCACAACATGCAGTATTGTTGTACACAAGAAGTGACTCTTAACCAGGATAGACTCTTAGGAATGTGACAAGTCAGTAATTTCCCAACAGTTTACTTTCTCAGAGGTCAACAACACTGCGGTCTGAAACATTGTAAACCCATTAGATTGCATATGCAAATGACTGCAATTAGACTGCCTTAGCCTGCTCTTTCCAGCCATCTGATATCATCTCCCTTTAATTGTTAATTTAAAAAGTTACACTTGAGAAGTTCATGATAGAGAGATTTCCAGATATTTTCAATAAACACATTAAGACATGTAACAATTAGAGATTGGCCCAAGTCGCAAAGCTAGGATCCAAAACATCAGTGATACAACAGTGCTGAATGTAACTATTAGGATGTGTCCTAAAGTGGCTATCAGGAAAGAAATGTAATTCCTGACCTATTTGTTGTGGTTAATTATCAGGTAGAAGAACATTTTAAGATATTTTTCTGCTACTTGTGTGTAGTAACGTCAGCAGGTATCCTGAATCTGGAATATCTCTGCTTGAAGCATGATTATAGTTATCTACAGCCATGAAACACTATGCTCTTCAGAGTTAAGAAGTCTGGGCAAAGGTTAATAGGAGCTCCGTTCATGACTTTTTACAACACAGCCTTTTCTCCATCACACAGTGTGAGGAAGGCCAAGCTGTGGTGTTCCAGTTTCTTTGACTGTTTTTGGCTTTCACATCAGCTAGTATTTAAAGTGGAATAACTGTTTTAAAGGGGAGTTGAATTCCCTGTCCTTTGTAGCATATTGCTCCCATGTCTGTTTAAGAGGTGTTCTATGCAGTTTTGGCAGAAGATATTTCCAATCATTTTGCAATGTTTAAATAGTGCAGATTGCTGAACTGGCTGCTGCTGCACATGCTGTAATTAAAATGTGGGCTTTTAAAGTTATGGCTTATGTACAGTAGTTCAGTTCTCATTGGGAGGCCTGGTTCTCTTCTCCCTTTCATGAATCTGAGTCCAATGAATTGATTTCCACCGGTGCAAGGGGAGAATCAAGCTGAGGATATACAGCGGTAAAAATAACGTGTGTTAATAAAATAAAATTAAAAAAAAGTTAAGACTGATCCTTAGATTCAGAAGGGTGAATTTTTCCAAGCCTCTATATTTAACATTTTTCCGTCAGCTGGAGTGCATGGGGCAATAGAGCGGGAAACTATTTTACATCACTGCTGTGGAAAGAAGTGCCCCCTCAGACTGGAACTACTGAACTCACCATGCTGCAAGATAACAGATTTCTAGTACTCTTGATTGCATCAAACTGGTTTCCAATACAGATGTTTAACTGACTGACTACCCTGTGGGTTTGAGTACTGAAATAGGATCCCATTTCTGGCATAATCTACTGTTTCAGTTAGGGTACTACAGTTACCATAGTCTAAAAGCCAAATTCACACACAAATTATTTGCATAGTAAGGTCGTATTGGCTCCATTCATTAAGGACCATAGATTCTATGCTTAATTCTGAAACAAAGAAGATGTTTTATAGAAATGCACACCAGAATGGAGAAAATGATCAGGACAAATGGGGGGAAGGGAGGACTATGTGGATTCTCTTTCCTATTCTACATTTCATAACATAAAGTACAGGGTTATGTATTATATCAAAGCACGGGGTTGAACTTAGAACCCTGCTTCTCAGTCCCTTATGTTAACCACAAGACCACTCTCCTTTTCAGATTTAATGAAGTGGCTACAACAGTTGCACAGCAGCTCCTTTGTCAGAACTCTTTCTAATTTGCATTGTGTACCAGAGCCACTGTTACTCTGATATGACATCTATTAAAATGTATTGAATTTTGAAAGCCTTCCCTGGTTTGTAATGTGGTCCAAGGAGTCCCTTGACATTGTATAGTAACCAACCCTACCCAGATTGAGCATGAATAATAATTTACAGACACAGAAAGAATATTTTCTTCAGTTGGACTAATTCATTCACAAGTTGAGAAATTGACTGGGAGTTAGACACGTTTTTCTTCTTTTTCTTCTTTTTCAGTCTATCAGGAATCCCCGCCCCATGTTTACAAAAGTATTTTCTCTTTCGGAAAACATCTTTATGAGAAGCCCACTGTCTAATACACATTTTCACATAAGTGAATAAGAAACACCTTTGTCAGATTTAAAATACACAGTTTATACATAATTGACCAGATCTTTCAGCTCCTATGCAGCTAAAACTCCCATTGGAATAAACAGGAATTTTGTCTTTCTAGGAACTGGCCGAGTTATTTAAATAATTTTTAAAATTCACATTAGAACAGTGGCTTTCAACCTTTTTTCACTTGTGGACCCCTAAAAATTTTAAATGGAGGTGCAGACCCCTTTAGAAATCTTAGACATAGTCTGTGGACCCAGGGATCCATGGATGACAGGTTGAAAACCACTGCATTAGAGAATTTGGCTAATACTGTTAGATCAGTGCACTATAGCTCTATTATAAGGATAAAAGGGATGTGTTTTAGTGAAAATTTACCTGCTCAGCTATTAGAAGTGTGAAGCTTCCTGATAGACTCAAGACTTTAAAGTTTCAAACACTTCTCCTTTAAAGCTGGTTTATAGGATATTTGGTGTCTACTCAAACACTTTTCCTACTAAGCAGTTATTTTGTTGCAGTCAGGTCTGATGGCAGCATTAAATGCCCCTGTTTGTGTCTGACAAAGATCCTCATGTAGAGGTGTTGAACCCTGAGCTGAGACTGCTGAGCACTCTCAGAACTGAGTCATAAGCTGAACAGTCATACAGCTGCATTTTATTAAACTGATATTAAACATACACTCTGCTAGATTTTCACCTCCTCAGACCTGGGTTCAAATTTTATGTCGATCATATGCTAAATGGGTTTGCAGGTCTCAGCCCACTTGTTTGTACTCTACAGTAAAACACCAACACCCAATTTGGCATAATTGGCAGTGCCTTGAGTAAAACTAAGGCTACGTCTTCACTACGGGGGGGGGGGGGGTCGATTTAAGATACGCAAATTCAGCTACGCGAATAGCGTAGCTGAATTCGACGTATCAGATCCGACTTACCCCGCTGTAGGGATGGTGGCAAAATCGACCTCTGCGGCTTCCTGTCGACAGTGCTTACTCCCACCTTCGCTGGTGGAGTAAGAGCGTCGATTCGGGGATTGATTGTCGCGTCCCGATGGGACGCGATAAATCGATCCCCGAGAGGTCGATTTCTACCCGCCGATTCAGGCGGGTAGTGTAGACCTAGCCTAAGTATATTGCAGGCAGGTGCTAAGCAATCATCCCTGCACTGCATTCCCAATGCACTCCATTCCTGATCTGCAACACCACTGTTAGCCTAGTCCTGAGTCTCTTTTGAACAAAGACTGCCGAATGCTCTGCAATGTGTCAAAGTTGCCTGGCAATTCTGTGAAGTGCTGAGCTGACTCAACAGAGGTTTTGTACACAAGGAGGCTTTTACCAAAACGAAATTTATAAAATAAAATTAAAATTAGTTATAAGTTAGTGAATAAATCATAAGTCAAATTACATAATGTGTAAATTTCCTGATATTTTTCACATGAAAAATACATACTGTACACAAGATAATTTACACGTCAACATATATATGTTGTGATGGGGTATACAAACCCCACACTGGACCCAAAAAGGCACTACTGGGACCAGGTAGCTCCACCCCTCTGGGTCTACTGAGCATGCTCTGACTTGGAGGAGTGGGTTAAAAGGAGCTCAGCAGCCCAGGCAAAGGGTGATGGACAGGCTTTAGGAGAGAAGAATGATAAGCCAGACAGGAGGCAGAGCCTGAGAGAGGACCCCAGAGTATGGCCCATGGACAGTGCCTTCTCCAACCACTATGCCCTTGGAGAACTAGCAGGATGGCAAGGACCTGCTCCTTTAGACTCTCTTGTTAAGGGATTGCTGTTTGGACTATAGGGGCCATGTCCCAAAATGAAGGGATGTACAGGTAGGAAGTGGACTTAAACTCACTTCAGGGAGGACCCTGCCAGTGTTGCTTCCTCCAGAGCCCTGCACTGGGACTTGGTGGAGATGGAGGGCCCAGGTCCCCCCTACCAAGCCCCTGTAAGGGCCAAGATACTGGTGGAGAGCTGAAGATTCCTGGTTAGGGTCAGGAACAGGCATCTCTGTCACCCTGACAGAGAGGCAAGGTGTGCTAGCCAACAGGCTGCCTGGGTCTCTGAGTACCCTATCACACATGTATACAGTTGCTGGGAAAATATAATATAATGTTTTTCAAAAATTAAAATACGTATTTTGTGTGACGAGAGATTCTTTAATCTAATTTAGCATTCAGATTAATGGAGGTGTAATAGGTGGTGTCTGTTGCAAAATATTAGTATGCCTTTAAATATGTTTTTATGTAGAAGAGGGTTTATCTCTCACCTATTTCAACAGTCTGAGACGCATGGACCAAGGTTTGAAAAGTTTATATCTCGGCAGGAAAGGTTCTTGTATCTCCTTTCACAGCACATCTGTCAAATATGAATAATGACACCAAGAACACTCCCTTTAATTCACTTTGTCTTGCAGCCTTGTTTCTTTTTATTAAATTTGTTAACCAGTTCATCACGTTAACCTCCAAGCTTTCTTCTCTATTATTGCTCTGATTTAAAAATGATACTATTTTGTCTGCAAGAATAATGAGGAAAAAGGCTTTGGGGACTTGATATGGATACATGGCGCCTCCTTTACTCTAGTTTCAAGAAGCGGATTAGTCATGTGTTGGTTTAATACATCCCCACAGGCAACATCTTATTGCTTAAGGTCCAGAAATATGAATATGAAAACTAGCCATAATCTATTTAGCTTGCTAGAAATTACATTTAACAGCTTCACCTCATGAATCCAGCTGTAAAAGTACATACAAGGCACTTAGATTAACAAGGACATATGGAAAGCTACAGGATCATATTCCAATGGAACCAAGACTGGTATCTTTGTTAAAAACAGATAATCTGGGTAAGACTTGACAAAATAGGTTCCTTTTTCTAAAATTAACCTCTTCATCTCCATTGAGTATATTCCTCTTTGAAAAGGCCTTTCCACCATAAGAGTGACACTTACTATGGTGATACCTCTTCTCCCCCCCCCCCCCAAATTACTTGAAACAAATCAACCGAAACCAAAAAAGTAAATGGATAAAATAAAAAATAAAAACTTGCTCCAAGCTATGTGTTCCCTGAGAAGGGAGAAGTCCCAGCGACTCCATAAAGTCCACTAGGGAATTTGCTATTGCTATCAATTGTATGTGGAAAGCGCTTGATCCTATGCTGATGGGCAGCCATATGAAACCCTAAGGTAGACAGATGGTTTCACTGATACCATGAATAGGTATTTCTGAATCATTTGGATCATAAGAATTTTTCCTTGTTTCTGAGAGACTCCCAGGTTTAAGGTCTGGCACTGAGGAACCTCTGTATTAGCCCTCTGCAGAGTGAGGGGAATAAGGATGGCTATGGAGGGGGTTTCTTCACCCTCTGTGCACAAGGGAGGTGGGCTTTGTACCTGTTCTTAATATATTGGTACACTGGTTCTTAATATACTGTGGTGTGTGCCAGGGCAGAAATTGAAATAGGCTTAAATTTTAATGCCATCTAGAATGGTTGGCAATAATGTAAGGCTGATAGACTATAACCACGTGTACTGATGGGAAGAGGATATATTTACACCCTGTGAATTATAAACTACATGAATAATAAATTACAGTTAAAAGTGTAATAACATAGTGTTAATAGTGAAGGCATCCATGCTGGGTCCATGCCATTTATCATGACCAGTCACACACACTTTGGTTCTTTGAGTAATTTCTCCCTTTCCACTCCTGCTGCTGCATGATGGTGAAGCCAAATGCTGAGGTATAGGAGGAAGAGTTCTGGCAAGAGATTGAAATCTGAAGTCATTATTTTATTTCTTCCGATATTCCTGCAGTTGCTGCTGGGCAGCTGTTTTGGCAGAATGCTTTGATTTCAGCACAGACACAAATCCATCAACTTTATTACCTTCTGTCATTATGCCTCATGTTCTCCTGTTATTGCTAGGTGACACTCTACAGCGTGAATTCCATGCTGAAGAACTTTCATTCGGAATAATCATATGCTTAGCATTCTTTCACCTATAATATACACCAATATCTTTTTGCAATGCATTAGATGGCTGGATTTAGGTATGGCAAGATATCTAACAACAATGGGGCCAAGTCATCCTTCAGAACCTATGCTTTGGATAATGTTCTCAAGTGAAAAGTTTATGGCAGCATTTATATGACCTAAATATAGGACCTATAGGCATGGAGCATTTCTTCCTTTCTTTCCTGTACAGCAGAGAATAAGCTGTTGATTCTTATAGGTACGTACCATGCAAATTGCCATATTGAATCAGACCCAGCATGTAAAAACGATAATGTTGTATTTTGTAGGTATTTACTCCATTGTTCAGATCTAGGATAATTGCTAGGAAACTTTTTCACCCACAGACCTAATATCATATATTAGGTTGTTCTTAACAGAGAAAAAACAGGAATTGCCATACTGCATCAGATCCATGGCCCATCTAATTCAGTATCCTGTCTCTGACAATGTTCAGTACCAGATGTTTTGGGTAAGGAACCTGATAGTGGAGAATAGGGAAATAACCCTATATTTTTCTAATCCTAACAGTTGCCCTGAAGCATGAGGATTTATATTCCTTTTTTTGTTTTTGTTATCCTTTATAATGTAACAGTGGATGTTCTCATTCATATAAATGGCTAGTCCTCTTTTCAGAATCATATTGAGCTCTTGGTTTCTATTATATCTTTTGGCAACAGCTTCTTCAGATTATGTAAAAAATGGTTTTTATCAGTTTTAATTTTATTTGCCTTCCAATTTCATTGAGTGTCTCCTTGTTCCTTGATCGGTGAAATACCGAATTTTAACCTTGGTAAGTTGAGAAAGCGAGCCATATTTTTCTGATTTGTTATGATGACATGTGTTAGGAATCAGAGGAATCACTTGCTTTGTTAACTGTATGGGAATATAATTTGCAGTTTGTTTTTAAAAGCTGAATCACTGTTTTCAGATATCATTCCTCAGGAAATGTGTTTTCAATTATATCCTCCCCTCTTCTCTCAGACTAACCACACTACTTATTTTAACAAGATTTTTTTTTCCACAAAGATACTTTCTCAAAAGCACACTATTCTTTGCAAAGATTTCTATTTTCAGTGAAGTTGCTTCTTCACTATGTATAATAATGTCACTTATTTTAATGAAGGTCTAATTTACCAAAACCAAGCAACTCATTTTCTGTTGACCTTCATTTACTCTTCTTTGTCTCAAGAAAGTGCAAATCCTTAATATTGCTCATAAAACCTGGTAAGACTTCAGAAGTTTAAAAGGCAAATAACTTTCTCTTACTTAATCAACTCTTTTTTAATTTACTCTGGTGTAATACACCACCTGCCAATTCATGATAATGCATTACAGATATGATACACTGAGCACTAATACAGTAATTACCATATCTAAAAAACATTTATATGTTAAAACCTTTGCCTTTCCTGGACAAATGTGCCTGGGCAGACCAGAGAATTAATAAGAAGAGGGCCAGTGAGCGTTTCTCAAAACAAAAGTAACAAAATTATTCAATATGCAAGAATGTGCTGCTTAATTTAGCAGATTGCTTCACAATTTCCAACAAAAACAAATCCTCAAGCACATTCCCCTTTGCTACTATGGGTGAATCTTTCAGCAATGTTAGAACTTAGCTGTAAGGGACTGGGGTGTAGGAGGTCTGGCCTAACGGTCAGAGCTGGGTGGGTGTCCACAAGTCAAAGATGGCCACGAGCTGGCAGTCAGTGTGCAGGAATCGGGGTAATCGCTAGAGCCAGGATTGATAAGCAAGAATTAGGATCGGAGTCAGGCCAGGGTTGGAGACCAGAAATCAGTGGTAGTACCCGGAAGTGGGAGGCAGGCGTCTGGGTCAGAGTCAGGCTGTGGTCAGAGGCAGGAGATCAAAGATAGATACCAGGCTGGAATGAGCAGGCAGGAGTTCAGAGTCAGACTGGGGTCAGAGACTGGAAATCAAAAAGCAAGGTGCAGTCTGGAGTCATAGCAGGCCAGAGGTCTGTGTGGTTGCCCAGACGACTTCCTGGGCCAACCTCCAGTGTTAAATAGTGCTTTTGGACAATCAGAGTGCTGTCACTCTGGACCCATTGGATGGTATTTCTTGTGGCGGTTAATCTCCACACTGCTCCTTGCATGTAGCTCTGCATGCCCTCCTAGTGGCAATGTGGGAATGTCATCTGTCCTAGGCTCTGAAGACCTGGGTTATAGTCCCCTGGATCCTTACATTAACCCCAACTTTCCTCTGGGTTGGCGCTGGGCATGGTCTCAATTAAACCTTTTTACCACGACAGGGGCAGCAGGTTCCCAGGAGTGCTCTATGGGGTAGCTGTAGTCCCGATGTGGAGGTAGTGTTTCTGTGTTTTTCTTTTAAAAAACATCTGCATAATCCCGATACTTGTCAGGGAGATCGAGACTCATGCATGGGAACAATTCCTTCTGGATAGCTGCTGCCATCTGGGGTTCCCCCACAGGTGCTGATGCTTCTAATCAGCTGCAGGAATACAGGACTGGAGAGGCTGGCTGCACGCAGCCAGACCTTTTGGCAGTATTCAGAGGGTAAGCTGATTCTTTTTTCTCACCAGGAGATGCAAGGGTCATGCTGCTGCAGCGAGATGATTCCAAGAATTGGTGTGGAAGTGTGGAGAATGAATCACTGAATTGTAGCTCTTCTCAATGACACTGAAGTATAGCCTCTAGGTGGAATACTGTTTTCTGCATCACTGATCCTGAGGAAAAGTGTGACCCATTATCATCTCTACAAGAACTGATGTAGGCTTTAAACAGAGGGGTATTTGTTGTTCTCAAGCAACTTTAGTGTCTACGAAATTGTTGGCAGCCCCAGAGTTGATCAGGGCCCACTGAGGGGGAATAGGCTTGGCCCCATCTATGTACATAACTGTATTTGTTCTTGGAAGTGTGGGGCGGACCCACATCTCCTGGATTGGGTTGTTTTTGAGGGCTAAGGGGTAGTTCTGGAGCATAGTGCCCTGGTGGTGCCCAGGCTGGCCCCCACTATATGGCCTGGGCTCACTTGTTTCCCAATTCCTTGGTGGCCGAGGTCCGTGATGGGTGAGAGGCAAGGGCATACCCTAGTGTGCCACAATAAAAGCATAAATTATTGTGCCATTGCCATTCCTCTTTTCCCAGGTGTGATGGGTTGAATCACAGAAACCCCCTTGGGAGTTGCCACCCGATGTGCCAAGACTACTTATATCCCTGTTTTCCCTGCCAGCTCAGGACTCCAGCACCCTGTCTTGCTGAGCCGGACACTCCCATCTGCTCCAACAAAGACCCAGGGTCTGAATTACTTGCCCCAAAGCTGCAGGTTTACCTGAAAACAGCTCACAGAAGTGTGCTTGTCTTTAGCACTCAGATGCCCAACTCCCAATGGGGTCTAAACCCAAATAAATCCGTTTTACCCTGTATAAAGCGTATACAGGGTAAACTCATAAATTGTTTGCCCTCTATAACAGTGATAGAGAGATATGCACAGTTGTTCGCTCCCTCAGGTATTAACACATACTCTGAGTTAATTAATAAGTAAAAAGTGATTTTATTAAATACAGAAAGTAGGATTTAAGTGGTTCCAAGTAGTAACAGACAGAATAAAGTAAGTCACCAAGCAAAATAAAATAAAATGCGCAAATCTATGTCTAATCAAACTAAATACAGATAAGATCCTCACCAGTTCCAGAATGCTCCCTTTTACAGACTAATCTCCTTTTAGCCTGGGTCCAGCAATCACTCACATCCCCTGTAGTTACTGTCCTTTGTTCCAGTTTCCTTCAAGTATCCTGGGGGGTGGAGAGGCTCCTTCTTTAGCCAGTTGAAGACAAAATGGAAGGGTCTCCCAGAGGTTTAAATAGACTTTCTCTTGTGGGTGGAGACCCCCTCCTCACCCTGTGTAGAATCCAGTCACAAAATGGAGATTCAGAATCACATGGGCAAGTCACATACCCAGGCATGACTCAGGACTTGCAGGTAGCAGCCATTACCCACATGCTACCTTGAACGTCCTCAGGTAGACTTCTTATGTGGATTGGAGTCTTCCAAGCTCTTTTGTCTGTTAAGTACTTCCTGATTGAGCACTTAATTTGCACATTCCTTCCCCAAGAAATGACCAAATGTTCTAACTAAGGCTACTTAGAAATCAAGCAATTATACAGCCAATGTTCATAACTTTGAACACGCAAATGGTGCCTGCATACAACTAGGATGAACATAACCAGTAGATCATAACCTTTACATAGATATGTTACATGGCATATGTAGCAAAACCCTATTCCAGTTATATCATACATACATTTATGAGCACCCAGCCAGTTCTCGATATGTGGAGGGGATTATTAAAATCATCCAAGCTGATCGAAGTCTCAATCTGGGCTCACCCTTTACCTCCTCACTAAGTCCACACCTAAATTGGTGCAGTTGGGCCACTTCATTCCACTCAATGTTGGCCATGAGTTGCCAGAACTGGGCAGCATACAAGGCAGCTGGAGTCATCAAAAATGGTGGAAAACACTTCCAGGAAGGCATTCCAGTTGGTTAACACGGGGCTATTCTGCTCCAGCAGGGAGGAGGCACAATCCAGCGCTTCTCTAGCTAGCAGACTCATTGGTGGCATACACTTGAGGCCAGAGCAGGAAAAGGAGGTGGCATTGTTTCAGGAACCCTCTGAACTTCCGGCAGTTCCCATCAAAATATTCAGGTAGCGGCACTGTGGGACCCTGTTGAGAAGGCAGTGGTCCAACCCAAGCCTCGAACACAGACTTCTCATCTGGGACCATGGCAGCTGTTCGTGGAGGGTCTGATTTTCTCCTATGAGCTGCACTGCTTTGGACTACAGCACATGGTTCTTGGTTTGGAGATGAAAGACCCACTTCTGCAGATTTAGTAGCCCATGAGGTCCAGTGGGTGACGGTAGACCTGCACCCGTCCATGTGTCTACTAAGGGGCTTCTGTGAAGGGGGTTGAAAGTGGGTCTGGGCAAAAGGGACTGGGGTGTATGCGGTCTGACCTAGTGGTCACAGCTGGGCTGGTATCCACAAGTTAAGGATGGGCATGTGGCAGTAGTTAGTGAGCAGGGATCGGGGTAATTGCTGAGCTGTGATCGATAAGCAAGAGTCAGGGTTGGAGATCAGAGATCAGGGGTAGAACCAAGCTGGAATTGGGAGGCAGGAGTTCAGGTCAGAGTCAGGCTGGTGTCAGAAAGCAAGGTGCAGTCTGGAGTCACAGCAGGCTAGAGGTCTGTGTGGTTGCTCACATAATCTCCTGGGCCACCCTCCAGGGTTAATTAGTATGCTTGGCCTATCAGAGGGCTACCGGTGCTGTCACTCTGGTATGTCCTGTGGCATCTAAGCTCCATAATGCTGCTTGGATGCATCTCCATATGGCCTTCCTGTGGTAGTATAGGGATGTCAGTTGTCCCAAGTTCAAGGCCCACATATTGTTATGTAGCTTTCTCTGGCTACGCTTCTATCTCATGCTTTCAGTACCACACCTATGTCTCTGCTTCCAGAACCTAATTTTGGCCTCCACCCCCCTGACAGGGATCATCTTGTTCTCTTTATGGCATGTCATTGTTTTGATGCCATAGGGATAGGTGACTAAAAAATATGTAGGATAGAAAAAGAGATTATTTGTTTTCTTGAAGGTTTTTCAACACTCCATTTGTCTAGGCATTGTTAATGTGCCTGTCCATAATATCTAGCCATCATATGAACAAATTTAGCATAGCAACAAAGTCATCTTTAAAGGCTCAGCATTTTCACCTTTCTGCCACTTATACTACAGGTTTGCTCTTAGTTGCTTGTCTTCAGGAGAGATGCTGCTGGCTATTCTGTAGGTATTATTATTGGATGAGAAGCTTGCCCAAACAGATATGCCACCTGACCTTTTTGACTGGTTTATTGTTCCTTTCTCTCCCCCTCCTTCCATGCTCTTTCTCTGTCTGGTTTTGCCATTTTTAGAAAGTGTAAGCTCTCTTGGGTAGGTATGTCTTCCTTTTATGTTGATATGGAGCCTAGCATGAAATAAAAATAATTTTGTGTATCACGGATGCACACTAGGGAACCTTTCCCAACTGGAGATCCACAATATCATAATTTGATTTTGACATAGGAACTGGATATGTGGTCTATCTAGTCCAGTATCCAGTCTCTGAATGTGGCCAGCAGCAGATATTTCAGAAGAAGGTTAAAGAAACCCCACAGGAGGCAAATACGAGATTCTCTGCCTTTTGTGAAGGTCTCAGCCAAAGCCCCAATAGTTAGAGATTGGCATAAGCCCTAAATCATGAGGTTTTATTTCCCTTAGAAAACTTATTTAGCATATTACTAGAGTTCACTCCTGGAGATTACATTGCTATGGAACACAAGCAGGAACCATATTGTGTGTCTCATCTGGAGGTTCAGCTCTGTGTGGCCCAGTGAGACAAGATCCAGAGCAGTGCATGCTCAGTGCTGATGAAGTGTTGAAGGATTTTAGAGCAGCCAGCCCCTAGCAAATTCTACAGAGCAAAACACAAATGGGAAATGGCAATTTTCAATAGGTTATAACTCAGCCCAATCGGAAAAGATTTTCATAGAGATAACAAAAGGCACCGAACTTGGCCCAAGAGTACAAAAACAGGAAGGATAATTTTAGCTATATTTTTTAAAAGGAAAAAAATAATAATCAAGAACAGGCCCAATACCAAGAGTTAACAATGTTTACCCATTGTCTTCAATGGGAGCTTCAGGTCTTAATCATCTTTCTGGACCAGAACCAACAATACTGGAAAGACAATAGAAAAGCAGAAATTAAACTCTAATGTATTGCTATAGACGTAGAAGAAAAACTCTATATGCATTGCTCGGGTTCTCTGGTTTCTAATTATTGCATACAATATTTTTAAATTGCTCTAAAAATACTGCCAGAGCTTGATATTGATATTTCATGAACAATTTCTAAATTTTAAAGTTGTTTCCATTTTGAAGTGTTTGAAATGGACCCTTTATTGTTTTCAAAATCTCTTTGCCAATTAAAAAATGTTTGAGAAAAAAACATTTTTCAGTAAATGAAAAATTTCTATAACAACTATAATAACGTTGTCTATAAATAAAGTTTGACAAAATATTTTTAAAAGACACACTAAAAAAAACACAACCACAAACCAGAAGTTGACAATGTCAACAGCTTTTAATAAAAAATTGTTGTTGGGAAAAGGCCATAGTTTGACCCAAAAAAACCTCTTTCATTCAACAAATTTCAATCAACTGTTCTGGGACCAGATTACTTTTTGAAATAGTCATGGGACTAATTTACTCATGTGCATGTTTGCAACGTCAGATGTCTTTCTAATCTTATCTATCTGTTCTGTACCGCTATTCATCGGAGCATCTAAGGCCCACATCATCAATGGCATTTAGGCACCAAGCAGTATTGATTTCAACAGGAATTAGGTGTCTAAATACCTTTTGAGGATTGAGGCCTAAGCCAGGATCAATTTAAGGCCATATGGTCCCTAGGCATACTGTGATATGGGGACCTCCAAGGAAACACCCCCAGTTCTGTACCTAATCTATGATTTTGGAATGGCAGGGATATAGAGCACCACATTTGAGAGGCAGGGTAACAGCATGGGATCCCCTTCTGCCCTCCAGAAGTAGCAGAAGGGCAGCAGCAGGGACCCCTCTCCTCCACAGAGAGACAAACTTGGCAAAAGGCAGTACCTTCAGTACTTACCCAAGCTGCTGGGATGGATCAATCTGCTTGAGTGTGTGTGTCCACTTCATTCTTCTCTTCCTCTCACTGTCATAGTTACCTGTTTGGGGGTGTGGTCCAGGGGCCCCAGAGCATTGGATCTTGGGGTTAACCACAAATTGAAATGTATGGTTCCATTCACCCCTCTCCTATCTATTGTTTCAGACTCTCTGCAAATGCAGGTGGACATTACTGCATTAGTTATACTCAGGTTATGCTTTCAAGCTTTTCCTTACAACTACAAGGGCAAGAAAATTATTATTTTTTGTAAATGAAAGTCAAGATTTTGGTGTAATCACATAACTCCAAGAGCTTGGGCCCTAGACATGGGCCGATATTGCCTATGCCTCAACCCAGTGCATTCCTTATAAAATAAAATCCTTTTTCCATGGTATAAAAAGCTCTGCTTGGGATAAGAAATATGTTTTAATTTGGGGGGAGGAATGTGAAGGGAGTGGTTGATATGGTGAATATCATTTGGTTATGGTTGGTGTAGAACACATTGTGGACACTTAAGTATAATAACAAATTTCTTCTTTTGCAACATGACATCAGTGTTTTCATTTGTACTGATACTGATTTAACTTTCATTTTCCCAAGTGAAGGCTGCAGCCATGTTTTTATTTTAAATACTGTGGGCTCCATTCGTGGGTGTGTATCATCACAGATATGTAATCAACTACTACACATTGATTCCTATGTGATTACAGCTTAGTGATGAAAATACAGTATGTTATAGTCAGTTAGAAAGCAGTTGCAAACAGAGCCAAACTTTTTAAACAGTATTTTCTTTAAATGTGCTGCTGCTACTATTGTGCTGAAAAGGGAATTCCTATAGATGAGAAGTTCCCAAACTTTTTTTACTGTGTACCCCCGTCCAGATCTACCAGCTGCCTGCGTACTCTTACCAGAATACAGGTTTTATATTTTAACCCTTTTAATGCCCAAGCACTGTACAAAATTTACATATTATAATACACATAAACACATAGAACTATAATCATGCATATCATTTATGGTTTTAGTTTTAATGTATGCCTACTTTTGAGCAACTTAAACAATGCTTAATAGTACTACTCACCATTAATGTGATGGATGAGGTTGTTTGTTCGAGCACAGGCTCATAATGTTTGGAGTGATAGTTGATAGTTTGAGTTATAAGTTGTTTTCTACATAAAGGCGCTGACAATACTTTGATTTCATTCCAGTGAGTGATGAAAATCCACTTTCACACAGGTAAGTTGTAGCAAATGGCATCAATACCTTGACAACCTTGTCTGACAATTCAGGGAACTCTGCTCGCATTTGGATCCAAAACTCAGCCAACTGCTTTTGTTGGAACTCAATCTTGAGTCCGCTGTCAGTTGAGATGTCCAGGAGATTCTCTTGTTCTTTTATTGACAAGTCTTGTGGCATGGGTACTACAGAAAAATTTGTGAAAGGCTAGCGAGACCCATCTGTTTGCATTTCCCATTGAAGGAAATTACTCATGGAATTGCCTCACCAGATCAGTGAGATGTTGCTTGATTTCACCTTTAATACTGTCCTGCAACTGTAATTCATTCGTTACCAGAAATTTATGCATGTTTGGGAAAATTTCAGTGTTGTTTTCCTCCACACATCGACCCCAGAATTCCAGCTTTTTTTATCATTGACTCAATTTTGTCCTGGACATTGAAGATGGTTGCATTCAGCCCTTGAAGTCCTAGATTTAGCTCTTTCAGGTGAGAGAATATATTTGAGAAGCAACCCAGCCATGAGAGCCAGGCCATGTCATGCAGACAGGGAGAGAGTGGAAATGGGTGGTCTGTAAAGAATACCTTGACCTTGGAGTGAAGTTCAAAGAACTGTGCCAAGAACTTGCCCCGTGACAACCTTGAACCTCCGTGTGGAGCAATAGATTGATGTGCTCACTTCCCGTCTCATTACATAGAGCAGAAAAAATTCTGAAATTCAAGAGTCAAGCTTTTATAAAGTTTACCATTTTCAGAGCATTGTCCAGCACCTCCTTCAAGTTGGTAGGCATGCTTTTTGCAGCAAGTGCTTCCCTGTGTATACTGCTATGCACCCACATCGCACTGGGAGCAACTGATACTTGTCACTACTCCACTATGCCTACCAGGCTTTGCTCCATCGGTGCAGATGCCAATACATTGTGAACAGATGATATATTGATTTATGATGCTGTAAAGCAACCAGCTGCTGTTCTGGTAGGCAGTGACTGGCAAAACAAAATGTCTGCCTGTATTGCACATTCATAAATGTACCGTACTTATGCCAGAAAGTGAGCTAAGCCTGCCACATCCAGGGATTCATTCAGCTGCAGAGTAAAGTACTGGCTGCTAGTGGCACAGTTCACTAATTGAGTTAGGACATCATTGGCCATGTCATCAATTCAACATGGCACTGTGTTGTTTGATAATGGTGCTAACTGAATTAATTTTGGGGCCTTCTTTCCAAGCATACTGCTTACCATGTTTGCAGCTGCAGGTAGTATTAGTTCCTCTGCTACGGTGTGAGGTTTTCCTGACTTCACAACTAAATATGCTGCTTCAAGGGCCTTAATATTGTCATCATCATCATCAGAGCGCAAAACTTTCTTGCTCGCCATTACCTGTGCCCACGTCCGCTTGAAAAATTCTGGTGGTTTGTCCTGGTGTTGTTCATATTTTGTTTCCAAGTGTCTGTGTAGAAGAGGTGGCTTTAGGCTGTTATTCAACAGGACTACACCACATAACACACACTGTGGCTGAGGGTATTCACTGTTTCCAGTCCAAGTAAATCCCATTTCGATGTACTTTTCATCATATTTACATCTCTTTGATATAGATCCTGTTTTGTCCCTGGTGCCAACATTTCGCTTCACAGGCTGAGATCTGCATGTGGAGTGAGTAGTTGTTGTCTCATCAGCAATTTCAGCAAGTACACTGGTACTGGCAAGACAAATTTCATCAGTTTGCTTCTCTTCACTGATACTTTGTGTGTTCTTCTTAACGCAACCTGTCTTTAGCCATCTGTTCATATTTAGCTGTTACATACAGATATAGTTATAGTGCGACATATACAACTGAAAAAAAAAACTGACTAAAGTTCTGAGCTCAGTTAGACTGGATAGTTGCTGGGCAACTGAACCTGTGCTGTATGGTGATTGGAGGTGATGGCTCTGTACGTCAGACTCTCTGTATCTGTGTTCTCATTGGTACATCTTGAAGTAAATTAACAACCGTATTTTGTATAACAAATTCCCACAAAGTTTTAAAGCTTCGTCTGAATAGCCTATTATGAAAATGCAATAAATAAAATAATTAATAAATAAAATCCACCATTACACAATTTCTCCCTTGTACCCCCCAGAGATGTCTTGCATACTCCCCAGGGATATGTGTACCACAGCGTGGGAACCCCATACATGCAGCTTCAAAAAACCTAAAAGTTAATATGGTTCCAATAATTCCTAAATTATACTTTACTAAAGAATTGTTGTCTACGTTGACATTGCATATTCTCTGCTACTGAAGCCAAAAAACACAACCTTTTGTCCTAACTTATGCACGCTACCAAAGAAAATCTTAGATCATAGGATACAGCAGAAAACTGCAACCCGCCTCTGAACTTAAGTCCAAACAGAAATGGAAGAAATAAATGATACACACATTTATTTGCTGATCTCACATCACTTTACATAATGGTGCATTTGACATTTGCTTTTATTTCACATCACACATTATTTCAATTTATTTTTCATTTAGTTAGCAGAATTTTGTTTAAATGTTTTTGCCATGTCGATAAGTTAACAATTGTATTCAGTTATTTTGGAGCACGCATTTTTAATTACTCATTGTTTTGGCAAAACGCTATGCAGTAAATGGAAGAATTTCCAACAGCAGTTTTAAACACAGGGAAGCTACCTTGGCAAGTTAGTGAAATATTTGTTAATCCAAAGTTTAGCTTCCAGGGACATAAGATTCCTCCACTAACTGATGAGACCTGCTCTGAAGAAAATGTGGGCTATGTCTTCTTCTTTACTAATGTAGTTATAATTGTCAGACAAAACAATTTAATATGGAGTTAAAAGATAGAGAACATAACAGTAACTTAAGGATGCAAGAATGTTAAAATATTGTTGTTGTTTTTAAAAAGGCATTAGGAAGGCAGGAAATTCAGAATTAAGATTAAACTTTAAAATAACAAAAAACATAAAAATGCCCACATTTACATACAGTTTTGGAAATATACTCAATAACTAGTAGCTACCAGTTTTCTCAATGGGAACTCCTAGCTGCTGAGCACCTTTGAAAATGTGGCCATAATGGTGCCCAAACAACCTTAATTCATTAAAATGGCCCTTAAATATTTTGTTTGCACCTTAAATTGGCATTTTTATTTTTTTAAAAGCAGAATTTGCTGGCTATAAGGGCTGCTCATTCATTTTCACTCAAATGTTGGCAGAAAAAAATATTTAAATTGATACAGATGTATGTTAGAATGTAAAGTTTGTTCTTTATTATTTTAAACAGCACAATATTTAGAAATATTTCTAGTGTTGCCCCTTTGAGTGATAGTACATTTCAGGCCATGCAGATCTGTTTCCACTTGGAAGAGAAATTGGTGATTCAGTGTCTGGGTATTTTCTTAGTGTAATTTGTTTATTTACAAAATGAACACAATGAAAAAGAGGTTATCACACAAGCAACTTCCGCCTGCAGAAACCTCTGCTAAAATACCACTACCCTACCACCAACAAGCAGCTGACTTGGACCTCTATCCCTTGGACTCTTTTGGAATCTCACAATTTAAATACAATGTTCCTTTTTTTTGCCTCAGCCCCTGGACTTCACATAGGAATCTAGCTAACCCAAAGCAGCTCAACTAGGACCATGTGACCTCTACAGGTGAGCCTAGGCATCAACCTATCGTATGCAGCTTCAGTGCATTACAAGGAATAACAGAAAAAGTGTGACTGTCCAGACCCAGGGTGCTTTACTCTATACAATCTCTTTAGCAACTCTCTGGGGCAGTGAGAGTATTGTGCTGAGTGTTTATATACCAGTGACTCACAGCATACATGGCACTGGCATCTTTCCCCATATCAACAGAATAACCTGGTAGCAACTTCTGTTGTCAAAGGAAACTTTTTTTTTTTTAACCATTTATATCAAACGTATTGCTAGTCAAAAACTGTTCCTATCTAATCTATCTTTTACTAACAAAACTAAAAACTGACACTGTACATTGTACCACTGATATCCTTGCCCCACTTCAGGAGAACCCATCCCGCTGATTCAGGCTTGGCCCTTCCTCTGACACTGACAAAAGGCTTACCAATTGTAGTGGTTTGAGAACTTCCTTGCCCACTCAAGGCAAATAGAAACCAGGGGCAGAGTGGAAGTGTTGCTCTTTGATTTTTGGACAATGGCAGCTGACATAATGGACTGAATTCTGTTACTCCACATCTGTTTTCAGAATGGAATAAGAATGGGGGAACAAAGGTTGTTTTAATATTCATGCTCCCTCTATTCTGGGCTTGTTCAGAGGTCTTTTTGTCTCATAGTGAAGCTACTCTAATTTACTCTTCTTCTCTAAGAAGCAGGGAACAAGCAGAATGCAGTATGATCTGGCTCTCTGTTCTGGCCCAACACTTCTACACCCTGATATTCCCGCTATATATGGGGCGGACAAGGAGTCGACATGGAGTTGCTCTAACCCCTCCAAGCCAGCGAGGAATCTCTTTACCCTGTATTCCCTGGGGGACATTTGTACTCTCTTTATGCTGCCTGATGGTGTAAATGGGGCTTAGTAGAACAGAGAGTTGGCTGCATCTACTGCTAGTACTGATCTTTTCTGTTGGAGCAATAGGCAGTATTAATGGGGGCATCAGAAAACACTGCATATTTCATCTTATAAAAGGACAGAGTAGCATTTATTTGTAGAAAAGGCTGTGTGGGGAGAGGAATGTTAGAGAGGTGTGCGTGTGAGCATGTATGTTAGTGAGTAAAACAAAGACAAAAGCAGAGTCTGTGAGTAGGGTGGATAGCGTACTTGCCTCAAAGTGGAAAACTGCCATGAGAATTATGGTAGCACCTATACGTCCCAATCATGATTGGGACATCATTCATGGTGGATGCTGGATAGAAGTAGACATGATCACAGACTTAAAGAGTATACATTCTAAGGTAGAATCAGACAAGGGACACATTTGGCTCATTAACATTAATGTAAGTTATGTAAATGTCCCAAATGGAAAAAAAATGCCTAAGCAAATGCTTCCCACCACAGCTTCTGTTTTCTTTGTTACTCACCATAGCACTCATAGGACCATCCAAAGGGCTGCAAGATATCACCGTTACAAACACAACAGATAATCTCTCTGTGTTTAAATATAATGTAGAACTTCTTTTCTATATGACTATATTATTTTAAGGTATAGCTATGGGCTAATTCTTGTGACTATGAAACTAGGACTAACCTAGAAGAATAGCCATTTTTGGTAAGTGTACCAACAGCTTGTACTAGAATAATATGAGAAAGTTTGTATTGTTTTTGCAAAATAAAATGCCCTAGAACTGTAGTTTGAATTATTTGGTTAAATGACATTCCATGCTTCTTATGTTTTACACTGTGATCTAATTGGCAAAAAATAGCTATCTGACTGAATTAGTGAAAGTATAGAATCCAACATCTGGGGAGATGTAATTTGGACTTTTCTGCTGATTTTGTCTGCTTTGAATGCCAGGTGTCTATCGCCTGGGGTGGAGTCTTTCTTTGGCAAAGTAAATCTATTACTAACTCTGCAAAGAATGGTGAATGATGCTGTTGCTAATGGAACTCTAATTTACTGCCACGACTTTTTAGAATCTTTTTAAACATGTTGTTACACTTGCCATCATTTTAGGACATCCAGATCTACCATATGTCAGAAGTCATCTATGTTTTTTGCCAATAAAACTGAGATGATGAAAGCTTTGTTTCCCCTTAGCTATTATCCACTATTGGTAGCACAATTGTTTTCTCTTTAGTCGTTGTCTTCTTTGTTGAGGCTGGAGCACATTACTCCTGTAATGCTTGCCAAAATTCTATGGCTTATTTGTTATTTGAGGCTCACCATATGTGTCTTTTATTCCTGACTAGTAGGCACTTTGGCTGCTTGCCAGTTTGGCACTTACTACTATCAGTGGTATGAATAACTCCCTTGCTTCTGATTCTGTCCTTGCTGTTCTGTTATCAAACTACTCTTCAAGCAACCATTTTTTTTTTTTTTTAATGCAAAGCTGCTTGTAAACTATCAACCTATTTTTACCATGCCTTTCTTGGCCAATGTCCTGCACCACAGAGTGGAAAATCCAAGAGTTTGATCATTCCACTTATATTGATCTTCCTGACAACTATCTATGTCTTGCATTAGGAGAGTAAGCAGTAGAGCCTTGTGTGGGACTTGTGTAGAATCCTGCAGCAGAACCGGGATCCTGCGGGTCCCACAGGACCCATTGCCATAATAGCAGGAGCAAGTGGGAGTGGGTACTGCGGGTCCAGATGGGAGCGGGATTAAAAATAGTTCTGCATAGGGCTCTACTAAGCAGTATAGAAACATCACTTTTTAGTTTACTACTTCTTAGTAGTAGTCTTGCTGTACATTATACAAACAGACATGACAGACATGCTCTTCCCATTTTGCTGAATTTCAGTATAATTTGCTGTAAGATTTTTTTAAAGGCATTCCTTTTAATAAACATTTTAAAACCTTTGACCAGAATACAGTGTTCCAATTAAATGATAGATTCAGAGAAGTATTACAATGATATACAGTTTAACAAACAGATTGAAAGCCAAAAGTCAGTCATATGTAATACATGCTCTCTATTAGGTTAGATAAATGTCTATCAGGGATGGTCTAGACAGTATTTGGTCCTGCCATGCGGGCAGGGGACTGGACTCGATGACCTCTCGAGGTCCCTTCCAGTCCTAGAATCTATGAATCTATGAATCTATTCTGATGTATCATTAAACATATGAGTTCTTCCATGTGTTCTGGTAAATTAAGATTATTGCAAAATGGAATTATCAAGCAAAATACACAGAACAAAAATAAGGAACAGCACATGGGTCATAAAGGACCCAATCATGAGAAGACCATATGCAGCCATTCAGGGGTGTGCAAGAAGCCTCCATGACCTCTTGCATGGCTATGCAGGAGCCTCTAACCACAACAGTCTCTGGACTTCTCCCCACCACTGGGGAGAAGAACACTGAAAAAGGGGCCAGAGAAGGACAATGGAGGGGCAGAGTCACGGCCCTATCCTTCTCCACGCTAGCTCAAGGAGTGGGGTTGGTTCCCTGAGATGGAACAAAATATTTTAGCCCCTATATGCAAGGAACAACACCAGGAGAGAACCTCATTGATGTTACTTTCTGAATGGTACAGGAGCTTCATCATGGCCTCTACTCAAGCTTGTGGCATAATGGCCAAGATTTAGCTCATACTAGTTTATTTCCACAGGGGGTGTGTGTGTGTGTGTGTGTGTGTGTGTGTGTGTGTGTGTGTGTGTGTGTGTGTGTGTGTGTGTGTGTGTGTGTGTGTGTGTGTGTGTGTGTGTGTGTGTGTGTGTGTGTGGTGTTTAACAGATAACTAAAGCCTCTTTCCCAAGAGACCTGGAATCTCTGGCTCAATTCTGCATCTCTTATTCATGTGTGTAGTTCTTTTGGCTTTGAGACTACTTATGTAATATTTGAGTGAGAGTTGCAGGTTTGGGCCCTAAATTGGGAAGGGATGACAAAGGTTAGAAGACTGTAGAGAGGATGAGAGGTACAACAGTAAAAGATTATGAGAAATACTTTGTTACACAATAATCTAATTCACTACATTTGTGGGATTCTATTTCTAATATAGCATTGCCATATTTACAGTCTCTGCCCCCACAAAACTTGGGTGTATGATTAGGATGCTCCTTTTTAAACTTCATTGTCACACTGATGAAGAAGCATAAAGATGGTATAAGCCGGCAATTGTCCATTCACAGTAGAATCAGCCTGAAGGAACAGGACAAGGGTTAATGCAATTCAATAGCATAGAAATTCAATGTGTGCATTTTTTTGTTGTTCAGTTAAGTTTATATTTATTAAGGAGCCAAAATAAGAGTGAATATTCTTGACAGATACAGAAGTAGTAGAAGTAGTGTTTTTGGGAAGAAGGGGAATTTAAATGAGGAGGAGGTAGCAGTTTGATGGATAAACTCCATGCATGGAAAATAAGTGAAGAGACATGTGTGGGAATGAAAAGACACGTGTGGAAAAGATGAACAAATGGGGAAATGAGGCTGACATCACTGGCAGAAAGAAAGAAAATGTGAAAAGTGACTGGTCATATAAGCAGGCGAGGTAGGTATATACTATATATAAGTTCTGTGATACTCTCACATGAAAGGTGCTAGCTACTAGCTACATGAAAGGCAAGAGTGCGAAGGATAATTATTTCTGTCAGTAAAATATCTTCCTCTTCACATGTATCACTGAAACTAGAAAATTATCTGTTTTGTCACAGGGGAACCAAGAAGTAAGCACTCAGTTCTGCTCCCAATAAAGTTAATGAGCGTTTTACCATTGACTTCATTGGCCCTAAATTACATGCAGTAATTTGGATTGGATATTTAGAAAAAAACATCAAATTCTCTGAAGTTGTGGAAATATAAGAAGTTTGAGTATAGATTCTCCCCCCCCCCCCACCCCAAGACTACTGAAGGGACATAAGAAAGAGAGAAAATATACTAGCTACCTAAAATGTTAATCAGTGGGGAAATACCCATGACACTTACTGTAGGTAAATGCACTTAGATTTAGAATTACAGAGATGATCATTAACAATAATTTTAAAGCCCTTTTTCTAATTATATTTCTAAACAATTTTACCATTTGGAGCTTCCATTATCACTAAGAAACTACAAGCTTCCAAAGTATACTATCATTTTCTATTTTTATCTTTTACAATGGCACTCAGAATTCATGAAAATATACACACCTGGGAAGTTTTGGATGCACAAGAAATGCAGGATTGAGCCTTATAGCAGCAAATACTTTAAGTGCTTTAAAGTATTATGTGTATGAGCCCAAGGCTTAAATTCAGACTTGGCTGTAAACCTGATATTCTTTTGCAGAAGATGACCTCTGGATAGGTCAGTGAATTTAACAAGTGTCCAGTGATATCAAGGAAAGTGAATTAATTAGAAACAATCTCAAATGCATATGGTATTCCACTTGAGAAAGTGGTTTTGGAAAATTGGCTGAGCAGACCTCCTGCTGAAGATGACAAAATATAACTTGCTGTTTTTGAGAAAGCTGTTAACATTTGAAAAATATTTCTTTCCATAGGTCTTGTATTACTGTTGCTCCAACAAATGAAAAGAATAAATACAAAAGTTTTTTTTAAATGCTTGTAAATGATTCACTGCCACATGAAGGACCAAATGATATTAAAATGTCTTATTCAAAACCTTTCTTGTAGTTCTGTAATCCAAAACCAAAATATATACATATAATTTGGTTTTACAGGGGAAAAACCCAACCCAAACCCAACAACCACAATCCAACCACTGTGTTGAATATTCAAGATGCAGATATGTATTTTAAAGTATGAACAACTTGTGCTAGCAGCTTCTTATTATAATATCAGTTTTCTCCTTCTTTAGCTATAATATGTTCCTGCTCATCTCCCAGTTCCCATGCTGTTGTATTGTAACTTGTCAAAGAAAATCTCCAGGTAATTTTTAAAATCTTATAATTAATTGTATAATTAAGTGTAGCTGGTTGCCCTGTTTCTACATATGTCCTTCAGTGCCTGATTCCTGAGGTCCTTTGCACAGCCCAAGTTCCCCGTGATCTCATTTGAAATGTCGGGTGTGCAAGGAGTGCAGACTTGAGCCCTGACTAATCAGGTTCTCTGTTGTATTCTTATTATTACAGCTCTAGAGGCCTGGCCTAATATCTCACAGGCCTGTTCCCATCCCTTGTTTCCATGCCTGATATGGAAGAGCGATGGGTCTGTACCAAAAGTCCTAGCACTGAGCACCCCCAAAACTATCTGAAGGTCGCAGCTGGCTCCTATACAATGTGTTGACTAAGGCCGCAAGGCTGTGAAGACCGGGGGCGGTGGCAGTTCCCGTGCGCCTGGATGGAAACGCTGGGTCTCCCTGCCTGCAGGCTGCACAATGAGGGACATGAGGCGTGGGACGGCGTAGGCGGGCGGATTCCAGCTGTCCTATGGTCCTGGGCAGCGCGAGCAGCAGGGGCGATTGCTAGAGCCGCCGGGACTGCAGCAGCTCCCCCCTGCGCCGTGCTGCAGGGAGCGGCGCGGCTTGCCGGAGCCTGCTCCCTGGTGGCGCTGCGGCCAAGCGCAGGAGGCTGTTGCCGCAGCAGCGTCGGGAGCGGGCGAGGCGGGGATGCAGGATTCCCCCGCTCTCCGCCAATCACACGCGCTCCCCAGGCCCGGGCTCCAGCCACTGGCTGCGGCGGGCGCCAGGCCCGGTAGGGCTCCGGGCGGCGGCGTGGGGGGATGCGGTGACCTTGCGGCTGGGCGGCAGGCGCAGAACGAGCGCCCCGGGGCCGGGCCATGGGCACGGTGCCGTCCGCGCTGAAGCACTGCCTCAGCTATCAGCACCTCCTCAAGGAGCAGCTCTGGATCGGGGAGCCGGCCGCGCCGCCGCCTGCTCTGCATCCCGGGCAGGTACCGCCACCAGCCGGGCCTGAGGCGGGCAGGGAGGGAAGGAGCTGGGGCAGGAGGAGCTGCAGCATCCATGGGCTACCAGGGCGCGTTCTGCAGCAACAGCCCCCATCCCTTACCTGCCTGCCGCCCCCTCCCACCTGACAGTTGCCTCCTCTCGACCCCACTCCCTACCCTGCAGCCCCCTCCAACACCCACCCATCTGCCCGCTGCCCTCTTCCATGCTCACTCCTCTGCCTTGCTTACCTAACACCCACTCACCTGTGTGACTCCTGACCCCCCCGCTGCCTCCTCCCACCCCCACTCCTCAGCCTGCAGCCCCCTCCAACACCCACTCATCTGCCTGCTGCCCTCTTCCATGCCCACTCCGCCGCCTTGCTTACCTAACACCCACTCACCTGTGTGACTCCTGACCCCCCCGCTGCCTCCTCCCACCCCCACTCCTCAGCCTGCTGTCTCCTCCTATCCCCACTCCCCTGCCTGCTGCCTCTCCTGTGTGTACTTCCCTCCCTGTCCTCTGGGTATTCCCCTGCTGTCCCCACCCCCAGCCAGCTGCTATTACACCTGCTCCCACCCCCCCCCTTGCCTTCTGATCACTCTCCTGCTGCCCTTCCTATCCCCTCTCTAGTGGTCCCACCTATCCTATCTACCTCACTCAGCTTGTAGCATTTCAACCCTTGTAGCAAAGTTTTAAGTAATCAAAAGAGGAAAATTAAATTCAATAGGTGAGACATGGAAGGCCCCTATAAATGTGCCTATTAGTAGTCCCAGACTGCCTACCAGGGAAGCACATAGAAGATTGTTTGGTCATTTGTTTATTATTGATTTGGTATTTTAAACTACAGTCCTTTTATTAACATCACTGCTAAACATATGCAGTGTCCTTTCAGGGCGGTGGTGGCACTATATAGGGGGAAAAGACAATCCATGAGGATTTCCTTTTTAAAAAAAATCCCTGCCCTCCATTTATAGACTGCCCCCAAAGTGGAAGAATTCCTGTAAAACTGTAGGTGGAAGACATCTACTATGGCAACCACTTTTGAGGAGCCATGCTACTAATTTTGCCCTTTCAGTTTTAATTAGTGTTACCAACTTTGGCTGGATGAATTCCTGGAGGTTTCATCACATGACATTACCTTTAATTAAAGATTAATCTTTAATTCCCGGAGACTCCAGGGCAATCCTGGAGGGTTGGCAACCCTAGTTTTAATTTCTATAGCTACATTTGTTCAGACTTGCATGCAAGCAGCTTACATCGACCTTACTCTGTAAGCATCTACACTAAAACGTAGCTCCCACCGATTAACTTGCCTACTACACTGACTTAATAACTCCACCTCTACATGAGGTATAGCACTTAAGTCGATGTAGTTAGGTCGACGCAGTGTCAATGCAGACACTGTGTTGCTTACATCGACTGTTGCTGCCTTTCAGAAGCCATCCCACAGTGCCCCACACTGACAGTGAAATCAGTGCAAGTGCTCCTGGTGAGGCTGTGCACCGCTGACACAAGGAGCATAATGTGGACATGCAAAAGCAGTCTAATTACTGCGGTGGCTGTAATTCGACGTAACTAATGTCAACTTAATTTTGTAGCATAGACTTTCCCTAAGTGGTGGCTGTAGTCCTGTATGAGCTGCTTTTCCTCACTGTTTGGCCTGTGCAGTGGTGTGTGAGTAGGGATGTAGGCAGGGGATATTTAGGTTAGACATTAGGAAAAACTTCCTAACTGTAAGGATAGTTAAGCACTGGAACAAATTACCTAAAGGAGTTAAAAACAAGTTAGACAAATGCCTGTCAGGGATGGTCTAGATCAGTGCTTCTCAAAGTCAGTCCGCCACTTGTTCAGGGAAAGCCCCTGGCATTCCGGGCCGATTTGATTACCTGCCGCGTCCGCAGGTTCACCCGATTGCGGCTCCCACTGGCCGCAGTTCGCCGTCCCAGGCCAATGGGGGCTGCAGGAAGGACAGCCAGCACATCCCTCGGCCTGCGCCGCTTCCCGCAGCCCCCATTGGCCTGGGATGGCGAACTGCGGACGCGGCTGGTAAACCGGCCCGGACCGCCAGGGGCTTTCCCTGAACAAGCGGCGGACCGGCTTTGAGAAGCACTGGTTTAGATAATACTTAGTCCTGCCTCAGTGCAGGCGACTGGACTAGATGACCTATCAAGGTCCCTTCCAGTACTACATCTACAGTAACTCCTCACTTAACGTTGTAGTTATGTTCCTGAAAAATGCAACTTTAAGTGAAACAATGTTAAACGAATCCAATTTTCCCAAAAGATTTAATGTAAATGTGGGGGTTAGGTTCCAAGGAAATTTTTTGAGGGCACACAAAAGGCATTATATACTGTACAGTACTGTACTGTGGTGGGGAGGTGCCCCTGGCTTACCCCTGGGGCTCAGGGCTGGGAGTGCAGGGTCTGGGAGGGAGTTAGGGTGTGGGAGGGCGCTCCGGGTGGGGCGTGGGGTCTGGGAGGGAGTTAGGGTGCGGGAGAGCACTCAGGGTGGGGGTGCGGGAGGAGGCTCAGGGCTGGGGCAGTCAGGAGGTGCAGAGCACTTACCTGGGGTAGCTCCTGTTTGGTGCAAGGGGTGTGCAGGTGGCTCTGCGCAGCGCGGCACCGCCCCCATGGCCGCGAATCTGGGAGCCGGAATACTGGGAGCTGCCCCCTCCCCACCCCCCGGCAGGCAGGGCCACCCGGAACGCAGGGGCTTTAGGGGCTGCAGGGCCCTGGGATAAGGGAGCCCCGGGACCCTGGCCTGCAGCTCTAAAGCCCCCTTCAGAATGCAGCCCTGCGAGCACGGGCTGGAGGAGGACTCAGGAGGAGCAGGGGCAGCCGCGCAGCCAGCGGCCGGAGAGAAGCAGTGCTTTCCCCTTCAAAGTGCCGCTTCTCTCCGGACGGCTTTGAAGGGGAAAGCGCCGCTTCTCTCCGGCCGCTGGCTGCGCGGCTGCCCCTGCTCCTCCTGAGTCCTCCAGCCCGTGCTCGCAGGTCCACATTCCGAAAGGGGCTTTAGAGCTGCAGGCCAGAGCCCCGGGGCCCCCTTATTCCAGGGCCCTGCAGCCCCTAAAGCCCCTGCGTTCCGGGTGGCCCTGCCTGCGGCCCTTCCTTCCCCGCTCGCTCCCTCCCAGAAAGTCCTAAGCGCCGCCAAACAGCTGTTTGGCGGTAAGGGAAGCCCTGGGAGAGAGGGAGGAAGGGAAGGGGAGGAGTCGGAGAAGAGGAACTTGTGCAGTGCTCCCTTGTAAAGTCAGCCAAACCACCTTATAAGGGAGCATTGCACAGCTTTAAACAAATATGTTCCCTAATGAAGCAGCGACGTAACTTCGAAACAACATTAAGCGGGAGGACCTTAAGTGAGGAGTTACTGTATATGATTCTCTGGGCTGACTACTTAATAAATGCTTAGTGTAGAGTTTCCAGAGCTATATCTAAAACATATAATAGTGTCTAATTTGAGAGACCTGAAGGGTTTGCATCTATAATTTCCCATTTGTCTTGTTGCCCTATGTAGTTACTTGTTTCAAATATCCCTGCAGCCATTTCTGAACTAGAGTAACGTAGTCTTGTTAGAGGAACTAAAATCTGGGGAGGGAGGGAGAGTGAATGGATTAATGGCTAGGTATAGGGCCCATAGAGTTTACTAATATCTGTTTTATTTGTTTACTTGTATCTTATACATAAATATTAATTTACTCAGAACAATCTATTGCACACATAGCTAGTTTACATAACTCCATGTTCCTGTTACAGTTACCTCATCTTCCCACTCCTGTTCCCTTCCTTTGTTTGTTATCCCCCACTTGTTGCATTTTCTGTTGATTTAGATTGTAATCTCTTCAGGTGAGGTACTATCACCTACCATGGGGCCCCAATCTAGATTGAGGCCCCTGAGCACTACCTTAATATAAATTATTATTAATGGTTCTGATGCAGATTTTACAAAATTAGGTATGTGAGAATTTACATTTATAGGAAAAGCTGGACATTTGAATAATTTGAAATTGACAAAATTTAAGTCAATTCCGGATCCATGTTTTGATTAAATTGTTATACCTACTACAATAGACTGGCAAATTAGAATTTGTTGAAAACAAAGTTTGAACTTTAATATGAATTTCCAGGTTCTGTCAGTTTAAGTCAATGCATCTTGTACTACAATGCTAGTGCTTACATAAGAGTAGGCCACTTATTTATTTCTGATGTATGGAGTGATGTTTTAGCACATACAGAACTGAAGAGCTTGTCTCTGTCGCCAACAGAATTTGGTCCAATAAAATATATTACTTCACTCACTTTGTCTCTTATTTCTGATGGGCAAATACAAACCTATGACTACTTTGTGTGCTGTGATGGTTTGACTAGGATTTGTTTGGTTCATAGCAGGTAGGGGCTGTATACATTTTGCCTTGGAGGAAAGGGGGATGTGTCCAAGAAACAGCAAAGGTGAGTCAGGGCCAAATACAGAACTCCATATGGTGTACTCCATACTGTTCTGTGACCATTTGAATGGCTTAGAGTTTACTTCTCCTCCAGACCAGGAGTAACTACCCATATCTAAAGACTCCTTATAGGTGCTGTTGTTGAGAGATGTTATCACAGATTTGGGGCCATCATCTAATCAAATAGATTGGGGTGCCCAGGTTTATTGAGTCTTTCTGTCAATAATAACATAATAACAATAATAAGAGTAATATACTAACAGTAATAACATAATAACAATAATAACAGCTCTGTGATTGCCAGATATGTTTGTATGATTTGCCTTTTCTCAGGTACAGAATGCAGAGTTGGATTAGGGTTTACCACCTTTACCTATAGGAGTTTTTCCTATAGGTGGAAACCAAAATTAACCAAAATTTTACTAACTTCTCCTTGAAGTGTTGGAGAGGTGACATGTGAGATCACAACAGCTCAGATCTAAAGTAGCCTGCAATTGTGAGTATTTATTTAGATTGTTTTGGGATTTGTACATTTATTTATTTATTTTAAGAAGAATTATAAAATAATGCTGTCAAAGCTACTACAAACACAGTAATTATTTTTGACAATTATTATACACAATACATCATGCTTTGCATTCAGATGATTTGATCTGCTGAAAATTGCATAATAAGCATGTTTCCATGAGAGAGAAAAGAAGCCAGATGTCTGTCTTCATACCACAAAATTCTTTTTGTTCTTGCATATTTTTAAAGGCAACCATATTTCCAATCATTTAATGAGTTCAATATTTTATAGAGGATATTAATTTCGTAGGTCAAAGTTCTTTCATCTTATTTACCAGTTCTAAATTCCCAAAGAAGGCAGAACTTCTGTTGACTTCCAAGTGAATTTTGTCTACAGTAAAATTGAAGGATTGACCATTAAGAAACCTCGACCAGATTTGGGCTCCGACCCTGCAAGTCCCCCTGCACAGGTGGACCCTTGCACCTTTCTGAGGCCCTTTTGAAGTCAATTGGGTGCTGTGTCAGATTGGGGCCTTGGTTTGTTGCAGATTTCCAAGCATGATCATTTCTGCACAGTTTTTAAAAAAACAGAATGGTAGAAGTACCTATAAAAGCATCAAACAACGTTAATACATAGGTAAACCAAATAAAACCTTTACAATGGACTACCATATAAACATTATAGTAAACAACATAACATTTAAAAATGAAATTGTAGCCCAATTCAAACTCAGATTAGGGTCCCATATCTTCTTAAATATCTCTGGATGACTTCTGAATTGATAAGTGGAATAATTTCATTCATGCCTTTAACTCATCCTGACACTCAAATACTACATTTTAAAGACTCCTTTTGATTTCAGTGGTAGTAAGGTTAGGCCAATGCTGAATGCTTTTGAAAATCCCACCTATACTACTTTCCTGGATAGGAATGGATTTAAGTACATGCTTAGGTGTTTTCTAGAATTCAGACCCAAGAAAGGAGAAGAGAAGGAGCTTCTTTCTGCTTTATGCAAAGGATGGGGGAGCTATGCTTTTCTCCACTCTCCCTTACTTTAATCCCTCCTTATTCAGGCAAAACTCCCCTAGAAACCAATGAAATTTTGTCTGCATAATTTCAGGCTCAAGCCAGTAGACCAAGCGTGATAGATTTCATGCTGTGAAATAAGAGCATAATAATGTTCGTGGCTGGGGTAGGGGTAAAGAGGGAGAGAATAAGACTTGGAAAAACTAAGGAACAAGGAGGCTGAAGATGCCAAACAGGATGTGGGATATTAAAAGCCTGATAATAAATTGCAAGAAAGTTTGCCTCAGTGGAGTCATCAATTTAGCTCTTTTATGCTAGTTTGTTGGAAATAGAGGAAAGATAACTGAAACATTTTAGCAGTTACAGATTTATATTACATAGAGATTATTAGCTGGCTTCAGGGCTATATAATATAGCTAGAAACACTGTAAAGCATTTTATAGATATTGCTTTGTAAATTTGGGAATTAAAAAAAACACACAGGAAATTTCTACTCAGACACATCATCTGTATTTTTGGTGATATCCTGTCTTTTGATCTGTTGCACCTCCGCCTCCCTCTAAGAGTACACACAGGCAAAGTGATCTTCGTTTTCTCTCTTTCCAGCTCAAGGAGAAAGAGACTGATTTCAGAAACACCCCCATGGCAATTCATTGCACTAAAACATTGGGGCAGCTTGAAATCTTTCTTTTCACTCAATTTTCTATGTGGGTTGACTGAGGCACATTGAAATTAAGTGACCTGCCCACAGTCATCCACAGCCAAATTGGATTATCATTGAAGTAAATATAAGTTTTGCCACTGAATTCTAAAGCAGCCATATTTGGTCCCATATGAGTGTTTCAGAAGTGATGATAAGCCATGATTCTCCTGGCATCCACTCCTCTTCTTCCTATGAATGAGAATAGCTATGGGTTCAACTGGGAAAGTTTATAAGCTACATTATCTACAGTAAGAATTGCCAACTGTCCAGACAGAGAGGTGTCCTCAAGCAACATTTTGTTATGTCTTATTTATCTTATGAGAAAGAAATTTTGCTTAATCACCATTTGGTACTGTATTTAAAATGGCAATGACAAGTAGGTGACTCAAAATAGTAATAATAAAGATCACTATTAATGACCTGCCTCTCTCTTTCTAATGAACTTGATTCATAAGAGATGGAGCCTTTGATGCATGGCAAACGAGGTAGGAAATCCCAAAGTGATTGAGGTCACGGATTCATTTTCCCCTAGGTTTTATTGCTAAAAGGTTTTGCAGCCATTGGAGTAAGTAGGGTGACTCCACTTTTTTGGCGATGCAACTGGCTGGCTGTGCAGGCTCAAGGATTCATTCTATATCTAGGCCTTGTGGCTAAATTTCAGTTTTCATGTGAACAGGTAGAAAATGGATTTTAGATACAATCTAAAGGTAAAGCTGAAATGAGTGCTTGTTCCCCCCCCCTTTTTTTTTGTTTCTATTTCACAGCATAAATATTTTCTATCAAGTTGGTGGTGCTCTGAAGTAGCCAACTGTAGAAGCTGAGAGTAATCTAGAGTCTTTGTGTGTCATAGGGCGCTCCTTCAGCTACCTGGTGTGCCGTGCTGCCTGACCTGTTTGGGTTTTCTCTTACTCACAATATCACATAGTCCACTTCTTTTCCCCATGTGTATCCTTAATCTTTAGATTCCTACCATCACAGAACGTAGTACAGGCCTTCCACCCAGCTTTCTCTCCTACACCCAGCTCTTCCCTTATTGAGCTAATTACCTCATTAGCCCAGTCATTTCCCCAAGTGTCAACAATCTCACCATAACAGGTTAATTGCCTCCAATTAAGCCTGTAATCTTCTGTTATGCAATTCCCTAAATGACCAGGGTGCTACAGTAGCACTCTGTCACATATCTTCCCCTCTTATTTTGTTTGAGACCTTTTATTGCCTCCTGGGGGAGGGTGCCCTCCTCCCCATCCGACCCTTACCCTCTTTGTGGGGATGGGTACGTGTCATAAGGAGCCTTCCACCCAGCTTTCTTTACTACACCCAGCTCACTTTCTGAGCTCCCCCCTTACTTCCTGGTCCTGCTAATTGTATATCTTCCTTTATTGGGCTAATTACCTCATTGTCCGCAAGTGTCACCAATCTCACCATAACATCTTAATTGTCTCCAATTAATCCTGTAATTGGCTTTGTTTGCATTTCCCTTAGTGATCAGGGTTCTACAGCTAGCATTCTGTCACAGTTTGTCTACTATGGAAGGAGTTAAGTTTAAGGAAACTGCAGGGGTCTTCAGAGAAGTAGTAATTTAGAACATCAAGCCTTGTTGGGTCCTCCATCATTTAGTTCCCTTCCTCATTTAACAAAGGTCCACTATTTTCTTTAACATTCTTCTTCTCCCAGGTGTAAGTTGAAAAAAAATACTAAGAGACAGACGATCTGTATTAAAGAAGGTGTGGGATTTTGTATATTTGCTCAGGAGGATTTCAAAAGTATATTTGAAATAGTAGACAGTGCCTATGTACTCATCACAATGCTCATGAGGACATTGACATGTCTGCATTATAATGAAAACATTTTTCAATACTAATACTTAAGTATTAGAAGTGGTACTGTTTAGTTTACTGAAAGTAACTCTACTAATCTGGAGGAAAGAATGGAACAAGAAAATACTGGTTTGGAGAATCATAGAGACAGGCCATCACATCTGAATTTATATGGAAAGGTTCTATCAGAACATCTAATTGGATAGAAAAAAATCAGTAAAATATCTATGCTTTGATTAATTTATGGGCTTGTTTGGCCATTCTTGTGAGATAATAGTCTCTATAGACCAGTAATTCTATGATAAAATCAGACTGTTTTATGTTCTGTTAAATAACAGTAAAGCTTAATTAGCATGTTGGCTATACAGTAAAAGGGAAAATATGTATTTATTAATGCTTCCCATTTGCATAGTGCCTTTTATTCAGGGGTCTCAAAGTGCTGTGAAGGCATTACATTTAAAAATTTCAGTAGTGGAACATTATATTTTCTGTCTTACAATATGAGGGTGGCAAAGCAGTTTGTGAATAGATAATCAACAGTGTATTAAATATGAGATTCTGAGGCAGCATCTGAGTATTTATTTTCCAGCGGTTTGGTACAGAGTACAGATCTGAACACCAGTTTCTCCCTCAAAAGTAATATCAACCTTTTGTCCTGAAAACTTGAGGAACTTTGCATGATAAACATTTCAATAAAAATGATTTCAAGGGTGATTTTTAAAGGTTACTTTTTAATCATAAGGTCATATAGTTGGGAGTGATCAACTATTGACTTTTAAAACTTGGACTGGGGTCAAACAAAGTAATTGATATTTGATTAAGATTTCAGTGCTGTACACAGAGAAAATTCTGGTGCTGATACAAAAGCTACCAAAGAAACTGCAGTTGATATGAAGAGAAATTGTACTTCATGAAAGTATTTTGTGGTAGCTTATACATCTCTTTAGATGATTCCCTTGCTAAGTAGAGATTTACTTTATATGGGGAGGAGGATGTGAATTATTGAAATCTACTTGAATTGTTATGCTGCATCTGAAGTTATTGTCCATATTAACTATTCACATGAAAGAGACTGGTTCTTAATAGTTCTGGTGAGAAAGAAATTGATTAATTGCATACGAAAAATGGCTAAAAGGTATATCAACAAGAAACTATGCTGGGTAGAAATTTCTTCTTTATTTGGATGTTTTTGGCCACAGATGTTAGCTGTTTTGTATGGAAATAAAGGTGTTATTTTATGAGTTTCTTAGGGGGGAAAAGCTTAAAAACTTTTGAATACAAGAGATGTGGTCTGATGTGCCAGAGGACATTCATGGAATGTTAGGTGGAACCCATAGGGAAATAATCAACAGCAGCATCTGGAAAGGAACTATAAGTGGCTTTAGGGTTTAATTTTAATGCAAGTATTAAAAATGTGATTAACTGTAGGTGTTAGTACGTGAGAAATCAGGGTGAGGAAGGTAAGTGATGAAGGTATATTATGTGAAACATAAGGATTAGGAAAAAGATATAACAGAATTCATAGCTGATCACAGCAGAATTTATAAAAACATGAAAACATAGTGGGAATTGAGAACTGCATGTTGGCTTCATATAAAGAAAATCAGCTTGGGTGGCGAATTTATTAGTATGAGAGAGAAAGATAGGATTGGGAATTTCCTTGGCCCTCCTCTGTCTCTTTTGCGCCTGAAAGGTACAAACAGCCAGCTGGCTATCCCCCACGCATAGAGGAATCTCCAGACAATGTGAAGCTGTCTCTTGGCTCCTCTCCCATCTCCTGGCATAAGGGGAATTTCAGGGCATTTTGAAAGTAGCACAGGGCATGGTTGGAGTGCCATGTGCTCTACTGATCCCTGCTGGTGTAACTGCTGTTACCAACCAACAGAATTTAGAACAATGTTAGCGTCAAGTGGACTCTTGGCTACCAGGACTGCAGGGAATGGAAAGGTGGCATAATGCCATCTTTGGATCCCCCCACCCCGCGGTGCACATCATGGTGTACCTGAGAACCCAGCCAAAGATCTTTAACTAGTAATGACTTGGCTTTGCTGCTCAAGTTTAAGGTTGCCTATGCAACCTTAATTCAGTCCCCTTCTGCAAATACATTATGGTATAATCTTTAATTATATGACCACATATGTTTCTAGCCAGTTTCAGTCTCCCCGCACCAGTTTCCCAGTCTCAGTCTCCTGGTACAACCATTCCTAGATTTCTCTGCCCCACCTGGCTACCAGTCCCAATCTCCCTTCAAAGTCAGTCCCAGTCTTTCATGAAAATCACAGCCTCAGGTTCCCTCCCCAGCCTCCAGTCCCAACCTCTCCCTGCCACCCTTACCCCTCTCTGGGCTCCTTTCCCCCCTGATTCACCAGGTTTAGCTGATTAAAAATGTTACAGGTCATTTTTTAAATGTTGTGTTATTTTCTTTAACAATACAATAATTTACCCAGTGCAACAGTAATTTCAAATACAATTATGAATCTATTTCCCAATCAATATAATGTAAAATGGATAATTGTTAGTAGAGCTGATCAAAATATTGGATATACTTTTCACAAATTTTTTTTGAAGTGTTGTCTTTTTATTCAAATATCTGCAGAAAATCATTAAAATTGCAAACTTAGAAAATTTTCAACTAACCCTAATTATTAACAATTAAAAAGGCAGCAAAACATTTTCACTGAATATGCTTACACATAGAATCATAGAAATGAAGGGCTGGAAGGCACTTTGCGAAGTCCTAAATTCCAGCTTCCTGTACTGTGGACCTAGACCATCCTTGTCAGGTGTTGGTCCAACCTGTTTTTTAAAACCTCCAGTGATGGGAATTCTACATCCTTCCTTGGAAGCCTGTTCCAGAGCTGAACTACTCTTCGTTAGAAATTTATTTCTAATATGTAACCTAAATCTCCCTTGATGCAGATTGAGCTCATTTCTCCTTGTCCTACCTGGAGTGGGCATGGAGAATAGTTGATTACAGTCTTCTTTAAAACAGTCTTTAATGCGCTTGAAGACTGTTGTCAGGTCCCCTCTCAGTCTTCTTTTCTCAAGACTAAACATGCCCTGTTTTTTTAACCTTTCCTCATATCGTTTTTATTGCTCTCCTCTGGACTCTCTTCAATTTGTCCACATCTTTCCTAAAGTGTAGTATCCAGAACTGGCCACAGTACTCCAGCTGAGGCCTCACCAGTGCCGAGTAGATCAGGACAATTACCTTCCATGTGTTACATACAACTCTCCTGTTAATACACCTCAGAATGATATTCACCTTTTTCACAGCCACATCACATAGTTGACTCATATTGGTGGCTCGCAGAGTCACCATTTAAAAATGTCATCATTCTGCTGTTCTGAGAACATTATGGTGTTCAAGATACCTCTGTATCCTCCCTACATTTAGACTAGGAAATAACTGTGGTAACAGTTGGCAAATGTGAATTGTTTTTTTAATGGTGACCTGTACATCTTACAAGCTATGCTGGCAGACAAGGTGCCAAACATGCTTAAGTAAATGGACATTAGACTTTTGCTATCTTTGGACATTAACGTGAGTGATGTACTAAAGTAAGGTGTCCATGCTGAATTCATTAGATGTATCAACAACTTTCAGTGCCATTGACCATGAGATGTAATGGATTCATCTCTGGGATCTGATGGGGTGGATGGAGTGGCTCTTCAGTGTGTTAATTTTTCCCTTTGAGATATCAAGGGGTGGTGCTTGGCAATTGGTCATCCTCTTTCAGGGCTCTCACGTGAGAGCTTGTGAAATCGATCTCCTTTCCAATGCGTATGGAAGGGCACTATTCCTTCCATCTTCTAGATCTTTGTCGTCTTTCTTGCCTGTAAAGCACAATGCACTCCAATAGCATTATGTACTGTAAATAACAGTAGGGGAAATTGTGGGAGATTTTGGCTAAGTGTCATCAGTATGCTGTTGATTCTCAGTTTTATGTATCCTTTTAATCAAACCCAGATGGCAGAATCTAATAACTTTTCCAGTCTCTGACCAAGATAGGGATGTGGATGAAAGTGAACTGGCTGCAGCTCAACTTGGTTAAGGAAGAAATGCTGCTTATTAGTGAGGGGAAAAATTTAGGGGAATAGGAAGAGGTAATGCACCAACTACTGAAAATATATATTTCAATTTTACTACAGTCTGTAGTCCCTTATATCAGCTATGAGTCCTTTCTAATGCAGACCTTGTTAGGGTTATCTATGTCTTTGTCACCCCCAGGCTAAACTGCAGTAATACATTTACTCAATCATTCTCTTGAAAACAATCCAAGTGCATCCATGACTATAGAACACAGTTGCCTGCTTCCTGTGGAGCATGGGCCACTAAAAGCAGCTAACTTGTGTTAAATTTAAAGTATTGGTGATAATTTTGAAAGCCCTTAAGAGCTGCTCTTCATTCTCTGCCTTGTCATGACTAATGGGGGCTGGAATGTTCTTGCTGTCAGTTCCATGGGCGGCGGGTATCATAGGCTGGGGGAGGCTGTACCTCCCCAAACAGCTGGGCATGGCCCCACCCATGCTCCGCCCTCAGGCCCCTCCTGCCATTCCCCGTGTTCTGCCCTGGCCCAGGCTGGATGGGGCTGAGGCTGGGGCTGGAGCTGGCCAGCCTGCTGTGGGGAATGGGGCTGCTGGTGCTCGGGCCGTACTGCTTGCCTGGCGCTGTGGCCATGCCGCCTGGCTGCCCGGCACACTGGTGTGCTGCGGCTGTGCCGCACAGCGCTGGGACTGGGAGCCACAGTAGGGATGCTCTGGGCTCCTTCGGGGGAGGAGGGGCAGAACAGGAGGGAGAGCGAGAGGGGAAGTGGAGGGGCCTTGGGCAGAAGGGGAGGGGCCGAGGGCTAGCCTTTCGAAATGGCCAGTTCACCAGCTGCCCATGGTCAGTTCCTGTGGACTGACTTTGAAGACAGGTAGCAGGGAAGTCAGTGGAAGGCATGCACCTTTGGCTCTTTCTTCTCTTGGTGGTATACCAGAGCTTGCATTTAGCAAATTTGAGGGCACAATCATAAAATGAATTGATTTGAATAGCTGCTAGTGAATATATTTTGTGTACCCTGACAATGTGGTTGCCATAGTGGCTTTGATTAATACTACTTGCTATGGGAAGCTTTGTGTAATTTACATTGTTGAAATTTGTAAATAAGCATCTGCTTACCCCAGAGAAAGATGTTGTAAGGGCCTGAAGCTCTTTATACATTTATTCCAGTGTAACTCCATTGACTTCAGTTGAGTTACTCTTGATGTACATCACTGTATGTGAGAGGAGAATCAGGCTCTAAAACATTAATGTAAATACATAAAATAACTACTCTACATTTATATCAAATCTATGAATATTTACTGTTTCTTAACTAAGTCCTTATACAAGCTGCTGGCCACAATAAATTAGCCTGGAAATTTAACTTTAAACTAGTTCATCTGAACAAAAAGTCTCCAGTAAATAAATTTCTACTGGTCTAGGTCTCAGGTGTGACCATCAGTCAGAGTGTACTTGTATTACATTACTACTTGTGTGTGCTTTGGAATTGGGAGGTAAAGCATGAAATAACATTTGTTCTCAATACGGTCTGAAGCAAATACTTCATCAGGGGTGTATCCTGGAATTACAGCTTGTTGTTTTACTTTTTAACTTTTAAAATAGTAAAGGATGGGTAGAGGCAGATGTCCACTGGAAGCTAGTTCAAGGAGCAGCTGCAGCAAATGCAGCAAACTTCTTCTGAGTTATGATATGATGTTGGAAGCTCTGAAAATGGCAATACTATCACAATACAGATACGTACAAAGGTAAGTATCTAGGTTGATATCTCCCCCTGGTCTGTCCCTATTTAAAGTTTTTAAGAAACAAAAAAATAGGGACAGCTTAAAGTCAGCTGACCACTTTACATGCAACTACTTTAAAGAGTATATACCAGGTGTAATATGGTCCTGTGAGCAGGTGTTGCTGCATTCTGCACCAGATGTATGCAGTGAAGAAGCCCAATTGAAAACTCTGTTTACAAAGGAGTGGTGATAGTTGTGCCTTTTGGTCAGAAAGGGATGTGATGTTGTGAGGTCACCATGGTATAAACAAGAGTGTAGCCTGTATAAAGTGTGCAGCTAAAATAATTGTTTCTGAGTCACATCCAACATATGACTTCACATAGCAATAATATAGTAGAAAATAATGCCAGAATTCTTAACCTGGTTCATTTCTTCTGAACTTGCCCATTACTAAGGAAAAGGGAGGTGACGGATGAGGAAACAAGAATGAACATCTGTTTAATCTTTGGGGCTGTGGGAAAAGCATTCTGTTTTGCAGAGTGTCAGAGAAGCACGTTCAACACTTCACTTATTTAAAAAAATGAATAAGGATTTGGTAGAGCTTATAATTATGCTAAGCCTAAGCATCATTAGAACTCATTTTTATCCTTTTAATTAAACATAGGGGAGGGATTCAAATCATGATTTATTCTTCACCTGATGCTGACATTATAGGCAGCTCTGAAATGTAACATTTATAGTTTGTGGTGTGGAGCTCATTATATACTGCAATCAGAGATTGAGGCTTTAGATAGTTTATAGAAACAAGTAAAGGATTTTAAAAAGTAGGTGCTTCTGAGGCTTGTAAAAGTGAAATTAAACCTCATGTTTTTCATCACAGTTTTTCTAGAGTGAGAAGTTAAGAAATAGTCTTCACTTATTTAGGGTAGGCTCCACAAATGGACTGAGGCATTACAAAGCTGAGTGCCGCAGGGCCTAACGCAGAGATCGGCAACCTTTGGCACGTGGCTCGTCAGGGTAAGCACCCTCGTGGGCTGGGCCGGTTTGTTTACCTGCCGCGTCCACAGGTTCAGCCGATCGCAGCTCCCACTGGCCGCGGTTCGCCGCTCCAGGCCAGTGGGAGCTGTGGGAAGCGGCGCGGGCCGAGGGATGTGCTGGCTGCCGCTTCCCGCCACCCCGATTGGCCTGGAGCAGTGAACCGTGGCCAGTGGGAGCCGCGATCGGCCGAACCTGCAGACGCAGCAGGTAAACAAACCGGCCCGGCCCACCAGGGTGCTTACCCTGGCGAGCCGCGTGCCAAAGGTTGCCGATCCCTGGCCTAACATTTAGGAACCTACAAAATCCAAGAATAACACTGTGATCCAAAGTACTGACTTAGATGCCTAGGCTCCCCTATACAAAGCATGGGAAGAGATAGATGCCTAAGAATGCATTCCACAAAAAGCCAGCACACCACGGTGGAGTTGCCTAAGCTTGCCAGTGGGAGATGCCGACCAGTGTGCGAAGCCCCTCCATGCTCTCAGATATAAGTGCCTAGGTCCAGGCTGCAGGAAGGCACCTAGTTCTACTCAGAAATCCACCTGGAGATAGGTTGCTTAGGCACCTAATGCATTTCTTGTGGGAAGGAGTTAGGTCCTTGCGTCTCTCCACACAAAATGGAGGTGCCCACCTTATAACATTTAGCCGAGTGATTGGTACCCTCTTGTGGGATGTGGGAGAGACAGGTTCAAATCCCTTTCTTTGCCATAGGGGAGAAAAGATTTGAACAAGCGTCATTCCCGCTTGCTTGCTTGCAAGCACGCTCTCTCATGCGCTCTCTTCTCTCACCTCCCATCACTGTTCCACTGTGGATAAATACTTAAATAGTCAGAGAGAGAGATATTAAAAACTGGAATGAGTCTGTAGGCCATTGGTTGGCGTACCCACCTGGGAGGTGTGAGACCCTGGGCCAGTCCCCCTAACCCACTCACTCTTTCATTATTTAATCCAGAGTGGAACAGCTTCAACAGGAGAGACTGAGGGAGATGCACATCAGAATATCCCATAGTTCAGTAGTAAGAGCTCTCTCCTGCAAGATGGGAGACCCCCATTCAAATTCTTTCTCCCCCTCTGGCAGAGAGGGGAGAAATGAACCTGGGTCTCCCACATCCCAGGCGAGTGCTCTAACCACTTAAAAGTTATAAGGTGGGGAACACCCTCTCTTCCTCCTCACCATGCCTACAGGATTGGTCCCCACATGTCACTTAGGTAGCCAAATGCCTGACTGCCCTGGGTTGTGAATTGCTTTGGGGCATAGGCTAGACACCTAGAGGGAGGCAGTCTGAGTCTGGGGTTTAGGTGCCTAAGTACTTACGTGAATATTTTAGTCACATTTAGAGGGAAATACAAAAACAGCAATAGAAAATTTTCAGGTTCTCTGAGGTTCTATAGCCAATGCTGAATTTTATGGATTATGAATACACAGAATTTATGAATACACAGAATTTTCAAATATGTTGAAACAGAATATACTTTATAATCCTTATAGTGTTTTCAATTCTATACACTATATTATATGTTTTGATACACCATGTTTCCCAGGTACCTGCTGCAATGGAAGAAAGTGGCTATAAATTGGCAGAGCATACCAGGACTTTTTCTAAACATTGCTCCACTGAATGAATGAAAAGTTTGAAACTGACACATAGTGCTTCTGAGAATTTGTCAAGTTCATTTTACTGCTCTGCTCACTCAGAGTGCTGAGAAGTGCTGCGTTGTGGTTTGGTTAGAGCCACAAAAATACAATTAGCCCTGCTTCAGGTTAGAATGTAATCCCAAACCAGTAGTGTTTCACTAGAGATTGTGCTCTTGAGCTTTATGCATTGTTTGTCCCTTTTTTCTTTTTGCTCTAGCTGCCCATAAATTTTTTTCTAGTTGCTCATGAACTGTTCACAGCATATTTAGAATTCAAGTCTGACTTACTGGGATAGGTTATTATGAGGCAAGTCACAGGTTGGAAGCCCCATAATGTTTTGTCTTCATCTCTGAGTGGCTGAGTGTATTCCATGTGATTCGGAGGTTCAGCCAAGCTCATAAGAAAAAAAAAATGTCAGCTAGTTTTATCAGAGAAGCTAAAGTAGAGATGATATCTTTCTGACCAGGTGTAAAGCAAAATACTGGGGGAGTCGACAAGACACTTTTACCTAGTTATTTGTGTGACTCCTGCAAGTCATGCTTTTGTGGATCTATTACCGCCTGTAATTCCTTTGGGAATTGTTTTATTTTATATTTGGCCTGACAGAAATTTTCTTTTGTATAAATGAAAGCTGCTTATTTGTTTTGCTAATATATGAGATCTCTTGTTGCGTATTACTGAGGTCTACAGGGTATTATGCTGAGAAAAAGGCCTTCACATATCTTTGTAATTCTCTGTGTTAGTGGGAAGTGAGTTAGTGGCATATTTTGCTTTACATAATTCTCTTTTTTATGAGGGGAACTATATTTGTATAACTGACATAATTCTATTTTGCTGTCAGACCAAAGTCCACTGTATTATTTCTGGACAGAGGCCTACACACTTCAAAAATGCCCTCACTCATTGCTTGGAAACTGCCTTATTATTTAAGTTTAATCTCATTTCATGTCTTATGCATCATCTTTTTTCCCATCCCACAAAGTGGGTCAAAGTCATGAGAAGGTGCAGCAGCAGCAGCAGAGAGGTAGCATGCTCACAAGAACAACTGACAGCATCAGATGGACACTGCTGGATGCAGTGGGCCGGAGGTGGTTCCTTAGCTTCTTCAGCACTGGCCATTTCTCAACCTTGCATTTCTACTTAGAAACCTCTGAGAATTTCTTCCCTAAATATCCTTGTGATGGGATGTGCCCCTGGAGTCAACCCTGGAAGCTGTTGAACCGCTGTGCCCCCTAACTATTCAGCTGGGTTGGCCTCTCTCCCTGCTCTGCCGGTGACTCACAGCCAGCCCCTTCTGAGTCCTGTTATCATCCAACACAACAACACAACAGCAGGTGGCGCCACACACCCAACTGAGTCACCTGAGTGGTTTACCTAAGCCACTCATGAACTGACAATGAAGACACCAGCCAATGTCCCAGCTCCCAAGCCTTGCACCCCTATTGGAGTATAAACCCAGAATTATACCGTCTTGCACTGCACAGGGATCAGTACAGTGCAAGCTCATTAAATTAGTTCTCTCCCCCCTCGATGTGGGGAAGATATGCAACAGCCTTTGTGAAGAGAGCTAAGATTCCTTAACACTTCACTCAAAATCACACTGGTTAAGATAAAACATCAAACAAGTTTATTAACTACAGAAAGATAGATTTTAAGTGATTATAAGTGATAGCAAACAGATCAAAGCAGATTACCTAGTAAATAAAAATGCAGTCTTAGCCTTATAACAGATTTAAAAATGTATTAAAGCTAATGTTAAAAACATTATATAATATATAGGTTGAGAAAAGTGTCTGTACATCTGGGTATAGTGCTTAGATTATCCACAAATACAAAGTTTGTTTTTAAAGTCATATGATACATAGAGTACATAATCATCAGTAACCCAAATTTAGGTGAATAGATTTAACAATACAGTTTAGATATTAGAATCCGAATACTCGGGTGCATCACTCATGAAAAGTGTGGTACAGAGATTTGGTTGTGGAAAGCAAAATATAACAGTGAGTGGAGATTGTCCCTCAGTAATTGAGAATTAGGTAGGTTGTCCATTTAGAAAATACAATCCACGAGGAAAGTATTTGTTACTTTCCTGACTGCACTTCTCATCGGCACTCCAGCTCATCCCTCCTGGTATGGCCAATGTCCGGTGATGTGTTCTATGTAGATGTCCCTCGACCACCTGATGGCGTCCGACACCATGAGATCACCTTCAGAACAAACTGAGTTTTCAGTGTAAGGAATATCTGCTGAAAATCCAGGCTTAAGGCAGCAAAAATTGATAGGCTATGGGTGGCCAAGAATCCACCTTATCAGAGTTCTTTTCTGATTTGTATTGCTCTGAAAGGCGATCAGAAGCATGTTCGTTGCCCCAGAAAAAAGACAAGGAACAGGAATTACAATCAAGTGCATTGCACTAACCCTTAGGACCTGTTGCTTAAATGCTGGCATTTGACTTGTTGCCCTTCTCACATGTGGAGAGTTGATGGTGGCTGCAGTTGTGTGGTGGCAGGAGCTGAGCTGGATCTAAGTTGAGATGGGTGGCAGGTGCTGGTTTGCTGGGTCTTCATCCCCCCATCCAGACTTCTAGTTACTTACATCCGCTCCACCAAAAATGTAGGCTAAATGTATGGCTTGAAGTTTATAGTTTTGATTCAGATTATTAAGGTTCTTAACTCTTCAGCATCATATTATCATTAAGAGCTGATTCTCATAAGCGCTCCAGTGCATTAAACCCCTGACTTGCAGTCACTTTGCCAATCTCTACCATTTGGTCTCTCAGCATGTCAGACTTTTGCCCATTGAAGGCTTTGTAATGGAATTCTATCCTCTGGGTTTTCAATTAGCAGATTCAATTGTAGCTTTTAAATCTAAATTGTCAATCTTCCTGATTATTTATACATTATCATTTGTGTTTTTAACTTGCTTGTGTTGACTTTGTTGAAGCCCTACTATGTATATATGAATATAACTAAATCAACTAACCAGTGTCTTTTAGGATGTTAACCCAGCATTGGTATTTTACATTTTGAGGTTACAATTGTGAATCTGTTGAATGAATTAGCCATTTAATGATATCATGTTTGATCTGGTTTGTCTTTTGTTTTAAACTGTCTTGCTGCAGTCTAGTAATTGTTGTCATGTGTGAAGTTATAGTTGAGTGATGAATGAAAATGACTATGGAAGTCTTAGAACTTTTCAGTACTGCTGGAAATCCCCTTAGCAAATATCCAGTCTGTGAAGAGTTGAATACACTTCATTTCCTCCAATAATGCCCTGAAATATCTAATTCAATACTTTTTCATGAGCTCACACAAGCTCTTGATACATAAATATTAATGCAAAACTTCTAACCATTTTCAATAGGACAATAGGAAATCAATAAGAAATCTGGACAAAAGTAATAAATATAGGCTTATTTGTGTCAACTTCATTAGCTCATTGGTCAACTATTTGCCCTTCATAATCATAACCTTACATTTTTCTGGGCTGCTCAGTATCAAACAATGTCAGCAATATTTGTTTAGATGGCCTTGCTGTGGTCTGTTTGTATCGGAGTCACATTTTGTGGCCTGTGAAGAAAGCAAGCTCCTTTAATTAAAAAAGGAATTGAGGGGATACCATATAACTCTGCTTTTGCCACTCATTGTTAGAAGGATATGTTGGGTTGCCCTGATATTTAGTGATGACATATAGAAAATTTTGAATGTAGCTAGATATAAATTGATATAGAACTGATATAGAACTAGATATATTGATATAAATAGATGCAGGAAATTTATAAATTTACAGTCCCCAGTGTCAAATTTACCAATCTGGTCTTGAATAACTACAGTATTAGCTAGATAGGCTCTTGCTTTTAGGCAACTCAACTGGGATTTTCCAACAGGACCTTAATAGAGTTTGAACACTTGAATTAACTTTATTGAGAATCTTGAACCTTCATTCTCCTGAGACTGCTTTGAAGTTTTAGAGAGAAGTGAGGGATGAGTAAATGACCCTGGAGGGACATAGAATTGGGGGACGTATGCTGGGGACCATAATTTCACAACCTGCCACAACTAAATATCTAATAGCTGGAATCTGCCTGGCTCTTGTGGTACAGTGGGAATGGACGGAGTTAAGGAGCCTCAAACCCTTCTTGTGCAGCCCGCTTAAGAGTCAGGCAAAATTGCAATGGGGAGCTGCAAGATGGTTCCTAGTGCTCTTTCTGGAGTGTAGTGCCTTCACGTCACGCCCCAAGGCAGCTCTGTGACTAAATGGCAAAGCTGAATCCTGTGATTGCACAAGACAACTGCCTGGAAATATAAAACATATGAAACTGGAATTTATTGCTAATGTGTAGCTGGAATGTGTTCCTCCTTACCAATTTAGTTGGCTAAATAAAGCTCTCAAGGCCTAAATCAGCAACAGGTTTCTATGATTTTCTGTGCCACACAGGCAGCAGAAGGCCAGGGATACTGGCTGAGCAGCGGGTGACATTCAGATAATCAGCAGAATGATATACTTGCTGTTGAAGTCCATAGAAACCAATACTCACGTCAGGAAATTCTGTGGCAGCTCTGGAGCTGTTTATTTAATTTGAAGGTTTATTATTTGATTTGTTTACAATTATGGTTATTTTAAGAGGATTATAATGCTATGATTAAGGCTTAGTTTAAACCTCTATTCTCAGCTATTTATAACTTGGAGAAAAATGTTTCTATGCTGAAATTTGGCATACAGTGTCCCAGGATGGGTAGTCAGTCCTTTTCTCTTTTTCTAAAATTTGGGGGGGGAAATCTTTGGCTGCTTTGTGTTTTGAAGGAGGCAAATATTTTTTTAGTGGTTTTATATGCATTTTGTTCTCTCTTGGCAAAGCCTTATACATGGGGATAAGGGAACAAATTTTCCAGGCTTTTAATCTTTTATGTCAACCATTTCCTTTTTGATATTCCAAACAATGTACTTTGAGTAGTTGTTACTATTTAATATAGCCAATACATAGTTCAATAAATAGTAGCTACTCAATATCTATAATAGCTACTTCTTATATTTTGTTGCATTTGATTCCATAGAAGTATTTCATATAAAATGATTAGGTCAACATCTGCTCTTGAAACAAAATCATTTACATATTTAATGATATGTATAACATAAATGATTGTATAGTTTTATAAAACTCTTCCTCTTTCTTTTACCCTGTCAGAATGTACAGTGTGATTTCATTTTTTGTTTCTATTTTGCGTTGATTTTTTTATATTATGTGGCTTGACTGCTGGGGAACTTTACGTGTCTTCTTCAAATCTTACACTTTTTAATGTGCAGTATCAGAGCTGCGTTGAATAACTTCCGCTTCGTATGGTTCCCTGTGACTGGGAAAGTGGAGGTTGAATTGAACAGATTTGTTTCCCATAAATTTACATGTAAAGTTGTGAAACAAAGTTGGACATATGTTCCCATGGAAGCCATGCACTTGCAGTAACTCCTAAGCCCCAGTGGGAGGAAGGGACAAAAAGGGTCAGCATATGCTCTTAGGTTCTGATCTTTGCATGTATTCGCTGTCCCCAAACAGAAGTAGATCTCCTCTTTTCCTCCTTCACTGAACTTAACTATCCAGTGTCCTATCTACCCAATGAGTATTCATAGACCCAAAGGTCCTTCATAATATTCAAAATGGTTCTGGCATGCCATTTAGTTTGAAAGGCTACAGCTCTTCCACGGTGTGGCAACCCTTTCTTTTCACAGCTGTTAAATACATGCTGGCCAGACAGCTGCTTCTTTGTCCCCCTCTTGTCTGCTTGGATCCACTTATACTACTGTATCCCCTATGCACCACTGCTTGGTTGCTGCCTTAAAATGGCCACCACAGAACTGTTGTCCTCTCCACCCTCCCATCATCCTCTGAAATGGTTGACCCAGTGCCTAGTACAAAGTAGTGTGGGGCTATTTAAACTGGTCTGAGGGTTTGGCCCACTGATTTCCGTGGAAGTCTTGCCACAATAAGAACTGAATAAGGATTTACAGGATTTGGCCCATAGAATGAAAAAAATATGGCAAGCAAAGTTTTATGAAAATTTTTCATGCACTAAATATAAGGTTCAGTTCATTTAATTCATTTTAGCTCTTATTTTCAGCTATAGTCACAGTTTTATTCATAGCTCAGCTGTGGCATTTGTCATGTAACAACAATTACCTGATAATCATGAAGAAATCTCCTTCTTTGAGAAAGTAACAGATTTTTTAGATAAAGGAAATGCGGTGGATCTAATATACCTCGATTTCAGTAAAGCGTTTGATACGGTACCGCATGAGGAATTATTGGTTAAATTGGAAAAGATGGGGATCGATATGAAAATCCAGAGGTGGATAAAGAACTGGTTAAAGGGGAGACTTCAGCGGGTCGTACTGAAAGGTGAACTGTCAGGTTGGAGGGAGGTTACCAGTGGAGTTCCTCAAGGTTCGGTTTTGGGTCCGATTTTATTTAATCTATTTATTATTGACCTCGGAACTGAATGTAGGAGTGGGCTGATAAAGTTTGCGGATGATACAAAGTTGGGAGGTATTGCCAATTCGGAGAAGGATCGGGATATCCTGCAGGGAGATTTGGATGACCTTGTAAACTGGAGTAATAGTAATAGGATGAAATTTAATAGTGAGAAGTGTAAGGTGATGCATTTAGGGATGACTAACAAGAATTTTAGTTATAAGCTGGGGACACATCGGTTGGAAGTAACGGAAGAGGAGAAGGACCTCGGAGTCCTGGTTGATCGCAGGATGACTATGAGTCGGCAATGTGATGTGGCCGTGAAAAAAGCTAATGCGGTCCTGGGATGCATTAGGCGAGGTATTTCTAGTAGGGATAAGGAGGTGCTGGTTCCGTTATACAAGGCACTGGTGAGACCTCATTTGGAGTACTGTGTGCAGTTCTGGTCTCCCATGTTTAAAAAGGATGAACTCAAACTGGAACGGGTACAGAGAAGGGCCACTAGGATGATCCGAGGAATGGAAAACCTGTCGTATGAAAGGAGACTCGAGGAGCTCGGTTTGTTTACCTTAACCAAAAGAAGGCTGAGGGGGGATATGATTGCTCTCTTTAAATATATCAGAGGGATAAATACCAGGGAGGGAGAGGAATTATTTCAGCTCAGTACTAATGTGGACACGAGAACAAATGGATATAAACTGGCTGTCGGGAAGTTTAGGCTTGTAATTAGATGAAGGTTTCTAACCATCAGAGGGGTGAAGTTCTGGAACAGCCTTCCGAGGGAAACAGTGGGGGCGAAAGACCTCTCTGGCTTTAAGATTAAGCTTGATAAGTTTATGGAGGAGATGGTTTGATGGGATAACGTGATTTTAGTCAATAGGTCAATAACGTGCCATCGCTGGTAATTAGTAACAATGGTCAATAATGGGATATTAAAAGTTACTACAGAGAACTTTTTTTCGGAGGGTCTGGCTGGAGAACCTTGCTCACATGCTCGGGGTTCAGCTGATCGCCATATTTGGGGTCAGGAAGGAATTTTCCTCCAGGGTAGATTGGCAGAGGCCCTGGAGATTTTTTGCCTTCCTCCGCAGCATGGGGCAGGGGTCGCTTGCTGGAGGATTCTCTGTGATTTGAAGTCTTTAAATCATGATTTGGGGACTTCAACAGCTGAGTCAAGGGAGAGAATTATTCCAGGAGTGGGTGGGTCAGCTTTTGTGGCCTGCATCATGCGGGAGGCCAGACTAGATGATCATAATGGTCCCTTCTGACCTTAAAGTCTATGAGTCTATGAAAATACCCAGATGTATGCCCTTTTTGCTGAAGTATTGCCATATTTGTGAAAAGAACTTTTTTTAAAAAAGAAAAACAATATGCAACAGATGTGAAAGTTTTACCTTCAAATTTAAATAGGTTTATATTCTCAGTGAGTGTGAGCTCAGCATGGGCCAACAAAGTTTTAGCTCACCAGATGTTGAATGTGATCTCATAGATGCTATACAGCTTTTTTCTATTTCTTTTTTTACAGTGCTCAGATAAATGTACACTAACTGCATTGATTTTTTATTGTACTTTTAGTATGATTGTGTATATTACTACAGTGAATTTAATATAATCTGTGGGCCACATATGCACACAGTATCCACTGACGTCAGTGGGAGACAATATGATGATGCTATAAAGGTATATTTCTGTGTCCCTTTCCAATACTTCACTGGAAAATAGAAGTTCTCCAGCCACTAGGTTGAAACTGCAGTGACAATGCAAATAAGACTGGGTTGAAAGATGGGTTTTACGTCTAGTACTGAATGCTGTGAAGTTAGGTTTTTTTTATTCTTTGCAAAGGTGACTTCTCAAGTCTAGATCTGGTTTCTGTGAAAGCCGTGTCTCCTGTATTCATGAGACTTCTCCTATTGGTCCACAGTTTCATTGTTATAGTTTAGTGGAACTTAGCGGTCATGGGAGGTCATGGAGGGAGTGGCATTCTCTCAAGTAGCAAGAATTAATCTCATAGAGGGCTTTAACTGTGGAAATGAAGACTTTGAATTGGACTGCATTCAATGAAGTGCAGAGAGCACAGTGTCTTCCAGATCTCTTGACAGTACCATGTGCTTCCACACTATCCCTGCCCCAAATAGGTCTGTAGTATTATGCCCAATTTAACCATTCAAATTGTTTATAAAGACGTACAGCTTTTATTTCTAAATTGCTGTAAAACCATTTCAAAATGTCCTGTGAATATTTAATTACATAGGGCCTTAATTACAATAGCTCCTCACCTTTCCAGTTGATTCAATATCAGACCAGCCAAATAACAAACAAGGGAAATTTCATTTCCCTCCATCTGCTTTTGTGCCCCACATTCTCTTTACTCCCCATTCTACTCCTTATACTTTCCTTAGTCTTTTGACCGTATTGCTGCCTTCCTCTCCTCTTCCCACCTCAGCTTCCCACCTTTTTAATCTGCTCTTACACCTGTAAACTTTTTCTTCTTGTCTGGCAAGTACCTTTCCTATTCTCTTTTAAATCCTATTGAAAGTCTACCTCTTCCAGCATGTCCTCCTTCTATGTCATCATTAATAATCTCTTCACCCCACCTCCCCTTGATTTGTGTGCCGCAGTCTTGTCTGATGTATGGCTCAATCTTGCAAACATTTACACACATTATTCAGTTGGACTCACATACATAAATGTTTGCAGGATTGGGCCCTTAGTTTGTAAGTTTTTTGATATAGGAAATATGTCTTGTGCCATAAAGTACAATGTTCATTTAAATAAATACATTCTGTTTAATAATAATAATAATAATTAATAATAATAATTTATGACCCTGATAGAAAAATGGAAAATTCATGCAAATAAACTCTGCTCCTTCACATCTTCTCCCATCCAAGGTGTGCAACACGTGGCCCCACAGAATTTTTTTAAAGGCATCCTGCAGGCATGTTTCCTTTGCTGTTGATAAAATGACTTCATATCCGGGTTTACAAGAAGCAATGATAAAGCTGATAATACGTTAAACATGTATTTTTATTTAATATTGAATCTATCATCTTGTGTTTCAGGAATTTCAAATATCTGGATTTCCTGACTATGTTAAAATTGTAGAAGTTGGGCCAAGAGACGGATTACAAAATGAAAAGGTAATTTCTGTCACCATCCATTTTTGCATAGTTTCATGTGGATGCTTATCATTATGTACAATTTACATGTCATAATTTTTAATCCTTTTTCACCTAATTAATTGGTTATTAAATTGGATATTTAAAATAAATAGCAAGCCATGACTGTTTTGTTGTGTTGAGATATGCTTGCTTTACTATTGCACCACCCTCCATCTCTACTCCTCCCATTTGTTGTGTCCATCAGCTTTATGATGTCATAACCTAGATTGAAATCTCTTTGGTGCAGGAAATGCCTAGCACTCTGTGGCACTGATCCCTGATCAGCACCTTAAATGCTACATTAATAAATTAAGGCTCTATCATCCTTCTTGAGGAGTGGCCGATGGGAGAAGAAAAATGAATTGCCATAAATTGTGCAAGATTTCTGTTTCTACCCTATCTTCCACCTGATGGCTGGGATGGGAACTGGATGATGGCCTAATATAGTGGGAATAAAGCTGGGCCATGTAAAATTGGACCCAAACGCCATGGTTCCCAACCATATCCCAGAATAAAACACCCCTTTAAATAGGCAGCAAGGCAGATTCATGTACCTCACCGTGGCTGGAGCATTAATATGACAATGGGAAAATTAATTACTGTAGGTATTTTTGGCATTCTTCCTCCCAGTGGACCAGGCTGTATACAGTGATTGCTTCCTAGGTCCCCACTCATCTGTGGGATGCTTTATCCCCACCTCTGCCATCTCTTGTGAAGCCATCTGTGTACGGCGTTCTCATGGAATGGCTTCTTCAGACTCCAGGGAAGGGGTGGAGAATGGAGTGGGTGCATGCACACTGCTTCCTGGGCCATTGTGTGTTTGCTACCCACTGCCTGCACATATGGGGAAGAGTATGTGGTCATGGTTAACTACTTTAAACAAAGTGTGGATGCTTATTTTGTACTGTGGGCATTTTATTTGCAAAAGGTACTTATAGTATGACAGATATTTTACAATGAAATGCTTCCATATTCATAGGTTACAGTTCCCACAGATTTCAAAATTGAGTTAATCAACCGACTTTCCAAAGCAGGCTTGTCTGTAATAGAAGCAACCAGTTTTGTTTCATCGAAGTGGGTACCTCAGGTAGGTAAAATGCACACAATTGAGAACTGTTTCAGTTTACATGCCACACTATTCAGAAATGAAATTAATTATCAGAAGAGTCAAAGCAGTTGAGTTTTCTCACACCCTAGCTAATAATTACATGTAAGAGAGTACAAATGAGCTCATCTACTGTGTTTTGTAAAATTAGTTGCTGCAGTGAGATCCCTTCTATAGTTCTAAAGCCTTAAATTCTAACTGGTCAATAGAGAATTTCAAGCTAATTTTTTAAAGGTATTTACGTGGCTAAAGATGCAACTACCTTTAAAAATCTGTCCCTTCCTGTCTGGCATGCAGGGTGAATGCCAATGAATCGTGCTGAGATCTTTTAAAGTAGACACTTGTTTTTCTCAGATGGATGGAACTGTAAGGCTCCAGAACTAAAGATCTATTGGTATCATTATAGATGTTTGGCATCGGTCTATGGCCATATGGAGGTTATTCAACAGCAGTTATAATATGTATGTTATATGCTACTTTTGCTATGTACCAGCAGAAACAAGGCGTGAAATCCTGGCCTTGCTAAAGTCAGTTTAAAAACTCCAGTTGACTTCAATGGAGGCAGGATTTTGCCCAAGGTTTGATATTGTAGATTAAGTCCTGATCTTGAGGGATACTGAGTACCTTCCAAAAGATGCTAAGCATCCTCAGCTCCCACTACAGTTGATTGCTGTTGCAGTTAAAGCTGAAGAAAATCAATTATGATTTATATTTCTTAAACTTATTTACAGAAACTTAATTACACACTTGCATGCCAAGAAATGCATTTGAATTTATAATTTCTGGGTGCAATTAATCTGATTGCATACACATGTCAAGTAATTGCATGTACAAATGATCAATTATGTGTCTAGCCATTTGTGAATGCACTCACCTATTTAACACATGCAGTCCCAGTCATTCCATATAGAAATACACTTGTATTTTTGCATCTGTGATTGTTTGATTGTTCATGGTAATCAGGCCTTGTGCATTTAATTGTTTATGCTTATGTAAATTAAATACATGCATAGGTATATCAAGCATTTTTTAAAACTTTCTAAGTCTAAAATGTTTAATATTATTATTATTTTAATTAACCTTTATTTCATTCTACAAATTTAAACAGAACAGAAATAGCATTGCAACTAGTGCAACATTCATCATCCATGCAAACAGAATTTAGTGAAGGACAGTACACAGAGCATTTTAACCAGGGGTATTTTACATTGCACTAGAATGATAAATACTTGAAAATCATCGAAGTCAGAGGGAGAGGATTATAAGTTTTGATATATTGTTTTTGCTGCATATTGTCTGTTAAAATGTGTGAAAAATATTTCCATTTAGATTGTGCCTGGCCATTAAGTATCCCAGTAGGGGAGTTGGAGGGAGTAAGGATTCTCCCCTGCCTTGTAAGGCCATGCCATGTAAGAGCTATCCACATCACAGCTGTGAGTGCGCCAGGAAGTGCAGGGGTTTCATGCCAGATATTCCTCTGGGAGAAACTTGGTGTGGCTATGGATCTACCCCTGTGTGCCAGCCAGCAGATCAGGCTGGCTGTGCAGCAGGGAGTATGTTGTACCTCTAAAGGTGTGTCACAAATTATTCCCTCCATGCCAGAGCAACAGGAGAGCCCAGGGAACATTGGCATAATGCCTCCTGGTCTTCTCCACTGCGATGGGTTCTTCTGGGTAGCCTGCCAGTTACATAATCTAGCTCAAGTTTGCAGTATGCTTTCTTAATTGTTCACATTAAAAGCTTTTATTGTAACTCACCATGCACTATACCATCACACGTTGGTAGTTACAGTGTCAGACAATAACAGAGGGTTTTAATGTTAGCCTGCAAAGCCTAAGGCAAACATAGGTCTATTTCTTTTTCTTGTGTGTGTTTAATTCTCTTCTTTTCCCATGAGACCTTTAGAATAGCAAAGTTAGCTCAGACTTGTCAGGTTCAGAAAAAAGAAAAATTCCTTCTTATCTCAAATTCAAGTCTGAATATTTTCTTTTAATGGCTTATATGATGTTTAAAATAGTTTTGGTTTAAATGATAAAGTTGTATTGCTTGGAGATGGAGTGCAGTCTTGATTATGTCTTTTCTTTCTCCCCTTTCTTTTTTCTTCTCATAGGTCATGGGAATAGAACTCCCGGTTATGTTTAGATCACTCATTCACTTATTTCTTTTTTTAGTATTTTAAAGCTCTTTTATGATTTCCCTTCTACTGTTTTGTTTGGCAGGGAATTTATGACTGAAAAAAGCCAAAAGAAAAAGTTCCACAGTAGCAAGATGCCATATAAACCAGGATCCCATACCTATAATCTAAATGGCCAAAAATGATAAATACTCCCATTAAAAAGCATATTTTAAAATAAAATCTGGAAAATATTGTATTAAAATGTTAAATGTAATACAATGCAATTTGTTAAAATAAGACTCTTCTTACAGGAAAAATAGCAAGGGGACAAATATAATACATGAAAGATTATTTGGAACAAGCAGTTTTGTACAGCTTGAATCACAGCGTCATTTCATTTTGTTAAATATATTTTAAATCATGCAATGATTTTTAAAGTGTGGAATTAGTTCCAGCATTTAGCATTAAACATTTGGCTTCAAAGGTCTGAAAAATGAAGATCTTGTTTTATTTAATTAAGGACTGAAAGTTTGTTCTTAAAGCAATAAGAAACTACCAAGTGCGTTTTTAGGTGATTATCACGTATGTTAGGTTGTTATACTGATTGACTTCATGTAGAAGCTATTATAAATAGATTGCCTAGCACCAACATCCTGTCCCTGACATGGGATAAATTACGGCATGAGTACATGTAAATGGTGTGTGTATCTATTAAACACTTTGGAGCCCTATATCTACTTCTGCAAAGGCATATATTTAGGGTTAAATTTGAGGAGGCTATTGTTCCATGTGTTTGCGCCACATTTTTCAGGATATATTTTCCCAATGGGAAACCAAAAATATGTGTCTGGTTTTTTATATCTCATTTTCTTTACCAAAACAAAATTTGATGGAGCTAATGGATATGGGTCTTGTGCAACAAATGAATTTTGAGAAGAGGATGTTGTGGGGACTAATGATTGTGCTTCATTAATCATAATCAGTGGATTAAAGTTGGATCTATGCATTCATGCCACTTACTGTATAGGGCCCCACTAGTACTGCTTTTGCCTTACAAATTTGTGAAGCTGTGAAATAAATATCTCATCTATCCTGGTTTTCATACAGACTAAGGATGTGATGTGGAAAGTGCTGAGAGCCTCCTGCAATGTGCTGTGTACACTCAACTTCCTCTGCACCTGCCAGGATCATATCCTTAATTCATGCTTTATTAAAGAAGTAACATACATTTTGGCAATTTTTAGAAACTACAATTTGTGTTTCCAGTGTTAAAATTAGAGATGGTCGGAACTGGAATCTCAAATTTGACCCTCCTTCGCTTGAATCTCAGGAGTCCTTCAGATTCCAAACCAGTAAAGAGCCTGTTCAGATGCAACCAGCACATTTTGTGAGAACAGCCAGTATAATGAGAGTTCTTCCATTTTAGATGAAATCGCACAACAGCTTTTAAGATTTTGGTGCCATTTAAATCTAGCTACCGTTTGACTTGCAACACACACTCTGAACCCTGTTTTAAACCAACAGTGTTAAGGGAGGTACTGTGATCCCATACACCATCGCTGCTCCACTATAGAAGGGACGGACTGACACCCAGCCTTGTAGGGGAAAAAAGGGCTGTTGAGTTATAAAGCCTACAGAGAGGGTTTGGAAAAGGATGGCTAAAATGGAGAACCCTGCATTAACTGGGCAAAAAAAGACCAGCAAGCTTTGAAAGGGCTGGATGAACTAGTTTGTTTAGTTTGGACATGTTTTGTTGATCCTTGGAAGGAGAAGGACTGTTTTATCGAGGTTAGTATGAAGGACTGAACCCTACATCGCTGATTGATTGTGGCCCCCCAGCTGGAAGAGGGGAAAACTGAAGCATGACAGCCAGATGCTGCAAAGAGTCTGAGCCAACAGAGACCCACAATCTGAACATCTGGCTTTAGAAATATAGAGCGAGCACATTTTATTTCTGAAAGAATTATCCATTTTGATATTATGAAAACTTCATCACCCTCGCCAAATACCTTCTAGAATTTTACAATACTCAGCTATTTTGCACATCTCCCAGTCAGTGTGTGATAACAGCAAAGTATTTCAGGAGATATGGAAATTGCTTTCATCATTATGGTAAAGGCTGAGTGGGAAGTCTTTTCCTCTGAATTGGATGGATCCAGCTGTAATATTTCTTTGTCACACAACTACTATGGAGAATATGTCTCCCTCCTGTTGAAAACTGCCCAAAAGCACATCCCTAGGGGCTGTAGGACACTAAATATACCTGGTCTTTTAGAAAAACACAAGCCAAAATAGAAAAGATATTCAGAACTGTTTGACTCGGATCCCTTTGGTGAAGAAAAAATTGGGCTTGGGGAAATGTTTCTGAGATAGATCAGAAAGGAGGGATGCTACCCTTGGAGGGAGCTGATTGAAAGAACAAACCTGTGCCGTAATTGTATAAAAGTATGAGCCACCATTCTCAAGCTGAACCCTGATGGACAACAACCAAAGCTCATTGCCAAAGTCTCTCCCAACCATGTCACAAACCATTTCGTCCTAAATGGTAAACCAGTCCGCAAAGCACAAAGCAAAACACGTTAAGCAGGAACTTTGCTCATTCCTCAAAGACGGCAAAGTCCACAATGAGCAGCTCAACACTGGGGAGCTGACTGTTGCCATGAAATCCCTGAAAAGTGGAAAGGCAGCAGGACTCGATGTATATCTAATTAACTATTGGGTCACTTTAGGACAAGAGCACAGGAGTGGCTTCTTAACTTCTTTAATTCTTTCACGAGACAGTGCAGATACCCAGGCGGAGGAAAGAGGTCCAAGTGGTTGCACTGCTCAAATTACATAAATACCCTAACTGTACAAAAAGTTACTGACCACTATCCTTACTGTAACCTTATTATTTATTTAAATTGAATTTAGTAATTTTGTATTAAACTACCATGGATTTAGCTCCTGCTGCTACAGTTTCAAGCTCAATAGAGTGAATATTACCTCTGGTGCTTGTCTCAAATTTGGAGACTCTAGAAATATTTGAAGTCCAAGGATAGCGACCACAGACATAATCATAAGTACAAAGTCTTATCTGTACTACAAGTTTCATTAAAGCAATAAGTAAAGTCACAATTACCCATGCATATACAAATCCTACAAAAACCCATGCAATGACTAAGTCATACTCACATCCTCAAAGATATTTTAGGGTGTGATGGCCCTCTCAATAGATGATCATCGATAGAGGGAGGGTCCCTGCTAGGGTTTCCCGTAGGGTCATCCGTTGGGGTTGTCCCTTGGGTCTTCCCACTTTTAACTAGAGAACCTCTTTTATCTTGTTGTTCTGACCACACCTAACATCTTATGTATATGCATGAGGGTGTAGTAAGAGGAGGCCCTGAGATATAAACCTTGGTATCAGAGGCCTGGTAAGAGGCCTAAGGCCTGAACTAAAGTAATGGTCAAGACTTTGCTAACATAAAGCAAAGTTAAGCTGTGAGCCAGAGGCAGGCCCTGCTCACAGAAGCTGGCAAGGAAAAGGGCTGATGCTGCAAAAAGAGACATACCTAAAAGGTACTGGACACCAGATATCAGAACATTCGCATACTTGTACGTTCCACACACAACAAGGAACAGGCTGACCCATCCCAATGCCAGGGCCAAAAGGGGAATATGATGGATAGTGTTGTTTTGTTCGAACCAACATGTACAAGGTGAGAGGCGGCACCTTACAACGTAGAGGGGTTGTACCTTGCTGCGTAGAGGGGTTGCACCTCAATACATCAGGAGTGATGTGTAACTTGTTTGTATCTGTGTATAAGAATGCATCCCTGAGTGGATATCTTTGTTCGGCTGAGGGGGTAGTGGAAAGTCCCGCCACTAACTGAGCCGGGTCCATTGCCAAGAGGCACCTATTAGTAGTATGCCCGGTAGACTGAGTAATCTACGGGGAACTGCAGTTGTGTCCAAGGTCGCAATAAACCTAGTCGACGTGACTTTGCATCTTACTAGACTCTGTGGTTATTGGGGGTTCTCGTCGGGTTTGCTGTGTCAGCTATCTGCACAGAGCTGGGACAGCACACAGAGGGAACACACGCACGCAGCCGAGTGATATCAGCATTGGAAAAAGCAGAGCACCCTACCGGTAGCATCTGACAACAGAGGGTTTCAACCCTCTTTTCCTTATCTGTACTTCCACTCCCCATGAATTTTGGGGTGCCCCATTTTTCATAGGGGTGTTCCTCTTAGTTCCTCTTATTCTCATTAGCATCTATGCACAACATGTACCCTGCAGTCAGAACAGAACTTTCCATGATGTTACAATTAGGTGTGTGTCTTCCACCTGAAACACTGTAAGGCCAAGTAAAAACCCCATATGTTGTGAGATGGCACAATCCTTGAGCATTATGAACATCTGGTCTACCGTGGGGTCACATTAGATCAAATGCTGATGTTCAAAGAGCACATCAAGAAGCTGAAAAAGAAAGTGAGCTCCAGGAATTGTGTACTCTAGAAACTGGCCAACGCAAAATGGAGAGCTGACCCATAAAAACTCCAAGCAGCCAGCCTTGCTTAGTTACTCTACTGCAGAGTACTGCGCCCCAGTATGGTCACGCTCAAGCCATACTCACAAAATCGATACTGAACTTAATCCTGCAAGATCATCTCAGGGAGTGTGATACTGACTCCCACACTGTTTTTATCCTGCCCCAAAAGGTTTGCACTGCCATCAGTGAAGCAGGATATGTTTAGTAATAAGAAGAGACAAAAACAGGTGCATCATCAAAGACACCCACTGTATGGACACATTATACCACCCAAGAGGCTGAAGTCCAGAAAGAGCTTTACTTCTGAAAATCCCTGACCACAAAATACCACTATGGAAGGTTACAGAGAAATAAAATGGCAGGAAATGCCATTGATCTTGGAGAACCTGGTTCCTTCAGAACAACTCTCTCCAGGCTCTGAGCTCAAATGAAAACTCTGGTGTACTCTTAATGGAGTGAGAGTTGGGATGGCAACGACTGGTGACAATATGACCAAGTGGAAACTGAAGAATGACCCCAAATGTGAGAGCCTAGTCAACAGTTGAAGTGATATAGTGCCCTCTGTCAACATCCTGTACCCATGGGGAGCTATTCGAGATAAGTGATAATAGTGGGGCACAGTATCCCCCAATAGCATATCTGATAACACCAGATCTTGACTGTGTTTTTGGAGCGATAAGCTATGATTTCTGTGTAAATAGGATTTTCTAAAGTATGTAGTTAGAAATCTTCATGCTAATATGAACAAAGGAATGCTGTAAGCCTATCTTAATTTGAAGGAAGAATTTCTCTCTCCATTCTAACAGAAAAGGTTTGAATGTCAGACATACCCCACCACATCTGTGTATCTTGGAAAAGATAATAATGAGGTATAATGACCGCTGTCGTTCTCAAAAATAATGTTTGCACTGTGGCAATTATCTATCTAACACTACTGCCACTATTTGTTACTCTTTCTAATGGATGTTGTAAAAGCAAGAAGGTAAAAACAGACATATTAATTTTTCCATTCCTAACATTAGGGGGGGAAATGATTTCCAAATGGAAAAAGGACAAAATGGTGAAGACACGTGCGCCAGATTGATGAGATTCAAATTGAAAAATTCAAGCTAATTTTATTTTTTACTCACATTTCTAATCACTCTGGCTCCCACTGTAGAACTTGGCTTGCTGTGATTAAGTGACTTGCCAGTAGAGAAGGGTGGAGAAAGGTATTCCATTTCATGGAGGATTTCAGTATTTTAAAATTTGGTTTAATTTTTATTTGGAATAAAAACCAAAATTTTGAAATTCTCCATGAAAAGGAATGGAGCCCTGGCTCCAGGCTGGTCCACCTGGCAGCTGCCTCAGGGCCCGGGACTCTGGAAGCCCTGGATTCTGAGCCAGTATGCATGGTGGAAACCATGGACCCTGAAAGTCCAGCTCCACAACAGTCATTCAGATGGGCTGCCAAGGAGCAGGGCAGGCAATCTGGCAGGAAAAACAGCAAGTTTCTGCCATAACTCTGTCTGGGTTCTGTTCGAACTTGATCGAAATTAGAACCGTCTGCACAAAATGTTTACTTTTTGACAAATCAACAAATACTAATGAAAAAACCTTCTGGCATAAGTTTTCCGACTAGCTCTAATTGTTATACACTGAGTCGGGGTAGAGCTAGGCTAAGAATTCAGCAGCTGCAGTATGCCAGTACTGAACTGAGATTACTAAAAGTCACCATTCTCTCCTGGCATTTGGGCTGACTTGGAGTGAATAGTGACATAGAGCAGTGGTCTCCAAACTTTTTTGATCGCGCACCCCTATCAGTAAAAAAATTTGAGCACGCACCCCCTGCCGCGCCGGCTCTACCATTTTTGCCGAAGCGCAAACAAAACAAAAAAAGCGCTCCTCCTGCTGCCCACCCCCAAGGATCTTGCGCACCCCCTGGGGTGCGCGCACTCCACTTTGGAGACCACTGACATAGAGGACAGAAAGGGTAACGTAATAAATGTAGGTAAAAGAATTAATTGTCCCTTAAGGGAGCCAGTTCTGTCTCTAGATTCTCATTGCAGCTCTCATTAGAGTTGTGTCAAAATGGGAATTGTACTTGAGCATCGTAAACCAGAATTTAGCCCAATATATACCAAAATGTTTTACTTAGATTTACAGAATAATTCCTTTGTTTGTGCCTTATTTCTGCAAACAAGAAACCGGCAAATGAATGACTGTGAATCTTTTGACTGTAAGCCTGTTGGGCCTTAGGTCTGTCCAAACTTATCTTTCCTCTCCCCTGATCCTGGGGTTGACCAGCGGCCAATCCAGGTCTCAGTGTAATTTAGAACAATGTAAGGGATGTTCCTAATCACACTGAACAGTCCTGTCATGCTTCCGTCTGCCCTTGGCTTGCCCAGAAACACCTTTTATGTTGGGGAACAGGAGGAAAAATTTCTGTAGAGGCTGTTATATAGCCTTTACACCACTCAAGAAATTCCTTGCTGAACTGTTAGGGCACAAAGAGAATGGAGCCAGGAACTGAATTAGTTGTAGATATTTGAATTAATAATATTTAGGATTAATTCTGCATACATTTCTATATTCTATAACTCTCTTAAGTTCTTTATTATTAAGGGGATACATTTTCAGAAGTGCATAAGTACCATGGACTTTCGGTGAGATTTGGGCTCCTGTGTCACTTAGGTGCTTTTGAAAATTTTACCCAAAGGCTTTTGTTTGACAATAGAATCTTTGTTCCTTAGGCTTCATCTGCTGCTGCTCCTTGTCTACACCTGACATCGTAATCCTCTGTTTATTAAACTAGAATAATTTACATAGTAATAAATTGCTCTAATAAGGAGAAGATTATGACATGTGGAAGCTGCAGGAAAAGTTTAAACCCACAGACAGATCCCATTCTCATGATGAATGCCTTAGTAAAACAGAGGGGTTAACGTTTATATACTAGCTTGAAAATTATAGGCTTTTTTGTAGTATTTATGATAATTCTATATAACGAAGTAGCATTCTTCATAAATCTAATGAACCCTAAATTACATGGCACGTCACCACCAATGTCTCTCTTAAATCATAGCTTCCTTATTAGCTTGAATATTGTATTTTCTGGATTATCAAAATAGAAATGAACACAGAAACTTTTATATTCCATAGAATCTTGTTATTTTTTTCTCACACATATTGCACGTTTTTCAAATCTCTAGCTATAGATCATACTTTTTTCATTAACTATATGCATAAACAAGACAAAGCACGGTGTAATGCAGTCAATGCTCTGTTATAGTGTATTATTTCTGCTATTATATGACCTTATGACAAAGCAGAATTGCATCCATCCTTAAATTCATATCTACCTTTTTTTAAAATAGTCAGTAGATAATTGTTAATTAGCATAACTGAAAAATAAATGCAAAATATTTATGTATTTAAGATGGCAGATCACACAGAAGTAATGAGAAGGATCGAGCGGCATCCTGGGGTCCAATATCCTGTACTCACACCTAATCTTCAAGGTTTTCATTCTGCTGTAAGTGGATTGCTAGAGTGTGTCTACAGTTGAGTTCTTCATGTTTCAAACACTTTATGCACGGTACCTTAAACCAGCTATTTCATATCATTCACCCAGTCCTGTTAGAATTAGGCTGTATTTTTTTTTCTGAAAAAGTGTCAGTTTTCATGAAGCAAACTCACAAATTTTACAGAGTGAGATTAAATTCCATAAATGTCATTTTAGTGGCCAGTATCAACCACACAGTCCTTTGCAAGATGCCATAAATGTTGTAGTACATACCCTAAGAAAGAAACAAATAATTCCTTTTCATTCTTTAGCTTGTTGATGCTACAGCCGGTTGAAAATTTCCCAATAAAATGCTTTTCCATCAGAAAATGCAGATTCAGCCAAATTGAAAAGTTTTTGTGAAATACTGATTTTTGTCAGAATTTTCAATAGGAAATGACCTTTTCTGTAAGGTCAAAATGTTTTGTTTCGACTATTATTTTAATCTTATGTTATATTGTAATAGTCAAAAGGGTAAAGTCAAAACTAACAGTTTCAACATTACTGAAAAGAAATGTATCAATAAGGTCAAAATATTTTAGAATATTTCATTTTGTGAAAAATGTCAAGATTTCTACTTTTTTTCTGAGTGGGGACTAAATGAAATTTGGAAATTCTTGTGGGATGGCAATTTCATTTTTTTACCAAAGCTGGGAGTTTAGGCCCCAATCCTGCAGTATATTGCCCTGTTGAATTTATAGTTCAGCGTCAGCAGAACCTGCTGACTTGCTCTTCGGCTGTTAGGTTGAGGCTGCAGATCAGCATGCTGAGAGCCATGAGATAGGGTGGTGGATAGGAGAAGAAAACACAGGGGCTTAGGAGAACAGGTGTAAGAATCTTCAGGATTAGAACCCAGGGCTGTGGAGCTGGGGCAGCTGACATGCCCACCTTGTCATGTCAAGACCTCTCCAAGGAGTACTGTGGAGATTAGGCACAGCAAGACATACCACCCAAATGGTCCAGAGTGACAGCAAACTCTGGCCTTCTGATTGGCCCATGATCACTATTTAACCATGGTGTATGGCCCAGGAAGTTGTCTGGGCAACTGTGCAGACTTGCTGATTTTTGGTCTCTGACCCAAGGCTGATTCTGAGCCTGAATATTGCCTCCTAATTTCAGCCTAATAGTCATCTGTGACCCTGCCTGTGATCTAGTAACCTGACTCTGCCCCTGCCCTGGGGCTCCAGCCAGGCCACAACCTCTGGTCTCTCACCCTGGCCTGACTCTGACCCTGACTCGTCTGTTGATCTGGGATCCAGTGTTTATTCTGAGACTGGCTTGCTGACTACTGTATTGTGCTAGGCGAGCTGTGACTGCTAGATCACACTGTCTTTGCCCTGGTTCCCTTCCAATGGGAAACAAACCTTCCCGAATCAAACATGGAATGTTTTTTTCTCATGGAATGTTGTTCCCTTCTCCCTCAAATTTATTTTACCTTCTTCCCATTATTGCTGTCAGCAGTTTAATCTCAGAACAGATTGTGTTTGAGCTGCATGATGGAGACTAAGGGTATGTCTACACTACAATTAAAAACCTGTGGTTGGCCCGTGCCAGCTGATGTAGGCTTGTGGGGCTTGGTCTAAGGGGCTGTTTAATTGCAGTGTAGATGTTTGAGTTCGGGCTGCAGCCCAAGCTTTGGGACCCTCCCATCCCAAACATCTATACCTCAGTTAAACAACCGCTTAGCCCGAGTCAGCTTTTAATTGCAGTGTAGACATACCCCAAACCATTTAGAACTAGAGGGAAAGAAAATAACACCATCAAGAACATAGGAGAAAGTCAGTCTGACCCTCTCCATCCTCCTGTGATGTAAGTGGGGACTGCTTGTGCACAGCCAGATTGGGACCTAACCCAGAGCCTGGGTTTTTTAGGAGAATGGTGTAAAGGGGTTGGCTTGCCTTTCTCCCCAAATTTGTACTGCTTTAGCTATCTGTGTAGATAAAGATGCTCCTACATTTAGGGAAATAAACTATACTGACATAAGCACCTCCTATCTCTGTCTACACTAGGAGGTTGTACCAATTTAACGAATCTGTTTTGAAACAGATAAGATTAAAGTGGTACAAAAACTGGGTGTGGACAAGCCCAGAATTCTTGAGGGATTTCCCCCCTCTCCCCAAGGATCAGGGATGTATGTGGATAAGTCCCATTAAAGGTATGGAGAACAGATTGTGTGGAGCCAATTGACATTTTAGATTGTTTTTTATTTGCTCTATAAATGATATTTAAACAGCACGTGTCAATAGCATAAATGGCATGTAATATGCCCGAATCACTGCAGTTAATAGTTTATTTTATTATCATATTTTGCATCATTTCTTACAATTTAATACCTAAGCTTATCATTTTAAAAACTCGTGTATTAATTGATAAAGCAGTAACTGGCCTTATCCCAATTAATAACAAAGGGAAGGAAGTATACCCTGACGATTTGAGTTAATTAAGAGAGCAAATGATACAAAATCGGTATGGTTGGAAATAGACTGAAGAAAATTTAGAGTTAAAGTTGCAATTATTATAACTTCAGATAGAGTTATATACTGTATACTATATTGACTAATATATTGTTAAATTTGTTTAAAACTAAGGATCTAGAATTTCTTCTTTCATTACAGAATACCATACTTAACTTACTTATATTTATACATCTTTACAGTTCTGTTTTATTGAATTACATTTTACAGATTGCAGCAGGAGCTACAGAGGTATCAGTATTTGGTGCAGCATCTGAATCTTTCAACAAAATGAATATTAATTGTTCTATAGAAGAAAGCATAGAAAAATTTGAAGAAGTTACTAAATCAGCACGAAATATGAATATTCCAGTACGAGGGTAATTATAAAGCTTCATTTGTAATCTCAATTTATGAACTGCAGTTTGCAATGTAACTTCATAGTCATGTTGTTGTTGGTTAACCAACAGAAATTGACATGATCAAATTCCATACATTTTAAATAATTTTTATTAATAGTATCCATTCTGTAACAATATTTTCTAAAAGCTCAAACATATTTTTGCTCTCTACATTTTAGCAACTATTGATAAATGTTGCTTTGTTCCAAAATGCAAAAACTAATTTTTACGTATTAGTTTATATCCTTTTTTTATGCACTGTTTTTATCAATGCTGTTGCCACAAGTCTGAGAATAATGTTTGGTATGTGCTGTTATGTACAGTGACCAGTAGTAAGAACTCACAATATTGTTTTTTTTCTGAGTCATGAAAATAAAGTAGGTGGGCTTTTACATTTTTATTACTTGGAGGCAGTGAATCAATACATAGAAATTATATGATAAATTTCCTCCAGCAGAAAAACCATGAGAGGGAGAAAAGTTACTCTGGAAACTCCAGGGGTTGAAACTTGCAGAGTTTCCAGTGCATCATGCTCTTGACCTCTCAAGTATATTCATTTCTCCAGAATATCTCCTTTTCAGGGAAATTTAGAGTATAAAATTACAGGCTTCTTAACCATCCTTGTTTCCCCGTTACATCTCCTGTCTCACTGTAAAGAGTTACACGTTTCAGGATTTTCCCAGTCCACCCCAAAACAAAGCAAGTCTACTGGCCAGAGAAATTAACCATAACCACCCCACCCAACACACTCATTCATATATACCTGAAACAGATGGTGACCTGTTTCCTGTCCTGTGTCTATATTCCACTATTATATTCAGTCACTGAATGCAATATATATAGCAAGACTTTAAATCCCAAATAGAGAATACCGTACTAGCTTGTGAGAGGCTTCCATGCCTTGTTAGGAATTATTTTTCCTATTTTATAGATGGAGAAATTGAAATCGAAGATGTGATTTGCCCAAGGTTACACAGAGTTAGTGATGAATTGGGAATGCACGCCAAAACTCCTGATTCCCAGCCCTGTGCTAGAACTAGTAGACCACATAGTCACCAATGCCATTGATTCTTGCTATATTGTTTATATGTAGGCATGGCAGAATTCAATTTAAAAAACTATTTTTGACAGGTATCAATGTTTATTTTAAGACTTGATTTAAATTTATGCAATTGCTGGAAATGATTGGAAGTTAGACAATGTAGGTCATATAATCATTATTTAATAACCGGTAGATGTTGAGATTCAAAAAGTTAAAGGTTTATAACCATTAACACACAAATTGTTAACATCACATGCAAAATATATGAAGTAAATAGCCTTAAATCAAACTCTAAGTTCTCAAGCAGCATTTTTCTTAATTTTCCTGTCTGTAAATTTCGATTATCAATGGAAATACTGTTTGTTGGTTTGTGCATATGATGATATCAACATTTACCAACAAATCTAATCCTTCCAAGCCTATTTTATATTATACTAGCTTGTGGATTTTATTGCAGTTGCTATCTTGTTGTGTTATTTTTGTAACCTAAATATTTGTACCAACTTCTTTAGATATCAATTGCTTATAATTCTATTAATTTTTATGTTGCCATGTTAAGTTGCTATTCTTTCCATAAGGCTCTTTCCTTGTGACTCCTGGACTATCTTAAGGGGGTAGTCACAATCTTGGTAGAGTGAGGAGGCTTGCTTCCAAAAATCTCTTATGGGATTGGGATACCTGGAAAACTGATAATGTCAGGGTAAGCCTGAATATGAAATGAGTATCAGGGAAAAGAATACATAGTTGATCCATGGGATAAATACCCAAGACAGTGACATTGAGGCTCAAATGGTGATATCCTCGCGATGGTGGGGTCCAGGGTGAAGTCAGAGTTTGTAGTAGCTACCTATCTGCTCTCCATTAGCTTGCACATGTTTAATAAAGTTACAACCTATTGCTTTTTCCATATATAGTATGTCTGGACTCCTCTGTGATGTTCCAGCAGCAATTGTGCTGGTGCTATTTACACTGAAATATAATGAGACTAAGCTGTTCCCACAATGTATTTATTGTCTACTGACTGACTGGCCACTTTTTTACCCACCCAGCAGGAAAAGTGAGGAACAGAAGGAGGTGGGAGGATAGAGAGAAAGTAAAAGGAATCAGACCGAAAAGCAGACACCTAACTGAGTAGAGTAGAAACAGATGGAATACTGAAGCAATTAAGGTTGGGGTGGTGCGGGAGAAGAAACAAAACAGAAAATGAAGTAAAGGTGTAAATCAACAAACAAGAGGTGGAGAGATTGGGGAGACTAGAACCATAGGAAAGCATAATCAAACTTCAATTAAAAATGTGTTCACTTTGTGCACCTAAAATAGTGATCTGATGTTTCATTAAGTATGCAAACCTACGTGAAATCTCTTGGTGCATGCAACACTTTTCAACGAGTCTGTAGTCCCATGTGCAATGTTATACCACACTTGAGAGGATTGTTTAATATCAGTTATGGCACAAAGCAAGGACATTCAAAGTCAACAGTGAAAATCGTGACTTAACTGTAACCCCAGCTCTTGCTTCCCTTTTATGCCTTCTCTGTCTACTATAATTCTCTGAGAAAAGTGAATAATTCAGATGCGGGGAAACCTGCAAGAGAGTTTAGAGGATCTGCTGGATCAAGGAATAAAGGGGAATAAATCAATCAATCAATCAGGGAATAAAGGGCCCACTTAAAAAGGACAAGGATAGTTCAGAGAAGCTAAATGGTGTGGGTTTTTGTTTGTTTGTTTGTTTGTTTTTTCCCCATCTCTCTTCATCACAAAGGGCCCATTCTGGGAGATATGTACTTCAGACCCATTGTTTTAGGTAATAGAGATGAGGTACAATCAGAGATTGAGGTATCAAAAGAGAAGATGAATTAAAAAGCAACCAGTTACCCGGACTGAATGGTATTCACCCAAGAGAATAGCAAACGTAATATTTAAAGAAGGCGATAGGAGCACTGATCCTTACTTCAGTATCAAGAAAGCTGGTTGAAACAAATCAATGAATTATAAAACATCAAGACGGACATGGTATGACAGAAACAAACTAGCATGGCCTCTCATCTGCTAAAACACTTTTAGCATGTCAGCAAAATTGTGGATAATGGAGAACCAGCTGACACGCATTATTCTAAAATTTTTTGAATAAGTCTCTTACATGAGTGGCCGCCACATGACTTTCTCTAGAGGTCTCAGGGCAGCCCTCCCCTCAGCCCCTCATCTCTGTTTCCCTTCTTGGTTCCCCAAATAAGCTCCACACAGGGTTTTTCCAGTCGAATCACAACAGCCTACCTTAGGGTCTCATTTATTAATTTCAAGTTCAAAACTAAACACAAGTCTGCCCTTCAGCTGGGTACAACTCAAATGCCCCAGGTCTGCTCAGGGTCCTTCCTTGCTGGAAGCAATTCCCCTGATCTCAGAGCCTTCCCTGCAGGAGCCCCCCACAATCTGACTACAGTCTAACTGTAGCCACCATCGGCTCTTTATAGGAAATTACCTGATTCCCCTCAGGTGGGGCTCATTCAGTAGTCACAGTTGGTTTGTACCAAGGCTTTTCTACCCAAGGGTAAACCACTTGGTTACAGTCCCTCACAAAAAGCTGTTCAGGAGCTAAGTAGCTATGGAATGGGAAGTAAAGTATTGCCATGAATTAAAAACTGGTTAAAGAAACAGAAAAGAGTAGAATCAAAGAGAGGTAGTTTATGAGGTACTGTGGTTTTTTGAGTGTTTCTGCATATTGATGCTTGTGAGATGTATTTCATAGAATCATAGAAGATTAGGGTTAGAAGAGACCTCAGGATGTCATCTAGTCCAACCCCCTGCTCAAAGCAGGACCAACACCAACTAAATCATCCCAGCCAGGGCTTTGTCAAGCTGGGCCTTAAAAACCTCTAAGGATAGAGATTCCAACACCTCCCTAGGTAACCCATTCCAGTGCTTCACCACCCTCCTAGTGAAATAGTGCTTCCTAATATCCAACCTAGACCTCCCCCACTGCAACTTGAGACCATTGTTCCTCATTCTGTCATCTGCCACCACTGAGGCCTGGTCTACACTACGACTTTAATTCGGATTTAGCTGCCTTAATTCGAATTAACGCTTGACCCATCCACACAACGAAGCCATTTAATTCGAATTAAAGAGCCCTTTAATTCGATTTCTGTACTCCACCCCGACGAGCGGAGTAGCGCCAAAATCGAATTTGTCAATTCGAATTAGCGTTAGTGTGGCCGCAATTCGATGTTATTGGCCTCCAGGAGCTATCCCACAGTGCACCATTGTGACCGCTCTGGCCAGCAATCTGAACTCGCATGCACTGGCCAGGTGGACAGGAAAAGCCCCGGGAACATTTGAATTTCATTTCCTGTTTGCACAGCGTGGAGAGCACAGGTGACCACAGAGAGCTCATCAGCACAGGTAACCATGCAGGCTGATAATCGAAAAAGAGCACCAGCATGGACCGTACAGGAGGTACTGGATTTGATCTCTATATGGGGAGAGGATTCAGTGCTAGCTGAACTGCGTTCGAAAAGACGAAATGCCAAAACTTATGAAAAAATTTCCAAGGGCATGATGGAGAGAGGCCACAATAGGGACACAGATCAGTGCCGCGTGAAAGTCAAGGAGCTCAGACAAGCCTATCAAAAAGCAAAGGAGGCAAACGGTCGCTCCGGGTCAGAGCCGCGGACATGCCGCTTCTACGCTGAGCTAAATGCATTTCTAGGGGGGGCCGCCACCACTACCCCACCTCTGACTGTGGATTCCGAGCTGGGGATAATCTCATCAGGTACACCTGATGATTCCGTGGAAGGGGAAGAGGAGGAGGAGGAGGACGAGCTGGCAGAGAGCACCCAGCTCTCCGTTCTCCCCAACAGCCAGGAACTGTTTCTCACCCTGACTGAAGTACCCTCCCAAGCCAGCACCCAAGACCATGACCCCATGGAAGGGACCTCAGGTGAGTTTACCTTTTAAAATATAAAACATGGTTTAAAAGCAAGCATTTTTAATGATTAATTTGCCCTGAGCACTTGGGATGCATTCGCAGCCAGTACAGCTACTGGAAAAGTCTGTTAACATGTCTGGGGATGGAGCGGAAATCCTCCAGGGACATCTCCATGAAGCTCTCCTGGAGGTACTCCAAAAGCCTTGCCACAAGGTTTCTGGGCAGTGCAGCCTTATTCCGTCCTCCATGGTAGGACACTTGACCACGCCATGCTAGTAGCAAGTAATCTGGTATCATTGCCTGACAGAGCCTGGCAGCGTATGGTCCCGGTGTTTGCTGGCATTCAAGCAACATCCGTTCTTTATCTTGCTGTGTAATCCTCAGGAGAGTGATATCGCTTAGGGTAACCTGGTTGAAATAAGGGAATTTAATTAAGGGGACTGAGGTGGCCGTTCCTACTGGGCTGTTTGCCTGTGGCTGAAAAGAAATCCTTCCCTGCATTTAGCCAAGTGCAAGGGGGGGGGGGGAGGATTGGCCCAGAGCTTTTCGCGTTTTGCTAGCAGGGATCTTCCCTGATACCAGCCACGCGGTGGGGGGAGGGAGAAAGCACTCATCCCAGAGAATTCATGGCGGGTGGGGGGGGGGGGTGTTAGTTTGGTTCCTGCAGGGATCTTCCCTGATACCAGCCACGCGGTGGGGGGAGGGAGAAAGCACTCATCCCAGAGAATTCATGGCGGGGGGGGGGGGGTGTTAGTTTGGTTCCTGCAGGGATCTTCCCTGATACCAGCCACGCGGTGGGGGGAGGGAGAAAGCACTCATCCCAGAGAATTCATGGCGGGTGGGGGGGGGGGTGTTAGTTTGGTTCCTGCAGGGATCTTCCCTGATACCAGCCACGCGGTGGGGGGAGGGAGAAAGCACTCATCCCAGAGAATTGGATGGGGGGGGGGTGTTAACCTTCAGCAGCAGAAAACAAGCTAACAGGAAAACTGCAGCACAACGGGCTTTGCTTGGTATGTGGGAAAGCAGGGCGCAGAAGCCTAAAGACAGTGGCTTACCATGGCAGCATGCAAGGTGAATTCTGTTGCCCCGACCTGCGTCTGTGATCTCTAGCAGCAAAGCCACAGGCACTCAATATTAAGAGGCAAAATGCGACCTTGCACAGAAATCACATGTGCTATGTAATGTGAATAGTATACACCGTGAAAGAGTATAAGCATTGTTCTGAAAAATGTATCTTTTAAAAAAATTCTCTCCTTTTTTCACTCCCTCCAGCAGGTGCAAATGTTTCAAGCCTCCCTCCTCCTTCCCGAAGGCTATCCCAGATAAGGCGTCGTAAAAAAAAGACGAGAGAAGAGATGTTTTCCGAAATCATGCAATCCACCAGGAATGAAAGAGCTCATCTGAATGAGTGGAAGGAGACGGTTTGCAAGTATAGGAAAGAAGCCAGTGACCGTGAGGACAGGAGGGACCAACGTGAGGACATGAGGGACCAACGTGAGGACAGAAGGGACCAACGTGAGGAGAGGAGAGACGCTCGAGATGAGAGGTGGCGGCAGGAAGATCAGAGGAGTCGGGAAGCAACGCTGGGGCTGCTGCGTGAGCAAACAGACATGCTCCGGCGTCTGGTGGAGCTTCAGGAACGGCTGCTGGAGAACAGAGTGCCGCTACAGCCCCTGTATAACCCCCCTACCTCCTCACCATGTTCCATAGCCTCCACACCCAGACGTGTAAGAACACGGGGGGGGAGGCTCCGTACACCCTCCCATTCCACCCCAGTGGACAGCCCAAGCAAAAGGCTGCCATTTTTTTAACCTTTTTTTACTGGGCTTTTCCTTCCCGCAGATCCTCCTCCCAAACCCCACTCAGGTTCTGTGCCGCTACAGCCCCTGTATAACCCCCCTACCTCCTCACCATGTTCCATAGCCTCCACACCCAGACGTGTAAGAACACGGGGGGGGGAGGCTCCGTACACCCTCCCATTCCACCCCAGTGGACAGCCCAAGCAAAAGGCTGCCATTTTCTTAACCTTTTTTTACTGGGCTTTTCCTTCCCGCTGATCCTCCTCCCAAACCCCACTCAGGTTCTCTCCCTCTTTTTATAATCAATTAATAAAGAATAAATGATTTTTAAACAATGGTGACTTTATTTCCTTTGAAAGCAAGCTGGGGGAAGGGGGAGGGTGGGTTCCTTACAGAGAATGAGTCAATAAAGGGGGCGGGTTTTCAGGAAGGATAAACAAACATAAATTTCACACTGTAGCCTGGCCAGTCATGAAACTGGTTTTCAAAGCTTCCCTAATGCGCAGCGCTTCATCGTGTGCTCTTCTAATCGCCCTGGTGTCTGGCTGCGAGTAATCAGCAGCCAGGCGATTTGCCTCAGCCTCCCACCCTGCCATAAAGGTCTCCCCCTTGCTCTCACAGAGATTGTGAAGCACACAGCAAGCAGTAATAACAATGGGGATATTGGTTTGGCTGAGGTCTGAGCGAGTCAATAAGGATCGCCAGCGACCTTTTAAACGGCCAAATGCACATTCTACCACCATTCTGCACTTGCTCAGCCTGTAGTTGAACAACTCCTGACTCCTGTCCAGGCTGCCTGTGTATGGCTTCATGAGCCATGGCATTAAGGGGTAGGCTGGGTCCCCAAGAATAACAATTGGCATTTCAACATCCCCCACGGTTATTTTCTGGTCCGGAAAGTAAGTCCCTTGCTGCAGCCGTTTAAACAGATTGGTGTTCCTGAAGACGCGAGCGTCATGAACCCTTCCCGGCCAGCCCACATGGATGTTGGTGAAACGTCCCTTGTGATCCACAAGTGCTTGCAGCACCATTGAGAAGTACCCCTTGCGGTTTATGTACTGGGTACCCTGGTGCTCCGGTGCCAAGATAGGAATATGGGTTCCATCTATTGCCCCACCACAGTTAGGGAATCCCATTGCAGCAAAGCCATCCACTATGACCTGCACATTTCCCAGAGTCACTACCTTTCGTAGCAGCACCTCCGTGATTGCTTTGGCTACTTGCATCACAGCAGCCCCCACAGTAGATTTGCCCACTCCAAATTGATTCCCGACTGACCGGTAGCTGTCTGGCGTTGCAAGCTTCCACAGGGCTATCGCCACTCGCTTCTCAACTGTGAGGGCTGCTCTCATCTTGGTATTCTGGCGCTTCAGGGCAGGGGAAAGCAAGTCACAAAGTTCCATGAAAGTGCCCTTACGCATGCGAAAGTTTCTCAGCCACTGGGAATCGTCCCACACCTGCAACACTATGCGGTCCCACCAGTCTGTGCTTGTTTCCCGGGCCCAGAATCGGCGTTCCAAGCCTATAACCTGGCCCATTAACATCATAATCTCCAAAGCACCGGGGCCCGCGGTCTCAGAGAATTCTGTGTCCGTGTCCATGTCCTCATCACGCTGGTCGCTGCGCTGCAATCGCCGCCTCCTCCTCCTCGCCTCTTTTTTCTGGTCCTGTGTAAGCATAAACTCCACGAGAAAGCGCGAGGTGTTTATAATGTTCAAGACTGCGTTCTGGAGCACAACGGGATCCATGCTTGATGCAGAATGGAGTCTGCAGAGTTCACTCAGGAAAAAAGGCGCGAAATGGTTGTCTGCCGTTGCTTTCAGGGAGGGAGGGGGAGGCTGTACCCAGAACTACCTGCGACAATGTTTTTTGCCCCATCATGCACTGGGGTCTCAACCCAGAATTCCAAGGGGGGTGGAGACTGCGGGATCTATGGGATAGCTATGGAAAAGCTACCCACAATGCAACGCTCTGGAAATCGATGCTACTATGGTAGCTTGGACGCAAACCACCGAATTAATGGTGCCTAGTGTGGCCGAATACATTCGAATTTATAAAATCGGTTTCCTAAATTCGAATTATATAAATTCGAATTAATCCTGTAGTGTAGACATACCCTTAGAACAGCCTAGCTCCATCCTCTTTGGAACCCCCCTTCCGGTAGTTGAAGGCTGCTATCATTTCCTCACTCTTCTCTTCTGCAGACTAAACAAGCCCAGTTCCCGCAGCCTCTCATCGTAAGTCATGTGCCCCAGCCCCCTGATTTTTTGTTGCCCTCCACTGGACTCTCTCTAATTTGTCCACATCCTTTCTGTAGTGGGGGCCCAAAACTGGACACAATACTCCAGATGTAGCCTCACCAGTGCCGAATAGAGGGGAATAATCACTTCCCTCGATCTACTGGCAGTGCTCCTACTATTGCAGCCCAATATGCCGTTAGCCTTCTTGGCAATAAGAGCACACTGCTGACTCATATCCAGCTTCTCATTCACTGTAATCCCCAGGTCCTTTTCTGCAGAACTGCTGCTTAGCCAGTCGGTCCCCAGCCTGTAGCAGTGCATGGGATTCTTCCGTCCTAAATCCAGGACTCTGCACTTGTCCTTGTTGGACCTCATCAGATTTCTTTTGGCCCAATCCTCCAATTTGTCTAGGTCAGTCTGGACCTTATCTCTACCCTCTAGCATATCTACCTCTCCCTCCCAGCTTAGTGTCATCCACGAACTTGCTGAGGGTGCAATTTATCCCATCATCCAGATCATTAATAAAGATGTTGAACAAAACCGGCCCCAGGACCGACCCCTGGGGCACTCTGCTTGATACTGGCTGCCAACTAGACATCGGGCCATTGATCACTACCCATTGAGCCCGACAATCTAGCCAGCTTTATATCCACCTTATAGTCCATTCATCCAATCCATACTTTTTTAACTTGCTGGCAAGAATACTGTGGGAGACTGTATCAAAAGCTTATATCACGTCCACTGCTTTACCTGTATCCACAGAGCCAGTTATTTCATCATAGAAGGCAATCAGGTCGGTCAGGCATGACTTGCACTTGGTGAATCCATGCTGACTGTTCCTGATCACCTTCCTCTCCTCCAAGTGCTTCAAAATGGTTTCCTTGAGGACCTGCTCCATGATTTTTCCAGGGACTGAGGTGAGGCTGACCGGTCTGTAGTTTCCCAGGTTCTCCTTCTTCCCTTTTTTAAAGATGGGCACTATATTTGCTTTTTTCCAATCGTCCAGTACCTCCCCCGATTGCCATGAGTTTTCAAAGCTAATGGCCAATGGCTCCACAATCACATCAGCCAATTCCCTCAGCACCCTCGGATGCATTGCATCCAGCCCCATGGACTTGTGCATGTTTAGCTTTTCTAAATAGTCCTTAATCTGTTCTTTCACCACTGAGGGCTGCTCATCTTCTCCCCATACTGTGTTGCCCAGGACAGCAGTGTGGGAGCTGACCTTGTCTGTGAAGCCCAAGGCAAAAAAAGCATCGAGTACTTCAGCTTTTTCCACACATCTGTCACTAGGTTGCCTCCCCCATTCAGTAAGGGTCCCACACTTTCCCTGACCTTTTTCTTGTTGCTAACATACCTGTAGAAACCCTTCTTGTTACACTTCACATCCCTTGCTAGCTGCAACTCTAGTTGTGTTTTGGCCCTCCTGATTACACCCCTGCATGCTCGAGCAATATTTTTATACTCCTCCCTAGTCATCTGACCAAGTTTCCACTTCTTGTAAGCTTCCTTTCTGTGTTTAAGCTCGCCGAAGATTTCTCTGTTAAGCCAAGCTGGTTGCCTGCCATATTTGCTATTCGTTCTGTACATCAGGATGGTTTGTTCCTGCGCCCTCAATAAGGCTTCTTTAAAATATAGCCAGCTTTCCCGGATTCCTTTCCCCATCATATTAGCCTCCCAGGGGATCCTGCCCATCAGTCCCCTAAGGAGTCAAAGTCTGCTTTTCTGAAGGCCAGGGTACGTATTTTGCAACTCTCCTTTCTTCCTTTTGTGAGGATCCTGAACTCAACCATCTCATGGTCACTGCTGCCCAGGTTGCCACCCACTTCCACTTCCGCTACCAGTCCTTCCCTGTTTGTAAGCAGCACGTGCTGCACAATTTCCCTGGTGCTGCACAATTTTGGGAACCTTCTGGGGATCATTGGGACTGTATGAGCACAGTCCCAGCATTCAGTATTTATAAATGAGGTAGAAAGGGCTTTTCAGCCCCGCATTTCAGTTCCCTCTGCTAAATTCCAGAATCCGGTGAGAGAGTGGAGCTCTGAGGAGTATGAGAATGTATGAGTGGGTAGCATCAGCACACAAAGGCAAAACTCTCTAGAACCACCACAATTACTGGAAGCCTCTTCAGGTTATCAATTATGGGAGTCTACCTAGCAATACAAACTTCAAGAAGGTGGGCTGAAAATTTCTAACTAAACAAGGATCAAAGAATTTCCTCCCAATGCAGACCATCATATCTAGATGCCAGATGACTGGAGACAGTCTTGGTAAACGTGTGTCCAAAACTCCAAGTAGAATTGCTGCATATAGTTGTAATGGAAACACTATGGAAGCAGGCTATCCGTAGCAGAGTGAGATCTAAGGCTCTCTCATAATATTACCCTAGCTGAAGCATGACACATCTCAATGCCTAATCTAATCCATTTCAACAGGCTTAGAGTGGAAATGGCATTTCCCTTACGCTGGTTCCCAATGTTACAAAAAGTTTATATTAGGAGGCTTCCTAAATGGAGTCATCCCATTAAAATAGAATATAACATCCCCTTAACATCAAGTATATGAAGCCTAGTTTTTCCCAGGTGAAATGAGGTTTTGGAAGGATAGCCAGGAGATGAATGCTCTGATTTAAGTGAAACTCGTTTTGTCAAAAAAAATCTATGCAAACACAAAGACAACTTTGTCCCCGTGGAATACAGTGAAAGAAGGATCAGTCATCAAAGCCTCACTCAGTCTGTTCACATATGTAATTGTGATTTTTTTTTTTTTTTTAGTGTCAGGTGAAATAAAGCACACTCTCCCAGCAGGTCAGCATGTGCATCCATTAACTTTATCAGCACTGAGCTAAGATCCCATACAGAGACAAAGTCTCTGACCTGTGGAAACTCATTAAGGAATTACATGATGGTGGCATGGCTGAAGACTTTATAATTTTCAGTTGGAATTTGGTGTTCATAGAGAGCGTAGTTAGGTACTTTGATTGATGACAGAGAGAGGCTGAGAGCTTCAGATATCATTTATAGTCTAAATTCAATACTCTTTGGGCAGGGCCCGGTGACAAACTGTTCTTCTTCATGTCATTGCTTCCACAGAGCCCTCCTGTGGGAGTTGCATGTCAAGTCAAGGAGCCACAGAAGTAGGAGCAGTTAACTGGCAATTTGGAAACCCATAGAAATCCCTGGAACTCAATATTTCATAGGCAGAAGGAGGGGTATTTACAGTTTGAATGCACTTCCCCTTTGGTCCAAAACACAGGGCCGGCTCCAGGCACCAGCCCAGCAAGCAGGTGCTTGGGGCGGCCAACGGAGAGGGGCGGCATGTCCGGCTCTTCGGCGGCAATTTGGCGGCGGGTCCCTCACTCCCTCTGGGAGCAAAGGACCCGCCGCCGAATTGCCGCCGAAGACTGAAGCGACGGCGGTAGAGCAGATCGCGATCGCGGCTTTTTTTTTTTTTCCACTTTTTTTCTTTTTGCTGCTTGGGGCGGCAAAAATCCTGGAGCCGGCCCTGCCAAAACAGTACAGATCTATTGACATTCTGGGCACATTGCAAAGCCCATCCTTTCCCCCAAGTTAGGGAAAGGAGTGTGAAGGGAAATTTGAGTGTTTGTATCTGAGAGAATAGCAAATACTTGAGGTATTTTTAATTGGTACCTGTTGTTTGGCTGATTTATCTTTGTTATCTGGCAAGCAGTAGTGCTGGTTCGGTTTTGTTCTGACTTGCAATTTTAATGATTAATATAATAATGAATAGAGCTTGGGAGAGGTACTTTGTAATTTATTATATATTGCAATAAATAGAATGCAATGAAATAGCTTTTGTTGATAGGCCTGTTAATACAGATAAATCAGAATTAAGATTATGCTGAAATGATTTTGTTTTTGTTGCAGTGAAAATCAATCCTGAACTCGGGCCAAACCCTGCAGCCTTTACTTCAGAAACTCCTAAGAGTCCACAGGATTTGGCCTCTAATTTTGTAGGCTAAATATTTTACTTGAATTACCTAGGTAGTAAAAACAGATTTGTGTATTAATGTGCATAAATTGTATTTATATATTTTTTCAACACAGAGATTTCCTCTTCTAAAGCACTATTGTTGTTTAATGTGTTATTTATTTGCAGGAAATGGATAATTTGATACCTTGCCCTAATTTCTTATTTGTACAGTTGAAAAATACTTCCAAAAATAATTTTAAAGGGTTCAAATTTTATTTTCTATTTTTACTGGCCATCTAGAATTAACATAGTGAGTGTAAATCATTGGCAATTTGTGAATCTGATGAAAAATGTATTCGAACAGTTTAAGCTTCAGCATGTCTTACTGTTGCTGCAGCTGCACCAACATTTACACGATCATCATCCAGAAAATTTATGCTGTCAGCTGTCACACTGAAAGTCGGTAATGCAGTATACAGTCTTCTAAATGTTTACTGAAATAGTTCAAATGTTTATGAAAAATAGAAAACTTGCATATGGTCTAAAATGTTGTGCCATTTATTGGTGTCATAAAGGTTTTTTTTTTTTTTTTGTATGTGCACAAAACTTTACAATAACATCTGGGACACATTCTGTGAGGACACTGTGCCAAATCTGTGGTCATCTAATGACTCCTGTGCATATTTTGCATGTGAAATGGCATTAAAACTTCTGCCTTTACAATTTTGCTCTTTAATGTGTAATTCAGGTAACATTGAAAATATCACATATTTTCCCAGTGATTAAAATGAAGCAAAACAGATGGGGTTAATGGAAAACCATGGCACATGATAATTGCAAGTATTCACTTGTGTTTTTATTAGTAAATCTAAATGTAGCATAAGAAGAAAATGTTAAGTAAATTCTGGTTAGGCTAGATTCCTTTCACATTAATATATTCAAAAACTTCAAAAGACACACATAAATTGTAAATGCTCCAATGCATGTGTAAGTTCTTTAGGACTGTCTCTCTGGGTCAGAAATTGATATGCAAATATAACAGTAAAAATGACAGAAGTATGTGTTTCTACTTTAACTTAAAAACAAAACAAAACAAAAAAACCAGCACCACTGGACAGCTGTATTATAAATGTATGCTCCCATCCTGAAAATGCTTCTGCATGTGAGTAGTCTCTGAGGGCATTGGGGAGATCCACATGTGTAAAGTCACTCATTTGTGCAAGTGTCTTCAGGATCAGGGCCATAGAACTGGAAAATACAAAGAAATACTCACCATAATAAAAAACTGCTCTAATTCTAAAATATTTCCTTGTAAAAGCTTCCACTCTTTAAGCATGCAATTCGAAATTATTATATATTATTCTTTCACATATGTTTTCTTTTTGAATCCTTAGATTTTAAAAATGACCAGTATTATGGATTTCTCAGTACCGCAAAAGAACATTGGAATGTCTGACATGATTTAGTTTACCTCTAGGTTTGAGCATCATTTGACCACCAGTTGACTTATTCAAAGCTTGAGATATATAAATACAGCATACTCTTTGTTTATTTTGTTACTTATTTTATGCCATGGTATATGGGTGTTATAACACTAAGCCTTTTGTAAATCATTGTTTAGTACATGTAAGACTCCAAGTAAGACTATTTTCTCATTTATGTTAAAGAAAAAGCTCCAGTGTACTAAAAAGAATCTTCCACTGTTAAATATATGGGGGGAAAAGGTATTGTTTTTCCTTCCATGATAACACACACAATCAGATGCAAAATAATGGGGATGGAGGAGGGATTGCAGAATCACTATTTATTTTAGGTGTTCTATTCTGTTATTGGTTGTGGTCGTGTTTGAACTTATTTGAAATAAAATATTTGGAAAACTTGCTTGTTATCTCCACAATATTTAGTTTTTTATAGCAGGAGGGTTTTTTTTTTTTACTTCAGTAAATATTTTCACAATAAGGAGTGTTAGAAATTAATAGATAGACAGCTCTTCATTTAAAAAATAATTAAAAAGTTGCAATTACCAAAATACGCTAATCTGTATTGATACAACATCACACTAAACCTTTCTCCGTTTCAAGCACAATTTTCTTGTTAATCCAGCTCAGTAATGTCTCTTTCCCTTCTATTATGGCTCAGCTCAGCTTCGCTGATTTCAGCAGTTTTGTTTAAGCCAAGTCTGGCTTTAAAGTGCTGCATTTTCTTCACATATAAAACTGTTTATTATACTATGAACTAAACACCAACAACCTAACCTGGTGCAAATCAATACTTTTTAAAGCAGTGTATTTTTTTTATTAATACAAATAGAAACTTTGGTCTCGTGATTATTTTTCTTGCATGCTAGGATCCTTGAGGGCTGGTCTACACAACATTTTGTAATGCTTTGTGTAACTCCTTACTGTGGATGCAGTTATATATTTACTGTAGCATATTTATATTTAGTAAATTTAACAAAATCAGCTGTTTTGATATAAATACTCTATATGGATATAACTGTATCCACACTTGAAATTGCACCAAAACGGTATAGACAAGCCCTTAATAGTAATTGGAAGAACACATTTTAGCACTTGAGTGGTAAATTGATCTATATTCTTGCTCTATATTAGGTCAGCTACCCACAGTCCCAAGGAGAAGTTTTGGCAGCCATGGATCAGTGGGAAATGGGGTACCCCAAGCCTGTCCCCTTTGCCATGACCAAACACCAGCACTGGGGAGGGTTAAGAAGAAGGTTCAGCCATGATGGTGGCCCTAAACCAAACCCCCTGTGCAGGGGGAATCCACATGGAGCCCTTTAAACTCTGTGAAATGCAGGATGCTTTATGCCACCAGAAAGGTAAAAAATAGCCTTAATGGGACAGAGGATCTAGCCCATCTTTTGAATAAGAGGTATCCCTGCTGCAAGTTAAAGTTATTCCTGTTCCTTTCATGATGACTGTGTGTTAGTACCAAATTACACTTTTCATAGCACGTGTCTACTAATATGTTGTGCCTTTATGATAACCAGATACAGAGATTGAGTCTAAACTAACTAACCTATGTTTCAGTATTATGTGCTTTATATTTTTTTTGTTCATATCTTTAAAAGAGTTGTTTTTTAAAGGAGATATTTATTCTGTCTTGTACAGCACCTAGCACAATGGGGTCCTGGTGCATGACAGTGGCTCTAAGGTGCTACTGCAATATAATAATAGTAGTTTTGAATAGTCTGTTTAATGCCATTTGCAAATGAGCACTATATAAATGTAATTTTGTTACTTTTTCAATAAGGAAAACTAAAATGTGAATATAACAATCCTGTTCTGATTGATACATTTTGGTCTTGGCTTGGAGAATCTCTTTCTGGGGGAATCTACTGTCACACCCTCCCACACATCCCTTCTTGTAGTAAAGGCTGGTTGTTTCTGACAAATGGCTTCCTCCAAGAGGACCTAATATATCAACTTATTATGAATTCACCAACTGATGGGCATATACATTTTAGCACGATTAGCCAATAAAAATAAATACATCTGCAGCGAACATGGTACACTATAGGCAGCCTTGCACTATAATACTAAACAGGAAACAGCAGCATATGAATCTGCAACTGGCTTCTCTAGAGGCTGCACACTTCCACAGGTGATAGCAAGGGTGGATCTGGCTCTGGAACTATCTCTGAAACAAGCTGACAAAGAGCTGATAGCATTGTAGAATTTAGTTTCTTCTTGGATTTATTTTGCTTTTAATGCACTTTGGTTGTGATAAGTTTGCTCAGTTATTCTGTGTGTAGCTAATGTCCGGCACGTGAGAGTCTTTTGCAAGGCCTGTGTAGTGATAGAACTTGGCTCCTGTTCCCAATGTGCTTCGGTTGCAGGGACCACATAGTGTACATGCCATTTGTGGATCATTTGCCATTTGGTTTTGGTTGTTGGGGAAAGTTGAACAATCTTCCTTCCCCCTGCTGACCCGTTGTGACCTTCAACATTTCCGTTCAAAATATTATACAAGAAATTTGGGGGAGGGGGAAGGGTTGGATATAACTAAGATAGGGCCAAATGATACCCACCTTCAGTGAAACTCTGAGCAGGGGAAAAGGGTTTGGGGAAACTCAATAAGGTGAACCTTGCAGAGTTTCTATTTTTTCGTTCTTGTACTGAAGACTGAGAGGGATTCTAATCTCATGGGAATTCCCCCAATCTTGCAGAACCTGGGATTCTATGGGGAAATAAAGTTACAGCTGCATGATTCCTGAAGCATATGGATCCCCTCACATTTCTGGCTGGCCTTCTCCTCACCTCTGGATGCATGGTTTTGGGTACGTTCTGCTGTTTCCTTGATTGTATACAAAGGACTCTGTCTTGCAAACTGCTGGCACTCTGGTCCTGATTCAATGAAGATCATAAGCACATGCTTAAAGATAGCTGTGTGCTTCAGTGGATCATGGCCAGAGTGCTGAGTACCCTGTAGGATTAAGTCCTAGGGCTATGATCAAAACCTATTTTTAAGTCAATGGAAAGGCTCCCATTGACTTCAGTGGGCTTTGGATCAGGCCCTAAGACTTTCCCTGAGGTGAGGGGAAGATCCTCAGAAGAATGTTCATGCCAGTAAGAACCCTGCAGATTTCAATTTTCCCCCAGTTCTATACTGTAGAGATTCCTTTGGCAACATCATTCATGTGGAACAGACTCTGTTGAACTTACAAAAATCACACTTTTATTACACCACTCACCGGGTGGATTTCTGCTTGGAAGTCCATTGGCATTTGAGGGGAATGTCTGAGTAGAGTAAGTGCTGCCTAGGTTTACTTTCCACCTTCTACCTTGCCATGCCCTCCCATACCTCCATGCCCATCTGTGTTATGTAAGCCTAGCAGGGCAGCGCTTCTGCTAGCTTGTGTGAAGGGGTAGGAGTACATCATTGCCCTTTAAGCACATGTTTTCCCCACTCTGCTTCAGGGGTCGTTCATACCACATCCCAATCAGATGCAATTCTTCTTGCTCTGATGTACTGTTATGTACATGCGTATGTAAAATATGTTTCATTATATGTGTAAATATATCCTGTATATTATGTAAAAATTACCACTCTTATACTGATTATAGATTATAATCCCATCTCACTGTTAAAAAAATGGCTACTTTTTTCATACAGATAAGTATAAAACAAAAAAGTCTGACTTTGGAAATGTTAAGTTAAGTTTCCAGCAACAGCATTATCTTGGCCACGTTCCCTGTCCTTTATATTTAATGATATGCATTGAGCATGAAGAGAGGTATATCAAACTACATGTTTAGAGTTAAAAGAAAAATAGTAGTTCTCTATTTGCAACCTTTATTTTGCATGTCCTGACCTAATTGTGCAACCTTATTCTTGCATTAACATTTTGTTGCATTTAATAAGTAGATGTGTATAATATATATGCGTACATTGTATACACTTATCTATGTCTGTCCTTTTGAATGTAGGTATGTATCTTGTGCACTGGGATGCCCGTATGAAGGAAACATCATACCAGCTAAAGTGGCAGAAGTAAGAATGCATCTGTCTTTCATATGTTTTAAACACGCTTGAATTATTTTCTCTGTTTAATCCTAGAAGGGTCAATAATTAATCAAAATCAATGTAAAAGGAACACAAAAACCAAACAAACTCTAGACTTGGGTGAATAATTTTGCTCAGCACTATCCGCTTAGATGTAAAGAAAATAATGTGCTTTGGAGGTAATCCATCACAAAGCAAAAAATTAGGAGTTATTTCCTTCAAACAGAAGGGCAAGGAAATACTTTGGAAAATAGACTCAAACGCACATGAGAATAGACCATGTTGCATGAGATTTTTTCCAGCATGATCCCCTGTAAGCAGCAGCTGCTGTTAAATTCACTATGTGCCGACACCAGTTTGCTGCTCCCCTACAGTCAAACTTGCCATTGAATCGTGGTCCTCTGGGCATACAGCACCCAAGTGCTGGCATCTGCAGTAGCTGCACTAATTGAGAGAATGGACCAGGGACCCACTCACAAAATACTTTCCTACTACAAAGCTGTTGGGGGGCATAAGTGCATAAGGAAGGGGAGACTGATGAACGCGGTTAAAAGAGGCTGCCTTCCCAAGTAGGGAAAGAGACAAGAGGCAAAGCTGACAGGAAAGTAAGGCCTGGTCTGCACTACACAGTTAGGTCAACATAAGCTGCCTTGCGTTGACTTAGCTGTGGAAGTGTCTTCACTGAAATTTGGCTCCCGCTTGCTAAGTACCTCTCTATGCTGATTTAGTAACACCACCTCCCCGAGCGGTGTAGAGTCACGGTCGATGTAATTAGGTGTCAGTGTAGACACTGCGTTGCTTACGTTGACTTGCTGGCCTCTGGAGCCATCCCTTGCTCCACACTGACAATACAATTGATAAAGATGCTCCTGGTGAGGACATGCACCACTGACAGGAGCCAAGCGTGCACGCGCGCGCACACACACACACACACACACACACACGCAATTTAATAACTGCGGTGGCTCTATCCTGACACAAGTTAGGTTGACATAATTTTGTAGTATAGACATGGCCTAAGAAACAGCTGGATAGGCCTCCAGCAGAGAGAGAGAGAGAGAGGGAGAATTGTGGAAATGAGAGGGGAAAGAGAAATCAAGAGGCACAATAAAACAGGGGTAACAGCTGTAAAGATTGTCATTCTGGGGAAAGACACATCACACTCTTGGCCTTTGGCAATACTCCCTTTTTCCCCCCCCCAATTGCTTTTGCAGCCAGTCAACATTTGTATTCAGCGTGGGGAGCTTGCAAGGCATGTCCTCTCTCTCCACATCTTCTCTGCGTACTGGTGCCAGTTGGAGCTTGCGATAATGCTCCCACAGCAGCCACACACTTATGCTCTCTGGAAAATTTGCTAGATTGGAAGGTATTCAGTATTTCTGAATTAACTGGTTTTAAGAAGAAGTGAAAGTTAAGTGGCACAGCTTTAGATATAGTGATGATGACAGATTCAGCTGTGCTGTAATGAATTGCTTATTGCAGACATTTCCCCAACAGGCTTCTTTCAATGTGTTGCTTATTTTAAGGACCACTTACCTTCCTTGCACAAAACTAGTCCCTTACAGTGTTACAGTAGGAGTGCTCTTTAATGGCCCAATCCCGTAAACCTTTACTCGTATAAGTATTGCATACTGTACCTTAATCCCATTCAATGTCTTCTTCAATAGCCATACACCTATGAGCACATTGTGAGTGATCAAAATAAAATAGCATCTTAAAGTAACTAATTTAGGCTCTGATTCAGCACATATGTCACTAGAAGCATGTAAGCAACCTGGGTGGGTGGCACACAGACACATCTGCTTATGTAATTTGCTGGGTCAGAGCTGTCACAGTTACAGGGCTAAATGCTCATCTCATACCTCCTGATCTCTTTGAGCACACCCCCTCTCAGGCCTCAGCCCTCAAGCCATCACTTTTCTCAGGATGGAGTTACACTATTCTCCCATTCTCAGAACTGGCCCTGGATTAGTCTTCTGTGTCTCAACATGATTTATCTCAGGAGATCTGACTTTATGTCCTTACCCTGCAATTCTGTTCCCTCCAGGAGCAATAACAGCAAAGTATTACTCATCAGAACAAAAGCATTTCAGAAAACATCAGATCTTAAAATAATAAAACAGACAAAACGCATGTCTAGCTTACCAGATTTCTAACCATCTTCTAGTCATAGTCTGTTTCCTTAATTCACAAGACATTTCTCTCTCCCTCTGGGTAAGGGCTACTCATGTGAGTAAGTGTTTGCAGGATTGGGCCATCAATTCATTTTTCAGTCCACCTTTAGCGCCAAGTCACTATTTGGAGTGGGATAGCCTAGTAAAATAGTATAGGTAGCATAGAAAAAGGTTTTACTTTGATAATGTTAATGAAGTTGCTCCTCTTGAAGATAAAAACCCCCACACTGCTAACATACTGCTTGGTAATTCCCGAACTCCTGGAATTTTGAAGAATGTAATTCATCAGCCTTGTCCTAGAATATTAGGATGCAATAGTTGTATGACAGTGTGAGAGTACTTGCCTACTCATCTTTCCAATCCATGAGGTTTCTCTGTAGTTAAAAGAAAAAAATTGTTGGCTTTTTTTCAAAACTCAATTTAAGAATTTAACTTTTGATCATAGCAAGGTAATAGAGTTAAAGTCCAGAAGAGACCATCATATCAACTAGTCTGACCTCCTGTATATCCCAGACCACGAACACCATCTAGCACCCACACACACCACTCAACAACCAAAATTAGACCAAAATATTACAGGCCAAAGGAGCCTAACCTATCATGTGCCAAAGGCAGAAAATAGGAGGGACTGAGATGCACCAGTGCCTGAGATCCTGCATGGCAGAGAATTAAGTGAGATTACCTAATTAACCCAGCAAGTGACCTGTACCCGACACTGCAGAGGAAGGTGAAAAACACCCAGTCACTGCCAATGTGACATTGTGGGGCTGGGAAGGAATTTTCCCCTTACAGTTAGACTTTGAGCATGTGAGCAAGAACCAAACAGCTGAGCATGTGAGGGAGAGAGAATGCTGGGTGCCACCTCAGAGCACTGGCCTGCCCCGTCCAGTGTCCCATCTCCAGCTGTGTCCATCTTTGATGCTTCAGAGAAAGGAGACCCAAATACATAAATAAAAACTAGAATACAGTTTGGGGAAAAATCCCTTCCTGATTCCTCCAGGTGGCCAGCTGAAGCCCTGAAGCATGAGCTTTGGGAATATCAGACGTAAAGCAGAAGGGACTGCCAGGGCTGCCAACCCCTGTCCTGCCCCCATCATCACAAGCAACCCCCTCATATAATCCCACTCCTAAATTTGCCCAGCTCTCTTAAAACTAATTAATTTATTTGCCCTCACAACTCCTATTGGGAGGCTGTTCCAGAACCTCACCTCGATAGTTAGAAAGGTGTGTGAGGGCACTCAGTTGATGAAGAGAGGAGCAGGAGCAGAGCAGAATTTTTCCTTCTTCTACCTGACCCCTTAGGGCTCTCTCTTTGGGAGGAAGGGGGACCCAAAGACCCAGCAGTTGATGGAAGGAAGGTGGTTTCCAGCAGCTTATAGGGGAAGCAAGGGATAGAGATGCCTCTGCTCTTTTTGTCATCCCGAAAGTGCACCTCCAGACAGTATCTTCAGCAGATAATTAAAAGGAGGGTCTAGAAAAAAAGATGCAATCTAATATTATAAACTCATGTTGAAATTAAAAAAAAAAAAAGATTGAGGTTTATGGGCAGAAATCCTCACAGAGTAACAGTACCTTTCTTGCAGCTATGGTCTATTCAGGCACCTGCAGTGTGTTTGATGTATAGATGTGCAGCAAGACATGGGCCTTCCTTACACCAAGGTGCTTACAATCAAATGAATGTCCTTCTATTTTATTTTATTTTATTTTATATTAAGTGTGTGAGAAATTTATTGTGATTGGAACGTGGATCTTGGATCTGAAAGCAAGAATGTTTTTACTACATTTGCCATAGTGCTAGCGCTCATATCCGCCTTACAAGCTTTGAACAGAACAATTCAATCCACTTGAGTCCTTTTTCATCTGTTCTTCGAATTAAGCAAATAAAAGGATTGCTCCAGTACTTCCGGGACTGGTGGCAAAGCACTTTGTCAACCTCCTCCAACATATATATATAGCAATCCCGCTGCTGATGTCCTTCAATTGCTTTAACAGTACCATGCAGTACAAATGAAACTATCTTGCAAAGCAGTGTATTTTTAGTTCTGTAATAGTAGATTTGCGGACTGGGATTCTGTCTCTGCAGGGTGTCCTTTTCGGTATGTTTGATGCACAGGTGAGAATGCTGTAAGGAATAAACCTGTTCAGCAACTGAAAATAATTTTTTAGACCATTTCCCAACAAATTCAAAGAGACTATGATGGTAGTTGGAAATGCCACCTAATAAAAAGTATGGGCTTAGTCCTGCAATCCCTTATTTGCACTAAGTTACTCATATGAGTAGTTCTAGTGAAGTTTATGGTACTGCTTACATGAGTAAGAACTATTCATGAGAGAAAGGGTTTGTAAAATTGGGCTGTATGTTAGGAGTAAAGGAACCTTGTAGACTTTTAATTGTGTAACAGTTTTGAATTTTTTTCACTACAATTTTTTTATTAGTGTCCAGTTTCCTAAAAATCAAGCAATCTAGGGACTAAAATTCCTTTGGTTTGCATTAGACCTTTGATTTCCAAGGAAAGAAAAATCAGGCCTCTAGTTTACCATTTATTGGCTTAGCACACTCAGTCTGCTTGTTCCTGTGAAATATGCAAACCTAAAGGCAAGTCTTTACTAAAAAAATACACAGGGAAGACAGACCAGCTGGGGAATCCCCAGGCATGGCCGTCCCTAGGGGGGTGCGGAGCCCGGGACATAGGCATCAAGTTTCTACCTGTGGCGGGGGTGTGTGTGTGCTCCCCGTGGCTCCGCCCAAACCCTGCCCCCACTTCACCCCTTCCCCCAAGGTGCCACCTCCCACCCCCCGTCTTCCCACCCCCACCCTGCCCCTTCTTGGCCCAATTCCACCCCCTCCCCTGAGTGTGCTGCACCCTTGCTCCTCTCCCCTCCCCCTCAGCGCCTCCAGACGCAGCGAAACAGATGATCGGCGGTTGGAGGTGGGAGGGAGGGAGGGGGAAGCGCTGATTGGCAGGGCCCGCCAGCAGGCAGGAGACACAGGGGGAGGGGGAGGTTGGTAGGGGGGGCTCCTCCCCGCCTGCCCCCTTGCCTCAGCTCCCCACTCGCCTCCTCACGAAGTACAGGGCCACCAAAGCGCAGGGCCCGGGGCGGTCGCCCTGATTTGCTGTACCCTAGGGATGGCTCTGTCCCCAGGGAAGTGGATAACTTTGGGGAAAGGCTGAGGGAAGTTAATCCATAAATATAAATTTTTTTTGATTCTTTTGGGTGTAATGGGAGAATGAGGGAGAGTGTTGTGACTTGATGAATTTGGCTTGGGAGATTATTCCATGCATGGGGGCAGCATATGAAGAGGAGAGGAACAGTGTGTTTTACTTAGATGGCAATCATTTTTTACTGTATATTCTAAGTATTATTTTTTGCTCTGGTTACATCTCACCATTTTAGAATGCTTTTCTGTTTTCTAATCAGGTGTCTAAACAGCTGTATAGCATGGGCTGCTATGAGATCTCTCTGGGGGACACAATTGGTGTGGGGACCCCCGGCAGCATGAAGAGAATGTTGGAAGCTGTTATGAAGGAAATCCCAGTGAGTGCTCTTGCTGTTCACTGCCATGACACGTATGGCCAGGCTTTAGCCAATATCCTCACAGCCTTACAGGTAATTCAGACTCTCTCTTTACAGATATTTTCAGTAATGATTGCACTTTAATTCATTTGCTAAACGTCTATGAAGTACCAGTTACTTTCTGCATTTTCTATAGTTATTACAATTTTTGCACATGCTAAGGGTACCTTAGAACCCTGATTGTGTCATTTCATAAACCAGTAGAGACACAAGGTGGGTGAGGTAATATCTTTTATTGGACCAACTTCTGTTGGTGAGAGAGACAAGCTTTTGAGCCACAGAGAGCTCTTCTTCAGGTCTGGGAAAGGTCCTCTGAGCATCACAGCTAAATGCAAGGTGGAACAGATTGTTTAGCATAAGTTGTTAGCACATATTAAAATCTAAATGACCATTCAGGGTAGAGTGGCCTGTTACCACCTGTGCAGTCATAGGACAAAGAGAAGGGGGGTTACTGGGTTACAGATTGTTGTAATAAGCTAAATCCAGTGTTTCTCTTCAGTCTATACTTTTTTAGTGTCTAGCGTAATTCCTACTGGGAGACTGTTCCAGACACTGGATTTATAGCACTGGTCTACAATTTTTGAGAAGTCATCTGCTTCAGAGATAAAATGTGCTATTTATTATGTATTTTGATGTGCTGAATTCAAATATGACAATTAAAACAACTGATTGGCTACTGTTTCTAAGATATTTAAGTTTTTACATTTTATGTCTATGTATATTGTGTAGATAGTAGAGTTTTAATCATAAATTGTAAACCTAGGTCTTTTCATGTGTTTATGGTTGCTTTACATGATAATATTTCACCTGTCCTGTTTATGTAACACTTCAAAAATCAGCAAAAGGGTTATATAAATAAAATTTATTATGAAACAAAAGGCAAAAAACTATTATGTACATAGTTTAGTCCTATTCAGTGTCTACTCCGCGCTTCTTGGCTTGTCTCTTGTCACTGTCCAGCAATAGTCTGCAAGCATTGATGGGCTCCATTTGCCCTGATAGCGTTTCTCCATTGTTGCAATGTCCTGGTGAAATCGCTTGCCGTGCTCGTCGCTCACTGCTCCGCAGTTCGGTGGAAAAAAATCTAGATGAGAGTGCAAAAAATGTATCTTTAGTGACATGTTGCAACCAAGGCTTTTGTATGCCTTGAAGAGGTTTTCCACCAATAACCTGTAGTTGTCTGCCTTGTTGTTTCCGAGAAAATTTATTGCCACTAACTGGAAGGCTTTCCATGCCGTCTTTTCCTTGCCACGCAGTGCATGGTCAAATGCATCATCTCGACGAAGTTCACGAATCTGAGGACCAACAAAGACACCTTCCTTTATCTTAGCTTCACTTAACCTTGGAAATTTTCCACTGAGGTACTTGAAAGCTGCTTGTGTTTTGTCAATGGCCTTGACAAAGTTCTTCATCAGACCCAGCTTGATGTGTAAGGGTGGTAACAAAATCTTCCTTGATTCAACAAGTGGCGGATGCTGAACACTTTTCCTCCCAGGGCTCCAATGACTGTCGGAGTGGCCAATCTTTCTTGATGTAGTGGGAATCTCTTGCACGACTATCCCATTTGCAGAGAAAACAGCAGTACTTTGTGTATCCAGTCTGCAGACCAAGCAAGAGAGCAACAACCTTCAAATCGCCACAAAGCTGCCACTGATGTTGGTCATAGTTTATGCACCTCAAAAGTTGTTTCATGTTGTCATAGGTTTCCTTCATATGGACTGCATGACCAACTGGAATTGCTGGCAAAACATTGCCATTATGCAGTAAAACAGCTTTAAGACTCGTCTTCGATGAATCAATGAACAGTCTCCACTCATCTGGATCGTGAACGATGTTGAGGGCTGCCGTCACACCATCGATGTTGTTGCAGGCTACAAGATCACCTTCCATGAAGAAGAATGGGACAAGATCCTTTTGACGGTCATGGAACATGGAAACCCTAACATCACCTGCCAGGAGATTCCACTGCAGTAGTCTGGAGCCCAACAGCTCTGCCTTACTCTTGGGTAGTTCCAAATCCCTGACAAGGTCATTCAGTTCACCTTGTGTTATGAGGTGTGGTTCAGAGGAGGAGGATGGGAGAAAATGTGGGTCCTGTGACATTGATGGTTCAGGACCAGAAGTTTCATCCTCTTCCTCTTCCTCGTCTGACTCAAGTGAGAATGATTCTGGTGCATCAGGAACCGGCAGTCCTTCTCCGTGGGGTACTGGCCGTATAGCTGATGGAATGTTTGGATAATGCACAGTCCACTTTTTCTTCTTTGACACACCTTTCCCAACTGGAGGCACCATGCAGAAGTAACAATTGCTGGGATGATCTGTTGGCTCTCTCCAAATCATTGGCACTGCAAAAGGCATAGATTTCCTTTTCCTGTTCAACCACTGGCGAAGATTTGTTGCACAAGTGTTGCAGCATATGTGTGGGGCCCACCTCTTGTCGTGATCTCCAATTTTGCAGCCAAAATAAAGGTGATAGGCTTTCTTAACCATAGTGGTTATACTGCGCTTTTGTGATGCAAAAGTCACTTCACCACAAACATAGCAGAAGTTATCTGCACTGTTCACACAAGTACGAGGCATCTCTGCTCACTTTGGCTAAACAGAAATGTGTCCCTTTGCAAAATCAAACACTGACAAATAAGAGAGCACAACACTGTATGATTTCTAGAGCTGATATAGGGCAATTTGTTCAGCAGAGTGATGTAAGCTTCGTTATGATTGCATCATCCATGACTTCTAGGAATAACATGATGCAATTCATATAATGTATGACACAATACCAGCTTCAGATTGCATCATTCATTGTTTTGCCTAAAAAGCAAGTACTGTCCAAACCCAGTCATAGATTTATTCATAGATCCAGTCAAAGATGTATTTTAGTCATTTCTGGTTTAAATTGAGATCCCTTCCCTTTATAACTCACGTATCCTCTGCCATTCCCAAGTCAAGGGTCGTATATACTGACCCAATAGCATATCTTGAAAACTAGAGCCAATCAACAATTTTAAGCATAATTTTCGTTCAGTGACCCTGAATTAGTAAAGTTTGACTACATTTATTTCAGAAGCATTTTGGCTGTAGAGCAGTGTAGTTTATTACAACAATGATCCCTTAGAATATGTGCTAACTACTTATGTTAAACAACCTGCTCCACCTTGCATTTAGCTGTGATGCTTGGAGGACCTTTCCCAGACCTGAAGAAGAGCTCAGTGTGCATCAAAAGTTTCTCTCTCACCAACAGAAGTTGGTCCAGTAAAAGATATCACCTCACCCACCTTGTCTCTCTAATATCCTGGGACTGACACGGCTACAACTACACTGCATATTTCATAAGCCATTATCAGTTATATATTCTTATTCACTTAATGTCTTCAATGCCACACAAAATATACACACCAAGACACAGTCATGGTGATACTATGTGGCTTTGGTTTTAGTGGAAAACAAGAATATAAATTAAATATTAATGAGCCCTCGGGTACCACTTTGTTGGAAGCATGTTGTATGTCCATAGGTTACCAAAGTGACTGACTGTCTAGCACCGTCTAATTTAGAAAGTGCCTAAATATCAAATAGAATGATGCACAATTACTCCTTAGGTGAATGGATTTTGAGTTTTCACACCAGCCATAACAACTTATTTTGAACTGCTCAGATGGCATTAACCTAAGGCTTATTGGTTATCTATTCCACACAGGTAGTAAATATTTTGGATTATTCTTCCACTGTTAACATGGCTTTGGTGTTCTCTTTCTGTTATCTATTTATGTACATGGAGATGATAAAACAAATTAAATCAAACACCTTTCTAACATGTTTGGTTCCCTTTAAAATGTGATTTTAGTTGGCAAAAAGACTTCAGTTTTTTAAAAATCGTTCCCTTTCTATACTAATAATTTTGGATAACAGATATATTGACTTTATAGTTAAGACTTCAAGAAACCTTCTTCGTCTTTCAAATCCCTCCTTAAAATTCATTGCTCTTATGATGCCTACAAAACACTTAACAATGACTAGGCAGCCGATGTATTAAAACTGCTACTTAATGACCAGATTTGTTTCACTGTTACCTGGTCCTCCCTACCCACCTTTGTTTGTTTTCTCTTTTGGTTGTCTTTTGTCATATGCTAAAACAGTAATTTCTTTGCAGTAGGGATTGCCTTTTTATGATGTGTGTAGTGTGCCCAGCACCACAGGTCCTGATCCCTGATTGGGGTTTCTTGGTTCTACCATGATACAAATAGTAAAAAAAAAAAAAAGAAAAGTGAAAACAGATTGTCTCACTGATCTTGAATCAGCCTGAGCTTGTCTGATCTTCAGTACTAAATGTGTTTGTACCTAATTAGTAGTTGGATAACTTTAGTGATTAAAAACATATATAATTTCATTTTGAAAGACACTATATAGTACATATTTTTCCTGGTGTACAAAGGATAGTGCTTTGGGATATTATGTGGGTGGCTGCTGTTTAATTCCAAATCTTGTAATTGAATAAAATAAATGCAGTCACTACTTTGCAGTTGTACAGATATTGACACATTATTTTGTATACACCAGACTGCAGTTGCTGTTTGTAATAGAACCTAATTCTGCAGTTCTGGGTATAGTTTTCTTCCAAATGTATTTATTTATTTTTCATATTCCTATTTGGAAGAGTTTTTGCTTGTGGGAAGCAGGTCAGATCAAACATTTGTCTTTCGGACAAGTGAGTGGTCAAGGCATTTTTTAGGTGAGTTCTAGTTTGGAAAGGCAGTGTTAAAGACCAAATGTTGTACATTCATCCCTTCTGCAGAAGTTCACTGCAGATGCCGGGGTAGAGACAGGTCTTACAGTGCTAGGAGATAAGGTGTGTGGCTTCTGCTGTAGCACTATTTACATGGAAGAATGGTTGCATTGGCTAGTGGCTCCTTCATCCCCACCATCCCATAAATCCCCCACCACAAATGCTCCTTCCATGCTAATTTGCATGTACACCATGGTACCTCAGTTCTGTGGTGTGGCCCACTGTCCAGGTTCTCCATGGATTGTGATTCCCTGTGCCTTCGCTCTTCACTTGCATCAGTTCTGCGGCCTTTCAGACCAGATGTGCCCACAGGGGAGTGGAGACCTGGATCTGGGCCTGTGTGACATATTGGCCTCTTTGTGAAGTACAGTGTGGGTGTAGTATTATGCAATTAAATTAATTAGAAAAAAAACCTGTTGAGCAGCAAATTCCACTCTTCCTGCGCTACTGCAGACTAAAACCCCAGACTAAGAACTATTGTATTTCCTAAAAACCAATAAATGACAGCAGGAAAGCCACAGATCACTCTACACTAATTTAGTCAGTGCTTGGATGTGATCTCTCTTGGGGTACCTCATATGTGGGGCAGGAAGAGGTGTTGGTGATTTCAGAAGTAATTTTTTGTACTGATCGCATTGTGTCATGCAAGTTTATACAATTCCAGGACATTTTCTTTTGGTTGGGGTTGATCCAAAATACTATAGGACTGACAGAATGAATATGCATAAGAAATTAGCGGGGAAGTAGCTTTGCTATTTAAGTAGTGGGTTTTATGTGTGTTATTTTAACAAAAGGGTAGGTAGTGATACATGACAGAAATTAGCCAACCTTTAAAAGGTAAGTATTTTTTTAAGTTGTTGAGCGGAATAATAAAGATGAAAAGCATTGACTAGAAAGATGATATTTCTTTTTTTAAAGAGATTTTTCTGTACAAATATAAAAGACATGAAGCAATATTTCAAAAGAATAAATAAAAGATTTTAAATAGACTGACTATTCACTGACTAGCTGAAACTTGGCTGAAGGAGGAAACTAAAATATCAGAATATAGAATGTATAGAAGTGACAAACTCAGCAAGACTGTATGGGGTATGGCTACTTTGTTAGGCAAATACAATATTTTTGAGTAAAATTACGTATGTAGGCTGGATAATGTGACAAAGAGAAAATTTAGCTGAAAGAAACAGTGAAACATATTTATAGGAAACTATCAACCTCTAAGGGAGAATAAAAAGATCAGGAAACTTCTGTGTAGGAGAGGTCTAGTAAAGTTAGAACACTGATTGCTGTTGTTTTTAGTTACCTTGAAATTGACTTGCATAGGATTTGAAGAACACTAAGACAGGGAGTGTGTTTTTATACACATAGCACAGTACTATAAACACTTAAATAAACTTAAGGGTAAATAAGTAAACACTTTTCAGCATATTGGAAATGAATATGTTGGGTGTGGGGAAATACTAAATGCGTGATTTATGCATTAATAATTTGAACTAAATAGGGATTTGGTCCTGTAAATTCACACTTGGGTCAATAATGAATGGCTGCATGAGTTAATCTTGTTAACACCAGTTTGAGTATGTTTAAAAATAAAACTGTAGTCACTCATTTTCAAATAACTAACATTGATAAATGTGTGCCTCTGTTGAAGATGAGTGAAAGAAGAAGCCAAAACAACAAAAAAGAGGTAGACCTAAAACCGTTGAATTTTGATGGAATGTGGAACAAAGGGAAGATAATTTTTTACAATGAAAAATAGACTAGAAAATCCACTTATATAAGGCTGGTATTCTGCACTGGAATCTGCAGACTTGTATCCCTGCATGTGGTTGTGTACAAAGCTGCATGAGCCATGCTAGTAGATCTGAATGCATGATTACAGTTAGTGGGGAAGAGTGGAGGTGGATGAGCTAAAGCATATATATGTAGGATTGGCCAAATTCAATTGTTACTTTTTTATAATTGATGGCCAATTTCAATGTTTATTTTAAGCATTTATTATCAATTTTTTTTAAATATTCACAATTGTGCAAAATTATAGGTTTTAAGCATTTAAGCATTTTTTTTATCTATTTAAATTTTTGCAGTTGTGGGAAATTTGGGGAGGCTAGATAGTGGGGGGCTAAGAAAATAACTAATGACAGTAGATGTTAAGATTCAACATAATATGTAAAAATATAAATAAGTAAATACTTTAAATCAAACTCTAAGTTCTCAAGAAGCATTCTTCTTTCTTTGCCTATCTGTAAATTTTTGATTATCATCAATGGAAATATTTTTTTCTCTCTCTCTCTCTCTGTGTGTGTGTGTGTGTGTGTGTGTGTGTGTGTGTGTGGTGGTGAAATTGACCTCTCATGACATTTACCAATAAAAATCTAATCCTTCCAAGTTTCTCTCTCTCTCTGTATGTATATATGTGGGACTCACAACTATAATTTCTCTTTACCTTTTCTTGTATTTTGCATTTGTAAATTGATGGTTTGTGTTTTTAATGAATTGTATATGTGAGTTCATAAATTTATCCTCTTAAATCTATTTAAAAAATGCTATATATTTTTTAAAAAGTAGACCTTTATGAAACTTGCAGTTGTCCTAGATTCATGTGAACACTTTCTATAGTTTTAGTTTTCATGAGTTTCACACCTCCTGGATTTCCCCCCCTCCCCCTTAGTTTCAGTTTCAGATACACAATCTATGGTAAAGCCAGCAGGTTTTTCCTGGTTTTGTATTAAAATCATGCAAACCACAAATATTGCATTATTTCAATGCAAAACTTTACATAGTCTCTGTAAACTTTGCTTATGTTTGCTTGAAAGGGTTCATGACCCAAAGTGAAATCTTTCAAACCAGGTGAGTTTGTTGCAAACTTGTCACACAGCTTTAATAGGAAAGCATTGTAAGACACTACATCAGGGGTAGGGTTACCATACGTCCGTATTTTCCCGGACATGTCCAGCTTTTTAGTTCTTAAATCGCCGTCCGGGAGGAATTTTTAAATATCTAAAAACATCTGGGAAAATACGGACGTATGGCAACCCTAAGTCCAAAGTCCCAGGGCTGGCGGCGCTTCCTGTGGCAGCTCCCGGCGCCCGCCCGCCGGCAGGAGCCTGCAGTGCGGGCGGCCCCTAGGCACAGAGGTGGAGGGGGTCTCTGCGTGCTGCACTGGCTCCCTCCTGCCCAATCAGAGCTGCGGGGACGGGGCTTGCAGGCGCTGGCAGCGGGCAGAGAGCCCTCCGCCTCTCCTCCCCCTGACCCAACCGTAGGAACCGGAGGGACCTGCCAGATGCTTCCCGGGAGCCGCCCCAGGTAAGCATCGCTGGGATTCCCCACCTCGCCCCCCCGGCAGGTCCCTCTGGCTCTTAGAGTCGGGTCGGGGGGAGCGGAGGGCTCTCTGCGTGCTGCCGGCGCCTGCAAGCCCTGCTGCAAGTTCCAGCAGCTCCCATTGGCGCATTTTCCGGCCAATGGGAGCCACAGAGCTTGCGCTTGTGGCGGGCACAGCACGTGGAGACCCCTCATCTGCCCCTGATCCTAGGAGCCAGAGGGACCTGGGGCAGGAGGGGTGAATAGGCGAGCAGGTCAGGGTGAAGAGGCGAGCGGTCAGCAGCGGGGGTTGAGTAGGTGAGGGGTGAATAGGCGAGCGGGGGGAGGTGTGTGAAAAGGCCAGCAGCGGGCAGCAGGGGTTGAAGAGGCGAGCGGCGTGTGAGCCAGCGGTGGGTGGGCCGGCGGGGGTGAGGAGGCAAGAAATGGCAAGCCAGCAGCAGGCTGGGGTTCTCGGGGCGGGCATGGGGGTTTCTGGCAGGGGAGTGAGGAGGTGAGTGGCAGGTGCGAGGAGCCGAGCAGTGGGTGGGGGACTGAGGAGGGACGCAGCAAGCCAGCAGCGGGCCAGGGGCTGAGGACAGGTGCGGTGGTGGGGCCGAGCAGGGAGGGGGCCGGACCTGGGGCAGAGTGGTGGCGGAGCGGGGGTGGACTGTGGGCACGGCCAATACCCCCCAGGGAGTGTCCTCTTTTTTGAATGTTCAAATATGGTAACCCTAATCAGGGGTGGGCAAACTTTTTGGCCCGAGGGCCAGGTGCAGCTCCAGGCACCAGCGCAGCAAGCGCGTGCCTGGGGCGGCAAGCCGCGGGGGGCGGCGTGCCGGTCACCGTGAGGGTGGCAGTCAGGCAGCCTTCAGCAGCATGCCTGCGGGAGCTCTGCCGGTCCCGCGGCTTCAGCAGCAATTCAGCGGCAAGTACGCCGAAGCGCGGGACTGGCAGATCACCCACAGAAACGCCGCCGAATCCACATGACCAGCGGACCGCCCGCAGGCGTGCCGCCAATGGCCGCCTGACTACCGTACTTGGGGCGGCAAAAAACATAGAGCTGCCCCTGCTGAGGGCCCCATTGGGGTTGTAAAACTGTATAGAGGGCCGGGTAGGGAAGGCTGTGCCTCCCCAAACAGCCTGGCCCCCACCCGCTATCCGCCCCCTCCCACTTCCCGCCCCCTAACTGCCCCCCTCAGAACTCCCGACCCATCCAACCCCCCCTGCTCCTTGTCCCCTAACTGCCCCTTCCCGGGACCCCCCACCCCTAACCGCCCCGGGACCCCAACCCCTATCCAACCCCCCCTACTTCCTGTCCCCTGACTGCCCCGACCCCTATCCACACCCCTGCCCTCTGACAGGCCCTCCGGGACCCCACGCCTATCCAACCCCCCCTGCTCCCTGTCCCCTGACTGCCCCCCGGGACTCCCTGCCCCTTATCCAACCCCCTGGCCCCAGCCCCGGCCCCCTTACCATGCCGCTCAAAGCAGCATGTCTGGCAGCCGTGCCGCCCGGCCAGAGCTAGACACACTGCCAGTCTGCGCTGCAGGAGCGCGCCGCTCCGCTTCCCAGAGCGCTGCCCGCGCAGTGGCGTGGCTGCGGGGGAGGGGGGCAGCAGGGGAGGGGCTGGGAGCTAGTCTCCCTGGCCGGGAGCTTAAGGGCCGGGCAGGACGGTCCCACGGGCCGGATGTGGCCTGCGGGCCGTAGTTTGCCCACCTCTGCACTACATATGCAAAATACAGAGTAAAATTAAAAGTTTTGGTCCCAGTTACCAGAGTCATCCATGGGACTATCCCAATTTGCTTGAGGGACTGCATCACCCTGTGTGATCTTGACATCCCACAACAGCTGTTTGATCAGAACATGAAAGAAAATGAAACACTGACACTGGGATGGATTCAAAGGTGGAAGTGGATTCAAAATGTTTATCATTAATGGAGAGCTAACCCCCCAAAATACCAGGGGGTTTTGTGGTCCAGTATGGTGTTAAATGGCCTTCATGCCAAATAACCAATATTCAGGTTTGGCCCACTTCAGCCCTGGGATTCAGTCCACCTCTAATCTTCTCCCTCTCCCTCTGTGTCTGAAAGGGGTGGGGGCTGGTGTGAGGGTAGACATGAAGGATAAATTCTGCAAAGACTTAAATTCTCTCCTTCTTCCTTCAGGCTGATAGGGCCCAGCAGTCGTCTACCAGCTCTCATGTTCACCTCCAGGAAATGCCCCCACAAGCCTCTCATCTGCACTGGACACTAGGCACAAGTTGCAATGAAATTACAAACTCACTTAAATTTACGGGTTTTCTAAACTGTCTTTACTCCTTATTAACCTTAAACTGGACCTCCAGGATGTTGCAAGGAAGCCAAAAAACTTTGTCAATCTTGCTCGGAAGGAAAAATGTTCCTGATCCCCAAAACGGGCAATCAGGGAGTCCTCGAGAGGGTTGAGGGCAATGTTTCTCACAATGCTGTAGGGGGAAAGAAGGTTTTATAGGTAGGTGGCTGCCTATATTCCTGTTTGAATGATAAACCTAATCCTGGGATTAGGCAGCCTGAAACCTTGTATAGGCATCTTTTAAAATTATTAAATGTTAAAAAGCAAAAATAATTAGAGTAGGTTTAGTGAAACTATTGGCATTATGTTACATGTAGGTTTTTACACCAGCAGGGAGGCATTATGCCCAATGCATGAGGCACAAGCAGTCATAAGAGCAGGCTTCTATTTCTGGCTCTGCCACTGACTTGCTGTGTGGCCATCGGGAAATTACTTCTCCGTTTCCCCCTGTGTAAAATAGAGTTGATACACATCTTCCCTTGTAAAGTGCCATTAAATCTATGGATGGAGAGCGCTGTAGATGTGCAAATTATTATTATTAGTGCAGTACCGATTCAAAGGCTATTTTCAATGCATAATGTGGAAACTATAGGAACAAACTTTTCTGAAACTTATGGGGGGGGGTTGAATAAATATAATTTTATGATGAAAAGAGGAAAGAATGAGAGGAGGAAGGGCAATAAAAAGCAACAGAACTATTAAGTTGTGTAAACATGCCAAGTGACCTAATTATCGTCACTCTTGCCCTCCTTTCCCCTCCACATTCTTGTTTGTTTCTGACCTTCGCCAGTGTTGTGTTGAATGTAAGTTGTACAATTTTGGGGGGAGGGCGTCTTGTTTTGTAAAGCATCTAGCACATTGTAGGGTGCTTGAAAAAATACAATAGTATATCTGCTTTGGGAAAATAAGTATAGAAGATGGACAGGTTTTAATAGACAGTATCACAATTCCACTTTGTTCAGTAAACTGCTATTTAAAAAGGAAAAGCACAGCTTGAGTAAGAATAGCCAATATGGGATTCAGGAAGGGATGGTCATGCTTCACTATTTCACTGGAATTCTTTGAGATGGTTACTGCCAAAGCAGACAAAGGATATGTAGTGACCATCGTCTGCTTTGATTTTTCAGAAAACAGTTTACAGTGTTCTTTACTGGAAGTCAATGTTAAGGCGTGGAAACATGTAATAAGTGGAAAGTTGGCTAAATGGCAGGAAACAAATGGGAGCTGTAAAATGGAATTTTTTCAAGCTGAAAAGAACATACCAGGAGGGTAGTGGAGGGCTCAGTCTGTGGATCCCAGGTTTTATTACTTAAACAAATGACTTACAAGTATCATTGATGCTGGTATAGAGGGCAAGTTTTCAGCCATTAAACTGTGAATAATCATAATGAGAAATGAGAGAGTTGGACACTTAAGTACATAGACGGTTAGTATTCTACAGTATGCCAAATAAAACCAATTTTGGAGCAAAAACGTAAGAATAGGAACATATGCCATTTTAGGATCAGTAAAAGACAATTCAGTCCAACACGCTTGTCATTTAAAAATTGTATCTCACCCTCACCTTTGTGCTTTTTAGCTTTCTTCTCCAGGAAATGATCTCGCATAGGTGCCTTGTAAGGCCCAGCCTAAATTTGAAATTGCCTTAAGAATCAGCTTAAAAAAGATAAAGCTTATGAACACGGACTACGCCTTTACATTTTCGCTAGCAGACTGAAGACGTAATTAGCAAGATAACAGCATTTCTCAGAGAACATGAGGGAAACAACTTTTTTTCCTACCTTGCAGCAATTATATAATAAGCTAGGAGTTTATTTGGTTTAGAAACTTGAGCTGAAATCAATAAGTAACATGAGATAGGGAAAGCATCCTTAAGGTTTCTTAACACCAGCAGTTAACTAAGCAAAGAAGAGTAAGACTATATCCAGTGAAAGTGGAAATTGAGAGGAAAACAGACAAGACAGACAAGAAATGGCAGGTGAACTGTGAAATGAAGAAAAGGCTCCAGATCATAAGGTTCCAGTGAAGAAAACCAAAAAGAGGGGGTGGAGTGCAGGACACCAGAAAACCACCGGTACCAGGAGACCTAGTAATACCTAACCAGGCAGCTACTTTTATAAGTGAAAAAACCCACACTAAAGCAATGAGCAAAGCAGACTTAATTATGGAAAAGATTGGGAAATATGGAAAACACAGGTGTTCATATTCACAATAGTAGAGATGTTTGCAACCTTTCCCCTGCTATTTGTGTCTTGTTCTTTTTTGTAGGAACTACTTTTTAAAATGGAAGAATATGTTGCCACAAAACTCTGTAAAGAAAGGGAAAGAGCCTTTCACCTATTTGTTTGTTTGTTTTTAAATAAAATTTGTGATTATAGCAATAAGTCACTGCAGGTATGTATTAGTAGGCAATTGGTGCTCTTCTCAAGTGGTCAAAGCCTTTGGCCCCTGTGCTTCAGAGCATACCAATAACCTAATACACACATCCATTGCTTATTGCTATAAGCACAAACTTATCCCTAAAACTAATTATGTAGATTCAGAGAGGTTAAATTGTGAGCTCTTCAGGGCAAGGTTGTTTATTTGTATTAAAGTAGCCTCCAGAGGTCTGAACTGAGACTGAAGCCCTATTGTACATACACATAGCAAGATGCAACCCCTTCTCCCACCCCCAATCCCAAAGAACATAAACCCTAAATAACATGCTTCTGGTTCAGTGCCCAGCACCTTGTTAGCACTTAAAAAGTAATAACAAGCCCTTTTTCTTCCAACGCCACCCACAGTTTAATGATTGTGTCTCAGAAATTTGGAGCCCTGGCAGTTACTGAGCCAACAGACCTGCTGACTAGTTCGGTTTCAGTGTACTATTCGGACAAAGGGATTCTGCAGCCATTATGGATTATCCTGATCTTCAAATTCCCCTCACTAGACTTTACTTTGAGCTGTAGGCGGAAACTGCAACTCTCTTTGGCTTAAGTTCAAACCTCAACTGTTTGTCTCAACAGTTTTTCTCATTCTAGAATTTCTCATTCTAATATATGAGAGACACACACACACACAGAATTCACCCAGGGGAATTACAGTGGCAACTGGGAGGTCAAATCTGTAGTGTTTAGGGGATTTAAAGGCTAGAGGTCAAATACCTCCCTGCTGTAATTTCACTGAAGTTAACAGATTTGCGCAAAGGATGAATTTGGCTCTTTCGCTCTTTGTTTTCTCCATATCTGGTTAAATTGTTTTCTCCTGGAATTAAATTTTTATTGTACCCACGGTTCCATATTAAATATCTACTCTTTCCCTACTGTGAATTTCCCATGCATTAAGTGCCATCAAGTAGCATGTCTCACATTTTGCAAGGTCTTCTTTTCTGAATTCCAGTATTTTTGTGCAGTTGTCTGGTCAGCAGCCACGTATCAGCATTTAAAACCTGATAATATGTTCTACTCCAACTTCATTTATAACTTTCTGGTGTGTTTCTAGTTATTAGATCCAGAACACTCAGGTCATTCTGATCTAGTTGGCTTTTCAGCTAATATGTAATTAAGCAATCTTGTACTACTTCCATTAACATGCTTCCTTCCTTCCATCTCTTCTCATGAAAAAAACATAAAGAATGAGACAATGTACGTCAAATGATATTTAGCTCCCAGGCAGATTCTCTTCTGCTACATCCTTTTTTGAGATACAGATCTGGGCAGGTAGCTAGTGAAAGGAACAGAAACCATGGACTCATAGGATTATCAGAGGACAAACCTGTCGACCTTGGTCAGTCCACACTCAAGATTCCTGGCTCCTTATCCCTTTTTCCTTACTCTAGCATTAGTTACATGTCTTGCGAAGTTGCTGGTGCAGCCAATGTTTGCACCATTTCCATCTAACGCTTTTTGGTTTCTCTGTTAGGATTCATATGGGCCTTAGAGTAATTTATGTATGTTTTACCAGCAGATTTTTTGCCTTTTTGAGGGCAACATGCTCCATAGAATACCACATTCTGTGCCTCTTCCTTTCTGCTGGCCACCTCCAATCCCTTTTTCCCTTATATTGCCTCCGTCAACATGTAAGTGGAGTGGAGAGGATGCCAGCAACTCCACAGAGAGGTAGGGAAATCATAGTAAGCAGATGTCTTTCCCATACATTCGTTCCCTCCACTCTATTTTGCATGGCACTTGTGTGAATTTTCTCTCTTCCACAGTTGTCTTCCTAGTCACCGTTTGGTAGTTGTAATCCCATGTGCCCACAGCAATGGCCTTTTTAGAGACCTCCTTTTATCATTTAAACTGTATCTTGTTAAACTTGACTATTTAAATGACTAAGAGTCAGTATAATCCAGTTCTGAAGTGGGATGGGCAGTAATCCAGCTCTTTCTCTTAGGGACAGATATTCATTTTTTGGACTAGAAATTAATTACTTCCAAATGCTGAAAATGCAGAAAGCCTTTTTAAAAAGTTGTTTGGGTGCTTACAGAATCAAGTTAATTTGAAAAGTTTTCAGAATGTAACTTAATCACTTCAAAAATATTTAAAAATTAACTCTTTAGTATTTACAGAAGGTGCCAAAATTAAAAAAACTGAAGTCCAATATGCACAGAATAGTTAAAGAATAGGGAATGGTAGGGTCAGCTTCTCTGCATGCCACTTTGCCATTGAGACTTAACTGATCTTGCAGAGGTGAAAGGGTACTTGACTGGCTTCTCAACTGAGATTAACAACATGGCTGATGGTAGATTTGGGGACACGTAATTGGACTATTTATTTTACAACTTTTAATCAAGGGCATCTTGGTTAGATTGACCAGGAAGCAGATGGTGGGGGATATTCTGTGTATTACCAAGATACATGTATTTGTTTTATCTTGGGCTTCACTCACTTCCTGAATCAAGTGAACAAAAATTGACATATTGTGTATATATTACACACATACACACATGCACGCATATAGTTAAAATAATATTATTCAGGTTGCAAAGTCAAATATTCAAAAGTTAGGAAATGCCAGAATTAAGGTTGCCTATGCAACCTTAATTCAGCCCCCTTGTGCATGTGCATTATCATTCAGTCTTTAATTATTTAGTGTTAGTTTTAGTCAAGGGTTTGTTGGCATCCTTTCATATGCAAGAGATGGTGGGAGTTGTAGCCTATGATGTAGATGGTTTGCAATGTCTCATGTGACTGAATAGTCCAATCTGAGATTTGCATGATCTTTGGCAGTTATTGCAAATGTATATATCTTGGTTGGGGGCTGCTTGCTTCCTACGTCTCTTTTCTCTTCAAGCTGTAGGAGCCAGCTTCTGTCATGGACTTTGATACCTGATGCAGACGATGGTGCCACTTCTTACGATCACTTGCCAAGATTTCCCATTGGTCAGGATCAATTCCAAATTCCTTCATATCTTGCTTGCATGCGTCCTTATAGTGAACACTGTTGTTCTTGTTCCCTCTGAGAGCTCCCCATATAGCGTGTCCTTGGGTATGTGTCCATCTTCCAACTTACTCAGATGGCTCAGCGAGTGCAGTCGTCTTTGCTTGAGCAGAGCTGTCACATTTGGTAAATTTTCCCTTTGAAGAACCTATGCAGTGTTGACTTTATCTTGCCATTTGGTGTGGCGTATGCGGCGTAAATAACGTAGGTGGAAACTGTTTAACCTTTTCTCCTGATGAGCATAAATTGTCCATGTTTCCCTACCATACATGAGAGTGCTGAGGACACAAGCTTGGTACACTAGCATTTTGGTGTTGATGGTAAGCTTTGAGTTGTTCCATGCTCTTTTAGTCAGTCTGCTAAAGGTGGTGGCAGCTTTTCCAACATAAACATTTAGTTCTTTATCCAGTGAGAGATTGGTGGTCACTGTAGAACCTAAATAGCTGAACTTTTGGACTACTTCTAGCTGGTTTGCATTTAAGGTAATTGAAGGATCTTGTGGAACCCCCTGTCCAAATCAACCATTTTCTTGATGCCATTGGTGAGAACAAATGCCTGACAGCCACTTGAAAGGCAGTCCATGAGTTCTTGTTGTAGATGTTCATTGTGGGCTATAAGGGCAGCATCATCAGTGAATAGAAGTGCCGAATAGCACCTTTTTTACTTTGGTCTTTGACTTAAGTCGGGACAGGTTGAAGAGTTTCCCATCTGATCTTGTGTGGAGATACACTCCAGCTTTCATGTCCTTAAACACACAGTTCAAGAGTACTGAGAAGAAGATTCCAAAGAGTGTAGGGGCAAGAACACATTCTTGCTTCACTCCTTGTTTCATCTCAAAGCTGTCCAATGTGGACTCATCAAACTGGACAGATTCTCTCATGTTGTTGTGGAATGAAAGTTTAACAGTTAATAGGGTCGGTGGGCATCCTGTCTTTTCTAGTATTGCAAATAGACCTGCTCTGCTGACTGTGTTGAATGCTTTGGTTAGGTCCACAAAGGCAATCTACAATGGTTGGTTTTGCTCTGTGCACTCGGAGTTGACGCAGAGAAAATTTCATGTCTATAGTTGATCTTCCAGCCCTGAAGCTGAACTGTGATTCAGGGTAGACATGATTCGCCAGTTGCTGTAGACGCACTAATATGACTTTTGCTAAAGCTTTTCCTGCTACACTTAGTAGCAAGATCATAGAATCATAGAATATCAGAGTTGGAAGGGACCTCAGGAGGTCATCTAGTACAACCCCCTGCTCAAAGCAGGACCAATCCTCAACTAAATAATCCCAGCCAGGGCTTTGTCAAGCCTGACCTTAAAAACCTCTAAGGAAGGAGATTCCACCACCTCCCTAGGTAACCCATTCCAGTGCTTCCGAACCCTCCTAGTGAAAAAGTTTTTCCTAATATCCAACCTAAACCTCCCCCACTGCAACTTGAGACCATACTCCTTGTTCTGTCATCTGCTACCACTGAGAACAGTCTAGATCCATCCTCTTTGGAACCCCCTTTCAGGTAGTTGAAAGCAGCTATCAAATCCCCCCTCATTCTTCTTTTCTGCAGACTAAACAATCCCAGTTCCTTCAGCCTCTCCTCATAAGTCATGTGCTCCAGACCCCTAATCATTTTTGTTGCCCTCTGCTGGACTCTTTCCAATTTTTCCACATCCTCCTTGTAGTGTGGGGCCCAAAGCTGGACACAGTACTCCAGATGAGGCCTCACCAATGTCGAATAGAGGGGAATGATCACGTCCCTCAATCTGCTGGCAATGCCCCTACTTATACAGCCCAAAATGCCGTTAGCCTTCTTGGCAACAAGGGCACACTGTTGACTCATATCCAGCTTCTCGTCCATTGTAACCCCTAGGTCCTTTTCTGCAGAACTGCTGCCTAGCCATTCGGTCCCTAGTCTGTAGCAGTGCATGTACCCATGTAGTTGTTGCAGTCGCCCTTTTCGCTTTTGTTTTTCTACAAAGTGATGATGCTTGTGTCACAGGTATTTTCAGTAAAAGTCATGGACAGGTCACAGGCAGTAAACAAAAATTCACACCATGACATGTACTATATACCCCTGACTAAATCTTGGGGGCGGGGAGTGGCAACTCGGGACCCCCGCGGGTGTAGAGAGGGCGGCTTGGGACCCCCACGGGTGCTGGGGGGGTTGGCAGGCGGCGGCACGCAGCCCAGGACCCCCACTGATGCTGGGGGAAGGGGGATTGGCAGGGTTGGCAGGCTCCCTACCTGGCTCCACACCTCTTCGGAAGCGACGACATCCCCCTCCTTCAGCTCCTAGGCGGAAGCGTGGCCAGGCAGCTCTGTGCGCTGCCTCCACCAAGATCGCAGGCTCCAGAGCTCCCATTGGCCGGGAACTGTGACCAATGAGAGCTGGTGAGGCGGTGCCTGCAGGCGGAGGCATCACGAAAAGCTTGCTAGCCATGCTTCCGCCTAAGAACCAAGGGACGGAGATGTTGCCGCTTCCAGGGAGCCTCCCGATGTAAGCACCGCCCAGAGCCCTCACCCCATGCCCCAACCTCCTGCCCCCTCCTGCACCCAAACTCCTGCTGCTGCTGAGGATGCGGGGTGCGGCTCCAGTAGTGGCCAGTGCGACTGGCCCAGGGGCTGCCTGAGCTGCTCAGGCAGCCCCCAGGCCAGGCGCACCAGCCGCTGCAGAAGTCACGAAGGTCACGAAAAGTCATGGAATCTGTGACTTCTGTGACCTCTGTGACAAACTCACAGCCTTAATTATATGATCACATACTGTTTTTTCCACAGAACCCCATCCTCATCCAGTGCCAAGAATGGATGTTGCTCACTTAACAAGCAGCAATTCAGTATTTTGTTTTCTCCTCAGTGTGTGGCCCTATGCCTTATTTACTATTCAAACCCTTCTCTGAAGACAGAATCATTAATTTCCTCATGGGATTTTCATTATAATATCTGAGTGCTACACAAATATAAATGAATTTATTTTCACTAGATCCCTTCGAGATGAGGGGGTATTATAATCTCCATTTTAGGGATGGAGAATTGAGCCACAGAGAAATTAAAGTCCAAAGTATCTACTAATTCTGGGCACCCAATTTGAGACACCTAGGAACTGGCTTTTCAGAGTCCTTAGCATTAAACAGCACTTTATATATTCAAAGCACAGCTCCTATTGACTTCAGTTGCAGCTGAGAATGCTTAGCACCACTTCTGCAATCAAACCCCAGGATATCAAGTTGGGTACCCAGAAAATGAGAATCAGAGTTAGTAACCATCTCTGAAATGTTTGGTTGGTGTTACCCCACCAGCCTCCATTCCCAGTTGTGTGCGCCCTCTCCCAGGCTCCTTATTCCAATCTACTTCCTCCCACCCCTCCACGGCCAACACTTACCCCTCAGCATTCAAATCAGGCAATTTCTCCTTCATGCTAGGTGAGGAGCTGCTTAATCTAGCCAGTGGGTGATGCTGAGGTGAGGGGTGTGTCCTAAGCCCTGCCCCTTTCATCGAGATAGATGCCTAAATCCAGGCTGCTGCAGGAAGGTGCCTATCTATACTAGCCATCCATAACTAGGAATCCTTCTCCTGGAGTCAGTCCGCTCAGATGCCTAAGATGTGAGAATGAGTTTGGTGCCTGCCTCACCGCATCATTCCCCTCAGGACACCTAGAGCCATAAGCCACTGTGTTACCCCTCTGCCTCAGCAAGGGAGAGCTTTGCTGAGGCTTAAACTGTGTGTCAGGTTCCTGCCACACCAGTCTGTCCACCACACCATCAAACTCAAGAATCTGCGAGTCTTAACCTTCCATTGCAGGTAACAATCAGTGAACCTCATTTCCCGCGTTTCCCAAAGACGTCTCTCTGCAGTGTCTAGTCCCTCTCACCGGACACTCACTGAAATTAAGTTCACTGCCACAAGAGATACAATACACACACCAGCCTGTTAGGTTAGCTGAAGACTCACTCTATACTTCAGAATAACAGCACTGAGATGGTTTATAGTAAAATGAAGAATAAGTTTATTAATAAAGAACAGAGATTTGAATGATACTAAGAGAAAAAGGGACAGACGTGGTTACAAACAACAGACAACAAAACATGCTTTCCAGTGACTAAAACTCAATTTTAGCAGTTACAAGCTTTGCCTAAGAAGGTTTCACTCTTACATCCAGTTACCAGCACCTCTAGGCCAGAGAATCCAGTCTTCATGGAATGAGAGGGTGCTGTCTCCTTTGTTCCCTAAGTGATTGATAATTAAGGGCTTCTCTCTTTTTCTTTTTATAGTCCAGTAAACTTCTGAAATTTATTCTTTGAAAATTAAGCCTGGGAGGGATAGCTCAGTGGTTTGAGCATTGGCCTGCTAAACCCAGGGTTGTGAGTTCAGTCCTTGAGGGGACCACTTAGGGATCTGGGGCAAAATCAGTACTTGATCCTGCTAATGAAGGCAGGGGGCTGGACTCAATGGCCTTTCAGGGTCCCTTCCAGTTCTATGAGATAGGTATATCTCCAAAGTTCCTCTCCTGACTAGCATGTAGGTGCCATGCTATCTTCCTCCCATTCTAGTTGATTTGCTTTTTCAGTTGGCTTAATCACTTTGTTAACCTTAGTTGTAAATGAACTTCCATTGTCTCTGGCCTCAACTTGTTTAATTTACATTGGAAACACATGCAAACAGGTGTAACAACAATCTTTGTCTATGACAAACTTGTATATCCACTCTACTCATATTGCTTGGTCTGAACATATTTTATGAACATATTTCCAGTGTACATACATAATTCTTTACATTAACCATATATATATCATACAATAATATTAATGACCCAGTATGTCACCAGTTTTTATGAGATATCATACAGTACATTGTTTGGCTAAATATTCTGAAAACAGTATATTGCATGTGCCCCTTGCCAGTTGGCATAAAAAGGTTCTTAAGCTCACACTCACTCCACACCAAATGGTGGTAATGAGGCCCAGCTTATAACTTCTAACACAGTAGTTAGAGCACTTAGTTGGGATGTGGGAGATCTGGGTTTGATCCCCCCCCCCACCTTGTTTAATAAAAAATGCTTTTCTCTCCCTTGTTTTTATGTGAAAAAGTCACACAAATGTGAGAAACTGACTGTAAGTAGGAAATAGTGTATCTAATTTATCTCAAAATTCTGTCAAATGTGCAATATAACAAAAATAATATGAGAAAAATATTTTTTCTAATCCCTTTCAGTTATAGAAAATGTAGATGTTACTTGTAATAGACTTAAGCACGTGCATAAGTGTCTGCAGGATCAGGGCCTACGTTAGTAAATATGTAGAGTACTATAGATAGCATTTGTGTACTGATAGAATAATCTGTTGATTTCATTTCAAAAGATACTGTACATTGCAGAATAGAATCCAATATTCATACTTGGATATGTAAAACAGAAATACCTGATTGTATGTTCTCCAATATTTGAACGTAATATAATATCTGTTACAATACTGCCATGGTTTTTGGTTAACAAAATAGAAATCTAGTCTACAGTTCCTCTATAAAATGAAGTATTCTATCATAAATGTGCTTGGGTTTTTGCCATGATTTTCAGAACACCAAGTATCAGTGGAGAAAAATCAATAAATGTAACTATTGAAAATATTTTAGAAATTGTCCATCTGAAGTCCCTCGACCTTTGGTAATTAGAGGCCATACTGTGGAGATTGACAGGGTAAATTAGAAGTTAATATTTACACAACAAAACATATGCCCAGTACAATATCCTACACTGATGTTACTGAAACCAGAGTCCAGAAAAGTACGGTGGAAACAAGACCTGGTACTTTTCTTGTGCCAACACAAACAGCAATTACAGCACAGTGTGAGAGGAGTCGTAAGAAATACTACTGCGTATCAGTAGTTCAACAAAGTCAGCACTTTTGTGTAATTGTGGGAGGGGGGATGGGACATTTCAGATCCCAGCAAGGAATGGCCATTTATACTTTTAAACTGCTCCTTGATAAAACAATGCTGGGGTCACAAGAAGGCTACTCTGCCAATTTTGCTTCACTGTGGGATCCATTGACATCTGGCTGAGCTGCGGAAGCTGGGAAATTTCTTTAATATTCTCTTGACAGTAAAATGGACATGTGGAAAACATTCTAATCTGTTAATCTTTGGTGCTTCTGAAGAAAGGACATTTGGTTTTATACTTTGTACTCATAAGTATTAAGTCTCCAGATCTAGTTGTAAATAAGTTAACAGCATCTGACTGGAGAATGCAGTCCTTGATTCTCAAATATGGCAGAAGATAAATATGCACCTGTATAATTGACATGATGTAATAAACGCCAAGAGTTCTTTTTGTTTGAGCATATTCTTTGGCAATTTACTTCTCTTTATAGTGAATATGTTTTATCAATGAATATCAGTGAGCAATAGTTGAATTTCTTCTTACATCCTGAGTGACAAAACAGACTACTCTAATGCACAGTTTCACACAATCAAAGGAGTACGAAAATGTAATTAAACAAGTGCCTAAAAATAACAATTCTACAAAAAACCTTCTAAGATACCTTTTAGTTGACATATGTAATTCATTACATAGTTTGTTTAGCTAAAACTGAAAATAATTCTTGCATGTAAATATATAATTATGATGAATAATGGGGATATATATTTTATATGGGTACAGATAGACTATATGATGTTTGGTTTCTGGCATGACATTTATCTTCATAAATGAGGAAAGGAATAATAAATCACTTATGAAGAAAAATGTGAGCATATACTGTATATGGTGAATACAAAGCATACAGTATATCTTTTAATTAAAAATAAGTGGATGATACCATGCAAAATGGAAAAGTATTAAACTAGAGTTCAGACTCTTGCAGATTCCGGCAGTATATTTGTATTCGTCTGAAAAAAGTAGGAAAATAAACAAAAATAACGAATTTATGGATTACATTGAGTTTAAAGTGGTTCCCAAATTCTAAGTAGTGAGTTATATGGTTATAATACGTTTCCTAGTGGAAATATCAGTAGGCTCCTTTGGCATACTTAATGGAGCCTCTACTGGTTTTGGTTGTAGAACAAGTAGCTCCAGGAACTAATAGTCCTGTTCTTTTTTCCAAAACCTAGTTGCTGACTGAAACCAACAGCAACCAACTGAAATTTCCAGAGTTTTGCTAGGTCAGCAAATTGTCTCCTGTACAGAAGAGAATCTGACTATTAATGAGAGTGATTTAATACTTCTCTGCTCGCTAGTGCATCCTGGTATTTCATTAGTGTTGATCTGCTAATGAGATAGCTCCGTGGTTTGAGCATTGGCCTGCTAAACCCAGGGTTGTGAGTTCAATCCTTGAGGGGGCCACTTGGGGATCTGGGGCAAAATCAGTACTTGGTCCTGCTAGTGAAGGCAGGGGGCTGGACTTGATGACCTTTCAAGGTCCCTTCCAGTTCTAGGAGATGGGATATCTCCAAATTTAAGCAATTTGAGCAAGAGGAATGATATCTGTCCAGCATCAACTTCCAGTTTGGGCACTATTTAAACAATCAGTTCATATTGTCATGTTCATCAGGCCCAATCTGCAGTTGTTACTCAGGAAAAAATCCTAATGAATGGTAACTTTAGCTGAGTAAGTAGTGCAGGATCAACCCAGATTCTGATAATTAATGAGTGTTAAGGTAGCACTGGCGAACTAACAGATTCTGTGAATGAGCTAATCCAGGTTGGTGGTGCTTTAAATCTAGCTGCTTCAGAAGCAGATATTTGCAGGAATGAGAAGTGCAGGAGCAAAAGAAATGAGCTGGGGGCGGGGGAGGGTACAAGAACTAGCTCCTTCTGTTATAATAAAAACAGACATGTTTTGAATTAGAGAGCAGAGAAAATGCTTGAGTTTAGTTCTTATGGCTTGTCATCTCTACAAAACTATGTGACCGAGTTAATAACCATGTAATTTACAGTTGCCTCATTGATACACAGACAATATAGTGACAGAAAATTAAATGATTTCCTCAGTCCAAGACATTATCTAGCCCTATGGTTGAGTCACCAATCCAGTATTGTTTATTTCCTGTAATATTTCTGTAAAGTGTTGGTGGCATTTTTTAAAATGGTCTTTCAATAGTAAGATGAGCTGTGCTGCAACAACTGAGGGCAGAAGGGTGGCTTCAGGGAGGACTGTCATGTAGCCCAACAGAGAACAGAAGAAAACTTAATTCTCTGAGCATAGCCTGAGGTGGGAAGAAGGGATGTTGCAATCTCGGAAGCATGGGAGGTTTCACCATCAGCATATTCTTGGCTCCTCAGCAAGAGAGAAAGGGTGTTGGCATACATTAAAACATCAGATTGCACAATAATATACACAACGAGTGACCATTCTGAAGATAGCTGTGGCTCAGCAGCTATCAATCTGTTGCTGCAGCAGGCCTGCTCATCAGACACCTTCTCACATTACAGCTGGCTGCTGGTTTCTCAGGCAGCTGTCCACAAGGAAAGGGATATAGCTCCCCACCTTCAGGCAGCCCTGTGACTTTCTCTGGGAGAGAAAGATCATCAACATTGCTGTCTCTAACCATGACAGAGCTATTTACAGGAAGCTGTCTGTGTTTCACTATGAAGGAGCAAGTACAGAAGAGAATGTGGTGAGTGAAAATATGATAGATGAGATTTTGAAAATTAACCCATAATTTTGTACGCTTCAGCTTTTGGGAACCCAATTTGAGACACCTTAAAGGGGCCTGATTTTCAGAAAATACTGAGCATCCGCTTTCTGGAAACCTTTATGGTGTCTCAATTTGGGCATCACAAACAGTGAAGTGAATTCTATCCTTACTTCTGCTACAGACTTCATGTATGATGCTGAGAAAGTCATTAAAACCAAAGATTTTAGACGTGACCACTGAATGTTACATCTTTACTTATTTTTATAATATGCACTATCTTAAAAATGATGAAATTAATGTAATACCCTCTTTAATTCACATTTGCAACTAAAATTAGAAAAGAAAATGAATATCAATGGAAACAGTAATTAGCATTTTTAAAATATACGGTAATGGGCTTCACATCCCCCACTGGCTGAGCTGCAGGTGGGTGTAGTTTGAGAGAGAGGCTAGGGGATTGGAGAATCAAAACAAAATGTTCTTTTGGTGGGTTGTGCCACCTGTCACCAGCTTTAGGGGAGAGTTCTGACTGTGTTAAAGTTAGCTGGATTTTTTAGACAATGTGGTCTTGCCTCATTCCTTCGGTTACCTGTGATGTTACACTCATGTTAGAAAACCAGCAGCAGGACTGAGATAGTCACCTGCTTTTGTGACATCAGACCACTGGTGTACCTCTGCTCCTTTCATGTCAGGGAGGGAGCTTTAGAACCCCAACAGACCAACTGCTAGGGACACCACCTGGGGAGGATAAGACAGAACTTGGGTACCTTCACCAGCTGCAGGACTGAATGGAGCTGATCCATTAACACATCCAGGAGAAGTGGAAGTGGCAGAAATGGCAGTACAATGTACAGGTCTTGGGGAGACTCCAGGTGACTGTCTGTTCCAGGTGACTGTTCACCCAAGAGAAAGAGGGGACGACTTCCAAATCTCATTACTGCCTGGGATGGTCGTTGCACCATGCTAGAGAAATTATTGGATGTGGTGCATTGAGTGGAGCTGAGTTGCTGGAGGACTGACTAGCACCATATCAATCCAACAGGGGACTTGGCATGAGATCTGCAACGGGGAAATAACATGGAAGAAGAGGGACTGGAGCCAGCTTGAGTCATCAGGCTACTGAGGAATCCAGTATTGTTCCTGAAGTCATACTTCCAGTTCCCTCAACAAATGGACACCTGCTGAGCAATCCCTGGCCCTCAGGCCACACCCAGAGGATTTGCAGGCCACCCAAGGCCTACCTGTGTTTTGTGGGTTCTCAGGGCCATGCCTAGCCATATGGAACTACTGGTTCTACTGTGGGAGGCCAGCACACCACAGTCAGAGCCAAATGTGTCTGTGGCCGGGGGGAGGGGGTCTTCCTCTCCCCACTGGCTATATGGCAGGTGGTGAAGTTTGAGAGAAACTGGGTGCGGGGGGGGGGGGGGGGAGTGAAAATCAGGAAGTATTTTTGTGGTGTGTGTGGTGGTGCTGGCACAATCTCTAAGGGTGGCAGGTGCTGCTATGTGAGGTCTCTGGCTGCAGTGTAGTCTCACCTCATTCTTTTGGATATCATGATGGTACAATATTGTAATAATAGTAATATGGAATGAAAGAGTACTGCTGTGCTTTTCAGTCCATTTTTACACAATCCTTGCAATGTATTTAAACTTTCAGAGTCTATTCTACTAAATAGATTTTTTTTTCACCTCGCTAAGGCAATTCATAGGAAAAATTTCTTCTCTTTAATATACAATTATAAACTAAAAATATTAATTTGGCATTGTTTGCATCTTGAAATTAATATCCTATGTGCAAGTGTAAATAACTGCATTGTCAAGGAATTGTCTATATGTCATATTTAACCAGTATATACCATTTAAAAAACAAGGAAATTCCCATCAATTAAAAAATCATTAGGGATGCTTAAGGAAACATCCATCCACATAAACCCTTAAAAGCAAGGAAATGTCCAGTTAAGCCGTCCTTTCGTTAATACACCTCCCCCACAGTCACACTATAACACAAAACCTTAGCTTTGGCCTCAAACCTCCTCCTGGGAAACTAACACATCACATAGTTCAGTGATGCATGGATGCCAAATGCATATGTATGATGATGAGTTTAGCGTTAAAGTTCGGAGTTATGGTGTGATCGTGAGGAATGAAATGTATGTGATCTTTTGGCACCATGTAATATAAGAACATAAAAATGGCCATACTGGGTCAGACCAATGGACCACCTATATCACCCGTATCTTGTTTTCCAACAGTGGTCTATGCCAGATGCTTCAGAGGGAATGAACAGAACAGGGCAATTATTGAGTAATCCACCCCTTGTCATCCACTCCCAGCTTCTGCCAATCAGAGGCTAGGGACACCCAGAGCATGGGGTTGCATCCCTGACCATCTTGGCTAATAGCCATTGATGCACTATCCTCCATGAACGTACCTAATTCTTTTTTAACCCAGTTATACTTTTGGCTTTCACAACATCTCCGGGCAATGAGTTCCACAGGTTGACTGTGTATTGTGTGAAGAAGTATTTTGTTTGTGTTTGTGAATATAATCTGAAGGCAGCTGGTATACCATTCTTATAGCGAGATATTGATCACTTACTCCCTATCAAAGCCTCTCCAGTTATGTCTCTGTCCATAATCCACAATTTGAACTCTCCATCCATTCTCTCCTCTTCTCTGCCACAGCCCAATCAATTCACTGCCCCTTATTAATTCCCTGCTGTCACCCCTGATCTCCAGAAAAAAGCTCTGTATTTTTGTCATAGAATAAATTAGCTGCCGCTACCTCTCCTCTGCCAACAATCCCAGTCAGTCCACCCTCTGCCCACCAACACTCCCCAATACATCCTCTGGCTCTAGCTCTTGGCCCCTAATTAATCACTTCTCTGTAGCTGCTCCCCAAGGTTCCCATACAGTTTCTTCTCTACCTACATCCCCCCCATATGCTCCTAATCAAATATTTGCCCCCAAACTGAAATTTACCAATAATCAGGCCTCCAGTTCGCCCCACATCCCACCTTCTTTAACAGGTCATACTCTGCCCCACCGCTCATTCCAATTCTCTCCCGCTCATTCCAGTTCTCACCCCTCACCATCTCCCACCTTCGAGCCTGCCACATCCACTGCAGTTCACTATAAACTTCCTAGCCTCACAACTCAGTCCATCCTCTGCAATCTACTTCCCACTCAACTCATCCCTGTGGCCCTAGTCCTCACTCAGTCCATTCTCTGTAAACATCCCTTAATCCATCCTGCATGACCAACATCCTTGTTCTATTATATCTGACTGACACCCATGCCCTTCTACTCAGTCTGTCTGCAAGACCCTTCAGTCAGCTGATTCTGTTTCCACCAGCAATTTGATCACCACCAACCCCAGTTGTTCCTCCTCCTCCTGCTGACTCAGCAAAGTTATCCTCTACCAAGGCTATCCTCAGCAAATTGATCATCACCAGCATTTAAATGAGTTTAAATTCCCATCCCTCAAACTTATCTTCAGGGCTTGATTTCTTTGGTTGACATGAGAGTGGGGGTGAGGGGGAGGAATGGGTCCCATGGTTGTCCTTAGTTGCTCTTTAGGGAAGGGAAACACCTTGGGGTATATATCTTTTACACTCTACTAGCTGTGCCTAAGCCATGGTATCTCCTGCTCCTCCTGTAGGCTTCCTAGTGTTCTCATTGCCTGGCAGAGGAGCAGCCATAACTGTTCTCTCCTCCACAGTAGGAAGGTAGCAGGTGAATAAGACAGGGTCTTCTGGACAAAAGAGTCTGCCACATTGTAATTAAAGACTGTATCACAGTGCACACTCACAAAGGGGGACACATTACAGCTGCACTTGCAACCTTAATATTGGCATTTCCTCATTTCTGAGTGCTTGACTTTGCCAGTTTAATGCTTCTGTAGTGTGGCTTTTTGTATGTCATTTTCAAGATTTAACAAAAAGCAAACTGAAAACCCCCCAAACTCCATCATATAGAATCATACTGATCCCCATCCCTACCCATGGGACATCAGCAGAGTTGGAACCTTTAGAGCCACAGCACAGACCTCTACCACTGGCGCTATGGAGTAATAGTAGGCACAGGGGCGGCTCTATGTTTTTTGTAAAAAGCAACAGAGGGTCCTGTGGCACCTTTAAGACTAACAGAAGTATTGGGAGCATAAGCTTTCGTGGGTAAGAACCTCACTGAAGTGAGGTTCTTACCCACGAAAGCTTATGCTCCCAATACTTCTGTTAGTCTTAAAGGTGCCACAGGACCCTCTGTTGCTTTTTACAGATTCAGACTAACACGGCTACCCCTCTGATCTATGTTTTTTGCCATCCCAAGCACGGCAGTCAGGCGGCCTCTGGCGGCTGTCCGCTGGTCACACGGATTCGGCGGCATTTCTGCAGGCGATCTGCCGATCCCATGCCTTTGGTGTACCCACCGCCGAAGCCGTGGGACCGGCTGACCTCCCTCACGGCGACCGGCATGCCGCCTCCCGCGGCTTGCCGCCCCAGGCACGCGCTTGCTGCGCTGGTGCCTGGAGCCGTCCCTGAGTAGGCACTTATCCTCCAGGTGGACCAGCCATTTAAGGGGGATGAGACACACACTTTACCAGTGGGTCTCACAACCATTTGCTCTACAGCAATTGCAAGGAAATACTTGCCAAGTCCTTATTGTCCTGGGCTGGATGTGCTCAGTGCAGATAGCATCTACAGAGAGCTGCCAGACTGTATGTAAGTAACCTGTAATCATCAAATGGTAATTTTCAAAGGCTTATAACTTGGCCCAAACTCTGTGGATTTTCATTGAGAAAATAAAAGGCATCTCTCTGATCTCAGGGGTTCCCCAAGTTTCAAGTTCCTTCTCAAATCATGGACCTTTAAGAAATATTTTATATTAGCAAAGCCTCATATTTTTTCAGCAACTCATTCTCAGATATGGTTGAACCTATTTTTACTGAACCTATCCAAAACACTTCAGCCTGAGGCAGAGACCTAGTGTGAAAAATGTTGGATCCAGTGTTTAAAGTTTGAAAAGTAAAAAGCAACTGAAAATAGGGTCTTACGATTTAAAGCACGAGGCAACCTTAACTATAAGTGTCACTGCCAGATTTGCCTACAATAATGGGTCAGAGGCTGTATGAAAAGATGTGTGCAAGAAGTTAAAAAGAAAGTGCCATATTGACCAATGTTTTGCAGTACTGTTTCCCATGGCTTGGTTGAATATTAAGTTTCTTTCGGGAGCAAAAACAATTTGTTTCTGAATGTATTAATTTTTCATAAGTGACTGAAACAGGAGCTTTGTAGATTTTAATGTAACAGTGACACCATGTGGCCAGTGGCATATTGAATTTTGCATTTCAAAACTTATTTTCTTGGTCAAATGTAAGCATTAGTATCACAGCAGAGAGAAAAAGAATCAGAAGGAAAAACCAGCAAATGACAACTTTTACCATGAAAAGAGTTGCAAAGAGTCCCATTTTATTGCTTTGCACTTTAAAAAAAATATGTTTAAATTGCTGAAATGCTAAAATAGTATCTGTTGCCTAATTACTCTTCTATTGAAACAAAATACATGGCAGGGAAACAAAATTAGCTAGACAGTTCCATAAGGCTCAGTCATGGCAAGGTCTCTTCTTAGGGAAGAAGCTCACAGAGGGGGCATTCTAGAAACCTTGGGTAGCCCAGGGATCAGATGAATAATCAAGATCCTTCTAAATCTATAATGTCAGCATGCAGAGTGATTCCCTTTGTGCTGTAACCTGGGCCATTCTGACACCCTAGCTTGTTTGGGAGCCCTACAAACTGGCTCTCCCCAATGACTGCTCTGAAACAATGGAAGGGAGCTATAACTGGTTATAGCAAGATTAATTACTGGAAAGGCTTATGCTTGGAAGTACTCCATTGATAGATGGAAACATGCCACATAATAGCAGCTGCTCCCAGTTCTGCCTTCCGCAAGATATGCCCTTGTCCCTCAAAGCCAGAGGAGCCCCACATTATGTTGGAACTCCACCAAGGGCAAAACCCATCTTCGTGTTCACGTGTTAAATTCTAATTTGGTGAAAATGCTGGCAGTGGACCTGCATTTCCTTTTATTTTTGTACAGGCCAAACACTTGCCGTACTTGATGGGCTATGCATTTCCCAAGTGGCAAATGGATAGAGCACTGGACTAGCATGTGAGAGTTCAATTACTGGCTCTGTCACAGAGTTCATGTGCAATTTTTTGGCATCTCACACTGTGCCTCAAACAGTGTTGCCTACACGCATCATTATATTATTGGTAGTTTTTTAATATCACTGGTCTACAATTTTTGAGAAGTCGTCTGGTTCAGAGTTAAAATGTGCTATTTATTATGTATTTTGATGTGCTGAATTCAAATATGACAATTAAAACAACTGATTGGCTACTGTTTCTAAGATATTTAAGTTTTTACATTTTATGTCTATGTATATTGTGTAGATAGTAGAGTTTTAATCATAAATTGTAAACCTAGGTCTTTTCATGTGTTTATGGTTGCTTTACATGATAATATTTCACCTGTCCTGTTTATGTAACACTTTAAAAATCAGCAAAAGGGTTATATAAATAAAATTTATTATGAAACAAAAGGCAAAAAACTATTATGTACATAGTTTAGTCCTATTCAGTGTCTACTCGGCGCTTCTTGGCTTGTCTCTTGTATTCATTAAATGGAGCATCTCTTGTCACTGTCCAGCAATAGTCTGCAAGCATTGATGGGCTCCATTTGCCCTGATAGCGTTTCTCCATTGTTGCAATGTCCTGGTGAAATCGCTCGCCGTGCTCGTCGCTCACTGCTCCGCAGTTCGGTGGAAAAAAATCTAGATGAGTGCAAAAAATGTATCTTTAGTGACATGTTGCAACCAAGGCTTTTGTATGCCTTGAGGAGGTTTTCCACCAACAACCTGTAGTTGTCTGCCTTGTTGTTTCCGAGAAAATGTATTGCCACTAACTGGAAGGCTTTCCATGCCGTCTTTTCCTTGCCACGCAGTGCATGGTCAAATGCATCATCTCAAAGAAGTTCACGAATCTGAGGACCAACAAAGACACCTTCCTTTATCTTAGCTTCACTTAACCTTGGAAATTTTCCACGGAGGTACTTGAAAGCTGCTTGTGTTTTGTCAATGGCCTTGACAAAGTTCTTCATCAGACCCAGCTTGATGTGTAAGGGTGGTAACAAAATCTTCCTTGATTCAATAAGTGGTGGATGCTGAACACTTTTCCTCCCAGGCTCCAATGACTGTCGGAGAGGCCAATCTTTCTTGATGTAGTGGGAATCTCTTGCACGACTATCCCATTCGCAGAGAAAACAGCAGTACTTCGTGTATCCAGTCTGCAGACCAAGCAAGAGAGCAACAACCTTCAAATCGCCACAAAGCTGCCACTGATGTTGGTCATAGTTTATGCACCTCAAAAGTTGTTTCATGTTGTCATAGGTTTCCTTCATATGGACTGCATGACCAACTGGAATTGATGGCAAAACATTGCCATTATGCAGTAAAACAGCTTTAAGACTCGTCTTCGATGAATCAATGAACAGTCTCCACTCATCTGGATCGTGAACGATGTTGAGGGCTGCCATCACACCATCGATGTTGTTGCAGCCTACAAGATCACCTTCCATGAAGAAGAATGGGACAAGATCCTTTTGACGGTCACGGAACATGGAAACCCTAGCATCACCTGCCAGGAGATTCCACTGCTGTAGTCTGGAGCCCAACAGCTCTGCCTTACTCTTGGGTAGTTCCAAATCCCTGACAAGGTCATTCAGTTCACCTTGTGTTATGAGGTGTGGTTCAGAGGAGGAGGATGGGAGAAAATGTGGGTCCTGTGACATTGATGGTTCAGAACCAGAAGTTTCATCCTCTTCCTCGTCTGACTCAAGTGAGAATGATTCTGGTGCATCAGGAACCGGCAGTCCTTCTCCGTGGGGTACTGGGCGTATAGCTGATGGAATGTTTGGATAATGCACAGTCCACTTTTTCTTCTTTGACACACCTTTCCCAACTGGAGGCACCATACAGAAGTAACAATTGCTGGGATGATCTGTTGGCTCTCTCCAAATCATTGGCACTGCAAAAGGCATAGATTTCCTTTTCCTGTTCAACCACTGGCGAAGATTTGTTGCACAAGTGTTGCAGCATATGTGTGGGGCCCACCTCTTGTCCTGATCTCCAATTTTGCAGCCAAAATAAAGGTGATAAGCTTTCTTAACCATAGTGGTTATACTGCGCTTTTGTGATGCAAAAGTCACTTCACCACAAACATAGCAGAAGTTATCTGCACTGTTCACACATATACAAGGCATCTCTGCTCACTTTGGCTAAACAGAAATGTGTCCCTTTGCAAAATCAAACACTGACAAAGAAGAGAGCACGACACTGTATGATTTCTAGAGCTGATATAGGGCAATTTGTTCAGCAGAGTGATGTAAGCTTCGTTATGATTGCATCATCCATGACTTCTAGGAATAACATGATGCAATTCATATCATATATGATGCAATACCAGCTTCAGATTGCATCATTCATTGTTTTGCCTAAAAAGCAAGTACTGTCCAAACCCAGTCATAGATTTATTCATAGATCCAGTCAAAGATGTATTTTAGTCATTTCTGGTTTAAATTGAGATCCCTTCCCTTTATAACTCACTTATCCTCCGCCATTCCCAAGTCAAGGGTCGTATATACTGACCCAATAGCATATCTTGAAAACTAGAGCCAATCAACAATTTTAAGCATCATTTTTGTTCTCAGTGACCCAGAATTAGTAAAGTTTGACTACATTTATTTCAGAAGCATTTTGGCTGTAGAGCAGTGTATTTGATATTTTTCTTAAAGGCCTATTTCTGGACCCACGTAATTATGAATCTCAGCTTTCATTTAAAAATGTTAGTAGCTGGTGTGGTTGCAGTGATAAGCTTGAAAATATTTTCAAAATCTCATGGTTTTAAATCTTTATTTAGTAAAGGCCAAACTAATGATTTTTCAACACTCAGAATTGAGGATACTGCATTCACCATCTTGAAATGTGAGATAATACATCTCTACCTTACAGCAACATATTAATATTTGTAAGGTGTTGGGACACTACAGTCAATCATTCAGAAACCTTCAAACTTGTTCAAGCATCAAACAATCATCAAAAAGAATGGATCATGTACATTTTCACTACAGGACAAACTCTTGGTTACACACATGCATGTTTGGCTATAAACAGCTCAGTGAGTGCTTGTTACAAATATTTGCCATGAAATAGACACAATTCAAACTCTCATGATTCCCTGGCACAATTTAATGCCTGTCAGCAAGTGACCCATAGCATGTGCACCTTTTAAAGGTCTGCTATTGGCAGTGAATATGTTTCAAAAACTGCATGATCAGATTGCTGAGTTCCTTAACTCATGATCTCTTCTATTAACAGGGTAAATATTTTTCATGCGATGAAGAAAAAGGCCTTGTTTTAAACACTTGACATCCACTTTTAGCCCTTCTTTTGGAACCCAATATGCCTTACAAGAGCATCAAAAGCAAAACAGTTTTGCAGCGGCTGAAGTTTACTAAGAAGTTACTGATTGAGTATAATTTTAACCTCTCTGTACGTGGACAGTGTTTGCAGCTATGCTAACCCCAAAAATAGCCTTTGGTTTTTAACACTATCAGAGTGAAAATTATATCTATGTTTTGTCTCAAGAGCTTGTGAATGGGCCACTCAGGGTTTGTCTACACAGCAATTAAACGCCTGTGGCTGGCCCCTGTCAGCTGACTCAGGCTCACAGGGCTTGGGCTCTGGGGCTGTAAAATTGCAGTGTAGACATTCAGGCTTGGACCCATCATGTGGTCCCAGAGCTGCCGGAACATCTAGCCCTGCAGCCCGAGTCAGCTGACATGGGCCAGCTGACACGGGGTATTTAATTACTGTGTAGAAAGCCCTCAAGTCATGAGCTGCAGTGATTCTGTGTGGAAGCCAGAAAATTCATCTCATGTACTTGCCTTTAAAAAGAAAAAACATATGCAAGAGCAGATGGATGGATGCAGCTGCTGATTCTACTGTTGTTAATTCTACAGACATCTTGTTAGAGATGTTTATAAATAGGTTTTGAAGGATTACATTTTTATTTGTAAATGTTGGTAAACTTCAATTTCACCATACACAAACCGATGAAAAAATATTTCCATCCATCATAACACAAATGTACAGATAGGCAAAATAAGAATAATGGTGCTTGAGAACTTATTAGAGTTTGATTTAAGGATAGTTACTTGGTATATTTTGACATGTGATGTTAACAGTTTCTGTTTTAACAAGTATAAAGCATTAACTTTTTAAATTTTATGTCTACTGTCATTAAATAATTATTGTCTGACCTCCCCATAACTTCCCACAACTGTGAAAATTTAAATTGATAAAAATAAAAAAGCCTAAAAAGATTATCCATCAAAATTATTTTAAAAAAATAAAAATCTAATTCTGCCAAGCCTATTTATAAAGGATCTTTATACATAATACATTGAAGGCCAGGAACCACATCCTCACTATAAATTTAGTGCACTGATTTAAAGACTTGTGTCAAATTCAGCAGTTAGTCTAAGCCAGGGGTCTCAAACACGTAGCCCCCCCCCCCCCCCAGGGACTCCGGCTGCTTCCTGGAGCGGAGCGGGGACAGGGCAGGCAGGCAGGGAGCCTGCCCTGGCCATGGGGCGTGGCGCTGCCACCCCGCTCTAGGTAAGCGGCGCCGGGCTGGAGCCCGTACCCCGCACCCCTTCTGCACCCCAACCCCGTGCCCGGAGCCCCCTGCCACATCCCACACCCCTCCTGCATCCCAACTCCCTCCCCTGACCCCCCTGCCACACCCTGCACCGCTCACCCCTCCTGCACCCCAACCCCCTGCCTGGAGCCCCCTGCCACACACTGCACCCCTCACCCCTCCTGCACCCCAACGCCCTGCCTGGAGCCCCCTGCTACACACTGCACCCCAACCCCCTGCTGCACCCCTCACCCCTCCCGCACCTCAACTCCCTGCCCTGACCCCCCTACCACACCCTGCACCCCTCACCCCTCCCGCACCTCAACTCCCTGCCCTGACCCCCCTACCACACCCTGCACCCCTCACCCCTCCTGCACCCCAACCCCCTGCCTGGAGCCCCCTGCCACACACTGCACCCCAACCCCTGCTGCACCCCTCACCCCTCCCGCACCTCAACTCCCTGCCCTGACCCCCCTACCACACCCTGCACCCCTCACCCCTCCTGCACCCCAACCCCCTGCCTGGAGCCCCCTGCCACACACTGCACCCCAACCCCCTGCTGCACCCCCTCACCCCTCCCGCACCTCAACTCCCTGCCCTGACCCCTCTGCCACACCCTGCACCCCTCACCCCTCCTGCACCCCAACCCCCTGCCTGGAGCCCCCTGCCACACACTGCACCCCAACCCCCTGCTGCACCCCTCACCCCTCCCGCACCTCAACTCCCTGCCCTGACCCCCCTACCACACCCTGCACCCCTCACCCCTCCTGCACCCCAACCCCCTGCCTGGAGCCCCCTGCCACACACTGCACCCCAACCCCCTGCTGCACCCCCTCACCCCTCCCGCACCTCAACTCCCTGCCCTGACCCCTCTGCCACACCCTGCACCCCTCACCCCTCCTGCACCCCAACCCCCTGCCTGGAGCCCCCTGCCACACACTGCACCCCAACCCCCTGCTGCACCCCTCACCCCTCCCGCACCTCAACTCCCTGCCCTGACCCCCCTACCACACCCTGCACCCCTCACCCCTCCTGCATCCCAACCCCCTGCCTGGAGCCCCCTGCTACACACTGCACCCCAACCCCCTGCTGCACCCCTCACCCCTCCCGCACCTCAACTCTCTGCCCTGACCCCCCTACCACACCCTGCACCCCTCACCCCTCCTGCACCCCAACCCCCTGCCTGGAGCCCCCTGCCACACACTGCACCCCAACCCCCTGCTGCACCCCCTCACCCCTCCCGCACCTCAACTCCCTGCCCTGACCCCTCTGCCACACCCTGCACCCCTCACCCCTCCTGCACCCCAACCCCCTGCCTGGAGCCCCCTGCCACACACTGCACCCCAACCCCCTGCTGCACCCCTCACCCCTCCTGCACCCCAACTCCCTGCCCTGAGCCCCCTGCCGCACCCTGCACACCTCCTGCACTCCCTGCCCTGAGCCCCCGCTGCACCCCTCACCCCTCCTGCACCCCACAGCCCAATTCCCTGCCGTACCCTGCACACCTCCTGCACCTCAACTCCCTGCCCTGAGCCCCCTCCTGCACCCCCTGGGGTGAGGACTTCGGGGAAGGGGTTGGAATGGGGGCATGGAAGGGGTGAGAAGAGGTGAAGCGGGGCGGGGGTGGGGCCTCATGGAAGGGGTGGAGTGGAGGCAGGGCTGGGGGCAACGAGGGGGTGTGTCAGTGATGCGGCCCTCCGGCCAATGCACTAGTCCTCATGCAGCCCTCGAGGTCATCTGAGTTTGAGACCCCTGGTCTAAACTGACATAATTGCTCTCTCCAAATGTTTAAATCTGCATCTACACATCAAAGATGTGCTCCTTTAACTATGCTTGCATAGTATAAAGCATAAAAATGATTACACTGCTATAGCTTATTCCAGTTTGTGAGGCAAAATAAGCTATACATGTATAAAGTGCCTTACACTAGTATAACTGCATCCACACTAGGTAGGGAGTTTGCTGGCATAACTATGTTGGAAAAACATCATACCTCTTACTGACATAGTTATGCTGCCAAACATTTTAAGTGTAGACTAGGTTACAACTCCCTTACTAGCTCACCCATGGGGCCCAATCCATGAGGTCTTCTCAGAGGTTGCCACAGAGCATGTCTACTGAAGGAGGTGGTGGTGTGTGTGTGTGTGTGTGTCCCCTCCCCCATCCCCCTATATAACCATTAGCCCAGTAATTAAAACACTCATCAAGACTGTAGGAAGCCCAGGTTCAATTTCCCCTCTCTGTTTGATTTGGAGCAAGGAGTAGAATGCACATTTGTCACTGTCCAGTGAAGTGCACCAAACGCTGGGTTATGGGGGTGTTCTCCCTCTATCTTGTCTGTTGATGCTGCGCCACTTTGTATAAATCATTAAACAGATATTGGGCCACAGAAAATAGTGAGAAGGACTCTGCAGTTCAGATTTGAAGAAGAGCTCTGTGTAGTTTGAAAGCTTGTCTCTTTCACCTAAATAAATTGTTCCAATAAGAGAGATTAACCCACCCACCTTGTCTCTGTAGTTCAGTGGCTAAGGCACTTATGTAAGGTTGGGGGATCCCAGTTCAACTCCATGTCCTAATGACTTTAATTATTTATAAATATTGGAACAATTTCAGCAGGCGAAACTGAGAGCATCCAGGCAAGCATAGCCCAGTGATTAGGGCACGCACCTGAAAGGTGGGACATGGAGGTTTAACTCAGATGGGGAGAGGGGGAATTGAATCAGGCTTCCCATGTGCTGGGAGAGTGCTCTGACTCTGGACTAAAGGTGGTTGTTGTTATTTGGGGGGGGGAGGGGGAAAGAGGGTGTGTCTCTCCCTTGGCTTTTTGTGAAAAAGGCCTTGGGGTCTAACTCCAGGAGTGGGGTTCACAGGCGTGAATCCCAATGACACTAAATGAACAGGGGCTCTGGAAGCATGGCAGATGTGACATCCATATGCTCAATGGCTGTTTCAAGTCCTATGGTGAACTTGTGGAAGAGCACTTGACATTTCTCCTGTAGGCTAGGCACACCTCTGTGAGTAAGAAAGAGAAATGTAGGAGTTCAGATCTTGACTTTTCTAACTGCTGTTTAAAATTTCCATATACTACTTTTATAATTGGCATGGGGAGGGCTAGATTCACAAAGGACTTAGTCACCTAACTGCCTCTACAGCAGTGGTGGATTAGCCACTGGGTCAATGAGGCCCGTGCCCAGGGGCCCCAGCCAACTGGGGGAGACCCAGAAAAAAATTTGCTGCCAGGTGGTGGAAGCCCAGAGCCTGGCTGCTGGGTGGGCAGGAAGGGCAGGGTGGGGTGGAGGAAGTCGTTGTGCCCCGACACCTCTCCCCAGCAGAAGCGCTGGGCGGGCGGAGTGGGGGAAGTCCCCAGTGCCCTGTCCCCGGCAGAAGCCACAGGGCAGCAGGGGAAGTCCCAGCACCCGCATCCCCCGCTGCAGCCCTGGGACTGGAGGAGTCTCGCTACCTGCTGCGGCCTCAGGGTGGGGGAGCTCTCACTCCCTGCTACGGCTCGGGGCCATGGTGGGGGGACAGAGCTTCTCTGGTCTTGGGGCCACAGTGGGGGGGGGGCGGAAGGGGGGAGACCATGTGTGGAACAGGGGCATGGCCCCGGGAAGGGGCAGAAAGGGATGGGGCTGTAGGCGGGGCCACAGATGGAAGAGACAGAATGAGGGTGGGACCACAGACTGAAGGGGTGGGGAGGGCCCCCCCCCCACTTGCTCTGACCCAGGGCCCCAGGAAACCTTAAGCCACCTATAGGCACCTAAGTCCAACATTTAGGCACCACTGACATTCACAAAACCACCACAGCTCAGATGCAGGTTACTGTGTTGTTTTTGAAGATATAAAAAGTAAAAAAAAGTGAAATTGAACACCCCCCGCCCCCATAAAAATAACTTTCATATCTGCCAGAATCATGCAGTAGGCTGTTCTCTAGTCAGGACCTCCTGAATACTATCCCATAAGGCACAGTATATGGCATGTCAAATAAAGAATAAAGTCCATTGGTTGAAAATGTATCCTTATCTTGTATTACCAATTGTAACTACTGTGTGCTGGTTAACATTGTAATTTATGAATAGCACTAAGTGATAATGTTGCATTTGTATGTTATTGTTTTCCAGATGGGAGTTGGTGTTGTGGACTCTGCTGTTGCTGGATTAGGTGGCTGTCCATATGCGAAAGGTGCTACTGGTAACGTAGCCACGGAGGATGTGCTATACATGCTTAATGGCTTAGGGATAAATACGGTAAACTATTGCACATTTATGTTAGCATAGCTACATTTCTAAATACTGTCAGTCACAGTATGTTTGAATACCATAATAGTGTTGCTGTCAGGGAGCTATTTTTTGTATCATTTACGAAGATTATATTTGATTACAATACACTGAGATTTGTAGCTGAAAAGCCCTTGAATATGACATGCAATAGACTGGTGAGAGAGGAGCTGCTGAACAGGCAGGCTTAACCGCTCAGGAGGCTGATCCAACGCTGACTGATAGCAATTGGAGGCTTTCTACTGACTTTACTGAGCTATGGATCAGGCCCATCGTGATTATGGGACTAGGGAGTAGTTTCATTCATCTGGCTTCAGATGTGAAAAATACAATTGTGTTTTACACAATATTTGGGACTGACCTGTCAAACATTTACCACACGGACTAATTCAGTATCCCTTCAAGCCACTGTAAAACCATCACATTATTGTTCACAAAGGTGAGTTATGTGATGGTGAGATTAACTTGCTCCCCAGCTGAAGACCCAGTATGTTGTGTGTGACACTGAGTTTCTATTAACTGGAGCAATAGGGCACACAATTTGACTTTGGAACACAGATGTAAATGGTAGCATAAAAAACACTGTCACTGTGGTTTCAGATCTAGTATAGTACACAAACTGTCCTAACTGCCTCCGTCTGTGGTTCAAGGCTGTCTCTTTTATTTCTGTCTGTATGCAGGAAAAACAGTTACAAAGTTTTCTTTGAGACACCGGCTTTATATGCCTATCCATGCCTTTGTCACCTCCAGATTAAACTACATGGTGCACCTTGCATAGGGCCATGTCTTGGGACCATTCAGAAATTGAAGTCAGGGAAGAATGCAGCTTTCTGTTTATTAAGTAGTGGTGCACACACAGGGCCAGCTCTACTGTTTTTGCCACCCCAAGCAGTGCGCCGAATTGCCGCCGTGGATGGTGGGGGCAGTCCGTGTGCTGTTAGGGTGGCACGTGCGTTTCCGCGGCGGCGGCGGCGGCGGCAATTCGGCGGCAGCTTCTATGTTCAACCAGAAGACAGAAGCTGCCGAATTGCCGCCGCGGGCAGCTGAACATAGACGCTGCCGCCGAATTGCCGCCGCGCGGAAATGCACATGCTGCCCTAATGGCACACGGACTGTCCCCGCCGTCCACGGTGGCAATTCGGCGCGCTGCTTGGGACGGCAAAAACACATGGACTGCCGCCCCCTTGTAGATTGCCGCCCCAAGCACCTGCTTGGAATGCTGGTGCCTGGAGCTGGCCCTGTGCATACAAAAAGCACATTACACCTGTCCTTAATGAACTGCAGTGCCTCTTAGTTGGTTTCCAGAAGAAGTTGAAGGTGCTGATTTTTATCTATAAAGCCCTAAATGGTTTGGGATCTTACAACCTGCCTTCCATTTGTAATCTGTGGAGATGCTCACACTAAGAATACCCTGGTTTAAAAGAGGGGGTGGTGGTTAGTCTTTGGGGCAGTTTTGCACTACAGATGTGTCTTGACTAATGTTCTAAAACATCAAAGTCCTTGGCTTCATTTCTACACTTCTTGGGCAAAATGCCCATTGACTTCAGATTTTGCCCATATAATATTTTACTATAGCTCTGCCAGGGGAATTATTCAAGCAAAAATATTCAGCAAAGCCCATGACCGTATGAAATTGGTCACAAACCTTTTGAGCAAATGTATCAGTAAGTAAGTCTGAGTCATCTTAAGGGAGTTTAACTGGCACCATCTTTGTATTTGGCCCGAAATATTTACATGGAATCCTGTGAAGCAAAATTTCCAAGTTTCTCAAACATCCCTCTAAGCCTTTTCCATATTGCAACCCCTTCTGTAACAGAAAAAAGTCCATTGCCCTTCCACCTTAGCCGTAAAGAAAGAGAGGATGGTTATAGGCCCAGGTTGAAAAACCATTGCTCGGATAGGCTCCCATCTTAATGTGTAAAGAGTCTAGTCCCCACAGAGTACATATTTGCATTTATTTCACAGTACCCTATTCTGGGGTGTGGGCTCATCACCCTAATAGTCTGCTAATATTTCACTATTTTTATATGACAGCACATATTGACATTATGTATAACCAAATGTTTCTCTGTGCAAAGAACTGCTCTGTTTTCATTTCAGCTGTGTCCTCATGCTCTCATTTTGTTGACTAAAATGTGAGCCAATGGATGAATGGCTATTTGAGGCTTCATTAGTGCTCTCTCATTGGCCATGTGCATCAGAATAATAATTAATGCTTGTTTTATAGTGTTCTCCAGAACGATTAAACAACATGATAATATGAAGTGAATCTGTAAGAGTCTGTCCGCAAACACGTTGCTTGGTAGTACAATGATAAATGGGTAGTTCAATGTCACACGTGATTAATGGTCACAAAGGTTTCCAGCGAGACACGCACCTTATGCAAAGAAACAGTTTTTATATGGTTCAGATATAATTATAATAATAGTACCTGCTCTTATGATGCCTTCCCATTCTTAACAAACAGTAAGCCTCAAAAAACTTCTGAGAAGAGGTAAGTACCATTATTGCCATTTTATAGATGATGAAGCTGAAACTCAGAGAGATTATAGTCCTGGTCCTAACAAGTGCTGAATAAGAACTGATTTACTGGAGTCAATGGGAGTTGTAGGAGTTTGGCTTCTGGGCGGAGATGTTTAGCTTCTTGAAGGATCAGGCTCTATGTCACTGCCCAAAGTCACACCGAAAGATCATGGAAAAGCAGCAGACTGGCTGGTACTTCATCCCTCTCAAGGTATACAGTCATCTAGTTTAGGCATATGGCCGGTCCCACAATCCTCCTGCACACATGGCGTGGTCAGCAAGCATACATATATGAATTCTTCTGTATCTGCTCTGAGCTATATTGTCCTAGCTCAGAGATCTGACATGCATCTATCCCTGCCCTTTCTCTCCTCTCTGACCCTCACACACTCACACTCCTTTATGTGACTCATGAGAGTAAGGTCAGAGTTTTGCCCTCTGTGTGTAAACCATCTCTTATGAAGTATTATTGTTCATGAATGTCTTACAATATAAATGTAAAACAGAAAAGAGACCATTTGAACAGCACAGGCACTAGCCTAGACACCCCATGCAAAATGTGCATGTTGTTTTATTTAACACATCTAAGCATGTGTTTCTTGTCAACACCTACTGTACTATTAAATATTCATTACAATGTTGTGAATTTGGTATGTTGTTGGTCTCCACAGAAACCTGCCTACCAAGTCTATCTATGATGGCATGTTTCTTATTTCTATCACATATAACAAAGACAGATGGTGCAAGGCTGATTGAAACTTTATTCCAGTTAAAAATGGCTTTTTGATTAAATGGAAATTTCTATGAGAAAATTTCCATTTTTGTTGAAAATTTTCACTCATCAAATTGACTATTTAAGGCAAAGGTTAATGCAAAGCATGCAAGTAAATAGGCTAAAACGGGATGTGCATGGTTTAAGGGACTGGTAATGAGGCAGGAAACATTTTACTTCTAGGTCAGTGATTTTATTCTACCCTAACTTGATAGTAACCAAAATCACCAGTGTTTTATGGTCTCTCTCTTTTTGTTTGGTTTGGGGTATTTTTGTTTGTTTGTTGGGGTTTTTTTTTTAGCCTATGTAAAATGAGTTGCTTATACAAGAAAGGATGTGTCTTAGCAAGGAGAGATTAGTCAGTTGTGATTCTCCATACAATTGTAATAGTAATATAAATGGTAATTTTCTATAGAAGAGAGAATCTCCAGGGAAGAGCTGACAGTTATTATATATGTATTGGAATGTATATGTTATGTTATGGAATCCCACTTTCTGTAACTCCATGCCATTTTCCAAATCTGTCAATGGGATACTTTTCTTACAAATTTGATCCTTCAAAGAGTACTATGAGAGGTAAACAAAGACATGTTCATATGAATTATTCAGCAATTTCATTTTGAGATGTATTACTAGAATCCCTCGCTATTCCCCATTTTTTTTAGTACGGGGAATTTTTTGCAAAGAAGAATCTTTTAAAATGGGAAAAATAATTTGTGTGACTATTGTAGTAAGCATTATGAGGCAGAGCGTCACCTAGTGTAAGTTGGCATAGCTCTACTGACCTCAGTTTACTCCAACTAAAGATCTAACCTTTTTTCTTCAAAATAAAAGATTGGATTGCAATGAAGAACGAAGTGGGTTTCTTCTAGAAATTACAGCCCTGGAGAGCAGTTCACCAGTGACATAAGCATTATCAATATACATATTTTAATACTATAAATTAAATTAACTTCTTTTCTCCCCCCGTGTTTTAGGGAGTGAATCTTTACAAGGTGATGGAAGCTGGTAACTTCATCTGCACGGCTTTGAACAAGAAAACAAATTCTAAAGTTGCACAAGCTTCCTTCAATGTTTGAACTGTAAATTAAAATGTTCTTTCTGCAATACACATTGTCAAAGAGCATTTACATAAAGAAAATCAATTGCAAAACCTTTTCAGTCGAGAAAAAAAGAAAGCATGCTATAGCTGTTCTTTATGGAAAGAGTAACTGTGTGTTAGGATAATACATCTTGCCAAATGTTATTTTGGGGAACTAATACAGCATTGCAAATAATAAATATCATGTCTATCAATACAAATTCATGTACTTGATACTTTTAAAAGTAAGCAAATCAGCAACTTACTGTCTATTTAAATGGCCTTTTAGCTTGCTTTAGAAAAAATTCATTACAGAGTTCCACAAAAAGTGAATACATTGGTAATTCTTAATCAAGCTGACTTTTAGTACAGTACAAATATTTGAAGTAGTTTATGAGATCCCACATTGTGTGTGGCCTGGCTATTATGTGTTTTATTTCTCTGAATCTCCACTTTTCATTTGCCAAGTCAATTATGTTATGAACGTGGAGCCCAATCTAAATTTACTGTAAGTAGTTTCTAGCAATAGCACTTTTGTATTATTACAATGGTTAACATCTGTTAAATATATGAATGACTTTATCTTGTTCCAAGAGTTTGTGATGAATAGCAGCTTGCCATATCCTGCAAATCTAGTGCAACCTCTCTTATTTGTTACATACATTAAATTCACTGTAGTTGCCTTTTTCATCAGCTGTTTTAAAAACCTGATTAATTATATCAAACAATGAAAAGAAGACAGGATATACTCTTTAGTGTAGCACACTGGGGGTAATTAGATTTTTGTGCAAAAGCCTCATGCACCAGTTGACATTTTATTTTATGATCCCCAGATTATCATTCTCACTCATTATCACAGAACCTGTCTTTCTGGGGATATTGACACCTATGACTGACTAGTTTACACAGAGTGAGCCATCCACAGCCTCCCTCTAAGCTTTTGTGAATTTGGTACTGTACCTGTAAATGTCTGAGTGCAACAAAATGCCAGTAAACTGCACCATCATTGGTAAATCAGCAATGGACAATTTAAAATAACTGCCTCATTGTTTCTGTAACCTGTTCAAATCATCCATGAAACTACTGTAATCTTCTTGCCTGAAATATCAGTTCTTTTACTGTGTCTGTCTACACAGCCTTCTTCAGTATCTGTATCTTCATTATGTATCTGCTCTTGATCTGAATTTTGTTAGAAAGCAAGCTCTTAACACAAAACCCAAAAACCTAGGCTATGATTTTTTCCCCATTGATATATACTCAGCTCTTCTCAGAAACATGAAAATTTGGAGAAGGATGAGATTTTAAAAAAGTGAAAGATTTACATGAAAAGAAAGAAGAAGGTAGGCTCACAGTTGTCTGCAGCCCAACTCTGTCAGACTACAGCACTCTTACTTGTGCCATTATCGCATGTTCTGGGGTTGTGCCATGGTCTGAACCAACTTGATTATGAGACATCCAGGTTGTTGGCTGATGTCACATATGGTTGGAGTTTGGTGGCTACTACTCTCCAAATTATTTTGCCCAGGAATGTGGGGGTTGGAGACAGGATAGTCATTGGAGAGGTCTTCTTTGGAGAGGTCTTTCTGGCAAGTGTTGGCTTCCTGAGGACTGGGTGAACTATTACTTTTTTTCCAGGAGTTTGGTAGCTGTGCTTCTCTGAAGCAGGCATAGATTATTTCCATTAGTAGTTCACATAGTTCTTCTTCACTATCTTTTGCCAGCCTGGAGTCTCCTGGATCCATTTCACAGACTGTGGCTTTAATATTTTTCAGGGCTACACTGCTTTGGCATCAGATACAGTTCAGTCTTTACAGGTGGCTGGAAATTGGCCTTGAGTTGGCACATTTATATGTTAGTTTAAAATCTAACCAGACATAATTGAAAATAAGATTCAGGAAGGAGCTGTAATATGAGTGCTCAATCCAAGGGTTGCAAAACCAACAACACCACCCCACCCCCAACACATAGGCTCATGAACAGGTCTGGGGGTGGTTGTGATCATCTTTCCTTACTTTATTGCTAGATGGAAGAGGTTGATAACATTTGCTCACCATTGTAATATGGGATCATGGAATGCAGCTTGAGAATCACTGAGGTAGAATTACTACTATTTTGCTCCATGCTATAGAAATGAACCACTTCTACGGCAAAGGGATAGCTTATGTAAGATACGACTGTTTTCTCTGAGGGTTATTTTAAGGGGAGGGAGTGTGGCCTAGTGATCAGATCTGTGGTCTGGGTGCTAGGATTCTGTTCCCAGCTGGATCACTGGCTCACTGTGTGACTTACCAGGTTGCTCACCTAGTGCTGTGAGGTTTTCATTAATTAATATTTGTAAAGCCAGTTGGAATGTTCAGAGCACAGAATTTAAAAAAGTATCCAATCTGAGAACTGTCCCAGCAACATTTCCCATGCTTGACTTGTTAATTATTTTTATTTATGAATTTATTTATACTATATTTACTAAATGGAAACATTTTTTCTTCCAATCTCCCATTTCCTGTTTCAGTTAACAACTGCCATCAAGATCCTAATGTCCTAGCAGGAGGGCATGATTAAAACCAATGTTAATGTAGCCCTTTGGATCATCCTCCAGAGACACGGTATATTTGCTGAAGAACTGTCACCAGCATGGTTGTACTGGTTAAATGCACCTATTATTTTGCAGTGCATGGCATTAATCTTAAAGGTGAAATAAAACATATCTAAATGTTTGTTGAAACAGATACGCTGATGTATTACGACATGCTAGATTCAGCAACTCCAGTTAACTAAGTCACACGTAAGGCGTTAGTAAATATCAGCTGTCACTCCATCACATACTCTAATGTTTACGCCGGTAAGGTGTAATCCATTCTGAGTGCATTTGCTTGTGATTACCTTTATTATCAGTTGTTCCAATCTGCTTTAATGGAAAATGATACGCAACTGATGAATCTCTTCTAAGTTACCATAGAAACATATTTCTTCCCTCCATTAACTAAGCATTAACTATGAGATCTTTGATAACTCAGAATATTCCTCTGTAAAGAAATATTCAAGTTATGGTAATCAAAGTTGATTCAGAGTACCACTCTCAGATCATTTAAATTTTCTTTTCAATTTTTATTTTTGAGCTTCTCTCTATATCACAAATGCAGAGCAAACATTTTCATTCCTGTTTTTATATGAGCTAAAATCACCCAAATTACCATCTGAGCCTGTACCCAGTGTCATCAATGGTAAAACAATTGTACATTGCAGTGGGTGCCTGAACACATCCTAATACTTTATACTATACACTGAGGTGGAAAATATGTTCTGGATCACACGTGTGACCTTAGTGTATTTTTTTTTTTTTTTGCAATTACTCCAAAAACTGCATGATGAACAGCTGCACATAAGGATAGTAAGGTGCAGACACTCCATGCCCCATACACATAGAATGCCTTTCCTGAGCCGATCTGCAAAAGTCACTATCAACGTCTCTTTCAAATCCTTCCTGGAGACCCACTTTTGCTGTAATGCCTAAAAGACAGTAGCCAGCAAATTATCATTAGATAAAAGAGCAGTTGGTGACAGATTACATATACCACATATTATAACATTTTAAAATATGTACAACTATGTACAAAACCAAATCTAACAATATGTTTATTAGCCATCACTCTGACCGCTGTGCTCATGTGTTACATCCCTGTCCCTCACTCTTCATCTGTTTTTCACACTGTAAGCTCCTTGGGGCAGGGAGTGTGGTTTCCTGTATGACTGTAAAACACCTAGCACATTTTATAGTAAGCTATAGTACAGAAAATAAAAATGTACCCGTACATAATAAATTGCAAAGGTACTTCAGGTGTCTAAGGGATTTTAATACCTTTAAAACTGAAATTGCTGCTGGCTGGGATTCTCAGTTGATTATCTATTACTAATGTATTTAATATAATAGATATTTAATATATTTAAACTAGAAGAAGTGGCATTAGGAATCAGTAGCATGGTAAATGCCTAATCAGTGTATTCTCCTGTTGATGCATTCATAATTCCCAATAAAATGAATAATTATTTATGTTTTGCATACGTCTTTATTGTAGAAGACAATAGAAAAGTGTACATTTTAATGGCACCTGTCATAGGAATCATTAAAATCTCCAAGAAGCAAGTTAGCAAGGAACCCATTTTCAGGAAATCATCAGGGCCAGATGGTTTTCACCTAAGGGGTTCTTAGGAAAATAATATATGAAAAGCACAGGAAATAATTCTAAAGAAAACAAAGGACAAGAATTATACAATGTAGTGAAATGCACCTCAGTCCATAGGGCTTGAACAGGGCCCTGTATAACATGTAAAACCCATGATGGAAAGGATAAATTTTTCATATCAGATGGGCCTAAGTGGTATGTAGGGCCCCCAGCCTTGAAGACTGGAAAATCTCTAAAATGGTCTATATCTTTAGAAGGCAACTAAAAGAGATCACAGGACTGTAAAAGCAGACTGTATCTTGCCACCTTTGCATTCAACAGGAAGGTTTCCACTGACTTCAGTGAAAGACAGAGGAGGCCCTAGAGTCCTGGAAACTAATGAGCATCTAATTAAGGAGAGAATAGTAGACTATGTGGATAAATAAGCTCTGCCATGGTCAAACAAATATGGTGGCCTGGATCCCCAGTTGGTGTAAATTGTCATCATTCCATTTAATTCAACAAAGCTGTGACAGTTTACACCAACGATCTCCCTTCACTTCTCTAATGGAAAATCATGCTTCTCTCACCTGTTCTTTGAAAGTGTTACTAAAACAAAATGTTAACATAGGTGACCCAATAGACATAATGTAATGCTAATTTTCAAAACACTTTTGATAATATTCTTTAAATGGGGACTATGACAGATAAAAGGAAAAAAGTCTTATTGAGTAAAAACATGCTACATAATAGGAAATAAAAAGTCATAGTGAATGGCTAGTCCTCACAGTGGAGAGAAATTAATAGTGGGCTATGACCAATTTAATATATTTATTAATCTAGGGCAGTGATACTCAGACCCCAGTGGTTCAGGAGTCAAAGTAGTGATCAACATTACCCAAAAGAGCCACAGTAGTGTGAATGACAGGGAAAATATTTAGTTTATATATATATAAACTTAGATTGGTTAATAATTAAATCACTGTATTTTAATATCATGTGCTGCAAAGAGACATTAAAAAGCCACTTATGGCTTGACAGCTACAGTCTGAGTATCACTGATCTAGGGTTTTATAAGGTCAACCATCACTGTGATATTTGAATGCCTTAATAGACTTGAATTTTCAGGGAAAATATTTGAGTCATTGTTGGACAAGTTAAAAAACCAAACAATGCCTGGTAATATTCAAAAAAAGGATCCAAAGCAATACAAAGAATATTGTAATAAGATTGCATACAACAATATACCCATATTTAGAGTATTGTGTCTGGAAGTCAAACTTAAAATGCTTCTATTTGTTTGAAAAACTTTCTTGGCTGAGGGATGTTTTCTATCCATATAAGTACTTGTAGAACTGCTAAAAATGTACAACCCAGAAGGAACAGAAATTGTATCTGAAATGCAAATTTTGAAAAGGCCTGGAGAAAAGCAACAAATGCGTCCAATATGGAAAACATGCAATATGGCCTGAAAAGCAGGAATGTTTAAAGGGATCTAACCGAGATATTTGCAGGCTATGTCTGCCTAGGTTTTATACCAAGCTCATCATTGTGCTGTCTGAACATCTATCAGAATTATGAAGTAAAAATCAATCAGTCCCTGAAAGTAGTGTTTGCTTGGTGTGGCTCTGCAACCACATTTTCACTTTAGGAAAACTTGATTCTGAGTTTAAACTGCCTGGTGACAGTTTTCAGATTTAAGCTACTCTACAGCTGCACATGCAATGGTCTACATGCCAGGATAAAAGTCTACTAATGAAGTTACAACTTTCACTCCGTTTTTATAGGCTCATGCTTTAAGTGCTGAATATCAGGGATCTGATGACCAAAGTAGGGGGCACATGATAAAAAGGATATGATTATTGTTACCATGCCCTTGGAGCATTGTATTCACTGTAATCGTGACCAGCCTATCCCCTACTCACAATCGAACAGCAATCACAAGCTGACCCCAAAGGACTATTTTGCGCTAGAGAATGGATTGAAATGATGATTAAGCTACTTGAATACCTGTGTATACAGCAGACATTTGTTTATTTAATAATTTATCCTACTCTTCAGAAGTTTACAACCAGAAAAGGTACAATTACCCTAACAAAGCATCAGGCTAAAATACAAAGCCAAAAGAAGCATGATACAGAAATTTCATACACATCTCATGAAGATACTGTAGTCTACTATTAAGCATTTGTGACAGCACTAGTTAACATATCCAGTCAAGTTATCAAAGTAACACAATATCCACTAAACTTTTGGTATCCATTCTAAATAAATTGGGGGGGAAGGGAAGGCAGATAAAGGAACATATTCAGGTTGCTTAAGGCCCTAAAATTAGGTGGTTTTAAATTTTAAAAAAATTACAAACCTAAAGCTTAGCAGAAATATTTACATGGTTCTTTTGTTTGAATAAAAAGAGATTTTTACAATCTGAATTTAAATGTAGCCCTGCAAGTTTTTGCATACATGCTCTTCAGCATGTCCTGAAGTCCAATGTCCTGTATAACTAGTGGATGGGAGGCAGACAGTCAGATTGGAAACAAAACTGAGATATGTGTCTTTCCATATGTGACTCCATTAATGCATCATTTCTTTTCTAAAGTATGGAAATATTAAATATGCTAATACTAGTGGTAGCATAGTTCTGAGCTTGGTCTTTTTACACCATAATTTTAAGGCAACAGTGATATTCTAATATGTAATGCCCACTTCGTAAATGCTGGTAATTGATGGATTGATCTAGAACTGTCTTTTAATTAGCAAATTAACTACCTTTCCTATCAATTTGTGTTTCTGTTTGTGTATCTGTACTAGTGTTGATTTAATAATATGATTGTATTTAATTCAAACTAATAAAATAGGAAGGAAATTATTCTAACTATACAGGCCTCAAAGAGAGAAAAAAAGGATGGCTAATAATTAGTGAAACTTCTACAGTTACCTGACATAGGTTTTGCATACATAATAATTTTGCAGTCTTTTGGCCAGTCATTTTACAATCCACTAAAGCCAGAAACAAAAGTGTGTTTGAAAGGAAGGATTCCTGGCTTTCTAATAATGGTAGAAAGCTCCCATTCGTAGCCCTGATGGGTTGCAAGATATCGGGGATAAAATCCTGGCCACAGTGTAGTTAATGGCAACACTTGCATTGAATTCAATGGGGCCAGTATTTCAATCCAGATGTTAAACTTGTCACTGTATATTGTTGTAGTGGGAAGCAGAGAAAGTCAAAATGCATGATAAATACAATTAATTTACCACATGGATATCACTGCCACATAGACTACATATGTGGTGGCAGTGTCATAGAAACACAGGAACTCCAGAAAAATTTGATTTTGTGGAAACCACGTTCAAAAAAACATTTCAACATAAAATTACTGTTCAGCTCTATTTATCTATGTGATAAGTTGTAGAGATGTGATAAACTGTATTTATCATGCAACTTTGAACACCTCATCTACACTCTGCTTACTAATCCATCTTTGCAAAAACTAATTCAATTTACGTTAGCAATGTCAAGGAACTGCCATTTAAAAATAAAATTACCACCAGTTATTAAACAAATTATCTTGGCCCGAGGCCTATGCCACTATTCAGTCTGCAGTCAGTGAACGGTTTAAGGTGTGATATCTTGTTTCCCAGGTGTGCCAGAAACAGGAGTACCTGATAACGAAGATTTCCAGGTTCTACTCCTATGAGTGGAGTAGACCTTACAATCTTGATATTATTATGTACAGAATAACTAATTTAAAAAGTTTAGACATTTCTAATGTGTATTTTTGATTAATTTCTTTCTCAAGGGCTGGACATTTGCACTCATAATGCTAAGGTTGTCTAGGTGTGGGGATACAAAAAATAGTACCAGTAACATTCATAGATTCCAAGGTCAGAAGGTACCATTGTGATCATCTAGTCCAATGTCCTGTATAACACAGAGCATAAGAACATCTCCTACATAATTCCTGGAGCAGATCTTTTAGAAAAAAATCCAATCTTGATTTAAAATGGTCAGGGTTGGAGAACCCACCCTTGGTAAATTGTTCTAATGGTTAATTACTATCACTGTTAAAAATGTACATCTTATTTCTAGTGTGAATTTGCCTCACTTCAATGCCCAACCATTGGGTCATGTTACATGTTTCTGTGCTAGATTGAATAGCTCATTGGTAAATATTTGTTCAACATTTAGGTACTTTTAGACTGCAATCAAGTAACCCCTTAAGCTTCTTTTTGCCACTCTCAGCCATGTAGCTAGCCCAGATTCATGCTGATATAATATTTTTTACCACAAACCATGGCAGATGCTCAAATGGAAAATTAAACATTAAAGATTCTCCAGTGTGCAACTGTGGTCACCCACAACAGACCATGTAACATATAATAACTCAATGCCTGAGTCACAAATACAAAGGAGGCATCACAGCTATACACTCTGCTACTCTAGACGCATTTATCTGGATTAACCATCTGAATCTAAAATTATAGTTGCTGTTCTACCTTTCCACCAGCCATACGAAGAAGAAGAATATTTTACAATCATATACTGACAGTCCAGAACTATGACAAATAGACATATACCGTATAAATCAATGAGCATGCACAGGGGAGTGAGTGAGTGCAGTTTTACAATTTTTCCATTAGGGAAAGATTTTGTACCTGTAAGTAAATATAAAACTCATACTCTCAACCACAAAATCCCATCACAAACTAGACTTTATAACATACATTTTATTATGACATATCCACAACAGGCTGGCTACCAAGAATAGCCTTAAAGAGAGTTTGCCACAATGTTGATTATCTATGACTGTTAATGGACCATAAGAATCTCAGATGAATGAACTGGTGAGGGATTTCTTGATGGATACGTTGCTCTGCAGGCTCTGAAAGCAGAGAGTGAACGTTTATTTAATAGTGCAGTTATACGGCTTTTGGGTGGAATCTTGGTTCCTTTGAAGTCATTCACAAAACTCCCACTCGAGTTCAATGGAACCAGGATTTCAACCCTTATATTTGCAATGAGCATTGTGGGATAAAATCATTCCCTTCACAGTAATTAATGTACTTTCTTTTATATTGTTTGTACCTGTGTTTAATCCCATTTTATTTATACTCTGATGGACAGTCTCCAGTCACTGCAAACCAGAGATATGAAAATAAATAAACTGTATTCCACATATCCTTGACTTGTCTTTTGCAGCTTTCTACAAAATTCCTCTTTGATCTCTGTCTCAGAATTTAATAATGAAATTTCATGCAACACCCTACCACTATATCTCTTGCCACCTTAATTCTGTTCCCCATCCTTTGACATTGTGTGTCTTGAAATCTGGCCATTTAATCTGGCCCAATAAAATGCATCGTATTTAACTTGTGTATTTAAACAACAAACATTTGTGCACTTGACAAAGTTAATGTGTATTTTTTGTTTTGTTGCCACATTGTAAGATACAATGTGGTACATCCTTCACTCTGACAATTTGCCACAGAACCCCCATTAACAATAATGGGACCTGCACTGATAAAAAACTCCACTCATGGGTTTGTGAACTTATCCCAAGGTGAGTATTCAACCTGTTCATCCCCTGTTTGCCAGAAGAGTAGGGAAGTATTCCTGCTCTCCCCCAACATTTTGCACACAGGTTTCACCCTCACTTGAGATGGAAAGGGAAGCTGGAAAATGGAGTCCCTTTTGCTAAGCACAGTGCATTATTGATGTGCATACAACAGCTTTCCATGCTGAGTCTCCTATGTCTGACAGGGTGGACCAGGTGGGTACCGGAAGGACTAATTCATTCTATCACTGGGATACACTGTACTGCATTTTAAACACAACTACAAAGGTAGAGTCAAAATGTGAGGAAAATAACTCTCATGAATGCCAATTTCCTAATACCAAAGATTTGTAACTTTGTCAAATTACCTGGTCTTTAGAAGAGCCACCAGGACTATTCCCAAGATGAGTACTATGCAAGAGGTATACGCAATAATATAGATTATTTCACCTACGAATAAAAAAAATAGAAAATTACACAAGAACTGTATTGTTTTAGTAGTAAGGATTCTTCCCTCTCCTGCTGTTGCAAAAGCTTTCACATCCACCCTGCAGTCAGTTGGCAAATATCCACTCCAACAGAATTTCATATATATAGGGCTACACTCTATCCCACATGGAAGTTAATGGTGGTGCAGCATTTGACATCCTGCTAGGTAAGTGGTGTTTTTTCATGAGCACATTACACCTGGCTATCTGTTTGATTCCAGGTTGTTGTTAAGATGCTGGTTTTAACCTAAAAAACACAAGTGGCCTGGGACCTACCTATCTAATAGACACCCCCCAACACACCATGGCATATTACCACAGTTGCAGGGGCACCAGAGCAGGAGCCTCATTGGTATAAAGAATTCATGGGCGGCTGGCAGGGTATTCTCTGTTCAGGCCCCGTGCCTTTGGCATTCTCTTCTTCCCATGAGCCTCTATCCAACAAATCCCATAAGCATGTATTTAATGTGACTCCTTATGTGCTGAAAATTAAATATGTGCATAAGAGATTTGCTTGGATCAGGGCCTGGGTCTGTAAAAGCCTACGTTCAATATTGCTAAACCCAAGCATTCAAAGAGAACACATCAGACCACCTCCCAAATCATAAGATTGCTCAAAAATAATGAGATTTGAGAAAATAATCCATTTTGGGTTTTTCTTATTTGCTTTCTGCTTTCATAGACATTTTTGATTTTTTGAATGAAAAAATTCAAAACAAAAAAATGCATTTTTTTTGTCAAAGAAATCCAAAAATTAGTCATAACTGAACCGTTTTCATGAAATAGTTCAATTTTGGTACAAAAAAATTTGGACAAAAAGATTTGGTTAAAAATGTTCAGTTAGCTCTACTGGCAAAACGGCATAGTTGTTAACCTTGAGGTCATACTGCAAGGCCTAGCTGTTCTCCTTGGTTTCCAAGAAATGGGGGATTTGGGAGTCTGGGTAGTGGCAGGGTACTCTTCAGTGGGGCAGATACCCTCCCCCATAAATATACTTTACAGAGAAGTCAGATTCGAAATATATGTGCAATTAACAAACAAAAAAGCACAATAAGAGGGGAAACAAATTGAGATTAAAGAAATATGTGGTTAAGTTTCCACACAGAGCTCTCATGCGATGTCCCCACTCACTGTCTACTAATGGGCAGACAGGTATATCATTGGAATTAAAACAAGTTATGGAACTTTTCACATCATGAACAGCAAATGAAAATGTCATAGATTATGCATATGTGCTGGTTCCAGCCCCTACTCCATGAAGAAATAATAGTCTCCGTTTCAATAAATATTGGGAGGAGAGATAGCTCAGTGGTTTGAGCATTGGCCTGCTAAACCCAGTATTGTGAGTTCAATCCTTGAAGGGGCCACTTAGGGATCTGGGGCAAAATCAGTACTTGGTCCTGCTAGTGAAGGCAGGGGGCGGGGACTCAATGACTTTTCAAGGTCCCTTCCAGTTCTATTAAATAGGTATATCTCCATATATTATATTATACACTGGTATCTTCAACCTTGTATGTGTAGTATAGCTGGGATAAAGTTGTAAATCTGGTTTGTGTCTGTAGGTTGGTGTTGCCAGCCATACTGGGAGGATGAGTGAAGTAAGTACAGGGATTTCTATTCTGTATGTGGAAAGTGAATGGAATAGATTGCATTTACTCGTTCATAGTTGAATGGTGGATAGGGGAGGGTAAAACGTCAGCTGTTCTGATCTCAGCTATTACAGTGTTTGGAGTAATGTAAGTACCTACATAGACCTAGCGCTGAGTGACCCTTTTTGGCCAAAAAATGCAGAATCCATGGCAAATTTGCTGAATTGTTTCAGCTGAAAAAGATTCTGAAAAATCTGACTGTTTCATTTCAACATTTTTGAAAGGAAACACTGCGATTTTCTGAGTCAAAACAGTTTTGTTTGACCTCATATGATTCTTTTTAGACTTTTCAGCACAGCCAGCAAACCAGAAATATCCATTATTTGCACCACTTTATATAGATTGACCGTTTCCTGAGTCATTACAGGAGGCAGGGTTGTGAATGACATGTGTCTGCTGCCCTGTGAAATGTTGGGATCTCTAACCACAATAGGCTGGTGGAGTGGCAGAGAATCTGGTTTGTAGCTCCCTTACTGTGGTTGTGTGGTAATTCTCAGGGCACTTCCGGCATGAGTAGGGTGACCAGATGTCCCGATTTTATAGGGACAGTCCTGATTTTGGGGTCTTTTTCTTATATAGGCTCCTATTACCCCCCACCCCCATTCTGATTTTTCACATTTGCTGTCTGGTCACCCTAGGCATGGGCTACAGACCTTCACTAGCCATCCCCTTGCACACTTCCTGTTTGTAGTGTGGGAGAGAATAGTGGCAGTATGTAGACTATATAGGAAGTATAGGAAGAGTTAGTTGTATAGAAGACATCTGACTGCAGAAAGAGGAAATGAGTTTTTCCAGTGCATGGAACCAATCCTCAATGGTATTATTAGTGTGTGTAAAGCTGCTTATATTTGTGTACATGAGAGGATGATCTTGACTATTCATTGGACAGATTAGTGTTTATGAGGGTTCCTCACAACAAGTTGTCTCAGGGTCGTCGTCCCCCCCCCCCATTTATAAAGAATGAAGTTTATAGTTTTATAATTTACAAATTAAAGTCAGTGAAGCTGAACTAATCTCAGTTCCCACAACATCTACTCTACTTATAAACCATGTCAATTGCTTGTTTATCGGGACACTCACTACTGCAGAGCTACATATTAGGAAACAGCTGATATCTCTGTATACTAATAGCAAAATAATATTAATTTGCCTAGCACAGTTTTTATTGTTTCCCAAAGAAATAGATCAAATTTCTGCATTTTTAACTTCCCCTCTTTACAAAACATCCTTTGCACCCAAAGCTCTGGATCGAGCAAAGTAAAATTTTATCTTCACACATGAATATTTTTTCAGATTAAACAGTAATCACTAAGCTCTTAAATGATCTGGATCTACAAAACTGTGGAGGACAATTTGCATAGGTTAATGCAGTGAACTGTATTTCAACAAAATGTGTCTGCTGGTGACAGTAACAACCTTTTATAATTTTTTTGGGGGGGGAATGTTTTAAATTCAGATACAATGGGTGAATTCCTGGCTCCATTGATATCAATAGAAAAACTCCCATTGACTTCAGTGGGGCAATGATTTCACCCAGTATGTACCATGATAATGGGGTAGAGACTCATTTTGAAGTTTTGTTAACTGTATATAATATACATAATGTTGTAATTGCTTTTAAGGAAGTATGGGATTAAGTCAATATGTTTTAATAATAACAACATGCATAGTATATATGGAGCAAGAAAACTTGCCCTCTTTTATCACCACAGAAAAGTTAAAAATTCAGTACAAGACAGGTAAGAAAATTAACAAGGTTCCAGTACCATGAAGTTAAAGGTGAAATTACTGCAACTCATACGGCGTGAAAGAATTTTCTTTACCATCCTTAAATACTGTTGCTAGACAATGCAGGGTCTGGAAAGCCCCAGACTTGCACTACTGTTTGCACCTGATGGGACACTTATGTGTGCAGGTGTAATGTCTCAAACATAGTTGCCCACTTGTGGCGTCACTGTAGGGGAACAGTCTCCAAATTGCACAGTATGGTTGAAATGCTGGTAAATTAAAAACTGTCCATGCTGGTGATAAGTATTGTGTGGTGGCTGATGAGCACCACTTCTAATATGGACCCAGGGAGTGTTATTTAATTGGATTATGTTCTGTTTCACACCTAAATTTCCTGTGGTTATAAATGGAAAGATTTGTATATTTTTTACTAGTTTTTTTATTTAATTAAAATAAAACTAAAGTTAAAAATTACCAAAGGATGCTTTAATGGTAGAGGAAGCTTATAATGTAGGATTACACCCTGCTGTGCTGTACCAAAGGAGGTGAGCTTGCATCCCCGGTTCATACTTTAAGCCTATTATTAATGGTGGTTCAAATGATTACTGTGGTCTTGGGAATGTGTTGCTGGATAGCAAACTTAAAAAAGGAAGCCCAGAAAAACAGAAATATAATTCAAATGAAACAAATGCTAATATAAAAAAGTAAAACAAAAGCAGTAGAATGTAGGCCTTGTTTGACATCAATTATTGGATATGGGTTAGGCTCATTTTTTGGGAGACAGGATTAGGGAGGTAAATGAATCAACAGGCGGGAAGCAGAATGTCTGTACTAGCTGAGATAAGGGGGAACACCCAAGGAACCATTTACAATGGACAAGATCACAACAGATAAGATAAGTCAGGAATGTAAGGTGACATATAGAGTAAGTCCTGCATGGGCAGTGTAGGGACAGAACACGTAATACAGAAATTCCTGCAGAGTAACCAAGCCAATCCTAAAACATGTAATGCAATGTAATGTGAAAATGTATATGAAGGAAGAAGTTTGCTGTGTAACTATGTATGTGTGGTATGCCCTATACCCACCCCCTACATTTGAGTGTGATCAACAAAGTGTGGCTTTGCTGTATGCCAAATAAAGGAACCTGAGTGACTAGACTGGAGTTGAACTAAGCTCTTGGGGAAGTGAGTGAAAACAACATCTACACAGCAACCTCCCCACCCCCCCCCCGCTCAAAGCAGTGAGTCTAATGTAGACATGCCCATAGAGCAGGGATCGGCAACCTTTGGCACGCAGCTCGCCAGGGTAAGCACCCTGGCGGGCCGGGCTGGTTTGTTTACCTGCCACATCCGCAGGTTCGGCCGATCGTGGCTCCCACTGGCCGCGGTTCGCTGCTCCAGGCCAATGGGGGCTGCGGGAAGCAGTGGCCAGCACATCCCTCAGCCCGCGCTGCTTCCCGCAGCCCCCATTGGCCTGGAGTGGCGAACCGCGGCCAGTGGGAGCCGCAATCAGCCGAACCTGCGGACGCGGCAGGTAAACAAACTGACCCGGCCCTCCAGGGTGCTTACCCTGGCGGGCCGCGGGCTAAAGGTTGCCGATCCCTGCCATAGAGTCTGGCTCGATTGACTTGGGCTTGCGCTGCAGGGCTAGAAATAGCAGCGTAGTTGTGCCTGGTTAGGCTAGAGTCCGGGCTCTGAAACCCAGCAAGAGGGGAGGGTCTCAGAGCCCAGGCTCCAGGCTGAGCCCAACCACCTACACACTTATTTTTATCCCGTCAGCGTGAGCTCGAGTCAGTTGACCCAGGGTCTGAGGGTATCGTTACACTGCAATAAAAGACCCGTGGCATGGCCTCACCTGGTCTGGGTCAGCTGATTCAGGCTCACAGGGCTCAGGCTGTGGGACTAAAAATTGTAGTGTATATGTAATGCTGACAGACCTTGGGTCATCGGTGGGCGGAATTGAACCTGGGACTTTTGGAATTTAGTGCATGAGCCTCCACTGCATGAGCTAAAATCGATATGGCTATTAGCTAAGGCCATAGAGCAGACTCATTAATCTCTCTCTAAGTGGTCTCCGTGCCACTTGATGGGAAGAACACCACACCCAGGAGGTGTGTGGGTTACATAGACATTCAGGCTCAGGTTGAAGCCAGGGCTCTGGAATCTAGCAAGGGGATGGGTCTCAGAGCCCAGGCTCCAGTCCAAGCTTGAGCATCTACACTGCAATTTTTAGCCCCGCAGCCTCAGCCCTGTGAGCCCACGTCAATTGACCTGACTTCTGCTGCAGTGTAGCCATACTCTGAGACTCACTGCCATGGTTGTTTTTTGGATTTTTTTCCCCGTATAGATGTACCTTTGGTCAACAATAAGGGTTTCGGCACTTGACTATTGCCTGCCCAGGCACTCCCACTGCATTTTCCGTTATTCTCACTCAGTTTTCAGAGATCTCAGCAGAGTTGCTGTGGCAGGGGAGAACAACTCAGGCCACCCAACTCTTTCCTATTCTGGCTCGAAGGAAGCCAGAATATATTAATTTTAAAGTGCAGTCAGTTGGGACTGTAGATGATAGGTCAGTAGTTAAAATCCCAGGGCAGTCCCAACATAACCAGAACCATTGGCAACTGTGCCCAGACAGTCCAAGAGTAGCTTTCAAATTTATTCAACCTAACTCAGGCTGTGTCTACACTGTGCACCTTACAGCGGCACAGCTGTGCCATAAGTTAAGCAGTGTAGCTGCTCTTTGTCGGCGGGAGAGAGCTCTCCCACCGACAAAATAAAACCACGCCCAACGAGGGTTTTACCAATGAAAGTGCAGGGTAGACAGCCTCAGATGAGATTCTTTCTCTTCCTGGGTCCTTCCCTGATCTTCCTCTCATATTTTATGTGCATAGGGTATTTGCTGCTCAGATAGCATTAGAACCAACATCATCACTGGAGGGTGAAAACTGAAGCAGTGTCAAGCAGTCTGCAGGAGTTCCAGTCATCCCAATGGATGGATGGGGAAAGGCAAAAGCTGCCAAACTGTGGGATTCTATGGGCAGGAGTGGTCACAGCCTTATTTTAAAGTCCTATAACAAAGCTATTTATCTGATTGCCACCAGATTTATTGACTAGATATGTTATTGGGAAGCAGCTGAGGTATGTTCTCACTTAATTTCTCACTTACTTATGGGGATTAGGTTAAAAGAAAAGTGTTCCTTGAATTAAACAGGATAAATCCTGGCAATATGGAAGTATTTTAATAACAAAAGTTTTAAAAGACATCCTGTGATTTTAAAGTCCATCTCTTACTTCATAGGGAAAACATTCACTGATTCCCTCTCTCTAGACTGAATCACCTTTCCATATTACAGTTTGTAGTGAAACAGAAATGAATGAGCCAAGTGTTACTATTCAAGGTCTCATACAGAGTCCCTTGAAGTCAATTGCAAGACTTCCATTGACTTCAGTCAGCTTTTGATCAGGACTTCAGTTGGTTACTGATTGCCTTCTCTCGTTGCTGTACCACAGAAAGGAGAAGGGAACAGCTCACACCTGCTAGGGCAGATTTCTTGCAGATCAAGTGGTAAAGGTCTGTGTCCATTTTTATCAGCAGAAGGAGCAGGGTTCTTGTCTCTGCTCCAAAGATGTGTGTATGATTTATATAGCAATTGTGTCTAGTCTCTACCAGACATGGATTCGTGACCCATACTTCATTGTAAACAGATTTTCTTATTTTCTTATTTCAGTCCACATAGTTGTTTGAACTCACATTTAGAATCTAGAGTAGCAGTCATTTGTCATTACCACTAGTCTACATAAAAATAAATACAAGCTTATCAAGTGATGTTTGATTAATATCTCTGACAGAATCAAAGGTGTGCATGGTGCTTTCCAGATGTCGAAATAGGACCAGATCCCTGGCCAAAAGAACTTGCAAGAATGTCCACTGTAACTTGGCTACCTATTCCATCCTATAAGCTATTTTTTAAAAAATACAACCTTTAATTTATGCCTATCTCATCTCCTGGAACCTATGACAACAACAATACCTAGTTATTATAGAATTCTTTTCATCCATGAATCTTTAAAGACTTAACAAAGTAGGTGAGTATTAGGGCTTCTCTTCACTATTGGGGTACGTTGACCTAAGTTATGCTACTCAGCTACGTGAATAACGTAGCCGGAGTCGACGTAGCTTAGGTCGACTTACCCCAGTGTCTTCACTGTGCTCTCCGGTCGACTCATCTTACTCTTCTTGGGGAGCTGGAGTACCGGAGTCGACTGGAGAGCGCTTGCCATCAATTTAACGGGTCTTCACTAAACCCTCTAAATCTACACCCGCTGCATCAATTGCAGCAGCGTTGATCGCCCCAGTAGTGAAGACAAGCCCTGAGGTCTGTTTTATAGAGGGGCAAACTGAGGTATAGAAAAGTGTAGTGACTTAACCAAGGATACACAGCATGCCAGTTCCAGAACCAGAAATAAAGCTCAGGTCTCCTGATAGCATTCCAGGGCACCATCCATTGGGCCATACTGCACGGTGTTTCATGAATGAAATTTCAAAGACTATTTCTGTGAAAATCATGAAGTTATTGCCCAAACTCACCATTAAATAAAGAATGCAACCTTGTTATGGGAAGCTTTTCTCCTGGCATATCAGTATGTATCAGCTGAAGGTCTGTCTTTCCTCTTGAAATCTGACCTGAAAACAGGAAAAAATATTTTGATACAAGTATACTTTTTTGTACAGTAGATCAAACTGAAAGTAGCCACTATTTATAAGAGATAGCTGTTAAATAATATTGGCCCTGCAGTGAACACATGAACTAAATAGTTTGGTAAATATAAAATATTGATATTTTTATGTCTCAGTCATAGATTATTATAGATGACTTACAGGGCTTTATGGAAACAGAAATAGAAAAGTTCTCTGCCTCCAAGGTGCTTACATTCCATTTGGATAGAAACAAGACAAATAATTTTAGGGTTATGCATGTGAGTGGGAGCATACAGTCAGAGGAGATCAGGAATGGGAGTTGGTTTTTAAGCAGCTTCCCAAGGCCAAATTCTGCTCTCCAAACCCATCTCCAGACTCTTGCACCTGCTCAAAACTCGCAGTCTCGGAAGGAGCAATCTCACAAATAGATCAGAAAATATATATATCAGAGTCAATGGGCTCAGTGCAAGCACAGAGGTGCACCAGAGTGCATCAGTTTACAGAGTCAGAGGCTAAGGTACCAACAGTCTCTAAAGGAGATACCGAAGCAGGCTGAGGAGCCAAACTAATTTTCCTGGGAGGAATGCAAAGAGTCTGAATGGCATGAGGAGGAGAATCTTTGTCACGGTCTAGAAAATCATTCAAATATCATTTAAATAAATCCAGCACTCATATTATCTCCATCAGATGCAATTAATAAGAAACATACAAATTTAAAGTTTAGAATATTTATGATACTTTTCTAATTTTTCAATTTTGGCAATGAGATATGCATTCTCTCAGATCAGTTTATGATTCTGATTCTGTACTGGTACTAATTGAAGTGGTTCCTATAACACTGAAGTGGTCATTTTCAGCCCCTGCCCCTTTTCTCCCAATCCTGATCCTGATGCTTACAGAGACTATAATCCTGCAGATGGATCCCATGGGCAGACATGTATGGCCATGCACAGTCTCATAAACCAGTAGGACACCATGTGGGCTGCTTAGCCATCTGTGCAGGTCCCTTTTACAGCAATAGGGCCATGCTGGCATCTACCTTCTCCTCCATCTACCTTCTCCTCCTTATGTTCTTATGTTTTCCAGCTTATGTTCTTATGTTCATTCTCACTAAATCTAAAGCCTGAGATTTCTTTTGTTGGCCCTATGCATTTGTTTATTTAAAAAAATCCTCATTGTAAATAATCAATAATAATGAAAGTTGTTTAAAACCCGCACACTGACCAGACTCCGAACAGACAGCAACATGAGCTTTAACAATCAATATCTCCATAATTCCTCCACCACTGAGGGTTTTAACATGGTTGCCTAACAATTTAAATTATAATCAGAAAAATATCCCTCGTTGATTTAATACTACAACTGCTAGAGGTATAGAAAAATGAAAAAGGGAGATATCAATCAGCAACAATACCAAATAAAATCCCAAAGAAGCCATTTCGGCCTACCTAACATGAAAATGTTGTTATAATATAGCACCAAGGTGGTGACTCTTCATGTCCTATCAATTTGGTTAATCAAGTTTCCATGGAGGTTTTATACTGATGCTAAAGGAAATGCTGCAGGGAATGGCAAAAGCTGATGAGGTGTTATTTGATTATTATTGTGAGCCAGGGACTGTCTTTTTGGGGTGTGTGTGTGTGTGTGTGTGTGTGTGTGTGTGTGCACACGCAAAGTGGCTAGCGCAATGTGGCTATAATCATTGCCTGGAGCCTTTGGGTGCTACCACAAAACAAATGATCAGTAATTATTATTATTATACTAAGAACCACTGCTATAATTATGAATTTGTTAGCGTTATCAACACTTCTTTTCCAGGGGGTATATAACTCATTGTAAAATCTTGCTACAGTCTGAAACTTAGCAATGAAAGTCTATGCCTTGGGGCAGTGTTTCCACAATTTTATTTTGTTAGGTAGCCTGTAAGTCATATGAGTGCAAATTAAAAACAAAAGTTTTGTAGTTTTCAGCATTATAATCTCTGCTGATATAACTCAATATCAGCCAACAGTTTAAATGAAATTTTGTATCCAACTAGTCAATTTTTTAAAATTACCTTCTTTTCCATTAGAAAAGAAGCCCCTTCAGTTCAAAATGCAGAAGAGTCACTACTTTTCATTAAATATGTTATAAATATTTTATTTTACAAGGTCTGTTAGTACATGGGGCTAGATTGTATGCATGTATGTACCAAAGCTGGGCCAATGGATTTTGGTTCAGTGTATCTTAATTCTCCAGTTAAAGTATACTGTAGCAATATTTTTTGTATTTAAAAATATATAAATGGCTGGTCATATGACAGGGTCTTATGGCTCTGAGGCAATTAATACAGCACATTGAGCTAAATCCTGAAATTCTTACTTATGACCAGATTCTGATGCCTTTCCTCATGTTGTGTGGGAGCTTACTCTTCTAGAAGTCCCATTTGAAACAATGAATTTTCTTCTTATGGAATGAATTTACTTCACTGTTCAATGTGAGAAAGGGTATCAGAATCTGGCCCTTCATTTTTACTCATCCAGTACTAGGCTAAATTGCCACTGAACCAAATTCTGACCAATGCAGGCCCCTTGCTGTCACACATAGTGGCACTCAGGTTCTGTATTGGGACTTGTGCTGTTCGATATATTCATAACTGATCTGGAAAAGGGGTAAACAGGGAGGTGGCAAAGTTTGCAAATGATACAAAATTACTCAAGATAGTTAAGTCCAAAGCAGATTGCAAAGAGTTACAAAGGCATCTCACTAAACTAGGTGACTGGGTGATGAAATGGCAGATGAAATGCTGATAAGTGCAAAATAATGCACATTGGGAAATATAATCCCAACTACACATACAAAATGATGGGGTCTAAATTAGCTGCTGCCACCCAAGAAAGAGATCTTGGAGTCATTGTGGATAGTTCTTTGGAAACATCTAATCAATGTGCAGTGGCAGTCAAAAAAGCTAACAGAATATTGGGAATCATTAGGAAAGGGATAGATAATAAGATGGAAAATATCATATTGCCTCTATATAAATCCATGGTATGCTCACACCTTGAATATTGCATGCAGACGTATTAGAATTGGAAAAAGTACAGAGAAGGACAATAAAACTGATTAGGGGTATGGAACAGCTTCCATATGAGGAGAGATCAAAAAGACTAGGATAAATGATTAAGGGGGGGATACAACAGAGGTCTATAAAATCATGAATGTTGTGGAAAAAGTGAATAAGGAAGTATTATTTACCCCTCCACATAACAACAGAATCAGGGTTCACCCAATGAAATTAATAAGCAGCAGGTTGAAAACAAACATAAGGAAGCACTTCTTCACAGAACACACAGTCAACCTGTGGAACTAATTGGCAGGGGACGTTGTGAAGGCCAAAAGTATAACTGGATTCAGAAAAGAATTAGATAAATTCATGTAGGACAGATCCATCAATGGCTAATAGCCAAGATAGTCAGGGATGCAACTCCATGGTCTTGGTGTCCCTAAACCTCTGACTGCCAGAAGCTGATAGTGGACAACAGAGGATGGATCACTTGATAATTGCCCTGTTCTGTTAATTTCTTCTGAAGTATCTGGCACTGGCCACTATCAGAAGTCAAGGTAGTGGGCTAGACACATCGCTGGTCTGACTCAGTATGGCCATTTGTTTGTTCTTAGATCTGTGCTCAGAAATGAAATAAGAAGAAAATTTGTTAAGGTCCTGATTCAAAAAGATATCACATATTGGACTCTTCCTTCATTTCTGTTGAGAAACTATTTGAAGATAGATGGTGATAGATAGAAGACTGTAGAAGCTCTCTGTGGAATTATATAGTTTCACAGGCTACTTGAACTATACTTAAAATCCCCATCTAGATTCCCATAAGTAAATGTTTTAAACAATGCACTTCTAGCCAATCTGAAGCTATCCCTAGCATTTTCACAAAAATCTGTAAACTCTGATGAAACAACAGAAGGAGAAAAGGTAATCTACCATAGCACTGAAAAGCATGTACAGAAACATACTGACTGACTGCTAGCAGAAATGCTTTAGAACCCTGCTGATATTTAGAATGTCATGTATGATTAGAAACTATTGCCTTCACGGTGATTCCACTGACTTCATTTAACCATTTCAATTCACAACTTAACTAATGACTCTTAGTAGGAATATAAAATGTTTGCAGACACCAAAGATCACCACATTGCATATGCAGTTCATCTGGACAAATGCATCCTGGGTATAACTTTACTGAAGCCAACAGTGTTACACTAGAGATAAATTTGGCACAGTGAAATATTTTATAGATCTCACGATCTAATTCACGTAATAGATTTTGTTGTATAAAACAAGCATGTTAATATTTTACAGTGCATTTTTTCTCACATAACTTACTGAAGCAGGACTTGCTGTGAAGCAGGTGATGGAAGAGCTTGCACAAAGACTGTTCAGCTAGTGGGACAGTATTACAGGTGCATTCCACCCGAAGCATGGTCCCCCAGTTGTCAATGTAAGCTGCTCTGCAGTCAGCACTTCCAGAGCAAATCAGATCATCCTCAATTAAAGTTTCAAGGCAAGCTTTATCATCATAGCATCTTTTTGTCACATGTCTCCAGCACTTTGACCGAAACACTTCATATTTTTTCCTGGAGGAAACATAGGAAACATACAAGAAAAGCTTTGCTATATTATAATTAAGACAACTTGACATGGAGACACACACACACACACACACACAAAACGAACACAAGAGAAGCTAACTTAACGATTACCAGAAATATGTTGGTAAAAGAAATTTTTAATCAGAAATTTCTCTATGAATGCTGACTATGGGTCCTGTAGGGCAGTAGCTTTCTATACAAAATCAAGAGGAGAGGAGAATAAAGGAAAGAGTGTTTTCATGGTATGAAAGGCTCTCCCAGAGAAGACATCTGTCATTCATTCGGGCACTCTTCAGGATTTGATGTCTCCCAAAGTCCCTTTCCTGTCAGATCCTGTAAAATTTCAAATGGTAGGAGCAGGCTGACAGTGGGTTCAAAAGCCCTCCTGGTCCTCTGATTCCATCCTTGGGATGCCATGGTATCAGTAGGCTTGGTAGGGCACAATAGTCCCCCATCTCTATTGAGAGTAAAAAAAATCTATCACGTCATAAAGGTATAATGATAGAGAGATGCGTCAATAGGTCCAAATTCTGCCCTCCTTAAATCTGTCCAATTTCAATGACATCAGTGGTGGGAGGGATAGCTCAGTGGTTTGAGCACTGGCCTGCTAAACCCAGGATTGTGAGTTCAATCCTTGAGGGGGACCTAGGGGTCTGGGGCAAAATCAGTACTTGGTCCTGCTAGTGAAGGCAGGGGGCTGGACTTGATGACCTTTCAAGGTCCCTTCCAGTTCTAGGAGATAGGATATCTCCATTTATTTATTGCATAATTGTAACTGAGGGAAGAATCTGGGCTTCAGAAATGAATTTCTTTGAAGAAAATCAATTTTGATCAATTTATAAACAGCAGAGATTTTCCAGGATTCAACAATAAGTGGTGAAAGTAACAATCATCTAAGGAGACACCCAGAGAGGACAGCTTGCAGGAAAGTAGAATAATCAGGCTGGACATCATAATGAAACCAAAGCAAGTAAATTTCTAATGGATGTGGCAGGTGTGTAAAATCATACGTCTGGGCAGAACACTGAATTGGAGTGATATAAGATAAAGACTATCTAATCCACACAGCAAAACATTTTACAGGCTAAAAAAGAAAACAACCTAAAAACAAGTTAACCATAACTATAAAACTACATTGGAAGAGGGTTAGCGGTGATCAAATTAAATGAGGAATAAGTAGGACTAACTTGGTTCCTCTTTTTCAGTTCAATGATAGCAAATGACAGTTTATTTACAATATTGTGTAGAATAAAAATAGCCCTGGATGTGCCAATGTTTAACAATTATAGTTTATCTATTTTCTTAACAGGACTGTTGTAAAACCTTTGATAAATATCTTTCTAATCAATATCTATTATATTAAATATTAGTGGATTGGAGGGGCGATGGGTTATTGGATCAGACTCTAAAGTGTTGGGCATTGACCCATTAAAATATGGCATCCCATACAGCTGGAGACTATTGTATGAATTAAGTACTGATTTCACAGGGCTGTTAAAAAATAGCGTGTCTGTAAGATGATACCTTATAAGGTTGAATGTAGGACCCAATTACACAGCACTTACATTACACAATTCAAGGTTTCAGTCAAAGGAGCTGTCATTTCTGTGCTAATGGCACAATTTTTTGTTCAGGCTCATAATTTATAGGAACAGCTAAATATAATTCACAGCGTAATTCTGATATTTGTCTCTACTGATTGTTAATGTTAGCAAACATTAATGTTCAAGAGTAATGGGTAATTCAACAAGTTTCTGCTAAATATGGTTTCCAGTTAGACTCCTACACACACAATTCAACCTGGCATCAAAAAGTGCAACCCCCAGTGACGTCAATTTGAATTAAACTTGCTTATGGCAGAGCTGAATGTGATCCTTGGTCTCTTTATTGAAGGTTAATTTACAGCATGCTTAATTTATTAGATGAATTTCAGGTCTTGTCCCATAGTGCTAGAATGACCACATTGAAATCTAAAGCGAGCCAGTTGCCCACCAAATTATGGTCATATTTAAGTGGCGCTGTATGTACAGACCAATCCTACAGCTGTTTCTCACTTAGCTATTTTGTAAAATAATATGAAATAAAATCCAAAAGCTGGCTCACTCGACGTGATTGATTGTTTATGGACACACCAGGTTTTTATCACATACAGAGGGTTATCATCACATAGTCTGTTTGAAGGAGAAAAGGACAAAAATAAATAAGTGAAAATGTTTTCTTATTTAGATCATTTTCCTTATGCAACAATTGGGTGCAAAGGGTCAGATTACTGGGTTAATGGATAATTAATTTCACCAAACAAACTTTGCTCAGTCAGCTGCATGCTTCGTGCAAACCATTTGAAGGCAAAGGGGCATTCCCCAGGACAAAAACTGGAGCGAGTGGGGTTGAAAATCTCTGCGCGCATAATTTGTCTGTCGGAAACTTTGCTATGAGTGATGATAGACAAGAAATATAAAACCCAGACTGAGTTTTTAGGGCTCACAGTTAGAAAGAACCCTGCATTTTACTTGCAAAATGAATGCAGCTGATATGGAAGTCTTCGAGAATCATAAGGAATAGAACCTGCAATGCCATTTTTACAAACACTTTTCAGAACAGATCCATGTTTTCAGGAATTGCTAAAGCCTGTGCCATGTGATAAAGAACATATTAATATTCCTTTTATAGGGTAGAAAGTGAAAACAATTCAGATAAATATTGTAGTGAACTGGTTAATCTATATGTTTTGCACTTTCCTTTCCTGGCCAGAATCAGAACTGCTCAGCTGTGTGTCATAGTCCTCATATTACTAACTGAGATTTCCCTTATGCTCATGTGCTTTTCAGTAGGATTATCGGAGTTCTAAACCTACTGTAATGGTGAAGTTTTGAGTGTCCATTGTGTATAGTGACACTCAGGAAGTGCTCAGCTGGGCAGGGATTTATTTTAATGGGAAAGTTAAAAGATAGCAAACTCTTCCATTGTTGTTGCTGATAAGGTTTAGAGAAATATTGCTTTGAAGGTATACTTGTTCTCAGATACCATCAATGCCAGCAAGTAACTATCATGAAGAAAATCATTCTGTGGTGTGTGTGTGTGTAAAGAACTATTATATTTATCACCTTTTTTCATTGTTATTGACATACACGTTACCAGGCAAAAGGTAAATAAAGTAATAATTATTTTACTTACCTGCACAATTCATTGTCTTGGCACCTGTGAATTACATTTAGACATGAAGGAGGGGGAACTATGTTGACTGCACATGGCTTGCCATGAAGAAGTTCTTTGGCTTGCTGACAAGATTCATCAGGCTGGGTGCAGTCACAAAATGTCAACATCTGGGCAACATTAAAAGGCATATTTTGATAGAAGAACCTTATGGCTGCTTGGCATTGTTCCATGTTGCACTGCTTTCTAGTTACTGAACAAACTTTAAGGTACAGAGATAACTGTTTATTACATACTTCATCTTCAATACATTCCTTGTTTACATCAAAACAGGTTCCGTTCTCTGTGTATTCTAAAAGGAATAATACATTTTTAAAAAAATACATGAAGATAAATATAAAGACCAATCTAGTGGTTGTTTTTTGTGCTTCTGGATTCTGAAAGCAGTTGCAGGATCAAGTCTTAACTATACAAGAAAGATTTATAAAAATTAGAGCTGGTCCAAAAAATTGATACACATTAGTGCAATATTTCCCCCCTCCTCCGTACCCCATTTTTATTTGTAATTTTTTTGTGGGGGACTAAAACTTCTCTACCAGCTCTAGAGATGACTGATTAGGACATAAATACAACTCATCTCACTATTCGTTAATAATAAAATGCTGGAAATGTGTAATGGGGATGTGAAGATTGGGAAGGTGAGATCCAGAGGGCCTTGTAAGGTTTCTCTACAGAAACGTCCATTTCAGCCTAAGGGTCAAATGCCCATCCTTTTGCAATCAAGGCAAGTTTGCCATTGAATTCCTCAGGGTTAGAATTTGACACTGAAAGCATTCTTGTCCTAATTTAGCACTGCTGTTAGGCGGGATACACAGGAGTTAAGGTTACTTTATAGAGCTGAATAATTAAAAATCCCAACCCATCAAAAAGTCTGAAGGACATATGGCATTTTCACTAATTATTGGCGTGTACTGTAACTGTTTTTCAGAAATTTAAGTTTGAATGACCTCATCTCTTTATTTCCCTGTTTTCAGAGATCTGAGCTTTGCTGACCTCAACCTTCTGGAAGAGCATGAGACACTGCTGGGCAACCTTAACTCTGCCTTAATGAAATTTTTTGTTATCTGAAACATTGAGGGTGAAATCCTGTCTCCATTAAGTTAATGGATACTTTGCTGTTGACTTCAACGGAGCCAGAACTGCAGCCATAGAAAGTAAGCTCTTCATTTCAGAGCCTTTGTTTACGTATCCATCTGTGAACGCCCAGTGCTCTTCTCGTACTATCTTTATAAATCGTAATATCACAGTTAGGGTCCAATCCGGCAAGGTCCTGACTGTCTCCTGTTGAGTTTAGTATTATTTCAGAGCCCCCAGCACCTCATAAAGGGCATCCAGGACATTACAGGATTTGGTCTTTATTTGCAATGCAAAGTATAGGGACATGCATAGTGTTGTGACTGTTGATAAATAAATATTATTCATGTATTTTTATTACAATAGTCCAGAATGCTGTCATTTTAGTGGTGACTTCTGTAAGAGTGAGATATCTATCTTAACTACTACTTATGCACCTAATTCTAACCATGATATTTAATGGATGGGGAAGCTAATTCAGATAAAATTAGAACAATCCCCTGTTAGTGGAACTTGCATCTATTATTAGACAGATCTGAACCTAAACCTTTATGTTCTGAAATGTTCAGATCTTTTTTTTTTTAATTTAAAATTTTTGAATGGGACAAAATCAGAAGAATTGCCATTGGCTTAAATGGGATCAGGATTTTTTATTATGAACTTCTATATCCTTATTCAAACAGAAATCTATCTGCAAATCTTTGGGGTTCACTAAATCTCAAATTTTAAGTATGTTTGTTAAATGTTGTTATTATTATTTAATCTATATGCGGCTACATTGCCCACTATCACAGACTGAAAGAAAAACAATAAATATGATTTATAAATTAATAAAATAAATTCAAATTTACCATGTTTGGAAAGAGCAGATAAGTTCCATTGTAACTTAGTTTCCATGTTAATATTATCTAGAAGAAAAAGATACACACAGAGAATAGATGTAACATTGATAAATTACATGTCAGCTTTGTTGTGAGCTTTAATGTAAAACTTTATTGACTCTAATGCTAGCAAAACCTTTCAGATAAAAGTAAAGAGAAAAAAATAAATTAGGTTAGTCAAATAGACTTGCCAATTTGTTTACAAGCTCTAAAAGATTCATTATGTTTATTTAGAGTTATTAAAGCAAATCTGCACAAGATCTTTCTTCATTGCTATTGAGAACATCACTCTTCTCTCTGAATATGTGGCCTAAAAGTGTGGGACCTCATTGAGAACTGTTGGGTGCTTAGCACCTCTGAAAACCAGGCCCCTTATGGCTATATATAAATATGGTAGCCAAAATGTATGAATGTATACAGCAATTTTTAAAAATATTGCCCATTAATAATACATGTATTTCCATGCAAAACTATATCAATAATTAATTATTATTATGTATTAGTAGTTAGAGATGGTTGTTACAGGTTCACCAGGAAATGCTGATTCTCTGAACTGAAATGTTTCACTGAGTCTGTTGCAGATTTGATGAAACTTTTACTGAAACACAGTGTTCCAGGGTGCACAGCTCCACAAAAGAGAGCCTGCAAGCTGGGACAGCCCTGAGTGTCTTGGAGCTGATTGACTCTGTGACTTCAGAGCAGATCTCAAAGGTGGACTGCCCAGGGCTGAGGACAACAGTGATACCAGGGTCCATAGCTCCGGGGCAACTCCCCCATGCCAGGGCTTCCAGGAACCCTGTTGTATACTTGAAGCCCTGGAACCCCTGACTCCCAGGGCAGTCCTTACTCAGGGGGCTTCCTTGGAGCCACAGGCTCTGGGAACTCAGCAGCTGCTGAGTGAAATTGACTTTCTTGTCAGTTTCACTGCAGCTATTGTAAGAATGTCAATTTTGCTCAGCCAGGATTGATCAGGGGAGCAAATTTTGTTTGGAAACATCATGCAGAAGTGTTTCTGAAATGATGTTTTAGGTTTCTCATTTCAGTGATAAAAAAAAAAAAAAAACCAGTTTCAGGCTGACCTGAACTGAATATTTTTTCCTCAGTTTTTGGTCCAGACTCCCAACCAAAAAAACAATTACTCACTTAGTTCTAGTACTATCAGTGGCTCTGAAAGGCACCACTCAGGACCAGAATTCCCCTGTGCTAGGTGCCATACAAACACATATTAGGAAATTATTCCAATCATTCAAACTACAATTTCACCTACCACTTGATAAGCTGTTGAAATTATTCACATGCATATAATCAGCTTCCGAAAATTCTCCTGTTCCCAACATTCAATTGCAAATAAGTAATAAAATATACAAACAGTCCCACAGATGTGATAATACTGGATTCAAGTACGTATATAAAGACACGGTTTTACACAGCTTTTGAATTGTAATAAAACATAATTTCAACTTTAAAGGTATCCCTGAATAGCACTAACCTGGATGAATGCCCGGATTTCTCTCATCATCATAGTCTTCTTCCCTCATGGCAAAAGCTTGATTCTCCTGCATGTACTGTAAACAAGTGTTATTAAAGATACTCTGCCATATTTTAGCACATCTTTTTTGAATTGGTTCTGAACACTTGCAGTTCCACAGCACTGTTTTCCTCAGCTCCTTCCATGCTGACAAACATTGTTGCCCAACCATTTGGAGGCTGCATTTTGCCACCTCTGCTCTGCAAACTCTTTGAAAGTTCTTATACATCATAAAGCAGGTATGGTCTTCTCGACAGTTTTGCTTTGCAATACTGCAGTCATTTTCTGATTCCCCGGTGCGTTGCATGCCTTTGGGTTTTGAGTGCGACATGAAATTTATTTGGATATCTGGGCTTAGTGAAGGCTCCAAATGCCCTGTACAGATAGATTTTGACAAAGACGTATGTTGGAAAGACCATCTGTAAGGCTGAATCCTACAATTTTGTTTATAGTCATATCTAAACAAATTTGGTGACAAAGTTAATTCTCCTAAGAATCAGTACAATTAACTGAATTATACAACACTGATTATGGCTTAACTAATTTGGATGATTCCTATGAAAGCTGGTCAATAGCAAGTAACTACATACTCATTTCAGGTTCTTGCAGATTACTAAGTCTTCTTTATGTTTAATATGTTCCCAAAAGTCTGTGTAATATAGCCTGTGCTCTAGTTTAGCACATAAATGGGCATTAGGTAATATACTCAGAGCTCTGACTGAAATTACTGCATAGTCATGATAGAATTATGGTATATGGGCAAAATTCAGCCCAGATGCAACTCTGCTAATTTCATTTAAATTGCATCAGGGAGCAATTTGTCCCTTTGGCCCCAAGTAATTAATCAAGAGGGGTACAATCATCCTCCCATTTGACTGAGGCAAAACAATCATCAGTTTCAAAGTAGTCAGTTTCAGGTCTTAGATTTCCAATCCTGCCATCTTGAGTAAGGAATGCAAGATCAGGTCCTTAGCATTTACTTTATTATCTGATTTGATTTGACACGCCATGTGTCAAATCCTGTAGTCTTTATTTAAGGAGACTTCTCCTTGGGCCAGAGTCTCCAAATCTTATTCATATTGAATAATACTTACTCACACAAGTAGTCCAGTTGAAATTTAAGGGGTTACTCATCACAAACAAGGATTGCTAAATTGAGCCCATTGACTTCAATGGGAGTTCAACAAGGACTGCAGGATCTGATTCTATATGTTGTTATATGTTCTACAATATTTAGGCATATCAGAACAGGTTAAATGAAGAGTTATCAGCCTTACATTTGAATTTCCTGGTTTTTCTCTGACTTTCCTTGGTATTATTGATTTTAAAATAGCTATTTAACATAATTTTCATATATACTTAGGGATGTGAATACACTAGAACCACAGCGTTACAAACACCTTGGGAAAGGATGTTGTTTGTAACTCTGAAACATTTGTAACTCTGAACAAAACATTATGGTTGTTCTTTCAAAATTTTACAACTGAATATTGACTTAATACAGCTTTGAAACTTTACTGTGCAGAAGAAAAATGCTGCTTTTCATTTATTTTTTTTAGTAGTTTGCGTTTAACACAGTACTGTACAGTATTTTTTCTTCTGTCTCTGCTGCTGCCTGATTGTGCACTTCCGGTTCCAAATGAGGTGTGTGGTTGACTGGTCAGTTCATAACTCTGGTATTCATAACTCTGAGGTTCTACTGTATTTCAGAAAAGGCAAAATAACATTAAAAAGTCTGTTGGGAGATTTTTAGATTTGAGACTCACATACAGGAATTGCAATCTATAAGTCTTCCTTATGATGAGGGATTACATTCTATCTTCAGACATAGTTAAAATTCCATTTCCATTATTTTGTATTATTAAGGCATTGGGTATATTAGTTACCTTTTTTAATGGCACATTGTTTCCCAAGGAACAGTCTGATGCTACAAAAATCATCTTTGGTGCAGATACAGTCTTTAAATTGTGGATACTGGTCAGCCAGGAATTGGATGGTTGTATTACAGCCAACTGAATCTTTTGCCTTGCAGCTGTTACCTAGGTTTGTCATCAAGAATATAATTTTGTTAATACTTATTCAACAAGGCTACATAAAACAAGTCAATTGCAGTACAATAAGAGAGAAGATGGTTTTGTTTCTAAATATATCATAATTCACAAATTTAACATCATCTTTGGGATGACATGATGAAGGTGTGGGTACAATTCTGTCTTCATTTATATTGATGCATATTTTTGACCCATTGCCAAAATGTCTGTTTTAAGTTCTCATTTCGTGGGCATATAATCTGTTTGTAACAATTACTTTTGATAAAAATTGTGCATACTTTACTATATTTTTGGCTTATAAATGTAGTACACTTATTGGGTCAGTTTCACTGGCGGCTTAGCATGCCAATTGTGCTTATCAGGAACAACTGAAGAGTGAGTGCCAAAGGTGGGATTTGCAGGAGCAGAAGGCACAGCCTTCTCACTAGCTGACCCGCAACTATAAAACTCCCTACTACAAGTACTAAGCATGTTGGTATGTCATTGCCACATTTAGGAATAAATGTGAAATCCATATAGCCTTTCCAGAATACTGATGATGAAGATAAAATAGCTCCAAAATCTGTGCTCTTGGGAAGCAGGGAGAGAGTTAAATCATGACTGGTGTGGAGAAAGTAAATAAGGAAGTGTTATTTACCCCTTCTCATAACACAAAAACTAGGGGCCACCAAATGAAATTAATAGGCAGCAGGTTTAAAACAAACAAAAGGAAGTATTTTTTCACACAACATATAGTCAACCTGTGGAACTCCGTACCAGAGCATGTTGTGAAGGCCAAGACTATAACAGGGTTCAAAAAAGAACTAGATAAATTCATGGAGGATAGGTCCATCAATGGCTATTAGCCAGGATGGGCAGGGATGGTGTCCCTAGCCTCTGTTGGCCAGAAGCTGGGAATGAGTGACAGGGGATGGATCACTTGGTGATTTCCTGTTCTGCCCTCTGGGGCACCTGGCATTGGCCACTGTCGGAAGACAGGATACTGGGCTAGATGGACGTTTGGTCTGACCCAGTATGACCATTCTTATGTTCTTATTAGAGCACTTGGGACATTTTTGCCCAAGGGTAATTTCTGTAAGGCATTCAGCTACCATGACGTAGATAGAAATATCAGATACCAGGGTGAAATCCTGGCTCCAATGAAGTCAAAAATCATGTGGCACAAAAGGATTAAGCAGGCTTTGTATAACAAGTTAGACCATGTACTAAACAAGTATGTTTCTATTATCAGTACTGTTGTGTTTATACGGAGTATTGATTCAGCTGTGTGATAAGTATGCAAAAATATTTTTGATGCTGTTTTTTAATTCTTGTTCCTTTTATTACTGATTAGAAGATAACACATTCCAACTATTATATATATATATATATAAAAATTACAAGGGCACTTACAAAAATGCCCTCTAATTTAAAATCTAAGCATAATTTCAGCTTTGGCACCTACTAATGATTATATATATATATATATATATATATATATATATATATATACACACACACACACACTTTGTGTAAATATGACTGCAAAATTTCTGACAAATAGCTGAGACTGACACTTTCTAGGTCATAATCTGTTCCCCAGCCACAAGCAGAATATCATTGTCAATGGGAGTTTAATCTGAAGATGAAGGACAAAATATAGTCCTAAATCTAGTTCACAAAGAAATCCCCTGACATGTGATGTGCTACTCCACTGGTAGGACTAAGGCTTGGTCTACACTTACCCCCCAATTCGAACTAAGGTACGCAACAGCTACGTGAATAACGTAGCTGAAGTTCGAAGTACCTTAGTTCGAACTTACCTCGGTCCACACGCGGCAGGCAGGCTCCCCCGTCGACGCCGCGGTACTCCTCTCGTATAGCTGGAGTACCGCAGTCGACGGCGATCACTTCCTGGTTCGACTTATCGCGTCTAGACAAGACGCGATAAGTCGAACCCAGAACTTCGATTCCCAGCCGCCGAACTAGCAGCTGGGTGTAGACATACCCTAAGTGTTTGCACTCACTCATGGCTTTACCATTTATCAGCAATGAAGGTCAATCCAAACTCATGCCAATAAAGCCTTTATAGCACACCTCCCCATCATTTATTCTCTCTTTTTCCATATCCACTCTATTTGGGGAGCTAACACTGAATGTCCTCACAGAAGAAGTGAGTTTTTAGGATAGATTTAAAAAGAAATGGGTTGTTGACTGACTCAGAAGGGATTTTATGTAGTAGGTTCAAGAAGACAATAAGCAGCAAGAGGGGAGAACTTTTTGATCTGAACTATTAAAAAGTTTCATGTTTGCTTTACAAAAGAGATTAGGCTGAGTTTCAGGCCAATTATATTACTGGTAGTAGTCAGACAAGTATTACTTGATTCATCCCCAATTACAAATTAATCATATTTTATTACGATAAGATGTACCTAGAACAAAGCTCCATGAGCCTTTGGATGCACTAATCATATATATTAGAATATATGTCAAAAATGCTGATTGTTTTGAACCAAAATATTTCTCCCCAATTTTTTTAAAATGAAAATTGTTTGGCTTTTTATTGAAAACCAAAGATTCTCAATGATTCCACCAAAATTTTGATTTAAAACATCATTCTTCATTCTTCATTGAAAATGTTTTCAAACAATCTTGTGGCTGGCTCTAATATGAGTGTTTTATGTATATAAACAATACTATAGAAAGTATTAAACTGTTTATAAAAAACGATTTTCCTATTCCTTAAGGTAATAAGCAGAGACAGTGAGACTGATTTCCTGCTCTCGTGTAGGTGAAAATCTGTGTTATGCATTAAACAATTGAAGGGAGATCAGTCATATTCAGCACCTGCAATTTATTGTATTATCATTCCCTAGAAATGATTCATTCTGACATGTTGGTGCAAGTTAACTGAACAGCATTAATATGACACCTCTGCATATTTCTATCAGGCATGTCAGAATTTATTTATTTCATATGCTAATATTACTTCAAAATTCTAACAATTACATTGCCTGAAGTGTACTACTGTATTATTGCTGAATTACAGAAGATGGTATTTTATTGGAAAATGATTCTCAAGTTTAGAACATTGAGGGCTAAATTCTGGAATCGCTACTTAGTTTTTACTCAGCTCTTATATGGTATCAAAATTCCCTTTGGATTGAACTTGTTGACGGGTTCACATTCTGATCTCTGAAACCTCATTCACTGCATTGAAAATGAGTTTGCATGAGTGAAACTGAGGGCAGAATTTGATCCCTACTAAGGATTTCACAATTGTAGGCCTGGTCCTGAAATCCCTAGGCATGTAATTATCTTTGATTCTGCTGTCACATGCACAGTTTTTACACCTGTGGAGTCACTCCACTTCTACACTCATGTGAGACCAGAATATGATATAAAATAAACTGATATAATATGGGCAAAGAATGTTGTTGTATTTATATCAATCAAAAAATCATTGCAGTATACACTGTAACTGTTACCTGAAATATGACAGGCATCTTCAATTACATTCCAGACACTTTCACATCCATTTGCAGCACGAATGCATTGCTCTCTCAGGTGCAGACAGTCAGTGGTCTGGGAAGCAGATGTGTTTTTGAAGTATACAACTAATACTGTAAAAGTAGATAATAATGATTAGTTAGTACTACAGGTAACCATCTGCCTCCTTGCATTCATGCTATGAATTGTACAATGCAATTTATTGTAGCTTGCATGTAATGACAAATGAACAAGGTAGCTTTTTATTACTTAGCAATATACAACATTTCCTGTTATTTTTCCAATCACAAAACAATTGTGATTAGGCAGACTTTGCACTGATACAACTCCAGTGTCTTAAGTTTGATCCAATGGGAGCTCTCAGGGTAAATCCAGAGTAACATCATTGTATTCAGTTGTGCCATTTCAGATTAGTGTTGGCATAAGTGAGCCCAGAATTTGACCCAGGATCTTCTGTCTGACCTAATGGAAAAAAAAAATGTTATACAAGCTTTCAAGAACCACTTTCTTCATCAGTTCATGGCAATACAGAAATGTAAGGGCATTGCAGTCCTTAAACAAAGGGTTAAAGTAAAAGGGAAGTATTAAAGTCAGAGGAACACTGGATTTCACTTCCACTGCAAAAACAACGAGGAGTCCTTGTGGCACCTTAGAGATTAACAAATGTATTTGGGCATAAGCTTTCGTGGGCTAAAACCCACTTCATCATATGCATGGAATGAAAAATACAATAAGCAGTATATATATCAGAGCACATGAAAAGATGGGAGTTGCCTTACCAAGTGGGGGGGTCAGTGCTAACAAGGCCAATTCAATTAAGGTCAATTCAATTCTTGTCAACTGTTGGAAATGGGCAATGTCCATCTTGATGGCATTGGCCTCGTTAGCACTACAAAAGTAATTTTCCCTCTCTTGATATTCACCCCTTCTTGTCAACTGTTGAGAATAGGCCACTTCCACCTTAATTGAATTGGCCTTGTTAGCACTGACCCCCCACTTGGTAAGACAACTCCCATCTTTTCATGTGCTGATATATATATACTGCTTACTGTATTTTTCACTCCATGCATCTGTTGAAGTGGGTTTTAGCCCATGAAAGCTTATGCCCAAATAAATTTATTAGTCTCTAAGGGCTTGTCTTCACTACCCGCCCGGATCGGCGGGTAGAAATCGATCTCTCGGGGATTGATTTATCGCGTCTCGTTGGGATGCGATAATCAATCCCCGAATCGATGCGCGTACTCCACCAGCCCAGGTAGGAGTAAGCGCCGTCGACGGGGGAGCCGCAGCAGTCGATTTGCCGCCGTCCTCACAGCGGGGTAAGTCGGATCAGATACGTCGAATTCAGCTACGCTATTCCCGTAGCTGAATTTGCGTATCTGAAATCGATCCCCCCCCCATAGTGTAGACGTAGCCTAAGGTGCCACAAGGACTCCTCATTGTTTTTGCTGATACAGAGTAACACGGCTGCCACTCTGAAACTTCCACTGCAGTTTGCTAAAGCCAGATGCTACAGGATACTCACTCATATCAAGCAATATTAAAGATTTTTTGACAGCTGTAGAACTGAACGGTGATACACTGTACTTCTTATTACATAAAATGTTTCTTTCTATTTACATTTTTGGGGGAAAATGCATGAATTTTGGGTAAAAAATAAAATTTCAAATTATTTTTCAGCGTTACCAAATATACTGAACTTAAAGCCTGTTTTTGAACTGCATACCTAGCATGAAAAACTGAAGACTGAGGTGTCAGTCGCGTGGTAGAGACTTATATCTAAATGTCTCCTGTTGCTTATCTTATCAGCAGGAAATTAGATTGGCCTTGCTGGAGGAGAAGAGACAGGTCTGAGTTAACGCTTTAATCAGCATTCCTATGATAAAACTACCTTTACTATGATAACATGTTATTTTAATTTTTCTGTTAAATTAACTTTCAGACATTAATTTCTGGCCTGATTGGGCAAGTAGCTGAGCACTTCATGGGAGTGGTTTCATTGGCAGTTCCTCAGAGGATCAGAGCTTACTGTTCATTCCAAGTGACATTCATGGAATTCTATGTGCGCATTCGAAGAATGCTCTGTGCTCCTTAATCCAAGACTGAAAAGGACAATTAATGCTTTCTAGGGGCTTACCCAGGCCCTCTGCACTGGGATGACTTTCACACATTTAACATGGTTCTATAAGAGAACAATTTTAAACAACTGCTACTGTTTAGCACTGATATCATGTATTGTGGAAATGGTGCTGTGTTGTGAGGCAATGTTATTACTGTAGGGAATGTTTGGGTTTACAAGTGTATTAACATTTAACTTTCCATCACTGGCAGGTGCACCAATATTTAATATCTCGTTAGTGACGTCACATACATTTACCTTAAGCTAACAGACCTGGTATTGAGAAAAGGAATTCATGTACATCCTTCCCAGCTGCTGGATCCAATCTGAGTTCATAGCCAGGACAGCTACCTCTGCTTGGTACCACCCATTCAGTTGTCTTTCTGCAGCTTGCATTCAGCCAGAAGGAACCCAAGCCTGTCCCTGGGACAAGGCGGACGATACCACCTCCCCTGAGGGATAACCCAACTGCCATATATACCAGCTGTGGGTCAGGGGCCTGTTTATGGTCTTCTGCTTGTGAAGTCATTTACACCTGTGCATTTAGACCTACTTCTGATTTGAAAGCATTTTGCACACACTTTGATGGGGTAAGCCAGTGGAGAATCAGGGTCACAGAAACTTCTCTGGGAAGGGGGCCTAACTGAGTGGACAATTCAGACATTACCCTGCTCCTCCTGCAGTGGGGAGTGGGGGGACTTCAGACTCCAGCTGGGTTCCATGCCTCCAAAGCTCTGTGAACATGGCCACTGTATCTTTAACCTCCCTCCTGCTGACCTAGCCCTTCAGAATCCAGCCCGTTACCAGCCCGTTCTGGTTCCTACTAAACTGAGCTGCCTTATCAAAATCTATAAAGCCATTAAACCTATCACAGGGCTTCTCCATGTCTAATGACATGACAGTGGCTCTAGATTATCTCTTGACTCCACTGTGCTATGCAACGTTAGGGCCAGTAACTGTAACTTTCTGATGTGCAATAGACCCACCTAATTTTGTTAATTTCCCTAAACTTTTTCCCAGCCTGTTGTCATTGTTATAGTAAGTAGTGAACTCCAGATTTTTTGGATATTCAGGGATAAAGTCCCACCACAACCTCCTCTCTTAGTAACTTGAGGGGGATCTATCTGGAGCTAGATTACAACTAATACAATTAATATTATTTGTATTACAGTAGCACATAGAAGCCTCAAACAAAATTCATATTTCATTGTGCCTGGTATTGTGCATGCATGAAGTAAGAGACTGTCCATGCCCTGAAGAACTTACAATTTAAACAGACAAAGGGCAAGAGAAAGGAAATAGTATCATCTCCAACTTATAGATGGGAAACTGAGGCACGGTGAAATTAAATTATTTGCCCAAGGTCACATAAGATATCTCTGGCAGAGCTAGAAATTGAAGCTGGATCTCCTGAATCCTGGTCCAGTGCGTTAGCTATACAAACATCTAGACAGATAGAAAAAAGTAAGGGTAGGCTACAAAAGGGAGTGATGTACTGTATATTGCGGACATAAAAATGTTAGCGGGAATCTTGAAGCTAGTAGATCTAAGGCCAGAAGTAACTAACTGGAATGTTGTTTTAAACAGCCGAATAGAAAGTTAATGGCTTTGAGAGTACTGATATGCAGAACATAGTGGGAAAATGAAGGATAAAAATGAGCAGGAACAAAGAGTTAAATGTATAGGAACAACATTTCATCTTATTCTCTTCAATCAGCTTCCTATATACCTGCTTTATTGATTTCTCTTTTTCCATTCAAAACCAAAGGGAAATGTCAATAACTCTTCTTATGGTACTACCTGCACTTATGCTTTCCACTCAGCAAACAAGTGACTGTTTGTTTAGACAAGGCATCCCATTTGCAGGTCTTCTTGATGGCTGAGTTTCTTATCAATGCTCATGCTAGGTCACAAAACAACACTCTTGTTCCTGTGTGGTGTTTACAGACTTGAACATATTACCAGGGACTCGTTTGAATAAGTTTGTTAGGTGCCCTATTCAGCAAAGTACAGCCCTAGAGATCACACTTGAGTGTGAAGTGAGCACCTGCTCATCATCCACACCTTGCAGTTTTCCAGCAGCAGCAAGAATAAATAAATAGGGATCAAATCAGGCATGAGCTCCAGGAAAGGGAAATTCATCTAACACATGAAGCATCAATAATGGTGTGTAGAGAATTAAGCTCACTTCACTGACGGCTAGTAGCATAGTTCACAAATCCCATGTTCAACACAGAGAGAATTTGAATAGACTTCTTAAACTGGAAAGGATAAAATACAAATCTATACGAGCCAGGGAAAAACACATCTCTGTGTTCAGTTCGAGCCCATGCCCCGTTTTTAAGATGCTATTTCTACGTTATGTTATTTCATTCAAAGGCAGCCACAAGGCATGATGCTAGTAATAATGGTTTGAAAAGCTACATGCAATCAGAGTGAGGACTTTGGAACACAAAGGTAAAACTACTTTTTACAAGAGAGCAAATCTTCTCCCTTCTAAAGGCAAGCCACGCACACAGGTGAGCTGTTACCATCCCGGGCGGATGCAGGCACAAAAGGGAGATGCAGACAGAACAGATGGATATGGATGAGACGAACAGATGGAAGCTGATGCACCCAAATGAGGTGCATACACCCGTGGGTGCCTCACAGGTGAGAGGCAGGCCCACGGAGGAGGTTAATTCATGGGCTAGCCATGCACACGAGCGAGCTGTGCATCCTGGCGCGATGCAGAAAGCTCGGGAGCCTGCAGGTGAGTTCCATCCAGGTGAGACGGGGCAGGGGAGGTACCGGTAGGTGCATGCAGATGAGCTGCAGAAATAAGTTGGCTGTTAGCAGGTTTTGTCTCCTCCCAAGCACTTACAAACCCGGTGAACTTACCTAGGAACAGGAGAGAGCTCATTGTGCAGCTGTCGTGGCTGCAGGAGCTGAGCGGGGTCGATTGCAGGTGGACGCCAGGCACCGGCTCAGGTCTCAGGCTGTTTTCAGCACTGCTGGTGGAGGAACAGCGCTCGGCTGCCAGCCCAGGGCGGCGATTGGGCCTCGGGGCGCAGCGCTTAGCCCAGCAGAGCGCACCAGGAGATCCCAGCCCCCTTTGGCCCAGCGCAACAGGTATGGGTGGGGGGCGGATCGCTAAGCACCTTGCTGCCCCTTCCTCGGGATCTATGCGCCTCTTCCCCCGCTAGGGACACGCTGGTGGGGGCTGGGTTTTTAACCAGATCAAATCCTGTGCCAATGATAACGCGGGCGGCTTGATCCAGCAAAGGGAAATGGCTCTTGGATGCAAAAAGCCCAAGTTACTTTCTACAGTTGCAAACCGTGAAAACCAAAGTCAAGTCCGTTTGCCACGTAGGAGCAAATGCTGCACGTGCTTTAGATAAGATGATGCAGCAGCATATTCTGCTGTGGTGGTGTTTGAAAAAGAACCTCCTGACACTAGTCCCTAGCAGAGAACAAGTTTTAGGAAAGAAACATGCTGAATGGCGCTGAAAGAAATGACTGCAGGTGCTAAAGGGAAAGACTTGCAGCAATTTGAGCTCTGACATAGAAGCAGATTAGGGAATCCCCCACAGCAGCACATATTGAAAGGTGCAGGTTGTAGTGTAGCGGTTGTATTGTGCCCACAGGACTTCTACACAGTGGAGGGATACACTTTTCCAGGGTGGCTAGTATAGCGCAAACGTTAGGGCTTGGCTATAAAGATTTCATCTTTTACTTTACATCTGCTTTTTTTGATATCTGCACAAAGAACATCCGACCTGGAAGGAAGGGACTTGGAAAAGAGGAAGAGGAAAAAGAATGATAATTTAGCTTGGTTAGTTTCCCCTTAAGCTAGTGTGCTGTACTGATAAAACTTGAAATGCACCGAATACACTTCCAGGCAACATATCAGATGTTAAGGAGACAATGTCTGGAATTATTATAAATTAACAATGAAAAGCCAATTATTGCACCAAATAAACTCAATCTTAAATCTAATGCAGGATAACACATGCCAGCTAATCCCAGTGCTAAGGCAGCTCTTGTATCTGAGCTCTCTTGGGTTGTCCCTGAGCACATACCACCATCCCCATACTTAAGAGAGGCTCTTTAATGCCAGGGAGGTTCCTGATTTTCCCTTGGAACAATGGGACAGGAGAAATTGGATTAGAATGGGTAAGAAAAACTTTCATGGAACCATTTTCCATCAAAGAATGCAATTCTGTCTAAATCAAACGCTTAATGTGATTTCCACCCCCACCCCCCCCCCCCCCACACACACACTGAATTTTCTTTCATGGAAATTTTGTTCTGAATCAGAACAAAAAACATATTTTGAAATCCTCTACACAACAGAATTTCCCTTCTCTGACAGCTGTAGGCTGGATGCTTGCTCCCAGATCTTCCCAATAGCTGCAGCATAAGAGAGGAAGGCAATTCACAGCCCAGTTTCTTACTCTTTTCCCTGGTCCAGTAGCTCTGGGGCTCTGCAGATACTTAGACCAGTCTACAGCTATACACAAGAGCTTTGCTAAAGTCTTGTGCCTTCCCTTAGTATTTTTGTCTTCTCATTTTTCCCTTTATTAACCTGATCCATTCTTTATTCATTTTCCCATTTTTTGTTACTACTTTCCTGCTCCTTCCTTCCACAGCCCTTAATTTGATTTTTATCCTGGAGGGGTGAAGGATTGGGGGAAGTGGTTCTTACCTGTGTTTAGTCAAATTTTGGAAAATCTCTGAGTAGTTTTCCATAGCCCTTTCATATGATATTATTAGTACAGGGTCTTGTTTCACATCATGTAATTTGTAGAAGCCCCTCCAACCCTCCACTCCTGCTTGAATATTGTCTTTGGTAATCTTCTGTTAGCAATTTGCATATGTTAGGGACTGAAATCAGTTCTCATCATCTTGGAATATCCCTCTTGGCCTATCAACCAGGAGTGAACAATAGGAGTTAAAGGGCAGCATTATGAGCAGATATAAACAAATAAAACCAATCTGACATTAGTGTGAGGTTTGATGGAGTTACACCAGGAATGAATTTGGCCTAACGAGCAGACAATTGAGGTTTTCCTAGGGTACAAAACAAAAAGACAAACATGTTATTGACAACACATTAGCCCGGGCTGTTCTTCTGTAGATGAATACAGGTGTAAAGAAATGAGATCAACAAAAGATATTTTCCTCTTCCAATGTTGACTAGGTTCAAAATAAAAGATGTTTTCCTCTTCCCATGTTTAATGTATTCCCTGAAAAGACTAGGTCAAAGGAACATTACGACGTATACACACAGCTGCATGTTTAGTTCATTCTTGTTGCTGAACAATCCTCAGACAACATAGCCATTTGGCAATGCATCAAAAGGACATCAAAGTAAAATTCTAAATTTGTAAACTTATTACGTAGTTGCAATCACAATATCGATGCATGGGGCCAGTCTTGTTTTCCTATACTGCTTGTTCTATGATGTTTTGATTGGATTTAGTGCTCAGATGCTATGATAAAGGATGCTCGAAAACACCTAGAGCAGATGTAGATATACAGTCCCCATCAAAATCAATGGGAATTTTCCTATTGACTTCAATGGGACCAAGAGTTCATCCATTTTGTATGCACTTGAGAACTCCAGATTATATTTAATCTCTTCACTCTATTCATTCTGATTTATCCTTATAGAGATTTTATTACCAATTGTGTTTTAAACTCCAAGTTCAACATGTTTGTAGGGAAATATTCTCAGCTTTCCAGCTTTTTTTGGATTTATTATGTTGCCACTCATGTTTTCTATACCTAAACAACTCTTAGAAGAGTATCCTGTATATTACAGTTTCATGTTACCACTGCAGGCATTGGTGATTACAGACCTATATACACAGTGGCATATCTGCCTGGAGCAAAATGTGATCCAATAAAGCAATATCAAAATATTAACAACTTGTTAATTACTGAGCTCCGGGACTGCCAGGTGCTGAGCAGCACAATGAGCTCAGCACACTTCACATCTATTGGGAGTGTGCAGCACTTCCCACGATCAGGCTGTAATCTATGTGGGGGAATGGAGGGGAGAGAAAAGAGCTAGAGAGTGTATTGGCTTTAAGTTATGGTGGAGTTGCAAGTGTAAATCAGGAGGAACTGCACTGAAGACAACTAATTTACACAATTGTAGCACTGATGTAAATAAGAGGATGGCCAAGCCCAATGTGATAGGCACTTTATAAATACTCACACACATATATATATACACACACACCCCCAGAGAGAGAGAGAGAGAGAGAGAGAGAGTGCACCACATTATCAGTGCCTCTGTCCAGAACCATGACTAGAAATATAATTATCAGGAGTAGGGCTGGTTTAAAATTTCCCGTTTTTCAATGGAAAAATGGGTTTTTGACAAAATGAATGTTTTTGTGAAAAGTGTCTGCTTTCTGTGTTCAATTTTGATTTTTCACTGAAAACCTGAATGCCCCCAAATAAAACAAAACAAAAAAAATCAGTTTTCATCTGACAACTGAAATATTTTGATTCTGAAATGCTGCCATGGTGTCTTATGGATATTGTAGTCTGGGTGTCTTATACTCCCATTCTCCTCTATGGGCCAGGCTCCCCAGCTAGACAAAATCTCCCATGATGCACTGCAGGCATACAATTGTCATGATGTATTACTTTCTAGGACCAAGCAGGGAGACATCAGACCAACGAGCCCCTCCCAGAGATGAGAATGGGAGCTCAAGGCACTTGAGCTACAATGCACATGAAATACCTCATCAGCATTTCGAAATTGAAATATTTAGGTTTTGGTTTTTGATTTTTGCTAAGAACAAAATTTTCCATGATTTTTTTTTCTGTCCAGCTCTATTACTACTAAGACCTAAGTCCTAAACAGTAGTAAAAGACAGCAAATTGTAAAAACAAACAAACAAGCCAACCAACATTTTAAACTTAATCATAAGATCACAGAAGACCTGATGAAGGCCAGTATTTTCAAACATTGTGGACTAAAGTTTGCCACTGAAATTAAAGCAGCCTGATTTTCAGCGTACTGAGCCCTTGCAGCTTCCCTGGACCTGCATGGGAGTTGTCAGCACTTCTGAAAATCAGGTCACTTTTATTGGGTTGCCAACATTAGGCACCCGAGTTTGAAAAATCTGGCCCCAAATTCTCAATTTAGAATTACATTGCAAAAGCAAGCATCACATACTGTGCTTTGGGTTCATGTTTTAGGAACTTAGCCATACTTAGAAACATAACTGTACATATCACAATCCGAACAGAAATTGCAAAAATGTGAAACAGAATTTATCTTGGTTTTAACAGCAGAAAATGACATCTGAGTTTAAAGCCAGAAGGGACCACCAGATCATCTAGTCTGACTTCTTCTGTATCACAGGCTCCCAACACCACTCAGTACCAGCACTAAAGCCAACAACCAAAACCAGACCAAAGTTTTACCGTCTATTATGTGCACAGGCAGAGAATAAGCGGGACTGAGGTGCACGGATGCCTGAAGCTCCTGCAATGGCAGGGAACTGATTAAGTGAGATACACCTCAAATAATCCCAGCAAGTAACCCACGCTCCCTGCTCCAGAGGAAGGCCAAACCCCCAAAGTCACTGCTAATTTGACAGGGGGGGGGGGGATTCCTTTCTGACCCTGCATATGGTGATCACAGACTTCATAGACTTTAAGGCCAGAACGGACCATCATAATCATCTGGTCTGACCTCCTGCAAATTGCACACCACTTAACCTCATTAACCCAGACCTATAATAGGTCCATAATCTGTGGCTCAGTTACTGAAGTCCTCAAATCTTGAGTTACAGAGAATCCACCATTTACTCTAGTTCAAACCAGCAAATGACCTATGCCCCATGCTGCAGAGGAAGGCTACACCCCCCACTCCCACCAGGGTCTCTGCCAACCTGAGCTGGGGGAAATTCTTTCCTGATCCCAAATATGGTGATCAGTTAGACTTTGAGCATATGGATGAGACCCATCAGCCAGACACCTGGGAAAGAATTCTCTTGGAATCCTCCCCATCTAGTGTCCAATCTTAGGTTGTTGGAGATATTTGCTAATTGCAGTCATGGATGGGCCCAGGGCCGGCTCTAGGCACCAGCAAAACAAGCTGGTGCTTGGGGCGGCACATTTTTAGGGGTGGCATGGCCGGCACCAGAATGCCGCCCCTAAAAATGTGCCCCGGCCGCCCTAGCTCGCCTCCGCTGCAGCTCGCACACCGCTACTCGCCCTCCCTCCCGGCCTTGAGAGCCTGGGAGGGATGGGGACAAGCGGCGCCTGTGCCGCGGCCACTTGGAGTCTCCCCCTCCCTCCCAGGCTCTCAAACCTGGGAGGGAGGGGGAGATCCTGAGTGGCCGCGGCGCATGAAACAGTTGTTTCACGCGCCGCTGCTCTCCCTCCTTCCCAGGCCTGAGAGCCTGGGGGGAGGAGGCAGGGCTGGGGATTTGGGGAAGGGGCGGAGTTGAGGCGGGGCCGGGGGGTGGGGGTAATTAAAAAACGGGGGGGGGGCGGCCAAAATTGTTTTTGCTTTGGGCGGCAAAAATCCTAGAGCCGGCCCTGGATGGGCCATATGCTATTGTAGGCAACCTAATCATGCCATCCCCTCCATAAACTTATCAAGCTCAGTCTTGAAACAAGTTAGGGTTTTTGTCCCCACTACTGCCTTAGGAAGGCTGTTCCAGAGCTTCACTCTTCTGATGTTAAGATGCCTTAGTCTAATTTCAAGCCTAAACTTATTGATGTCCAGTTTATATCCATTTGTTCTTGTGTCAGCATTGGCCCTTATCTTAAATAACTCCTCTCCCTTCCTGGAGTTTATCCCTCTGATGTATCTATAGAGAGCAATCATATCTTCCCTCAGTTTTGTTAAGCTAAACAAGCCAAGCTCATTAAGTCCCCTGTCATAAGGTATGTTCTCCTTTCCTCTGATCCCCCTCTCTGCAGCTATTCCAGTTTGATTTCACATTTCTTAAACATGGGAGACAAGAATTTCACACAGTATTCCAGATGAGGTCTCACCAGTGCCTTGTATACTGGTAATATCACTTCCCTATCTCTACTGAAAACACCGCTCCTGACGCATTTTAAGACTGCATTAGCCCTTTTCATGACTGTGTCACATTGGTTGCTCATAGTCATGCTGTGGTCGACCAGTACACCAACGTCTTTCTCCTCCTCTATCACTTCCAACTGCTAAGTCCCTTCCTTATAGCAAATATTCTTGTTAGCCCCTAAAAATACTATTAAATTTCATCCCATTTCTATTACTCGAGTTTTCAAGATGTCCAAATCTTCCAATATGATATTGAAGGCTCCTGCATATTGGCAATACCTCCCAACTTTGTGAAATCTGGAAATTTTGTTAGTACAATCCCACTTTTTGTGCCAAGGTCATCAATGAAAATGTTACATAAAACTGGTCCCAAGACCAATTCCAGAGGAACTCCACTAGTATCCTCTTTCCAGCCTGACAGTTCACCTTTCAGCATGACCTACTGTAGTCTCCCCTTTAACTAGTTCCTTATCTGCCTTTTAATTCTCAAATTAATCCCCACCTTCTCCAATTTAACTAAAAATTTCTAAATGTGGAACTGTATCAAATACTTTACTTAAATCCAGCTAGATTAGATTTACTGCATGTCTTCTGTCTAGAAAATTAGCTAGACCCTAAGCAAGAACCAGCCAGCTAAACACATGAGAGGTAGAATGCTTGGTGCCACCTGAGAGCGCTGGCCCACCTGTCCAGTTTCCTAGCTGTGACCATCCCTGATACTTCAAAGGAAGGAAACCAAAAAGATGGCAGAACACACTGGGAGTAAAATAATCTCTTCCTGACTCCTGCAGGTGCCTGACTGAAGTCCTGAAGCATGAGCTTTAGGAACACAAGACATAAACCAGAAGGGATGACCCAGTGCTGCCGAACCCTGCCCCCTACCATCACAACCAACTCGATCATACAATCCCATTCAAATTTATTGAGTTGTCTCTTAAAACTAATTAAGTTGTTTGCCCCCACAACTCCTATTGGGAGGCTGTTCCAGAACCTCACTCCTTTGGTGGTCAGAAATCCTCTAATTTCCAGCCTGAATTGTTCATGGCCAGTTCATACCAATTGGTTCTTGTGCCAACATTGTCCTTTATCTTAAATAGTTCTTCTCCCTCCCTGGTGTTTTTCTGTTGATGTATTTATAAAGAACAATCATATCCCCTCTCATCCTTCTTTTTGCAAGATGAAGGAAGCCAATCTCTTCCACTGTCCTTTCATAAGACAGGCCCTCCATTCCCCTGCTCTTCTCTGCACCTGTTCCAGTTTGAATTCATCTTTCTTGCACATGGGTGACCAGAATTGTAAACAGTATTCCAAATGTCTTGTACAGTAAAATGGCATTAATCGTTCCCTCTCTCTGCTGGAAATACCTCGCCTGCTACATCCTAGGATCACATTTACCTGTTTTGCAGCCGCCATCACATCGGTGGCTTATCATCATCTTGCGATCAATCCACACACCCAGGTCCATCTCCTCCTCTGTTGCTTCCAGTTCATAAACTCCCACTTCGTAGCAGAAATTCTTATTAGATCAGTGCATGACCTTTTGCACGATTAACTTTCATCCTATTTCTATTATTCTAGACTTCAAGGTGACCCAGTTCTTCCTGTATAATTGTCTGATCCTTCTTTGTATTGATGATGCTTGCCAGCTTTGCATAAATAGCATATTTCATTAGCACACTTCAACTTTTTGTGCCAAGGTCATTAAAAAAGTATTGCATAAGATTGGTCCAAAGACTGAGTCCTGAATAACTCCACTAGTAACTTCCCTCCAGTCTGATAGTTCACTTTTCAGCAGAACTTTTCAGCCTTCTTCCCTTTAGTCAGTTTTTTATTCACCTTATAATTCATTTTCTCTAGTTTAATTAATAATTTTCCATGTGGTACCATGTCAAACGTTTTACTGAAGTCTAAATATATTAGCTCGGTTGTATTTCCCTTATCTAAAAAATCAGTTACTTTCTCAAAGAAAGAAAGGTTAATCTGGCATGATCTACATTTGGTAAATCCATGTTGCCTTATATCCCCTTTACCATTTACCCCCAATGAATTTTAATTGTTTTTCCTTCTGAAGTCTTGCATCCTACTGAGGTTAGGTCTGTAATTGACCAAATTACTTTTTTCCCCTTTCTTAAATATAGGTATAAAGTTAACTATTCTCCAGTCATTACCCCAAAATAGATGGATTAATTAAAAATCCTTGCTATTGGACTAGCAATTTCATGTGCCAGTTCTTTCAGTATTCTTAGTTGAAAATTATCTGTTTTATCTGAATAACTCTGAGTTTTTCATCCACCTGAGATGTGGTAATTTCCATTTCTATACTCATTTCCACCAGCCATCCTGCCTTCATGCCCATGTTCCATATTATCATGCTTATTGAAAACCAAGGCAAAGTATTTATTTAGTTTTTGGGCCATACCTAAATTAGTTTGAATCACCTCCCCAGCCTCACTCATAGCAGCCCAACCTCATCCTTCCTTATTTCACTTTTATTTATGTAACTAAAAAACTCATATGATCTATTTTTAATTTCCTTGGTAAGAGCTAATACATTTTGACTTTTAGCAATTTCTGCATAGTCTAACCTCCAAGATGTACCTTTCTTTGCTCATTAGTCCCCTTTACCATTCCTTATAGGCTCTCTGCTTACTCCTATTAACCTTCTTGAGGTGGTTAGTCGTTCAGCTGGGGCTGGAGTATTTCCCTTTGATTTTTTTTCCCTTACATGGGATGTAAGTTACAGATAGCTTTTTATTTTTTTATTTTTTATTTTATAATGGAGATATCCATCTCCTAGAACTGGAAGGGACCTTGACAGGTCATCGAGTCCAGCCCCCTGCCTTCACTAGCAGGACCAAGTACTGATTTTGCCCCAGATCCCTAAGTGGCCCCCTCAAGGATTGAATTTTGTATAGCTGATTTAAAGAAATTCCAAGCCAGTTGACTTCTTTAACTAATTCCCTGGATTTCCCAAAGGTCATATGAGTCTATGAAATAAAAAGACATAGCTGACAAGTTGGTTTTATTTATCCTTGCATTTAATTTAAACTTGTGATCACTCAGTCCACGGTAATTTCCTACGACCATCTCATCTATGATTTCCTCACTACTTACAAAAACCAAGTTTAAAACTGCATCACCCCTTGCTGGTTAAGCAACAATTTGATGAAGAAAACTGTCATCTATCATAGCCAGGAACAACTGGGCCCTACCAGTATTAAGAAGCATTTATTCTCTAATCTATATCTGGAAAGATAAAGTCTCCTATTATGACACAATTCCCAGTAGTGTTTTCCTCTCTAATATTTATTGTCATCCTCAAAAATGGTAATATTATTAGAAAGAGAAATACTACTATCCAGATCTGAGTCCGACCCTGGGGATCTATAGCAGACCCTTATTGCTGTCCCAACAGAAGCTCTTTTTCAAACCTTCCCCAAAGTGATTTTGACCCCAATAGCTTCTGTTTTGTCTATACTGCCACTTTTCTTTCTTTACAGTTTACATTGATGTACAATGTCTTTATTTCTAGCTCTCCTAAACAGACATACCTTTCAATACCAGTCATGGGTGCTGTTTCACCAGGTTTCTGTAATCCCTATGTCTGGTTTAATCTCCTGCACTAGTATTCCAGATCCTCCATTTTATTGCCCAGACTCTGTGCATTTGTGTATCATGGGTAAAGGTAATTCCAACATTCCACTAATGCATAGGAGGAGCAAGTGTTCTTTGCAATTAAATTAAAGTCATTAATGGTATTAGTACATAAAATAAATGTTAATGACTCCTTGCTTTGAAATACTCAGTTCTTTACATGATGCATTTGAGAATGTTACATGGCATCTGGAATATATTAAAAATAAATATATACAGTATTTACAAAGTGTGATGCAATATATTCTTTAAAAAGTCTTGCAAAGATGTGAATTCTGTATCTTTAGCTCATGATGAGGTAAGTAAGTTTCCATAAGACTGGGAATTGAAGCAGCAGTCATTTTGGAGGAATCCCTTTGTCCAACTGTTGTGTTATCACTGGAGTGCCATTCACGGGTTGTTTTAAATGTACAGGGCAAAACTCATCCCTGATGTAACTCCAGTAAGGTCAGTTTGGTTACAGCAGGAATGAATTTGGCCCACTCTGTATTCTCTGTTGTGCCACTGTCTTCCACAGAAACTCCTTCTGCTTCATCTAAACTTGAAGTCGTGTTCATCCCTGGTGTACGCAGGTGCAATTCCACTGACTTCAATGGGCTGAGTTTGGCTGTGACACCTGTAACATATAATATGGATTTTACTGCTTATATATGGGGCCAGACTGGAGTCTTCTGTCGATAGTATAAAGGCAATCAAAGGTCTATTGACATATAATAATATATGGAGATATCCTATCTCCTAGAAGGGACCCCCAAAGGGTCATTGAGTCCAGCCCCCGTGCCTTCACTAGCAAGACCAAGTACTGATTTTGCCGCAGATCCCTAAGTGGCCCCCTCAAGGATTGAACTCACAACCCTGGGTTTAGCAGGCCAATGCGCAAACCACTGAGCTATCCCTCCCCCTCAAACATCACTTAGGAGAAAAGTTTCTAAACACTACCATCATTTTTTAAGCAGAATCCTCCATTGAAGTCTATGGGGAATTCTGCTTAAAAACTCATGTCACAATATTTCTCTCTGAATTTTCAAACATTTAAAACATTTGAATGATGATATTTACAAGTAATGGCTGTTGATTTAGAACCCTGATTTGGTCTTACAGTGTTATATTTTACCTGAAAATATCCAATACTCAGATCCCTAGACGATGGGTGCATTGTAAGAACTTTAAAAAGGTGGGATGAAATATTACCTTTGCTCAAGCCAGCCACTCTCCCAATTGTTACATGTTAGTTGCTACTTATTTAACATTCAGCCAATAAGTGGATTCATCAGTAGATACACTGGCCTGGTCCTTATCAAGATTCCATAGTGTACCCAAAGCACTTCTGACTTTTATTAAGTGTGTGGCACTCAGACACAGGCACAGAGTTGAGAATGATGAAAAATAATGAACACAGGCAGGAGCCGCATCTGCAGCGACACAGTTAGACAGGCTTCCCCAACCAGAATCCCTTCTCACTGGTGTAAATGTGTAGCATCGATGAACCCCACCCGTGCCACGTACATAGAAACAGCCACAGGACTGAAGATGGGCAAATTAAAGCTTAATAAAATAATAAACTCTGGTAGGAGCAACAAATAAACTAGCCTTTTCCATATTTGCTTTTCCTCAAGAATACAGCAATTTTTTCCCAGAAGACCAGTGTTTGAATCACCACCCTATATGTTGGTTGGTACTAGGTAGGTCTGGGAAATTCATGATATACATGTGCACAATAGGTTTGTAATGCTTGCAGGTGGTATGGACATACATAGCTCATCCTATGCCTATGTTTGGGATCACGGGACAATATCCCTCTTTTTGATGCTACTGCCTCATTGTGTTTGGAGCTTTGTTCTGAAATAAGAAATCAACTCTACTCTTCCATTTTTGAGGAGGTCTCATATCAAAAACAACATGACACGGGGAACAAATGACACATGGCAGATGTTAGTCACATTGCTTAATGCATTACTGGAGGGTGCTCAGATACCACGAGGAGGAGCACAGTATAAAAACCTATATAGCGCAGTTTAAGATAATATCAAATAACAAAAGATATCCCAGGCAGTAACAACTAGAGGCTTCATCCTATACCTGCTGTCTTCAACGGCTGCAGTATCAGGCACTAAAAGAATTTCAGACAGTAGGTCTAATAGTTTGAGGAGTTTTTGTAGGAGCAGACATGAATCTGAGTGTGACTCCAGAGAAAAATTCTGATTTTTTTGCAGTGAAATATCCCTTCACTGAACAAAACTTAATCATGTGAGGCGTAGATAGTTCCATTAAAATAAAATCTATAATGCAGTGTCCAAGTACGAACAATAGTGATGCCTGCCAGTAGGACTATTAGACTAGTGGACAAAAGTCCTTCCTTAAACCTCATCCCACAGACCTAGACACCTGATTTCCCTTTCAAAGCTACAATGGGATATAAGACAGATAACAAAATATATAGCAGAGTCCATTGTGTGAGGGAATTAGGGGGCACTTAAAAGCACCCTCTCTCTGAGAAACTGAATGATAATGTCTTTGCCAGTCCTCCTCAGCACCTAGGGTAGTCTCAGACAATCTGAGAAAGAGAAGAAAATACCATATGACTTCTCCACATGACTCAGCCAGCTCAGATTCAAAGCCGTTTATGAAAAGATACTTTGAAATTTTCATTGACATTCAGGGAATGCAAAAGATTTGCATCCAAGTTTGGTGAGAATATCTGTTCTAAAAAAATTCTGTTATACCCTGGCACAGTCGGAGAATCAACACGAAGCTGAATCCAGGCTGATTTCATGCACACATTCCAACTCCAAGGCAAATATTGTATACATCTCCAGATACTTGCTCTTTACTGCAAGATCAAAACAAGTAGAAATCCAATGAAAATTACAATTTATACAGTTTCAAAGCAAATGATATGAAATTATAACTCTTTAAGTTTATAAACAAAGTTGTGGGTCAATTTGTCCTATATTCTTTGCCCTGCAATCTTGTGGTCACTGGTTAAAAGACTGTTGGATGTAAGATCAAATTTTAATTTACAAAGGCATCAAAAGACAGGGACAAATATACTACCAGTTGTGAATAGGTCCAGTACCATTTGCTGGGAGTGTGCTCATGTTGGTCAGCACAACATGTTCTGAAAGTTTTGAAACATTATCAAAATTGCTGATCTGGGTGGTCAAGGATTTCCGACTTTCAGTGCTTGCACGGCCCCTGGTGAGTCGTTCATCCTGGTGATGGTGAATGTCAAGCCAGCAGCAAGAAAATGCTGCTTTAAATTCTTCTCGAAATTTTCCTGTCAATAGAAAAAGAATGCATGAAAACATTATTATACAAGCCATGTTTCAGTAAAGCTAGCATATGGAAGAGACATGGTTAGCTAGCACCAAAGTGAATCCAAAATAATCAAGTACTCTTCTAACATGGCAAAAGCAGGAAAGAACAGTTTTAGTGATTCAGGAAAAGGCAACAAAATTCCACCTTTTAATAAGGATTTATAGTAGGTGCAGCAGGAATACTAAACTAATTTTTACAAGGCAGACTAGAATGGCTCTTAAGGCAATGTTCCAGTTTGTTTGCTGAGTAAATAAAACACATTTTATGAAAACAAATAATTGAGTAGGTTGATTGGGCTATTACTTGATGTGTGAAATGCGAGGACACAACTAATTTTTGTTTTACCTTGCACATTTTACAAAGAAAACCAGATGTAAAAAGATAAAGAAATATCTGATCTTCTGTATATTACAGTGATCATTTAAAGAAGCTCCTATTCTCTCCATTTTCAGGACCTTTGAAATAATTGGGGGCATATTGAAATTGTTATTACAATGAATTTCATTACAAGAAAGATGGTCTATATTTAAAGAACGGAGCTGGAAGTCAGGAGTCCTAGGTTCTATTCCCCATTCTGCCAGATTTCCTTGGACAAATTATTCACACCTCAGATTCACATCTCCCACCAGTTTCAGAGTTGCTTCAATGGCAACTTGATTTACACCCATGTAAAATGAGATCAGAATCACACTCTTAATCTCTCTGTGTCTCAGTTTTCTCATCTGTAAAAAGGGGATATTAAAACTTACTTTCCTAACAGGCTAAATACATGAATGCTTGTGCTCAGATACCAAAGAGATGGCACAGTATAAGTAAACACCTGGCGAAACAGAACTGAGAAGCTTGGTATAAAGCCATTTGGATAGCATAAGAGCTCCCAGACTTCCATGTAAAAACTTTAATTTAAACCCCAAACACATTCAGAAAAGTTTGGCTAAATCTTGTACACCTTTTTTTTGATGTGGCCTCTGTGTTAATAAGTTTAAGCTAGGAGAAGAAACAGATGTGTTGGAATAAGAGTGTCCCACGTCCAAATACCCTGAATTTTAGTGTTCTAAGCCTCTAGATCCAAATTTTGAGGTTTGAACCCATAACTGATGTTGTGTTAATTTAGATTGAATAAATGGCCCTAAGAGATAAGGTGTTACCATGACCCTGAAACTGTCCAAGGTTTAAAACGAAGTTTGGGATTTGGTATATAGAGACCACAGCCTCCTCAGTGCCAGGACAAAGATGCCTTTAAAATGTTTTAAATCTTTTATATAAAAGATGCAGGGGGAAACAAATTAAATCATTTGAAATGTGAAGTCTTAAGTAAGGGTTTCATTTTAACAGCATCTCTTATTCCCTTTCCTTTTGGCTGTAATGAGTTTTAGAAGGAAAACCGCTTGTTTGATTGTTTTTGAGACGGTAATAGAGATGGTAATAATTGTCCTTTCTGGAAAAAAAAGAAGAGCTTAGTAGAGATGGGTTAGAGCTATTGCTGCTGTTGTTAAAGTCTAATTCTATTTCCTAAAAGACAAAACAACACACACACACACCTCATTGCTGGGAAACTGCTTGCAACCTCACTGCAGGCACAGCATAGTCTTATTAGCCACTCCAAGACCTGGCAAATGTTTACCAGCATAGAGCTGTTTAGGGCATTGCTTTTAGTTGCTTTTCTGGTCACAGTTACAGCATTGTTGCAGAAAAGACAGTTCTGGCTGGCTAAGCCAGACTCTTATTAGACAGAAAGAATAAGGAAATGGATAGGAAAGAAAAATAAGGTAGGGAAGGAAAAGGACAAGTTGGGGTGTGGTGTGGGGGAAGTCTCACATCCCGGGTGGTGTTTGGGATTTAGCCAAAGCCGTTGGAGATGTCATTTGGGTCCCTCTCTCTGGCCTGATCCACCTCAGAATTAGGTCCCAAGAAATGGTGGGGGTGGCAGCATGGTGGTGAAGCACACTCCCTCCCCTTCTCTCATTTTTCTGTCAGCAAGCATTCACGTTCCCTGCTTTTGGTCAGCCAGCATTGACTTTCTCTCATTTTCTTCTTCGGCGGCAATTCGGCGGCAGGTTCTTCCCTCTGAGAGGGACCGAGGGACCTGCCGCCAAATTGCCGCTGAAGAGCCCGACGTGCCGCCCCTTTCCCTTCCCCTTGGCCGCCCCAAGCACCTGCTTGCTGAGCTGGTGCCTGGAGCTGGCCCTGCCCCAAGTGAGTAATGGATGGAATAGCCCATCCCTTCATTATTCTGTCCACCAATTAGGCCTAAACTCTAACAATTTTGGTTCACTGATTTCCAGTCCCACACTTCTCTAGTTTACCAGACATGATCTTAACACCGTTCTTGAATTATATCAGTCGGTCTTTTTCGTTTGTACTAATTCAGTCTGTCTCCCATTTGCACCTTTTCCCATTAACATTTGTTGTTATAGGTTATTGTGACATTTTATGAACTTCCATTCCCTTTTCACAGTTGAGCTCACAATTAGGGTAAATTTTTAGGCCCAATTGTCAAAACACTAGCCAGAAATCTTGGTTAACAGGCCACTGTTTGCTAGATATCGTTGAATTGACTGGAAATAACAAGAACAGCAAATCCTATTCTCATTAGATTTCCTGAACAGTTTTGCAGACCTTGGATACACAGATGAGCATCCAAATGTTTATCCAAAGCTTATCTGAACCACACCTCTAAACTTCATTCATCACTAGCTGTGACCAAACCTGCAACAAACCAAACTAAATGGTAAGAGAGCTGAAGAAATGTTTGGTGATTTTTTTTTACATGCTATATTTCTACTGAAAACAGTCTGATACAAATAATACGGAAGGATCAAAGGTAATAGAAGAGAGAATGGTAAATAAATGTCATTTAGGAATATTTTCAGACTATTTGTACATTATTATATTTTTACAAAGGCACAATATAATTACACGAACAAGCAGGTAGATATTAAAAATATAAAATTGTAATTTGTAATATTTTTCTACTGCTTCATTTATCTTTAGAAAATAGCTCTTTCACCACAGACTCAAAAATCCCCAGCAGTAAAACAATAAAAACACATAGGTTTTTTTTTTTCCATCTAGGTAGAGAATCTTCTGAGATTCAGCGACTTCCCCTCCTTTATCTCCCTCACCCAAGGCCATGTCTTGCAGGGGGATTCCTGCCATTTGAGGCCTGGAAAGGATTAACTGAAAGTAACAGATAATTTCCCCCTTAATTGTGCGATCCTCACAATACTTGTAGTCCTTACTCAGGGCCAGATTCTGCCACCCTTAGGCACCCTCCTCTGCCCTGAACCCAGCCCCAAGCTCTCCCCCACCACTCTCCTGCTGCTTCCAGCCCCACACATTACCCACTGCTCTGCACCCTGACTCGTGCTCTCCTCCCTGCCCTCCTGATGCCCCTAGTCCTATGGTATTCCCCACACATTGCCCCACACCCACCTTCCAGCTCTCCCCTCTGCATGGGGTCACAGCTCTGCTCAAATTTGGCCCCACTGCCCTGACAGGGAGTGGCATTGCGATGCAGTGCATGGGGTTGCAACACCACTCAAATTTGGCATGTTTGCCTCCCATCATATGGGGGAAGCTGGGTCAAATTTCCAGCTCCAAACAGGCACCAAAGGAGGGCTAGGCCCCTGACTCCATCCCTCATCAATGCACCCCAAAATCTACACTTCAAACTAGTGGGTTAAATTCCAGCTTGAGGAGACATACTCACTTTAGCTCTGATCGAGCTAGCATGCTAAAAATAGCATGAGCATGTTAAAAATAGCATGAGCAGCAGGACAGGACAGCCACCCTGTGTATGTGCCTAGAGTCTTGGATGGGTACATACTCGGGACGGCAAGTCCTTCCCATTGCTCCCACTACTGAGGCTATGCTCCATTTTTAGCTTGCTAGTTCGATTAGAGCTAGTGCAGGTATGTCTCCTCGAGCTGGGATGACACCTTCAGCTTGAAATTTAGACCTACCCTGTCGTTTGAGCATTAGCCTGCTAAACCCAGGGTTGTGAGTTCAATCCTTGAGGGGGCTATTTAGGGATCTGGGGCAAAAAAACCTGTCAGGGATAGTTCTTGGTCCTGCTAGTAAAGGCAGGGGACTGGACTCGATGACCTTTTAAGGTCCCTTCCAGTTCTATGAGATAGATATATCTCCATATATATATATATATATATATATAAATGAGCACTCCCTATAAAATTAATGGGGATATTTGAGAAGGCAAAGTGCTACTCAAGAAGTGTAGGAGATTGGGAGGATAGAGGGACTGTTATCAGGACCTGCACCTAGAGCCCAGTGGTTCAGTTGTGCTGCTGCTCAATTTTCAGGTCAGGCTTTAACCTAATTGGTTACTATGCATTACACGTTAACTACATTTTTAATATGTAACACAGTGATCATCTGGAAACTCACCACTGAGAAAGTTATAAATGATAGGGTTCACTGCACTGTTGGCATACACAAGCCAGTGCGAGAATGTAAACCAGGCATACACAGTCTCTCTGTCATCAGCATAGTTAAACATCCCCCAAACCCTGCAAAATAAAGAGGAAAAAGCCAGTCTGAAAGACAGCGCATAAGACTGAATATAAATGCTGTACTTTTATTCTATCTGTGATATCACATAAAGCCCTGATTCAACACATCCAGCTTTCCCAAGAAAATACAAAACCTCTTCCCACCCAACAACCAGCTTCCATGAGGGTTTTGCACAGCGCAGAAGCCACAAGCAGTTTTGTCTTTAATGCACACATGTCATCCAGCTAGATAACAAAAGGGCAATTTATATCATCCAAGGCAAGGGTGGGAAAAGGTGTCTTTAAGCCAATATGACAATCTCCCAATTCTGGATCCAGCCTCTCAATTCTGGGCCCAGCTCCTATTGCAACGGGGCTGCTGTAGAGTTAGGGTGGCATTGACTGGCTGCCTATGGATTCTCTGCTGGCCCAAAATAGCTGGACTGCAGTTGCTCCAGCAGCATCCCCTCATGTCCTTGTGCAGGAGGCTGCTGCATTTAACCACTATGGATTATATAAGAAATGTCCATGTTAAGTCTCTGATTACAAGCTTCCCTCCAATATATTGCAGTATGACTATATGAATACACTGAAAATAGAGCAGTGGCACCATCCACCTGACATTTGCCAAAGGACTTTCAGGTAGGCAGTGTTGTTGTAGCTGTGTTGATCCTAGGATATTATAGAGACAAGGTGGGTGAGGTAATATCTTTTATTGGATCAACTTCTTTTGGTGAGAGAGACGAGCTTTTGAGCTTCCACAGAGCTGAAGAAGAGCTCTGTGTAAGATCGAAAACGTGTCCCTTTCACCAACAGAGGTTGGTCCCATAAAAGATATTACTAATCCACCTTGTACGTCTATCTTTCATCAGGGCAATACAATCATTTCTCTTTGGTTACATTTTACTTAATGTAATCCTGCCAAGACAGTGACACTATGCTCATCAGCTTCGCAGCTATAAATGTTATTGGAGGTCAGACAGTATAATTTCTCCCCAGTTTGTCACTCTGTGTGTGTGTGTGTGAGTGTGAGTGAGAGAGAGAGAACTGATAGAACACAGAGTGTTTACTGAATATACTGTTTGACAGACATAATCACACATATAATTCGTTGATTTGCCTGTTATTTACTGATTCATTGATTACTCTGATATCAATATAATAAGTCTTCATAAAAATTCTCCTTTTACTTTTATTATATTCTGGGAGCATCATCCAAGCTTGGAAGAATTGAAACACCTTATATTTTTGCGTTTGTTAAACAGTAAAAGCTTGTTCGCTTCCCCGATTTTGGTAAATTTCTGCATAGTTATATACAGATCAGTTATTAATATGTGAAACACCAGAACACAATCCTTTGGGCTTAATTCTGGTACACATGCTCACACTGAGTCATGCCATACACCAGGGCAGTCCCACTGAATACTAACCCACCTAGTGTTCTCCATCAGATACTGCACTCCTGGAGTCTATTCACGCAAAAATATGTTTGAATGTGTAGGTCAATGAGATTTCTTGCATGAGTAAGTAACCGCCAACATGAACACGGGTTTTACAATCTGGCCCCAAATTTCTGCCCTGATAATTGTTTAGCTAACAATTTGCTTACAGCTGCACACTGAGCTTCAGTTTCTCTATTGTAAAATATGTCGGTATCTATTTCAAAACTAAAAACAACAAAAAGAGAATATAGCAAACCATGTCATAGAGAAATGCTTTTAGACAGAAAACTTTCCCCAAACTCTTTACTGCTTGTGGACAAACTTTACCTTTTTAAGACATTGAGGATACTAATTGGTAGATAGCAAAGTGCAAAAACCAAGAGAACCACCATTAGCATACGTGCTGTTTTCCTCCTGGCTCGAATCTGTTTTATTTCAGCTGCTACCCCACCAATCCTTGACTTGGTTGATTGTCCCAGCCCCCGGGGCTGTGCTAAAGAGGGCAGAGGCTTCCATTTTCTTTGAACTACTGAGGAAGTTCCTGGGATCTAAAAGAGTAAATAGTCAATGGAATCTTCATTAATGCTGTTTAAGGGAAATTCATCACCATGTAAAAAGAAGCATTGTAGGGAGTTAATACAAAAAAGATAGACAGGCTGAAATAAAGCTCCATAATAACACAGTACAGTTTAGTAACTTGTCAAACACTTTAATCCAACACTGCTGTTCATTTAAGAGAAACAGGTTTTAAAAGGTATTACTAAGTCATGGCTGGGATTGTCTGTATAAGTTTAGAACTATGCACATAACTGTGTGCATACCGGGCTTTATATGCTCATAGCATTTTCAAAGATGTGTCCTAAGTGTCCATAAGGCAGCTGTGCTCTCTCTATTTATTGGGGGGCGTGAACTTATTTTTTCTGCATTGTGGTCATTGCCCAGAGTATTCCTTACAGAGATTTGCAAATGGTGTGTATGTGTTGGGGGGAGTGGGGGAATCATAACAGGATGTATGACAAGTTAGGCTATCCCACGACATGTCTAAATGAGTAGGTGCTGGCCCACCATTGCTCTCTGGAGATTGGCAAGCACAGAGAGCCTGCTGGTGGAGAAGCTGCTCATGGAGGAAGGAGGGTAAGTGGTAGAAAACCCAGACAGTGTGGTGAAAAAAGGACATTTTAGCTAAGAACGGGTTACAGAATAAAGGAAAGGGGCACCAGGTTAAAGGCTTCTCAGTGAGTATAAAGGCGATCTGTGGGGCAAGAGATGCTCATTTTGGCCTCCTCAGCTTTCTGACTGATGCCTTGATGGGACTAACTGAAAGTGCATCTGTTGGGCACCTCGTCATGTACAGACACCCCATGGAGACTGAATGGGAGAACTTGGCTCTCTCACTTCCTGTGGTGGGTGGGGTTGGAAAAGATTGCGTTTCCTTAGTCAGAGCAGCTAGCCGGGGGTCCGTGGTCCCAACACCAGTGCAGACATGGACTCACTGAATCCCTCGGGAGTGGGTGCTGGGCCAGGTGGAGCTCGGACATCTAAGTTCTGGGTAAGTAGCTGACTAACTGCAAAGGGCTCTTGCAGAGACCCAGCTACACTGGTCAGGGCCTCTGTCACAGTACACTGGGTCAACTCCCCACTGCTGCCTAGCACTCACGTGGGCCCAGTTCGCTATTTCCCCAGTTCTCCTTCAGACCAGGTAGCCCACGTCTCATTGCTTTAATTTCCTGCAGCAGGGCATCAGAAACTCCTCAGCATTTGTTAATGTCTCCTGTGAAGGAGGTGTTGGTCCCTGCCTAGAAGAAGAATTGCTCCGAAAGTATTAAAAATCCATGAGGTGGACTCCAAAAATCATAAAACTGGGCTGATCATGAGATTAAAAAAATCCTTGTTTGTGTCGGCCTTCTCCTTTCTGAGACTTAGGGCAAAGCTAGCCCCCACTCCCAATTTGTGTGTCATCCTTCTGGGTTGAAAACACACACAAAGCATGGCTACTCTCCAGCTTCCAGCTGCTCAGCCTTCTCCCATTCTTCCTCTCTGCTTCCCCACAGTGTCCTTTCCAACACCTGCTTCCTTACTTCTCACTCTTTCCTTTATAGCCTCCCGCCCCTCACATTCTCCCTCTCTGATCCCCCCACGACTAAAAACTTTGACTGCCCTGTTCGCAGGAGATAGGCTTTGGTTTTGTTTTCAGTAAGTATACAGGCTGTGGGAGAGCATACAAGAGGACTGAGGCCAGGGTGAAAAGCAGGCATTTTTACATTTATCTCTAAAGCAGGGACTGTTTTCTCCCCATCTCCTTCATCGCCCCTCCAAGGAGGTTTTATGCTGGCCCTCTGAGCTGCAGGTGAACTTCACTCACAGAGAATCCATGAGCACAAATATAATGAAAATGTCAAACTGTGCAGGAACAATTGTTTCTATCTTCAATATTTTGCCACTTGTTTATATCTCCATTTTAAACCTGTTTAAAGCACTGGTCACTTGGAAAGTTTCAACTAATTCTGTAAAGTTCAGCAAGAGAGTTTCTGGGTTTATTTCCCCCAACTAGTTAATTTGTCATGTACCAAAAGGCTTTTTTTTTTCACCCTCACATAATTCAAACATGTAAAAGGATTTTGCTTCAACTTCCCCAAAATACTCCAGGGGTGAGACCAAGTATGAAAGGCTACACATGAAAAGGTCGACTTTTTCTGAGAACTGTGAGGGTTTATAATATGAGGGCAATATTACACCCTGGTTCTGCAAACTGTTATGCATGTGCATGGCTTTACTTGTGAGCAGTGCCATCGGCTTCAACAGGACTAGTGACATGAATAAAGTTATGCACGTGTTTAAGAGCTTGCAAGATCCAGTCCTTTGTTATACACATTTTTAAAGTTAAGTTTTTTCTACGCAGGGAAAGTGCCCAGCATCATTATTCTGCAATAATTATTTAAGAATAGCTCCCTGTATGGACATACCTATTCTGGAATCAGAGTGCCTTTTTTCCAGGTTAGTTTAATCCATTTCTAATAACTCCATGAGGGGAGTTATTGAGGAATAGCTATCATGCTTCAAATTGGCACCCGACCTTACTCTGGAAAATTTCCCTGTGTAGACAAGCTCTTAATTTAGGATTTATTTATTTTTTTAAACTTGATTCAAGTTCGCTGTAATCTTCCAGTGAAGATCCATAATGACAAACAGGAAACCAGTGAAGTTGGTTGTAGGGAACTGTGGGACACATGATAATATTTAGTATATTACAGGTGTTTTTATAAACACAAGAAATAAAATCTGAACTCTGACATCACACCACTGAGGATTCACAGCCTTTTGGCCAAGATCCACAGTCTTGTCAATTTAGTATCTGAAATCAGTATGTCTTATTTCCGGAGACTTATCCTACTCTAATGGCAGAATTGACTCTGATTTATTGTACTGGGTGTTTTCCATCTCACTGCAGAGAAACTACACAGAGAGGTGCTACACAAAAACCTGAATTTGGGCTCTGGGAAGTATTTTGATGTTCTGTTCTTCTAATTCCAAAACTGAAGCTTTTCCTTCTACTTCAATCTTATCTTGTTTTCTGAGTTATCATATTAATAGCAAGAACTGATCAGAAAAACAAACAACCCCCCCCCCCCAAATATGTTGGCAATTTCCTCTCCTCTTCATTTTATTAAAATTTCATTTCAACAAAAATTTTCTGACAAGCTTTATTGATATTTGCATCCAATTTGGATACAAAGAAATGGAATCTTGCCTCAAGACTTTGTATCACTTGTTTCTAATGAAACATGAGACATGATTGATGAGTCTGTGGTTAGAGATGACCAATCTGCTTTTCAAATGCTTCTAATAGCAAGAGGGGATCATAGATACAGATTGTGGTACAATGTTGATCTCCTTGTACATCCTATAAAGCTGCCCGGTGTTGGAGGAGTTACTACCGAGAACTTACCTAAAGAAACCTGTTCCTGTTCTACGTCCACTTTGGAGATAAGCAAATAATTCATAAGATGTTGCAGGCAAAAAATAAAATAAAATAAAATAAAATAAAATAAAATACATACTCACAGTTGGGCTGCTAAAAGTACTACGGCCTGAAGAGAATAAAGCTAGGCTTACATACGTACTACTGATGCACATTTTAATCACATACATACCAGCACAACACACACTTTTCCCAGTTATTACTATCCAATGAATTATAGGGACACATTTAGCTGAGACAATTTGCAGAACACAAATAAGCTTTACATCAGCATTTAGAATGGTCAGAACTGGCACTAGAAGTTGTAAAACTGCTGTTTTCATCCCACGTGTATCAAGCTGGAAAGGCAAGCATCATAATCCTGCTTTTAAAACTCGGAAAAATTTTGAAAACAAAACCACAATGGGTCCAATAAATCTAAGCACATGTATGTGACTCTCTAATTATTGAATGTGTGTCAGCATGTCCAGCATAAAGCCATTCAGTCCTACGGAGATTGTTCAGCTCTTGCTTTATCTCTTCTCCATGATTCATAAAGGAACAAAATCCTTTTGAACAGGAGGGATGCCTGCCTATTATTAAGCAATGTAGGTTAATCTGAAAGCCAGGCCTCTGATGCTGTTGCCCTTTGTCTTCCATAAAGCTCCTAATTCTGAGATGATAAAACCATGTTTGCAAAGACTGGGAGCAAAGACATGATCGATAGCTTGGAGAGCAGACAGAGGGTAAAACACAATAGGAATGTCATGGGAGTCATGGAGGCTAACTTTTAACCACCCGAAGATTCACTTTAGAAACAGCCCTCATTTTGAAACAAACTGCTTCAAGAAGTTTTCTGTCAAGGCCTGGGAATGCCTTGGCTGTTAGTACTTTGAATTTCATCATGTAAGTCTAGCAAGATCAGTGGTACATTGCAGTAATCAGACTATTTAGATGGCATTCTGATAAACAGCACGATTCCTTACTTGGGGCTATTACCAAAGATTTAGAATAGGGCTATCGATTAATCGCAGTTAACTCATGTGATTAACTAAAAAAATTAATCGCAATTAATCGCAGCTTTAATTGCACTATTAAAACAATAGAATACCAATTGAAATTTATTAAATATTTTTGGATGTTTTTCTACATTTTCAAATATATTGATTTTAATTACAACACAGAATTCAAAGTGTACAGTGCTCACTTTATATTATCATTTTTATTACAAATATTTGCACTGTAAAATGATAAAAGAAATAGTATTTTTTAATTCATCTCATACAAGTACTGTAGTGCAATCTCTTTATCATGAAAGTGCAACTTACAAATGTAGATTTTTTTTTGTTATGTAACTACACTCAAAAACAAAACAATGTTAAACTTTAGAGTCTACAAGTCCACTCTTGTTCAGCCAATTGCTATGACAAACAAGTTTGTTTACATTTACGGGATATATTACTGGCCGCTTCTTATTTCTAATGTCACCTGACAGTGAGAACAGGTGTTCGCATGGCACTTTTGTAACCAGCATTGCAAAGTATTTACATGCCGGATATGCTAAACATTCATATGACCCTTCATGCTTCGACTACCATTCCAGAGGACATGCTTCTATGCTGATGATGCTCGTTAAAAAAATAATGCATTAATTAAATTTGTGATCCAACTCCTCGGGGGGAGAATTGTATGTTTCCTGATCTGTTTTACCCACATTCTGCCATATACTTAATGTTATAGCAGTCTCGGATGATGACCCAGCACGTTTTTCATTTTAAGAAAACTTTCACTGCAGATTTGACAAGATGCAAAGAAGGTACCAATGTGAAATTTCTAAAGATAGCGACAACACTTGACCCAAGGTTTAAAAATCTGAGAGGGATGAGGTGTGGCGCATGCTTTCAGAAGTCTTAAGAGAGCAACACGCCGATGCAGAAACTACAGGACCCGAACAACAACAAAAAGAAAATCAATCTTCTGCTGGTGGCACCTGACTCAGATGATGAAAAAAGAACATCCGCCAGTTCGCACTGCTTTGGATCGTTATCAAGTAGAACCCGTTATCAGCATGGACGCATGACTTCTGGAATGGTGATCGAAGCATGAAGGGACATATCAATCTTTAGCACATCTGGCACATCAATATCTTGTGACACCAGCTTCAACACTGCCATGTGAACGCTTGTTCTCACTTTCAAGTGACATTGTAAACAAGAAGCGGAAAACATTATCTCCTGCAAATGTAAACAAACTTTTTTGTCTGAGTGATTGGCTGAACAAGAAGTAGGACTGACTGGACTTGTAGACTCTAAAGTTTTACATTGTTTTATTTTTGAATCCAGTTATTATTTTGTACATAATTCTACATTTCTAGGTTCAACTTTCATGATAAAGAGATTGCACTACAGTACTTGTATTAGGTGAATTGAAAAATACTATTTCTTTTGTTTTTTTACAGTGCAAATATTTGTAATAAAAATAAATATAAAGTGAGCACTGCATACTTCGTATTCAGTGTTTTAATTGAAATCAATATATTTGAAAATGTACAAAACACCCAAAAATATTTAAATAAATGATATTCTCTTATTGTTTAATTGCGCAATTAATCGTGATAATTTTTTTTAATCGTTTGACAGCCCTAATTCAGAACAATGCATTTCAATTACACTAAAAATAGATTGTGGCACACCTACCTCACTTAGAAGGATGCCTGATGTCTGCAAGCCAATTCAGTCATTAATAGATGTGAGTGGTTTTAATTTCCCTTAATATGACCCCTTGTACACTTTGACTACATCTACACTTGGAAAACTTACATCTGTAATTCTCCATCAGTAGTAGCAACAATACCTTAGTGATGCTTTCTTTTTGCTACATAATCAATTTTCAAATCGGGATCATCCTCACATGTGTTTTCAGTGTGGACAAGGTAAAGCATCTGAAAAATGTGTTAACCTGATTTAAACAACAGGGCCAACTAGCAAAAAAACATTTCTTTTGTGGATGGAGTCCACATGATTCACTCTTATTCTAAAGATTAAATACCCAAATACTTGAAAAAAATATTTAAAAAGTTTTAGGATCTTAAATTATGAACATTGAACATGGCTAGACTTAAAACTACAGATAACACATTTGTAAACAGAAAGGTTAAAAAAACCAAAACCTAACAACATCTGAGTCCAGGATAATCCATGTACCAATGACATCACAAACCCCTGTGCTGTGCTTTTGTGATTTCATCAACCCTTGCTGGTAATATATGTCCTGGGAATATGTGAAAAATTTTGATTTTTATGCATTTTTTGTTTTGACATGCATACCCTCGAAAATTTTAAGTCTACACGTGATAGATCCAGATGGAGCTGCATGTACTATGTCCCTGATCTGGTGGATATTATATCTGTAACAGGACATCCCATCTCCAGATCTCATCAGAAGTAATCACAGGAGGGAAATTATTTATGGTTAAGTGGTGATGTAAATGGTAGATTCCCACATGAAAGTCCCATATGGAGTGTCTCACCTCACACCCTACGTCTTCAAAATGCTGACTTTTATTGGTCTTTTATGGGGTAGCAGCAGGGACTGGATAGGGATCTAGCAGGCCCTATGTAAAGCATTGCAGCAGCAGGCGAAGAAGCCTCTGCTAATTTGCACAGTGTACTCATGTGCTGAAAATGATGCTCCAACACAGTGTTAGATGAAAGTGGTGAAAATGTTTCTGAAAATTTTCACACCATTATTCAGGTGATTTTGTTGCTGTTATTCTGTTTTCCAGTCACTCCAATGCAAAATTTGAGAAAATGGCCACATTTGCAAACTTTAGATTTTTAAGGCAACCTTTTCTCAGACTGGGCCCATTATTGCTGGAAAACGGTGGCATATTTTTCAGCAACAAATACATGAGCTGTTACAAAAATTTCAGCTCAGTTTTGAGTTTTTAACAAAATGAGAAAAAATGGCAACTTTCATACACCTCTGCAGCTCAAGGAGATATAAAATATCTGTAAAATCAACCTCAGAGCTCAACAGCTATTCTCTCGCAATAGGAACCTTCAATCAGGACAGCTGGGGATCCATCTTCTTCCCTTAATTGATCTTTTTGCTTCCTCTGTCCCCTAAATCCTCCATGTCCTAGATGGCTCCCCTAGACTCGAGCACAAATAGTTTTTCATTCTGCTTGGCTGCCGTCATTAATAAATGAAATAGTCTGCATCCTAGTCTTCCATAATTGCACACCCAAAACTGCTATTGAAGTTTGTTGGGTACAAAAGGGTGTATTGATCAGGTCCTGAGTGGCATTATGGAATTTATGGAGAAAAAGGTTGTCTATTCAAATAGACAAACATAATAAGCCATATAAATCAATGACTTACCTGGCGGCACCATAGTTTTCGAAATATTTGTAAATAGGCCAACACCATAAGACACAGCGGTGCCACGTATGTCACCAGAAAAAAACAGGTGTGATACATTTTGGGGTAGACCTCACCTGGAAAGAGAATCAAAATAGAAAAAGAATGTACATACAAATATAGTTTAAAAATTACTTAAGTCACATTATACCTGCAGATACTCAAGTGCAGGCCGCATTGATTATAATGGGAGATATATACATGCATCTGATGGCAGAAATTAGTCCATTGCTTTTAGATTCATCCTATTCATATATTTTAAACAGGCTTTTGCTGCATAGTAGTATGTCACATTGGTGTGTGAAGTGCTATGTCACATTCCTTTGTTACATGTGTGTTAATTTTTAATCAATACAGGATGCTATTATCTAAAAGCTGTTATCCAGCTTTTAGATAATAACTCTATCAGTTTGTTACAATGCTCTGTCTGCACTGAATATTGTAATTTAATACATCATTGAGAGGAAGCATGGTCTAATGCTCAGGTGCTAGCCTGGGCCACGGGAGACCCATGCTCAAGTCCCTGCGCTGCCACAGACATCATGTGCGACTGTGGGCATGTCACTTAGGGCTTATCTACACACCCTATGGGCATGTGGTTTCTAAAGTGCACTAACATATTGTGTATTAACTGGTCTGTGTAGCCCTTGATGGTACACACCAAAGGCTCCTTTGTGCTCTTTAACGTAGCATTTTTTCAAACAGCACCAGCAGGGTCTCCACAGACCCTGTTAATGCACTAACATGTTAGCATGCTTTAGAAATCACATCCCCCTTGAGTGCAATACTACACCACATAGTCTCTCTGCCACAGTTCTCCATCTGTAAAATGGGGATAACAGAATTTTCCTACCACACAGGCATGTTGTGAGGATAAATACATTCAAGACTGTAAGGTGTTCAGGTACTGAGATAGCGATGAGGGCATATAAGTACTTAAGGTAGACAGATAAGGATGTCTTTCTGCTCCTGAGATAAATTTATAAGATGTACTCTGAATTGTGGCACTTAGGTGTTAAGTATATAATAGTGCCACTTTAATGCTGCACACTCTTTCTTGAGTATCCTTTATTACCACCTGTCAAGTCCTGTAAGTGTACCCTGCATGTTTTGGTTTGTGGAGCTCACATCAATTATACCATCAACACCTTTTCCCTAGTAGTTTGAACATTTATTTTATTGTTAATGATAATTTGCACTTGTTTAGCTGCCATGATCTCATCTTTACACATGATGAATTTAAATGAATTAAGCCTCACAATACTCCTGTGAGACAGGGAAATACCCTCATTCACCTTTCACAGCGGGAGAAATTAAGTTTATGTGATTTATTGAGACCACAGGAGGTCAATGAGAAAGCTGAGAATAGATCCTTCCTACTCCCATGGCATTGTCACCTGCCTCATCCGAGCTCTGCAGGCAGCAAGGTATCATCAGGAGTTTATGGCTTCCAATTTAGCAGTCTGAGTAAAATGGAAACATTAAAGCAGGCCAGCTAAGTACAAAGCACTGATGGGGCAGGCTGGAGGAAGAAGCCAGCATTCTCCTTTGAAGTTCAGCCACCTGCAAAGTGCTAGCGGCTGAACATCAAAGGAAACCTGTGTTCCTCCTCCACCCAGGGCAATGCACTTTGCAGAGCTTTTACTTAAGAAGCTTGAATCTGTTTAGCTTCTCAAGCTAAAATAAAGCTTTCAAGCTGCCTAGTAATTACTGCAGCAGGCAGGAGGAGGGACTGGTCTGGGATGCTGGTCATTTATCAGATGGTTTAGTCCCTGCCACCATACTCAGACTGGTGCTGAGTGGGAACATCCATCAGTGTTCTGCATAAAGATCAGTGGTGACATTTCAGCTGCCTAACTGAAAACACCGATCCTTCCCACACAAGCCAGGGGTGGGGAATGGCAAGGGGGAGAGAAAAGTCCTTATCTTAGATGGCCCACTACATGGGCTTTCAGACAGGAAGGCGGGATACACAGGTGTGGTGGTCCCCTCTGCAAGGAGAACGGGAAGATCACCATGTCTAACCCCCTTTGCTGAAAAGAGGGGTGAAAACTCAAAAGCATTCATGGGGGTAGAATGAGGAGATGGTACTTGCCAATGTGCTTATCTCACACCTGAGATCCTTGATGACAGATGCAGAGTCTCACCCCACTCCACCTATCACTCAACTGGTGTGCGTGTGGGGGGGGGGAGAAATGGAATGAAAGGTCTTTGGATTTGAGGAATGAGAGATGGACAGCCTGTTCGATGGGAATGGAGGAAGGGTCTGAAAGGACAGGTTAGAACAAAAGTAGTGGGATAGAAATGGTGATGATCTAGTGATGATATTACAGAGGACGTGGCTCAGCTCTCTGATTTATCAGCTTTTCATGGACTTTTGGTAAGTTTGCCCCACACATTATCATTTCTGGAATTATCAAACATATAGTCTTTAGCCAACAACTTCACCTGCACATCTACCAATGTGATATATGCCATCATGTGCCAGCAATGTCCCTCTGCCATGTACATTGGCCAAACCGGACAGTCTCTACGCAAAAGAATTAATGGACACAAATCTGACATCAGGAATCATAATACTCAAAAACCAGTGGGAGAACACTTTAACCTGTCTGGTCATTCAATGACAGACCTGCGGGTGGCTATTTTACAACAGAAAAACTTCAAAAACAGACTCCAACGAGAGACAGCTGAGCTGGAATTGATATGCAAACTAGATACAATCAATTTAGGATTGAATAAGGACTGGGAATGGCTGAGCCATTACAAACATTGAATCTATCTCCCCTTGTAAGTATTCTCACACTTCTTATCAAACTGTCTGTACTGGGCTATCTTGATTATCACTTCAAAAGTTTTTTTTTTTCTCTTACTTAATTGGCCTCTCAGAGTTGGTAAGACAACTCCCACCTGTTCATGCTCTCTGTATGTGTGTATATATATCTCCTCAATATATGTTCCATTCTATATGCATCCGAAGAAGTGGGCTGTAGCCCACGAAAGCTTATGCTCTAATAAATTTGTTAGTCTCTAAGGTGCCACAAGTACTCCTGAACTTTAACTCTGTGATACATAATTCTAGGGGTTCATTTGTATCTTGTACTCCACTGCAGAATTTACAGCATGCAAAAAGTGAGGTGACATATTCAAATCTAAAGTAATGCGCCCTTGTTGTGTATTCATAATTGCAGCAGATCAGTGACAGAGGTGTGCCCTCAGCTGACATGGCCAAGTTACATGCATGCATGTGCGTGCGTGTACATACACACACACTTACACATACATATACATATATAAACCTCTCTCTTCAATACATATCAACATGTAACATTATTGTTCCTCCTCATTTTTGCATTTCAGGGTCCCTTGAAAACAAGCTGTGGATGCTGCTGGAACTTTTCCAATCCTCAGATTCATTTTTTGCCAATTTCATTTTGGACATCAGAATTCTAGCAAACTTCTTGATGTTGCCCCATGTAAAGCAATGTTTTACATTGCTGTAGGCAGCCTCTGAGAAAGTTAATTTGAGAGGGCTTAGCCAGGGAACAAGCTTTACTGGACAATTCTCAGAATCAAAAAACAAAACCCCAAACCCTGCACCACAGCTGACAATAAGCATTTATTTTAAGTGTTAACTGCTAAACATTCAGATAAAACAGAATTTATAACCTTATCTTTAATAGTGCCATCTAGTGACTTCCCATTTTGTTACAGTGTTCAGATTTGGAGGGCAGAATGCTGTCCTGTACTGTGAGTAACCTAGGAGGAAAAGGAACCCAAAGTCTTCCCTTCACCCATGCAGCGTCAGAGAGGATTCTCTCCATATGCTCTTGAGTGCTTGGAGGGGGGTTGGTTAGCTAACATTGTCTGCTAACCTTTTTATCAACAGCACCAAAAGAGTGTGGTTAGCTGATTTGGACACATGGTGGAGCCATTTTAATTTACATTTCTTTAATTGTGGGTCTTTATCATCACATTCATCATATGGTAACTATGGACTGTTATAAAACCCATGGTCAAAACAGGTTTCTTAAGTGACTCCACACAGTTCATAGGTGGGACTCTTTTGCATTCCCAAATACATTATTATTATTAGTCCGGGCTAGGCCTGAAAAATCCTCAGCCTAGAGTTGGCCGTGAATGTTCCTCTTATTCTGGAGTGAAAGCCTGAAGCAATTAGAAAGAACTTGGATGTTGACAGAGGCTGAGCTACTGCACCCCTTGCAGTTACAAGCAATACTCCAATAGGCACACACAGAGATCTATTAATAGAGGTTGCCACTCATTGTTCATTGTGAAGGAGTTCAAGCCATTGTGGGAAGGTGCTGACCAAAATAGAGTAGTGAGAGGATTATTATTTTAGGTGTATCTACTGTTTGCCAGTAGACTAATTAGCACTGAGATGACATCATCAAATTTCAATGGTGTATGACTTCTGTTTGATGGAAGTGAATGTCCTATGGTTAGATGTATAATTTCATGGAAAAGACAGCAGTACAAACTAGGATTGTGTGATCTTTATGTGGAATGAAAAAAGCTTCTGGTTTCAAAAAACTTCCAGGCATGTTTTATATTTTATACCCAGATTAAAATACTGTCGTGGAGATGAGGCACCTTTGACATCATTAACAGTACAATCACATAAGAAATAAAGATAGCAACTTCCCCTCACCCCAAACCTGAAAACAACTATCAGAAATTATTCAGATACAAACCAAACCTTGTTCTATGCACAAATACCACCATTGTCAAGTCCCTTCCTACCTTACTCAAAGCCTGCCAAATGTGGCAGGCTTTGGAACCTACCACGAAGGTCAGCAGATTCTGGATCAAAGGAGGGAGTTAATTACATACTATGAGGCCCTTTTTGGAGAATGCTCTCCAGGCAGCTCCCTATCATTTCTACTGAGGGGGCTGCAGCTCACGAGACTCTGTGGATTACATCTGCAGCGCAGCAGCCAGGCATGGGGTGAGAAGCAGACTCTAGAGTAGGTTGCTCCCGAGCCATTTAGGGCCCTACAGATTAATATCAACACTTTACATTTCTCTTGGAAACCAACAGGCTGCCAGTGCAGATCCTGGAACACTGACATTATGTGCTGCTGGCAAGATACCCTATATAATTATTGAGCTGCTGCATTTTTTTTTTATCATTTTCTATTTCTGGGTTGATTTAACGTGTAGATCTAAACTTGAAGAGACAAAGTCATGGATTATGATAGTCAGGTCTGCAATTATAAGCAACAATTAGGATCTCCAGGGGAGATGAATATTTCCAAAAATGTCCTCAGATGGAGAAAGCTAGTAACAAATGACAAGCGTGCTCCCTCAGTTAAAAGTGCTGGTATCATTCATGCCACATCTGCTGACGTTTCCCTCCTCCTATGAAACTCACTGCAGTTTTATCTGGATTGAGCCAGCCAGCTCTCATCTCTGCCCCTCTGGCTAAGGAATTGAAGAGAAGTGGCTGGGTTGGAAGAGATAGAGAACTGGAGTTGGTATCATCAACATACTGAAAACACCATGGCCCTCCAATGGCCCTGCATACACAAGAGAGGGGGACCATTGTATTAATTTTGATGGAATGAATGGGCCCAAAGAGTCAAAGGTGTTAACTTGACCCTGCCACTGTCCAACATTAAACAGTTTCAAACAAGGTGCAGGGTTTGGTATACAGAGACCTCAGTCTGCTTAGTACCATGGCAAACATTAAATGTAAAGTGTTGAATAAGGCTTTTATTTTAGCAGTGCCCCTTGTTCCCTCTTCCCTTTAGCTGTAGAGAATGTTCTTAAGGAACACGAAACACCTCCACCTCTATCTGAGAGTCTTTGGTGTTAAAGTTGGTAACAATTGTCCTTGTGGGGGAAAGAGAAGAAGTTAGTTGAGATGCGCTGGAGCTGTCATTGCTGCTGTTGCTAAAATCCCATCCTGACTTGGCCAACGTATAACAGCATTGGGTTATTTAGGGCATTGCTTCTAGACATCTTTTTGGTCACAGGATTACAGCAGTGTTGCACAATATGCAGTCTTGGCCAACCAAGCTACACACTTCCCAGCCAGAATGCAGAGAGGGGAAGGAAAGAGAAGAAATAAGGTGGGGAAGGAAATGGACACACAAGGGGGAAGGATGACAAAATCCTGCATTCCAGGTGGCGGTTGGGATTTAGCTGGAGCCAGTGGAGGTCATGATGTCATCTGGGTCTCTCTCTTTGGCCTGGTCTAGTTAGGACATTTTTCAGAATTAGGACAATAAAGGCTCAACTATGTTACATGGGTCCCAGGAGATGGTGGGGGTGGCAGCCATAATGGTAAAGCTTGCTCTTCTAGTTTACTTGTCCTTCAGCCAATAGTTGCTATTAAACAGCTTTTCATTCATCCACCAAAGTATTTTTTTTTAGGACTCCAAAGGGAGTGATGGGTAGAATAGCCCATCCCCATATTATTTTGTCCACCAGTTAGGCCTAATTTCCTACATTCCAACTTTGGTTTATTAATGATCAGTTCCACATTTGGCTTACACTGGCATGATTTTAATACACTCCCTGGGTTATATTAAAAGACTTTTCTGTCTAGACCAGTGGTGGGCAACCTGCGGCCCATCAGAATAAGCTGATTGATTGTGGGCCACAAGACATTTTGCTGACATTGACCATCTGCAGGCACGGCCCCCCACAATGGGAGCTGCGGGAAGCGGCGGCCAGCACATCCCTCTGGCTCACCACTTCCCGCAGCTCCCATTGGCCGGGAACGGCGAACCGTGGCCACTGGGAGCTGTGGGGGGCCATGCCTGCGGATGGTCAATGTCAGCAAAATGTCTCGTGCCCCACAATCAGCTTATCCTGATGGGCTGCATGCAGCCCGTGGGCTGCAGGTTGCCCACCGGTGGTCTAGACTAATCCAGTCTTTGAGACATCCTTTTGTACCTTTTCCATTAACATTTATTGTTATAGGTTACTGTGATATCTTATGAATTGTTACACACTTTTTACAATTTGAGTTAACAATTAGGCTCAATTATTATACCAGGACCAAGATGGAACCTTCAAAACATCACATCAGAGAGCCCTCATCAGTTAATGCCCAACGTTGCTTAAAGTAACCAATTACAATAATACATGAAAACACAATCTGATTACAATGTAACAAAACTGATCACAGTGATGGACAACTTTTTAAAAAAAATTACAACCTTGAGAGACAATCTGATTGTATTTTAGTCTGACTTGAAGCTGTTAACCAAGTTTCTTTTAGCTATGTCTTGGCAATCCTGCCATTACTTTCCCAAGTGTGAATAATTGTATTATTATGGTAGTGACTGTATACAGTGTCAGAGTCTCAGTGCGCAACTCACATGCACTATTAGTGCTGGAATTATTCCAGGGCCCACCAGAGTTGAACCCCAATAGTTCCAGGAAGTGGCCAGGACTAACTGCAACAGGAAGTTGGACTACATGAAAGTAGCCCAACTTCCAACACTGCTCAGTGCAAGAGTAATCTGGAAGGACTGATTTATACTTTTTGGATGCAATCATTTGTAATAGATCATATTTTCCAAATAACGTTAGTAATGCTGTCCAGGCCAAATTCCAAACTGTGGAATGAACTGCTTCCTATATTGCTGGCAGGTTTATAAATTCTGTAGTTGTATGCAATTTGAATTGTAATTCTGGGAGATTTCTGAGGAATTTATATAATGCAGACAACTGCCAAAGTCAGGATCCCAGGAAAATGGACCAACGGTCTATTCTCTGGAGATAAATTCTGCAGGCCTGATTTCTGCAGTCCTTGTACACTTCTACCTTCCTTTGATCAATAAGAGTTATATAAAGATAAGCATTACAGGATGGGAACATTTGTTCCAATGGAGAACATTAACATGGCCAAGACACAGAGAGCCTCTTATTGCACATCCATCTGAACTTGGCTTTCAATTTACTTTGAACATTAGCAAGACAGAGGAAGATGGAATGCAATTGTTTCTAAAAACCAGTAGTTTCAAGAACCACCATATAATTAAGAAAGAGCTTAAAGCATTGCGATATGCGGATACAGCCCTACTGCATATTAACATGCCAAGCTATTTTCATTATCTCCCGGCAGTATAAGTTCCATTCTTATGATCAATAACACACTTACCTTCCCATTGCTCATCACAAACTGTGAATAAGATAGTTTTGTTAGCTAATCCTGGGAACATACTGCTGCACTCCATAACAATAGCCTGAGGAATCATTATAATGCAGGACACAATCCAGATAACGATAATGCTATTCCTTGCCCTCTTGGCTGTGCTTTTAAACATCAAAGGGTGACAAATTGCATACCAGCGATCCAAAGCGATGCAGCTAAGTGTTAGTACAGACACAGAGACTGACACAGTCTAAGGAAACAAGGAAACATTGTGTAAACTTTTCTGATTTTTAACCTTGAATACAATTTATATTTTCAACACCATCAGAAATCTATTTAGAGTTGATATCCCATGATCAGGGGCTGTTGGACAGTGATTCTTCCAAGAAAAACAAATCCCTTTTTATATCACTTGTCACAAAATTCACATAGGCCTGAGTCTGCCAGCCTAACTCATTTTCAGAAGTACATTAATCTGTGTGTAATCCCATTGGAATCAACAGGACAACTCACAGACCACTCAGTTTGAATAAGTGTGGCAGAATCAGGCCTCATAAGAATAAACTCATCCGTCTTATACTTTGAAAGCATTATTTGTAAAAGCGTATATTTTTGCAATATGAAAGTAAAGCTTTAAACCCACTAGCTACATCTTGCTTTGTAGGAGACATTATCTCGTTCGATGTGCTATGAACCTGTATCTTCATTGTGTCGTCCCAATGTTCACAAAGGCAATGGGAAATCACAGTCACATAAAAAATAATCCGTTTGTAGTTGATAAAAATAGGATCATTGGATTTTTCCACTGGCTACAAACAATAAACAATTGCTCATTTTCTTCCGCTCAATACACTGGGTGACAGTTTCACGTCCTTTCTGCATTCAGTGGGGTCTTCCAAACCAGGTGCAGGCCAACAGTTAAAGTACCAACAACAATCTCATGTAGCAGTGTTGTGGGCTCTGAAATAAGTTGGGCAATTTTGATTCTATCCAGTGGAACAGAGGGCAGCACATATCCACGGATCAATTCATGGTACTATTATACACGTCCAATACTATGGTCCGTGCTGCACCCTTTGGAATGTTGTGTGCACTGGGGGTGGGGGGCTTGATTCTGACCTCAGTTACACCACTGTAAACCTAAATTTCCATTGAGTTACTTTGGATTTACACCAGTGAAAAGGTCCAAAGATTTACCATACTGGAATGTCCCATTGGCCCATTTAGTCTGATGAGAAAAGGAAGGCACAGTTGTTAATCACTTCACTGAAAAGGGCCTCAGAATTGATTTAACTTAATAATTGTGAATGGCAATAACTGATGTTTAACTGGGAGAGTATGAGCAATTTCCGCTGCCCGTAGGGACGTTTGGCTATTTCTACATAGCACATAGTAAGGCGTATGGAATTCTGAACTCCACTTTCTAACTACAGAGGGCCAGATGCTCTGTCACCCGGCACCTTGGGTAGTCATTATGTCCATGCAAAGTGGGCACAAAATATCACTGTTCTGATATTTTAATATTTTATGTCCACTTTGCATTGATGTAAATGACTACACAAGGTGAAGAGAATCACAGAATCTGTCCGAGTGTGTTTATTGCCTAAAAAAAAGAGAAAAAATACTGAGAATAATATTTATTCAGCAAAGTATTTTATTTAATGTTATGTAGTTGGACACTGGAAGTGGAGTAGCTCTTAAATCACAATGTCAATCCCCTCCATTAGGAAGTCCCAATTAAGCAGATTCTACTGTACTGTTCCTTTTTGACAACAACAGTGGTATGGAGAACAATACCTGTAAATAGGGGATCACCTTGCAGAGGGTCTGCCCAAAGAACCAAGTTTCTGTGATATCCACTACTAACGTGGCTGGAAGACAAGTGATTGTGACAAGAACATCAGCCAGCGAGAGGTTTACTATGAAGTAGTTGGTAACTGTCCGCATGTGATGGTTCTTCCACACTGCAATACAAACTGAATTTGCAAAGAAGGGTTAGTACATTTGAAACAACATGTGGAAGGAACACTTCAATGGGACAACACTTTACAGGAGCAACTAGTAATCGGAGGATGCAGAAACATTTTCTGAAGAAGGTTTTAAATATGTCAAATAATATAAATATGTAGGGACAGCTAATTTTTGTTTATAGTGAACAGCCTGGAAGCATGGAGAAATAGCTAGAAACAAGGAGGAGCCAAAGTCATGTGACCAATCAATTCTCCACAGACTAGAATTTAGGAATTGTTGGTTTGATCTGTAGATCAGTTTATTTTATTTATGTTATTACAGGTACAACAGCATGCAGTAAATTTTATACAATATAAGGCTCCCAGAAATGAGTTTGTTTTTCCTATTGATCCAAACTGTAAAGCTTTATAAACCAGGTAAATCACTCTGACTACATCTGAGTGCAGTAAATCAATAAATCAGTAAGCTAGCAAAATAAAAATTGAGGTTGTGGAAACCAGCTTGAGAAAAAACAGCTTTGTGTAATAACCTAGGACATAAAACCCTAAGAGACTGGGTTTCTGAATATTTTTGATTTCTCAAGTGTTAAAAAGATTTCCATTCCCTCTTTTAAAACTGACTCCTACAGTCCCCAATCCACCACCTCAACAATTTTACCACCACAGCAAATGTATTAATCCTTTGGTCACAGAATGTCCTTCTGTCTTGAGCAGAGATGGGTCATGTCTTCAAATCTCAAGCTGGATCCAAACTTTCCTTAATTTCAGGGATTCAGTGTTTGGCCCAATTTAGATATATTAGCTAGATGAGAAGTGCAGATCTGAATCTGAACTCTCCCAATAATCAAAGCAGGATTTCAGAGTTTTAGTCTGGAGACAGCTCTGTCCTGAGCTCACTAAAACACACATTCAGACCTCAGGTTTAAGGAGAACACAGTCTTGAGTGAGAGTATTTTGTAATTTAAATTACAAAAATAAGTAAAAATAGTAGGGTTAAAAACAGTTGATACATACTATCAATGTATTTGTGGTATCTGTAGCTGGTAACCATGAAGATTATGGCAGAGGAGATGCAACAGGTTACAGGGGAAATGCACACTATGCTCTCTCATGAGCCTTATTCACACTAAAGAAATGATGCAAATTTATAAGATTGTTGCTGACACCACTTTAGATTAACTGGTGTTAACATCGAGGCTCAAGGTATTGTAGGTCAGTGGTTCTCAATCAGGAATCTGGGCCCCCCTGGAGGGCTGCAAGCAGGTTTCAGAGGGTCCTCCAAGCATGGCCAGTGTTAGACTCACTGGGACCCAGGGCAGAAAGCCAAAGTCCCACCAGATGGGGCTGAAGCCTGGGGCTCTGAGCCTGGGGCTCTGAGCCCTGCCACCCGGGACTGAAGCCAAACCCTGAGCAACATAGCTTCACAGGGGGCCCTGTGGCATGGGGTACCAGGCAATTGCCCTGCTTATCCCCCAACGCCGGCCCTGGCTTTTATATGCAGAAAACCAGTTGTTGTGGCACAGATGGGCGATGGAGTTTTTATAGCATGTGGGGGGGGGGGGGGGCTCAGAAAGAAAAAGATTGTGAACCTCTGCTCCAGGCTATATGAATTTTACTTTTGTTTTGTTATTTCCCTTAAACAAAAATAGAAGTATCCCAGCAAAGTGGGGAGAAATTGCACTCTACAAGGACTGAACTTCTGACAAATTGATTAGTAGTTGTTGTCTATTTGTCTGTCTTGTCTTTTTAACCTGTAAGTTCTTTGGGCAAAGATCCTCTTCCTTTCTATGTTTGTGTGGTGTCTAGCCTGATGGGACCCTGACTGGAGCCTTCAGGCATTACCATAATAATTAACAAGATCCCCAGCAACCTACCCTTGTAAATGTGCAAGGGAAACTAGTATGTCTGACAGGAGGTTGTAATGAAAAGCCTCTGGAAAAATATATATATTACATCTACATAGCAATACACTAAACTGGTGTCTGTTCTAAATGCTGTCATTGCCCACCTGCTCAAGTGTATGATGATGTTCTCTGTTAGATGTGCCCTAGAGAAGAGTAAGTCTGGACACATATACCCTCCAGGATTTTGCTTGTGAGAATTACATTAACTGGACCCTGCTATTTGGAGGAAAAGACTGATCCCAGCACATTAATCTGAGCACTGGCATTCTAGATTACTTCTTACTGAATTTGACTGCTTTAATAAGTGTATCAGGTACATTGCCTCCCCCCCACCCATTCTTGGTATCTGCCATGCCCAAGGTCTTCAAGGAGTGCTGGGTAGAGTCTCCAGCCATCTTGCAGTTTCAGTGGGGCTACCAGGAAAGAGCCTCTGCCTTACAGTCCAACAAATATTTGTCTGGGGAGGCGAAAAAGAACATCAGTATGTCACTGAATAGGCTCTAACCAATAGATAGGGGAACTTCTTCCCACTTCCACTGCAGCCAGATCTACAAGGAGACTGGGGCACTTAGCACCCATATAATCCTCAAAGTAGTATGCTAGGGAAGTGAAGCCCTTGGACACTTCAAAGCTAGAATGGTATGAATTAGGTAATGCTATCTGACCTTACTGCAGTGTACAGCTGGCTGTACAGCTGAGAGAGTATATCTTTGTCACCCCTCCCAATTGGGGAGTGGGGTGGGGAAAGCAGTGGCTTCTGTCCCCGAGGATTCTGGAGTTGGAAGAGAATGGCTCTTACTCTGTAGCAACCCCAAAGTACAAGACAGGCAAAGTGACCATCCGGCCTCCCTGAAGCCTCTGGGAGAGGAATCTCTAGGTAGGGGCACAGAGCACCAAGCCACATAGTATGAAGATGAAAGGAATATGAGGCCTGTAGATGAGTGAAGATTTGGAAGGGTCCTGTTTGGGGAGACGGGGGCACCAGGTATGCAATAAGAATCCATCCAACTCTACCAAACTTGTTTGGACTTTGGCTGATGATGATCAGGGATCCTAGAAATCTATTTGCCATAGGAAAACATGGAATTTGCATTTTTACAGAGAATCTTTCGTTTTTACATTTTGTGAAACAATAAAAACATATATTGACTATTCACTAAATTTTACTGGAATTTACATTTATTCAATGCGTGCAACCTCCTCTTGAGGTTGATTTTTGAATGTGCTTTAAATTTACAGTGGAGCCTTATTTATTCAATCGAATTAGGACCAGGGTCAGATCTGCTAATCAAAATTGGGATAATCAGGAGAGTTGGCAAAAATATTTCTATCCCTTATTTTAAGATGCGGGGGGGGGGGGGGTAGTACGCACGCAGCAGGTGGTTTGGTTAATACGGAAAGCAGGATAATGGAGGCTCAGATAAATGGGGTTCTACTGTACATCAATAAAACATTCTCTTCAACTTATACCTATTGTGACAGACCCAGACCAGTGGGGTACAGGAGTCTGGTAGAGGGCAAATATACTGGTCACTGGATGAGTAGTTTTCTGTTCCCTGAGTGACCAGAGCAGCGGCTGCACTAGAGTAATCAGGAACCTGCTAGAACCAGTTAAGGCAGGCAGGCTAATTAGAACACCTGGAGCCAATTAAGAAGAAGCTGCTAGAATCAATTAAGGCAGGCTAATCAGGGCACCGGGGCTTTAAAATGGAGCCACTTCAGTTTGTGGTGCGAGTGTGAGGAGCTGGGAGCAAGAGGTGCAAGGAGCTGAGAGTGAGAGGGTGTACTGCTGGAGGACTGAGGAGCACAAGCGTTATCAGACACCAGGAGGAAGGTCCTGTGGTGAGACTAAGGAAGGTGTTTGGAGGAGGCCATGGGGAAGTAGCCCAGGGAGTTGTAGCTGTCATGCAGCTGTTACAGGAGGTACTATAGACAGCTGCAGTCCACAGGGCCCTGGGCTGGAACCCGGAGTAGAGGGCGGGCCCGGGTTCCCCTCAAACCTCCTAACTGACCTGGACTGTGGGTTCTTCCAGAGGGGAAGGTCTCTGGGCTGTTCCCCAACCCACATGGTGAATCTCTGAGGCAAGAAAATCCGCCAATAAGCGCAGGACCCACCAAGATAGAGGAGGAACTTTGTCACACTATAGATACTGTGGCCAGGGAAACTAAAGTTAAGCATTTCATTTTAATTGCAGAAAAACACAGACTTTTATGGGTTTTTTTAATCAGAGAATTTAGAGTTTTTTATCATGCAAAACTAGGATCCCTGATGATGACTGAAACAATAAAAAGATCCCTGAACAAACCATGATTTAATGTTATATACAAGCCTTTCAAACAGCCCTAGACATATTGCAGTGCAAAAGAAAAAGTTGGGAGAGACAGAGAAAGTGGAGAGGGAAGAGAGTTTCAGATGGGAAAAAAGACAAGAGGAGAAGAGATTCAAAAAGGAGAGAAAAAAGGTAGGAAAAGGAATAAGTAAATGAGAGAAGTTCCCTTTGAAACCACAATCCTACCCAATCTGTAAACATCTCAGTGCTACTCCACTCGAATCTCCCTTGCAATTTTTTTTGCTCTGTTTTAGTTTTGATTTTACAAAAAGAAACACGATCTAAAAGGAACTCAATTCAAAGTGATTGCTGTTCTTATCTTTGCCACATAGTGTCAGTAAAAGCTTGGAAACTATAATGAGTTACCATGCTGTGCCCTGTTTAGAAGATGCGCTGTAGCTCTATCAAATGAATCCATCGTAAGACTGTTTTGAAGAGGGTTGATTGCACTGAGTTTGAAGTTTGGTGAGGAGATACATTGTGGATTCCAGCCATAATTCACACAGAATGCAAAAAACTTCACTGTCTTCAAGGGGAGCACAATGAAGGGAAATAGATTACTCGGGACGAATGCAAATTTTGCCAGAAAATATTTATGAGTACAGAGAAAATGGCTTACAGGGAAATCTCATGAGGGATTTGACTAGAATTTACAAGTGCACAACAAATCCATACCAAAGATTAAATTTAAGAAAGATAGTCTGAAGTCCATATTGTGTGAGTAAAAAAGGCTTCAGATACTTCATTACATTCTATTACAAAATCTCAGATGTGACAGTAAAGTGGGGCTTTTAGATCCTGTGTTCTACAACAAGAGATGTGCTCCCAGCAGTTTTAAATGTCCTGGGATATTTTAATTATAGTTGTGCAATGCTACATACTTGATTACTGTAGTACATTGTATATGAAGTTGAATTTGAAAACAACATGAAGACTCCAGGCTAATGTAAAATGCAGCTGCCAGCTCCGCCAAGGTTTAGACTGCTATCATCACACAGAGTATGGGCTATAGTCCCTCCATTGACTTCTACTATGCTTCTGCTGTTAGTGTGTGATCTAGACACTAATTCTAAACCAGTTCAGTAACACTTCAGAAGGGTCCAGCTAACCTCTCATTCAATGTGTTTCCTTCCAATTTGACCTCTAAACCCAAATAAAACCATAACCGCTTTGGCATATTTTTACCATAATTGCCACAGTTTATATAATGAAAAGTGCCGTGCTGAGTTATTTTGTTGACCGATGCGATGTACAAATCTGGATACATACAAAGAATTATTATTTTCTTCTTTCTTTATCACATGCTTCCTTTACTTCCTCCTATCCAATTTATTCAGTGACATCACATTCACTGGTTGAGATGTTACAATAAACTCCCATGGAAGTGATTCTGATGTGGCATCTCCAAATGTATCAGTTAGGAAGAAAAGAGGAAAAGCTTCAATTTTACACACGTACATTTTGATAATCAGCAACAATGGGATAAATGCATTCTGTTAGAGAAAAAATGCCTTTACTGATACATTACCACCACACCACTTCCTGGTGCTCTACTCTAGGGGCCCCTTGTAAGTTTCATGGCTTAGTAATTTTCTAGCTCAAGCTTGTTCTGCTTGTGAGATCTAACAAATCACATCACAAGGTGACATGGCTGCAGTCTAGGCAATGCTTAATTAAAAAACAACCCACAAGCTTTAATAATGGTCACACTTAACTGGTCATCTGCAGTAGTAACTAAATAACACTATGTCAATATTTGCAGGATATAGAGAACACTGCTAATACCAAAGTAATATTACCCAGGAAAGATTATTTGGAAAGATTGTATCATTACCTAAAATCATTTTAAGTGTTGTTAGTGCATATATCTCATACATATATGATTTTACCACCTTTTTTGAAAGCTATAGTATGATTTTTCAGATTCTTACACAACTCTATATAATTGTGTGCAAATATTTATATAAAAACAGCTCAGCATAAATCGGGATACATTTTTAAAAAAGTCTATAATATTGTGTCCATTATACACTGTGGGCATAATTATAGATGCAAATGATTGTTTTTAGACAGCACAAGTTAGTTAGCTGTCTAAATGAAACGAAGTGTTTCTGAAATTGATTACAAAAACAAAATGAGATTTTGGATTGAGGCCCCTTCTATAGTTTCACCTATGTCTATTTATCTAAAAAAGAGTATTCAAAAGGCAGTTAATTAGTGGGTTGTTTTAAGGAAAGAACCCTTTCCATTCATTGTAATAAGAATCAGTGACTATGAAGTGCTTCTTGCTGGTACAAAATTATAAAGGAAAAAATAGCATTAAATCGAGAACCATAGCTCAAAACTCAAAACAGACCAAAGCTGTGTTTATTCACAAACATTTGCTGAACCATAAAAATTATAAGTTTTTGCATTTCCTGATGTGGGTTGGGGTGATAGCAGAATGTCACTCTCACCATTTATCAAAACAAGTTGAATCAAGAACCACTAGAAACACTGCAAGAAAGTCTTCTCCAATGATATTTCTATATGAACATTTTGGTAGTTTTACTACCAAATTTTCTATGCTTAGCCAAAGTGAACATCCAAATTTTGAGGTATGCTCATCATCATCTTTAGGTTAACTTTGCAAAATGTCTTTTTTTCCCCCAGTGAAATCATCAGATATACAGAAAGTGCTACAATGTAAAGAACATTCATGTTCCTGTAGTAGAATGTATGAAGACAGGGAGAGAGCGAGAGAGAGTGAGAGAGAAAGAGCGCATGAGACACACCCACACATTACCAAGCTTTAAAATGCTCTTATATTCTCTTCTAAAAATAATTTCTATGGCCTTTTCATCCCATACAATGACACAACAGGAAAAAAACCCAAAAGTTACATGTGGAGGGAGCAAAAGTTACAGGAGGAGAGAGAAAAATTGTTCTTCTCAACCTTTGAGGACAGGAAACGAAGCAATTGGCTTTAATTGCAGCAAGGGAGGTTAAGGTTGGACATTAGGAAAAACTTCCTAATTGTCATTGTGGTTAAACACTGGAATAAATTGCCTATGGAGGTTGTGGAATCTCCATCATTGGAGATTTTTAAGAGCAAGTTAGACAAACCCCTGTCAGGAATGGTCTAGATAATACTTAACCCTGCCATGAGTGCAGGGGACTGGACTAAATAATCTCTCGAGGTCCCTTCCAGTCCTATGATTCTATGTCTTAAGATGCAAAGTGTTATAAAGTACAACAAAAATTATGTGATGTCATGCTGCAGTGGACCGTGACGATGTGCAGAAGCAGTTGTATATGGACTATAACACAACAAAAGCGGACTTGATGCTGGAAATAAGAGAGGTGTGGTCAGGGCCAAACTCCCTGTGATGCATGCTTTCATGCAAGTCAGGAAAGGAAGTAAAAGGATCACAAGTCACAGGGAGCCAATGAAACTCTAACCTGTCCCTTCTTTCCCAGTGCATCGTGGCTGTCTGCACAGAGATAATACTGCTGTGGTAACATTTGGCTCATGTTTAAAGGCTAGAAACTTTAAAAAATGAAAGTTTAGATACTAGACAATTCTATGGCAAGGGACAGTCTATACGGCAAAGTTTGTGGCCACAGAATTGCAATATACAGAGGGCCGTTGGTCATGGTTAAAGATATTTGGTCCAATGCTGGTCCTTAACATTAGAAAATTCTGTTGAAGTGAGTTGTATTAGGTACCTGTGATGCCCCACACAAGCCCTGCACTTGGAGGAAAGCCAGGGAGTGCTAAGGCCTAATTCTTGATGAAATCCAGCTGGGAGAGGAGCTGGACAGGGTTTATAAAGAGTGAAGGTTGGCAGTAGAGGGGGCTGCAGTGAAGTGATCCTGCGGTCACACTCCCTGATACAAGGGGGGAGAGTTGGATCCTGAAAAAGGCAGGGTAGGAAGCAGTCAGGTCTGAGAGGGACAGACCTGAATTGCGGGTTTGGATTGGAACCCAGTGTAGAGGGTAGGATCGGGTTCCCCTAGCAGCTGCTGAGGGAGTGCCACAGTCAGCACAGTAGAGATGGAGACTGCCTGGACTTTGAGGAAGGAGACTCTGATGAGACCCGGGAAGGGGAAGACAACTGTGACTTGGTTGGAGGTTTAAGCCATGAAGGAGAGGTGCTGCAGCTCTGGACTAGCGGGAGAGCGGCTGCAGAACAAGTACCTGGGGCAACAGGTTGACGACCACCAGAGAGGGCACAAAGAGTGGCAAGCTAATTCCCCAGGTGAGCCACAAGGAGGCTCCATGGAGCAGTGAGTAGCAGACCCCTTGACAGCTCCCCACCTTCACTTGTCAGACAACCCACTGCTCACAATAAAAGGGAGGGTGGAGTGAGAATATACTAGGTAGCTTCACCATAGGACCAAATCTTTTGCACCGAAAATAAGCAACCACTGCTTTGCTCAATTTCCCTTGTCCCTCCTACATACACATGTGCATATGCAAAGGGCAATAGTAGACAGTGTGCACAAGTGTTTGATATAGTACTCACCATACTAGCCAAATGAATGTACTACAGCAGGAGCCTCACCCTCTGGCACCAGGAAATCCAGTTGAGACAGACACCACCTAGGATATGTCTACACAGCAATGTAAGTGCAGGCTTGAGCCTGGACTCAAGCCTAACCCCCCTTGAGTCTACACACTAATTGTGTTAACCTAAGGCTTGAACCTAGGGTTCCAGGACCAGCAGGCCTGGAGGGTCCAAGACCATGTTAAGCTGGGACCTAAGGTCTGAGCCCTATTGCTTTCCTGTGTGCCACACGACCCCAGCTTGACTCCGGTCCTGGAAGTCTTGTATCCCAGAATTCCTTGGGGCAACTTCCTTAGTCCTCGCTATGCTAACAATCTGTGGTACAGACTGTTGCACACTATTGCAAACAGCAGCAGCTCAGATCAGTGTTAGCCCATTGTCTGCTGAACACAGGTCTGCAAGCACACACTCGGAGAGCCTGCAGGGTTTTCAACTGAGACCGATCAGAAGAAACTTTTTGCAAAGAGAGCTGCTTCCTGGTCAAAAGAGTACAGCCTGATTTTGGTGCATGCTGCTCAGGTGCCAGAGAGCAGAGCCGGAACTAAGCAGCTGCCCTGCCGGGAGGGGGAGCAGCAGAGCTCCTAGCTCAGCATGGCCAGGCAAGGGTGGCCCCCCAGCACGCCAACTGCCCCCCCTCTCTGCAAGGCAGTCGCTTGGTCCCCACTCTGCTCTCTGCCCCCCCTGTCTTCCCTGGGGCTGCATGTGCAGGGGTACCAGTGCAGCATGCAATGTCATAGTGACAAGTGGGAACCATCCCCAAAACCTCCTGTGGTGGCGGCTCCAGGTCCTTCTTACTGCTATACAGAGTTTGCCCAGACCATGGAATAAAGCTGACAGGCAGGAGGTGGCTCCCAGCTTCCAGGATGTTGGTGCTCATCCCTCCCCCGGCCATGCTGAGCCAGGAGCTCTGCCACTTCCTCTCCCTGCGGGGCAGCCACTTGATCCCCACTCCAATCTGTGTCCCTTGCTCCTGGGCTGCCCGGGACTGTGTGCGCAGAGGTGCCTGGGCAAAACTTCCCCACAATCTCCTGGGGATCCCTTATCCCTGCCTGCCACAGTGCAGGGATAATGGCTCTTTGGGGGGCGCTGGAGTACACTGCACCCCAAGTCCTGGGGATGCACATCACCGCTCTGCAGCCAGTAACAGCCACGCTGGGGAGTGCATGCGTTTTTCCTCTGAAACTTACATCTTATGTCACACTTCAAAACAGACAGACGACAACAAATAAAAAACCAGCCAAACAAAAACTCCTTCATTGAACGTCCCATTTTAAAAATGAAGAATTGAAAAGGTTAATTTTAATAGTTTGACAGCCCTGGAGACTAATGTCCTGATTGTCCTCAGAACAGGTGCACAGGGGCATCTTTCTGCCAATGTGACTCAACCTAGAGGTGGAGATCCCAATTCTCAGATTAGATCAGTGGCGATCAGAAGGAACAGCAAACCATGGCCACTGGGAGCTAGGGCAACCCTGCCTGTGGACGGTCAATGTAAACACTGTCTCATGGCCTGCCAGCGGATTACCCTGACAGGCCATGTGCGGCCCATGGGTCGCAGGTTGCCTACCACTGGCTTAGATGATAGTTCGGTGTAAAGCCTTCTCAAACCGCAGTCGTTCTACTGAGACTGCCACCAATGGAGCTAATTATGCAGTTTATGTTCTCCTTATGGACACATGAGTCCCATCAATAGCACTGTCACAGTTAGGAAGCAGGTGGACATCAGAATTTTCCCACAGTGCACCATGTTCCTAGGGGTAGAGTGTAAACATTGGTGGGAGGCGCTGGGTACTTTGGGTTATGTTTACTTTGACTTAGGTCTGTGCACTGCAGTGTGGATGCCAGAGCCCTAGGTTTGAGCATGGGTCAGAAAATCCTTTACCTAGGATTAATATGCAATGTAGATACTCAAGCCCAGGGTTCCCTGACACAGGTCAGCTGACTCGAGTCCCACTAAGCTGAGACTTACATTGCTGTGTAGACATACAGCTAGTTACGCCATTCCATGACTTATCCATTAACTTAAAATTGATGAAACATGTAGTCCAATTTATGTATGTAAAGAAGTACAAATAATTAAAAATAAAGGCATGTTTAAGTAAAGGTACCCAAAAATACCTTGGGCAGTAATAACAAGATTGTTATATCTGGAGCTGGTGCCAGAGACAGATGTTACAAAAGCTCATTTTACAAAATTTGACCATCTCATTCAAAGCAATATAAAAGAAATACTGTGTGCTAATTAAACAGGGCATCCTCAAAGCCAAATGGCACACAGATATTTGCAGATTCACTGATTCCAAGGCCAGAAGGTACCATTGTAATCATCTAGTGCAGAGGCAGACAACCTATGGCACGCGTGCCGAAGGCAGCACGCGAGCTGATTTTCAGTGGCACTCACACTGCCCGGGTCCTGGCCACCGGTCCGGGGGACTCTGCATTTTAATTTACTTTTAAATGAAGCTTCTTAAACATTTAAAAAACCTTATTTACTTTACATACAACAATAGTTTAGTTATATATTATAGACTTATAGAAAGAGACCTTCTAAAAACATTAAAATGTATTACTGGCACGTGAAACCTTAAATCAGAGTGAATAAATGAAGACTCGGCACACCACTTCTGAAAGGTTGCTGACCCCTGATCTAGTGTGACCTACTGTATAACACACACCAGAGAACTTCCCCCAAAATAGTTCCTAGAGCAGATCTTTTACAAAAATATCCAACCTAGATTTAAAAACAGTCAGTGATGGAGAATCCACCACAACCCATGGTAAATTGTTTCAATGGTTAATTACTGTCTCTGTTAAAAATGTATGCCTTATTTTCAGCCTGAATTTGTGTAGCTTCTACTTCAGTCATTGGATCAGGTTATACCTTTCTCTGTTAGCCTGACAAGCCCATTATTAAATATTTGTTCCCTCTGTGGGTACTTATAGACTAATCAAGTCACTTCTTAATCTTCTCTTTGTTATGCAAAGTCTATCACAGTAAAACACGTTTTCTAATCTTTTAATCATTCCCATGACTCTTCTCTAAACCCTATCCAGTTTGAACTGTGGAACACTAGAACTGGACAAAGTATCCCAGTAGCTACCACACCAGTGCCAAATACAGACGTAAATAGATCTCTCTAGTCCACCTCAAAATTCCCCGTTTTTTGCATTCCAAGATCACATTTGCTCGTTTGGCCACAGCGTCACACTGAGAGCTCATTATCCACCACAACCCCTAAATTTTTTTCAGAATCCCTGCTTCCCAGGTATAGCCCCCAATCTGTTTGTATGGCTTATATTCTTTGGAGTCCGGTGGCACCTTAAAGACTAACAGATTTATTTGGGCATAAGCTTCGTGGGTAAAAAACCCACTTCTTCAGATGCATGGAGTAAAAATGACAGATATAAGCATAAATATATATTGGCACATGAAGAGAAGGGAGTTACCTTACAAGTGGAGAACCAATGTTGAAGGCCAATTCAGTCAGGGTGGATGTGGTCCACTCCCAATAATTGATGAGGAGGTGTCAATACCAAGAGAGGAAAAATTGCTTTTGTAGTGAGCCAGCCACTCCCAATCTCTAGTCAAGCCCAAATTGATGGTGTTAAGTTTTCAAATGAATTGTAGCTCTGCAGTTTCTCTTTGAAGTCTGTTTTTGAAGTTTTTTTGTTGAAGGATGGCTACTTTTAAATCTGTTATTGAATGTCCAGGGAGATTGAAGTGTTCTCCTACTGGCTTTTGTATGTTACCATTCCTGATGTCTGATTTGTGTCCATTTATTCTTTTACATAAAAACTGTCCAGTTTGCTTATGCTTATGAATATGATGTAACTGGAATATGCTTTATGCAAAAGGTCTCTTGTAAGGTATCATTACAAAGCTTATAACCTACTGAGTGTGTTCATCCTACTTGTTTGCATGTATTATTTCTGTGTCTGGAGTTAGGAGAATAAGATATAAACTTGTATTACTGATGTAAACATATTATTTGGAAGCCATTAAGGGTGCTTCAGAATCAATGAACTATAAATGGCTCTGTTTGCAAACCTTCCTGTGTACGTATGGACCAGCCCAGGAAGAATGGAGGCTGGGGTCTCACAGGACATGTGATCATGTCACCTGATACTGGAATCCATCTTAATCCTTGTACTTTTCCAGTCAGAGGGAGTGGTGGGTGCCAAGCACAGACAAAGGACTCCCGCCTTGTGCAAAAGCTATAAAAAGGGAGTGAAGCAGGACAAAGGGGCTGCCAGTCATGAGAAAACCCCTGATTACCACCTGAGATGTCTGCTGGAACTAACAAGGACTGTACCAGGGGAAAGGATTGGGCCTAGACTAGGAAGGAGTCTAGTCTGTAAAAAAAGCTTATTGGAACATCTCTGAGGGTGAGATATTACCTGTAATCAGTTTCTTAATGTATTAGCTTAAACTTAAGGCTTAAACTTGCATGTTTTTGTTTTATTTTACTTGGTGCCTTACTTTGTTCTGTCTGTTATTACTTGAAACCACTTACATCCTACTTTTTATACTTAATAAAATCACTTTTGTTTATTAATAAGCACAAAGTGATTAAACCTGGGGGAGCAAACAGCTGTGCATCTCTCTCTATCAGTGTAATAGAGGGCGGACAATTTATGAATTTACCCTGTATAAACTTTATACAGAGTAAAACAGTTTTTTGGGGGGTTTGGATCCCATTGGGAACTGGGTGTCTGGGTACTGGAGACAGGTAACCTGCTGAGCTGTTTTCAGTTTAGTCTGCAGCTTTGGGGGCGTGGACAGCTAGGTCTGTGTTGCAGCAGACTAGTGTGTCTGGCTCAACAAGACAGGGTTCTGGAAGTCCCAAGCTGGCAGAGGAAATGGGCTCAGAGGTAATTTCAGCACATCAGGTGACAGTCCCAAGGGTCTCTGTGACTGAACCCATCACAGTGTGTTTTTATTGATTTTCAAAAAGAAACAGACAATGAAAAGTACAAAAAGGTAAATATCTTACAGCCTGTATGTCTCCAAATACTGCATGTTTCACAGGCTCTCTGACAGAATTATGCAATTACACAATTTCACAACTTGTCAAAGCTGAAAAACCAGATACTAAAAAAACAGACAATGCTTTATAGACATAACATATTAGAGTGGGGGGCAACAATAGTAAAATAGGAGAAGAAATACATGAATAGGCAGAGGAAGTAAAGAGGGAACTGTGGGGAAGGGAAGAGGAGGGTGTAGGTAGAATTGAGGTCCAGCATCTTATGAATCATTTCAAGATTTTTCCCCCCAAAAAAACAAAAAGCCAAAAAACCAAAAGCAGGGTCTGCTCTTTCTTGAGCTTGTAATGCTATTAGTACTTCATAACCCATTTCAACTTCTCTCATTTTGTTGATGGTATCAGTGAACAATTTTCCTCCCTGAAATAATGGAATAAGAGAAGTTGAAAATGGGTTACAAAGTATCAGTAGCATGATAAGGTCAGTAAAGAGCAGTTTTACTCTATGTTTATTTCAGGAAAGCCATCCGTGATTTTTTCAACATTTTTACTAATGTTATGGAAAAAAGGATGAAGAGCACGTTAATTAAATTTGTAGAGGACAGTAAATTGGGAGGTTTTGCAAACAGCACTGAGGACAAAAGAGATAACACAAAGAGACCTCTACTAAGGAGAAAAAGGATATCGGCTTCTGGGGCTGTCAATCTGTCACCTTTTATGAGTAATGAGAACTCAACTTTTTAAATAACTAAACTTATCTAAAATAGGAGTGCAAAATAAAATGAGATACAACTCAGAAAAGTAATAAAAACACAGATATGCAAAAGGAATAAGATAGTTGAAAAACAATAATGCTGAAATCCACAATAGACAGGATATGATAACCTTGTAATATGACATGCTGGCAAAAAAGGTTGATGCAATTTTGGGCTACATATACAAAAGCATCACATCAACCATGGAGGTGATCGCTTTTTTTTTTATATGGGCACATCCTGCTCTAGGGTTCTCAATGCTAGAAAAATGTCAGCAAATTGGAGAAAATTCATAGAAGGGTGACAAAGGAGTAAGTAGCTAGATTATGCTCCCTTTGCGCCAGAGAGGACATTAAAACATTTTAATATAAGTATTCCCAAGAGTTCTCAGCCAAGTCCAGATGTGAAGGAACCACTGCCTGCTTCTGGTGCTTGATAGCTACTTATAGGATTAATGGATTGGTAAGACTGAATTAAAATGAATGAAGGAAAATTTAGGGATCTATTCTTGATTGCCAAGCTAACTGAAATTTATTAGTGTGGAATAGTCCCTGATGTGACACAGTGGAATTCCCACTTACATTCAAAAATATAGATGCAGGAACAATCCTGCATTGGTGGTCCTTGGCAAGATAACTCCTTCAGTGTTTTCCATCAACTAATGTGTATAAATCTATAACTTTTAAAGAAAAATCTGATTTGAGATGTTGCTAGCTGCTCCGATGTTCTCTTATCTATCTATACTAGGTTCTTATATAGTGCCTCAGAAGTATGGTACGTGAGAGCTTAGAGACAAAAACCAAATTCTACATGGTGGAAGTCCTCCTCTGTTAATTAGAAATTAGAGTAATGGGATAATGATCTTTCTGCATAAAACTAGTTTGTTAAATCGGTCAACTGGATAATCTTTGGCTATGAGCGAGCTAGGGAGGCTGAGTGTATTAGGGGATTGGCTATGTAATATGGAGCCTGCCAAAGATTCATATGATGGTCAGGTTTGTAGGAACTGAAAGTTGTTACCATTTCACTGTTGTTCAGTGACTTCTGTGTAATGAATTGGTGCACTCAGATGTTGAATTTCAGCTTTCAAACAAGCTTTCAAATATGGTGAACGCAGTCTTTTAAGATAAAGAAAAGGTATGGAAAAATCTTATATTAATACAACAGAGATTATCCTTGGATTTAGTAAAGGTAGGAAGGTTAATGGCAGATTAGTAATGGCATGTGGGACCTGTTGTAGAATGAAAACTGGGTAAGTTAAATCTACTCAATTCCTTTTGTCTAAAGCTATGTTTTAGTCACAGGTATTTTTAGTAAAAGTCATGGACAGGACATGGGCAGTAAACAAAGATTCACCTTTGAAACTGTATCCTTCAAAATACGTCTATGTAGAGGCATAGGAGGCGGAGAATGGGGCAATACTCAAATGTGTATTTAAGTGTAGCCAGATGGACCATACAAAGGAAGGTACACTTCTCCACACAAGCTGAGTGCTACTGCAGATATATCCATGCACAAAGCTTTGCATAAAGCATTTCAAGCTATGAATCACAAACCACTTCACTGTTCAACATCATGACTACTCCTCTGACAATGAAGCTTAAACAAGCCAAAAAACATGCTCCCAGAATTAGATTGAAAACCCTGACAGTGCCCCTCCTTGGGAAGCAGCACCCAGAAGGCTATTCCAGATCTGAGAAACATAGAAAATGAAGAGGTGTAAATGAACAGATTACTACCCAACAAAAGTCTTGTTTCACTTGATTTCAAAAAGTTGTATAGGCAGTAAGAACTGTACAAGGATCTAGAACCGAGGTATATTTTGAAAAGCTGATGAGTCTGGATAGAGAGGGGTGTTTCTGTTCAGTTCCTGTTGGACAGGGATCCACACCACAAAGCCATCAGCATATAATGGTTTTAGCAATCTCAGCAGAGAGGCCCAATGACTGAACAGGCATGGAGAATTAGCTACCTTGTTACCGGCAGAACTGGTTCCTCCAGAACAAGGTACGAGGTTCAGGTACATCATAAAACTGCTATAAGGGAGCTTACACTTCCCCTGTCAATGCTGTATCTGTTCAAGGGGTAAATGGAGGATTTGGTCACTAGAACTGTCACTCCAACACTTTTCACAAGTACTAAATTAAGTCAGAAAGGACAGGTTCTGTTCACATAATCCTCCCTAAATTTCAGAAGTATAACTAAGCCTTTGGGGGTCTAATTAAATGTGAGCAGCAAAAAACAATCAAGCTGAAAGTTTGCTATTTGCCTTCTGGGTAACCTATCAAGCAGATGAAGCTAAGGACACATGCAGTGCATTTTCCTCTGTCACAGTAAGATCCCTTTTGAAGTTCCATTCCAGCCGAACACCAACAAACACCTCTGTTGTACAGGAACTGCTGCATAGGTAGCCAGTGAGTAAGTGCTCATTATTTGTCAGTAAGAAATATTGCATCTTCAGCAGTGTTATGGGGAGGAGAAAGAGGGACTGTCAGAGAAGTCCCACATTGCTAAACATTGGCAACATATATGTAACCCAAACTATGAGAAGAGTCAAAATGTAATTGTAGCCCATAGACTTGTAACCTTTAGGAATGTGATCTTTTCAACTTGTTCAGGATTCAGTTTTCTTCGTTTGACATTGACCATATTTCCAGCAGAACTAACGACTTTCAGAACGACATTAGAGGATGACTAGCCAAATTGTTTACCATCCTACTCCTATAAAAAAGAATCCTGTTATGATATAGTCATTTTCTTTTGTATGAAGTGTTCACCGCAGTAGTTGAATGCATGCTTGTCTCTTCTGACATTTCACTTTCAGTTTAATAACACCAGCAACCACTGTCAAAGTTACAAAATCCACGTGCTTGTTTGGATAGACAGATGGACAGATACCATCTTCAAATGGTGTTATTTACAAATGTGGGAAGTTACATGTTCTTGATTTACAGAGATTTTCATAAATTGACTTTTTTTGTGATATGATCTCACACCAAATACCCAGTAAAAAGGCAGGACTGTACATTAATTAACCTTCTAGACCATGGCTTAAAGTAGTGTCCCAGAAAAAATACAACTATAGGCAGTGTCTAATTGCTGAAGTGGAAGAACTGGCTTTCCATACACAAATATTTTATTTTCCAGGTACGCCAGCAGGCAGATTATACCTCACCTATTATTATGCCTTCTGCAGCACCGAAAGATGTGCTGAAATTCACATACGTTTTAATAGGTTTCAGGTGTAAACATATGAAAATACAGTAGGTTTGTTTAAAATTTTATTTTCCTGAACCCTACTTTCAAATAGGACACATCTGTTGCAGAAGTAATGGCCCAAAAAGTTAACTAATGTACAACCTGTGACACTGGCAAACCAGCTAACCTGTGTATGACCCATGACAACAAGAGGCATTATAATTGTATCAGGACAATTCACTTGTATGTGAATATCAAAGAGCTGTACTAGACCAGCAATCACTAACCCATTCATTTTAATAATAGAAATCAAGGGTAGATGCTAAATGCGTTTGTCCGTGTATCTGTATCCTGTTAGAAATTTACCAATGTAACCAAATTAGCTTTTAGATGCTAAATCCTTTTCAGGTCTTAATTGCCTTATATTATGTATGCAACTGTGTTCAGTTAACCTTAAGGTCAAAGATGTGAGACACTGCAGGAAACTAATAATATTATCTATGTCTTCAGTATATCTATCCCTGTTATCATGAATGACTGGTTGTTGCCTTCTGAGTATAACTAGATTACCTGTGTATGCATAAAAACAATGAGGAGTCCGGTGGCACCTTAAAGACTAAGGGATTTATTTGGGCATAAGCTTTTGTGGGTAAAAAAAAACCCCACTTCTTCAGATCCATGGAGTGAAAATTACAGATACAGGCATAAATATTCTGGCAATGCCCCTCTTCCATGTACCTCTCTGCAATGCATGTACAATGTACAATGCATGTACTCTGCAATGCCCCTCTGCCATGTACATTGGCCAAACTGGACAGTCTCTATGTAAAAGAATAAATGGACACAAATCAGACATTAGGAAAGGTAACATACAAAAGCCAGTAGGCGAACACTTCAGTCTCCCTGGACATTCAATAACAGATTTAAAAGTAGCCATACTTCAACAAAAAAACTTCAAAAACAGACTTCAAAGAGAAACTGCAGAGCTACAATTCATTTGCAAACTTAACACCATTAATTTGGGCTTGAATAGGGAATGGGATTGGCTGGCTCACTACAAAAGCAATTTTCCCTCTCTTGGTATTGACACCGCCTCATCAATTATTGGGAGTGGACCACATCCACCCTGACTGAATTGGCCATGTCAACACTGGTTCTCCACTCGTAAGGTAACTCCCTTCTCTTCCTGTGTCAGTATATTTATGCCTGTATCTGTAATTTTCACTCCATGCATCTGAAGAAGTGGTTTTTTTTACCCATGAAAGCTTATGCCCAAATAAATCTGTTAGTCTTTAAGGAGTGCAACAGGTTGGACTCACCGCCACAGAGCCTCCTGCTGGTTTTTCCAGGAATTAGCTCTGGCTACATCTACACTACAGGGGGGGGTCGATTTAAGATACGCAAATTCAGCTACGCGAATAGCGTAGCTGAATTCGACGTATCAGATCCGACTTACCCTGTTGTGAGGACGGCGGCAAAATCGACTGCCGCGGCTCCCAGTCGACGGCGCTTACTCCCACCTCCGCTGGTGGAGTAAGCGCGTCGATTCGGGGATCGATTGTCGTGTCCTGACGAGACGCAATAAGTCGATCCCCAAGAGATCGATTTCTACCCGCCGATTCAGGCGGGTAGTGTAGACCAGGCCTCTGTCCAGCTCTGGAGTGCCCTTTGCAGGTGGTGTTTCACCCATTGTTTGCTCTGCTGTTTCCTCTGTCTGTGGGGGCCCACATCGCTCCCAGACCACGGTGTCCTTTTCAGGGCACGGCCCTCCGGCTGTGCCCCACCTCCGTTGTCTCCCACCCTTCCGGGGGAGCCGGCAGTCCTTCGCCTGGCTTCTTGCTGCAGTGGCAAACTAGAGCCCTTAGTCTAGCCCCTCGCTCAGGGCAAGCTCCAGTCCTTTGGCTCAAGCCTGCACTCAGGTGGAGCTGCAGATAGTCAATCGGGCTAGCCTCTTGTTCAGAGCAGGGCAGTAAACAAAGTCTCTCAGCTCCACCTATACTCCAGTGGGACTGCCAATAGTTAACGAGCACAAGCTCTGGCTCAGAGCAGGACGGGAAACAAAGTTATTCAGCTCCAACCTGCACTCAGGTGGGGCTTCTCACAATTAATGAGCCCGAGCTCTGGTTCCTAGCTGGGTGGGAAACAAAATCTCTCAGCTTGGGCCTGTACCCAAAGTCAGTTACCTCAGGCTTTCCTTCAGCTAGCCTGAGGGAGCGGGAGACTGGCACCGACCTCTTGGGTGGCAGGGGGGACGCAGGCCCTCCCACTCCACTGCATCCCGGCCCAGGGCCCTAAGGGTGGCAGAGGGGTCTGCCACCGCGTCAGCTGTGATCTAAGCCGCAACACGCTGACTCACCCTCTGCCAGCGTTGCAGGCAAACAGGGGTCTACTACCCCTGGGCCACTTCCACGCTCCTCCTTCATGAGTACCTGCTGGTCCAGTGAGGTAAGGTGCTCTGCGGGGGCCTTAGTTGCTAGCAGAAGCTCTGCTGGGGTTGGGCCAGATGGCGGTCCAAGCCAGCCATCTGTCTCCTGAGGAGTCGGGTTGTCCAGGGGTCCGGGTGGTCTGGGCCAGTCGTCTGGTTCCTGTGGGGCTGGGTCATCCAGGAGTCTGGGTAGCCTGGGCCAGTCTTCTGCTTCCCTCGAGGTCAGGTCAGTCCAGGGTCCAGGCGGTCCGGACCAGTCGTCTGCACTCTGTGGTCCTGTTACTGTCTCCCAGCACAAGAGTTCAGGGGAAGCGTCTGTCCCCTCTGGTGGCTGGGCCCCCAATGAGCGTCCGGGTCCCGCCTTTATACTTCCGGCCCTGCCTCTTGGCTTCGGGGGGGAGGGCGGAACTAGGGGGTAGGACTCTGCCCATGAGGGGGTGGAGCCACCCTCTTCCTCTGTGTCTGGGGAGGGCCAGTCCACCTCACTACAAGGTGCCACTGGACTCCTCATTGTTTTTGTGGATACAGACTAACACAACTACCCCTCTGATACTTGTATATGCATCGGAAATTGAACGTTAACTTTAAAGTGGTGGGTCAGTGGGTGCTCAGCACAGAAGAATCTTCAGTCACATGCTATGCTCAAAACACTTGACCGCCTGCTTCAGATAAAAAAGTGAAACCTAAGGTCTGATCCTGCATTTCTAGTCTGCTGAACTCTAAACAGGGAAAGATTCAAGCCGTAGGACTGGGATCTCCATGTAATATTTGGAATAGTCTTTCCTTGCATTTTCCAGGGTAACAGACACTACATCTAAGCTGCATTTGGATTCTAACCTTTTGGGATGATTGCAGAGAGACTTTTGCAAGCAGACTCATCTGTCACTGCTACAAATCTGCTATAAGAACCTTGCAAGCATTTGTAATGTATATAATCTTTTAATCATTCAATAACACTCTTCTTTTCTTTTATTAATAAATCTTTAGTTAGTTTACTGTCAGGATTGGCTGACAGCGTAATATTTGGGTAAGATCTGAAGTACATATTGCCCGGGGGGTAAGTGTCTTATCCTTTGGGATCAGTAGAACCTCACATACAATGAATTGGGTTTTCAGTAACCTCTCACTATATTAGATCAATTTTTCTGGATGGGACCCAAGGGCTGGAATGCCTAAAGGAAACTGTGTTTGTCTTCTTGTTAACCAGTGTGCTGCTATAGAAACTCTTTTGTTACTGGCTTGGTGAACCTAATTGTAGAATTAACCACTTGTTTGGGGGGATTGTCTGCCCTGAGGTGGTATTCTCAGTGTGGTCCATTCCAAGCACCTGGTCACACAACCCTTACCTTTCAATTTGGGTATTTGATGTGTGATGGGTACTGCATCTGCCATTGGATAAAAGAACATTTACTTCCATTTCCCACACATACCAAAAAACAATTCATCCCAAATGCAAAACCCTGATGGTGACATCACATTCTTTTGCATCAACAATTTGACACACCTGAATGTAACATAGTGGATTCATTTGGAAAGTGATTCAGCTTTGACATTGTTGAAGTCACTGTTGAGGTTTTGGGTGAAAGTCCTAACTCACTCTCTCACACCATTCCTCCTGGTGTCCTTCCCCAGTATCACTAACACCTGATAAGCCTAATGAGACTCATCAATTTGCTGCAGGAAGAAGGGTTTAGGGTGAAATGGCTTGGGGGAAAGTTGACGTGGGGGCATAAATATTTGATTCCCCATTCAGGAGACTGAGCCCTTCTCTGCCTCTGACAGCCAGGGCCAGTGGGGAATAACAATGACAACTTCTGCTAAAGTATCCCCAAGTATTGTCAACATTTAATACCTTGACCCGATTTTGTTCTCCACCACTGTAAGATGCAACGATTATTACAAAGTGCCCTGAATCTTCTCCTCTACTGGAAATCTTATCTGACCATACTAACCCTGTTTGGCTTTGTGTCCCTTTGTAGTGCCTACACCACATATTGAGGGTTTATGAGTCTGCTCCTTTAGCTCAAATACTAGAAGATCATGTTTTAAATGGAGGCCCAAGGTTCATTCTTCTGCAGATAACCACCTAACTCACCAGACTGAATCATCATAGAAACAAGCCTACATTCCCTATAACAATGCAGAATAGGCTTTTGATAGGGTAGAATTGCCCTACTGGTTCTGCTATGCTTTCATTGGCAACTTATAGAATTCAGGGGTTCTAACTGATTGTATCAAAATTGTTCTCTTGCCTCTAAAGGGTAGCAGGTGATAAACAGTAACTGCCTGGAGGTGAAAATAAGAAGTTAACACACAACATGTTACTGATCTCATGGTGATCACACCTTCACATACTAGGAGTTCTGTGCTTTAGTAGATTCAATCATTTAAATTTCATAACCAGATTTGCATTCCAACACAATGACTTGATGGCAATTTCGAATGATTTAGTATTTTCAGTACTGTGGAATGTCTTTATCATCCCTCCTTATTAGAATTAGCGATGGATGGCAATGCAGACTATGTCCTGTTCTGATGTTAAAGATGAGAAGTCCAAGAACTGTGGCACAGGTCAGCAAGGAACCCAGTAGAAGTCAATCACAGTTCAAGTCTCTGACTTTACACTTGATTGGTAATGAACCATGAGGATTATTCAATCCAGTCTAGTGATAATCTCTGAGGGATACATTGTGCCTTCTACTTGTGCAAGTGTTGAGGTAGGTACAATGAACCTCTTTGCACTCTTGAGAAAGCATAGAAAGTAAGGCATGACTTTAATCCCTGCACTCCAGGGGTAGCAGGGAGGGCTCTCTCATGGTACCCTAGGGGATACATGCAACCCTGAATGGGTGGAGGGAGGTGGGACCAAAGCTTTGACCTTCCTGCTCCACACTAGCCCAGCAAAAACAGCTAGGCACGGGGGAGAGGAAGGGGGCACACTACAACATCCTAATAGATGGTTCCTTTAAAATGGCACCCTAAAGCACTGGGGGATTTTGGAGCTCCCCCTAGAGCTGAGTGTTTCTGCCCATCTTGAGGTTTCAGCAAAATCAATTAAAAAACCATGCAAGTCTGTAATCTGTAAAGATGCATCTTGTATATGGATGTGTCATATAAAGCTGAGGCAATGATTATTTAATTACTGTTAAAGCATCTGCACCTGGAGAGCCAGCCAAAAGCTTATTGCCTGTAAACAGCAATCATTTCTGGTGTGTGAGGTTCCTGTTATGCTAAACACAGAGGAAGCATAAAGCAGCAAACCACATCAGCAGGAGCAGACACTCATGGTTCAAGGGTAGAAGATGGCTGGACAGTGGGAATCCCATCATGCATCCCTTGCATGCCCTGTAAAATAACAAGGAGCAACAACCCCACACTGGCACCAACATAAGCTGCATTCTTAATGCAGAAAGGGGCAACACTATTTTTGACACAGCTTTCAGAGAAAAACATCCTGCAATGCAATACATAGGATTCCACAATGATCAGCTCTCCCTTTAAGAAGGCTATCACCACCTTTTCTACAGCGCATGTGAAAGTGAATAAGAACCATGTATCACACACAACACTACTAGTCTCTTATTGCTCAGGATCAGAGTAAATGATACTTTTCTTTTTGGTTTAATTTACTTAATCTTCTTTGAGAAGATTATATATAATTTTTGCTCTATCTGCCAACTTAACAATGAGCAACAGATGAGATAACCAGATTCAGATACTGCTAAGTAATTATAATGCAAACTTTTTGGCTAAAGAATCATTGTTCATTGTTTGCATCAATATGACTGTTGAATCTTCATCAATAATTAGCACATGATAAACATATGGTATTAGAAACCAATTAAAAGCCATACCAGTCAATTAAAAAATTCAGAGCCAAATTCTGCCTTTTGATTTATCCATGCAGCCCAAGCTAGATAAATCTACATAGGATGGTATATCACAATGACAACAAACAATGTCACACAAATCCCTGCAAAGACAGAGCTGAAAAAAGAAGCCACATGCAAAATGTAAGAAGAGTCAAAAAGATAAACTACTTCTCCACTGTTCCCCAATACTGCTGCTGTTGAGTAAATGAAAATCCAGATAGACATGCCTCAAAGTGAATTGATCCTCAGAGCCTAATTGGGTCTCTGGCATTCATGTTGCATCTGTGCTCATTTATAAATATATAATTTATTAAGACTAATTTATTATCAGTTGATCTAACTGTAAAAGTAAAATGGAGAAGGAGTCTAAACTACTGAAGAAATTAATCAAGACACAGATGCCCTAGAGAGTGTGTATAAATTATTACAATCCCTGAGAAATAATCAAATTGGCAGTGATGGTGAAACATGAATTTAATTATGTCTCTGATCTGAACTACAGTAGCAGAAGATAGAAAATAATTATCATAGTATTGGTCAATGAAGGAAGAATGTAAGGCCTTACTCCTTAGAAGAAAAATATGGGAAACAGTTGTTATTAAATTATTTGAAATACAAACTTGTTGGCCTTCAAATGTAACCCCATCTGGAGTTTGCCACTCTCTGGAATTCTGGACTGAGCCTCTAGGGGGCCCTACCCTATGAATTATGATAATAATGGCTACCAGAGTCCTCTGACATCATTTCCCAGCACACTTGGTGTAACAGGTGGCAACAGAATGGACTAGAAACTACTGCTGAGGCCAATAGGGAGGCTTCTGCATGGGTTGATATGGACAAGCAGTATGCTGGCCCAATGATGAGCCTGGGCTTTTCAGGCTCTCAGGGTATGTCCACAGTGCATCTGGAGCGAGCATCCCAGCTCGGGTCCGGATTTGTGTTAGCAGGGCTCACGCTAGCGCACTAAAAATAGCAGGGTGGATGTTGCTTTGTTGTTGCAGCTCCAGAAAGTTTGAGAGCCTGAGTTCCAGCCAAAACCCCTGTGTCTACACAGCTATTTGCAGTGCACTAGCATGAGCCCTGAGAGCACAAGTCTGTCTACCCAGGCTGGGAGGCCCGCTCCCAGATGCAGTGCAGACATACCCCCAAGGGGTCGGGGCCAGCCTGGCTCAGAGGCAGAGGCTCATTTTCATTTCAGTTTTGAGTTTTGAATTTGAGAGCTGAGAGAGAAGCAGAACATCTCAGGGAGCCTCTGATTAACTCCCCTTCCCACAAAGAGAGTCTTTGAACTGCTGTGGGATCTGGTGCATCAGACAGTTCCAGCCCTGTGGAGAGCAGTGTTCAGAGAGGTAGAGAACTGACCAGGCAAGGACTACCAAGAGCCAGCTGAGACCTACACAGGATGAGTTCAGGATCCTGACACAAGGAAGAAAGGAGAGCAGCAGAATACGGACCCTGGACTTCAGAAAAGCAGACTTTGACTCCCTCAGGGAACAGATGGGCAGGATCCCCTGGGAGAATAACATGAAGGGCAAAGGGGTCCAGGAGAGCTGGCTGTATTAAAGAATCCTTATTGTGGTTGCAGGAACAAACCATCCCGACGTGTAGAAAGAATAGTAAATATGGCAGGCGACCAGCTTGGCTTAACAGTGAAATCCTTGCTGACCTTAAACGCAAAAAAGAAGCTTACAAGAAGTGGAAGATTGGACAAATGACCAGGGAGGAGTATAAAAATATTGCTCAGGCATGCAAGAGTAAAATCAGGAAGGCCAAATCGCACTTGGAGTTGCAGCTAGCAAGAGATGTTAAGAGTAACAAGAAGGGTTTCTTCCGGTATGTTAGCAACAAGAAGAAGGTCAAGGAAAGTGTTGGGCCCCTTACTGAATGAGGGAGGCAACCTAGTGACCGAGGATGTGGAAAAAGCTAATGTACTCAATGCTTTTTTTGCCTCTGTCTTCACAAACAAGGTCAGCTCCCAGACTGCTGGACTGGGGAGCACAGTATGGGGAGGAGGTGACCAGCCCTCCGTGGAGAAAGAAGTGGTTCGGGACTATTTAGAAAAACTGGATGAGCACAAATCCATGGGGCCGAATGCGCTACATCCGAGGGTGCTAAAGGAGTTGGCGGATGTGATTGCGGAGCCATTGGCCATCATCTTTGAAAACTCATGGCAATCGGGGGAGGTCCCGAATGACTGGAAAAAGTCTAATGTAGTGCCCATCTTTAAAAAAGGGAAGGAGGAGGATCCGGGGAACTACAGGCCAGTCAGCCTCACCTCAGTCCCTGGAAAAATCATGGAGCAGGTCCTCAAGGAATCAATTATGAAACACTTAGAGGAGAGGAAAGTGATCAGGAACAGTCAGCATTGATTCACCAAGAGGAAGTCGTGCCTGACTAACCTAATTGCCTTCTATGAGGAGATAACTGGCTCTGTGGATGAGGGAAAAGAAGTGGATGTGTTATTCCTTGACTTTAGCAAAGCTTTTGATACGGTCTCCCACAGTATTCTTGCCGCCAAATTAAAGAAGTATGGGCTGGATGAATGGACTGTAAGGTGGATAGAAAGCTGGCTAGATCGTCGGGCTCAACGGGTAGTGATCAATGGCTCCATGTCTAGTTGGCAGCCGGTTTCAAGCGGAGTGCCCCAAGGGTCAGTCCTGGGGCCGGTTTTGTTTAATATCTTTATTAATGATCTGGAGGATGGTGTGGACTGCACTCTCAGCAAGTTTGCAGATGACACTAAACTGGGAGGCATGGTAGATACGCTGGAGGGTAGGGATCAGATACAGAGGGACCTAGACAAATTGGAGGATTGGGCCAAAAGAAACCTGATGAGGTTCAACAAGGACAAGTGCAGAGTCCTGCACTTAGGACGGAAGAATCCTATGCACTGCTACAGACTAGGGACCGAATGGCTAGGTAGCAGTTCTGCAGAAAAGGACCTAGGGGTCACAGTGGACGAGAAGCTGGATATGAGTCAACAGTGTGCTCTTGTTGCCAAGAAGGCTAATGGCATTTTGGGCTGTATAAGTAGGGGCATTGCCAGCAGATCGAGGGACGTGATGGTTCCCCTTTATGAGGTGAGGCCTCATCTGGAGTACTGTGTCCAGTTTTGGGCCCCACACTACAAGAAGGATGTGGAAATATTGGAAAGAGTCCAGCGGAGGGCAACAAAAATGATTAGGGGTCTGGAGCACATGACTTATGAGGAGAGGCTGAGGGAACTGGGATTGTTTAGTCTCCAGAAGAGAAGAATGAGGGGGGATTTGATAGCTGCTTTCAACTACCTGAGGGGGGGTTCCAAAGAGGATTGAGCTCGGCTGTTCTCAGTGGTGGCAGATGACAGAACAAGGAGCAATTGTCTCAAGTTGCAGTGGGGGAGGTTTAGGTTGGATATTAGGAAACACTATTTCACTAGGAGGGTGGTGAAGCACTGGAATGCTTTACCTAGGGAGGTGGTGGAATCTCCTTCCTTGGAGGTTTTTAAGGCCCGGCTTGACAAAGCCCTGGCTGGGATGATTTAGTTGGGAATTGGTCCTGCTTTGAGCAGGGGGTTGGACTAGATGACCTCCTGAGGTCCCTTCCAACCCTGATATTCTATGATTCTATAGACTAGAAGTTTACCCAGGGGCAAACCCACGTAAGAGGTTTTGTTTAAGCCAGCCAGCATTCACAGTTGCTGCAGCACTCATCTTCAGACATCCCCAGTTTCCTCCCTGCCTGGCAAGGGGGCAGGGAGGGAGCTGAGAAAGAGCTGTGATTGAAGGGAGGTGGGAAATTTGTTGATGTTTTAGTACTCAGTTAACCATAACCCTTTCCTTCCTCGGATCCTATTTTCCTGCTCCCAATAAAATCTCCCTTTGTTATACTGTTGGTTTTGGGTGTGTCATTTCTTTGATGGGATTTGTGTTAATGTACTTTATTGTTTCATGTGTACTGGTTTTATACTCCTTGCCAGCAGTGGTAGCATTATTCATTTCCCCAAAGGGTAGCACCCCTTGTGTCTCGGGCACAGTGAAGAGTCACCTTGCATGGAGCCACCAAGTGTCACAAAAAAGAGCCAGTGACCGGGTTGTGGGTGGCGATGCGTAGAGGTTGAAGCAGGCATCAGGCAGCCAGAGATTGGAGCCCAGGGTCAGAGGCGGAGTCAGGAGCCAGGAGGTGGAGTCTAGGGTCAGAGCAAGAGTTCAGAGCCGAAGTCAGAAGTGAGGAATCAGAGCTGAGGGTAAGAACTGGGTCACTGGGAGTGAGGCAAGGCAGGTGCAGGGCTGGGGCCAAGGCTGGAACAAAGCGGGAGACTGCTTTGAGCAGCTGCTGGGCTGCCACTGCTGCTGGCTTAAGAGCTGGTCTTCTGACTCTTCCAACCAATCAGGTTGTGTAGCCAATTAGGCAGCCTACTACAGGCTAGCTGCACTTGACAGTTTGCCCAGAGACTGGATCTGCTGCAGGCTCTGATTCCTGACACACCCATGAGAAGGGAGAAGAGACTCCAAGTAGCAAGCACCAGGGAGGAGACTCATGCCACACTGTGGGGGAGGGGCTACAGAAATACAACACCACAGCATGATCAGAATGTCCTTTGCAGATGGTCTGCTCAATTTAAACATATCATACAGGAGATGAACTTTTTAACTTAATGGCAGGGAACAGTCTAGCTGTAGCAGTGATCAGTGCCCATGGAAATTTAGTGTAGGAGTTAAAAACAGTCCTATAGCATTATAAATCCACTACCTTCTCCTCCTTCACATTGCAGCACTACAAAAAAACCTGGCAGTTAATGATGGCTAGATTGAGGGGCAAAGGGGACATCTGCAACTAACTCTTCATGATAATAAAAATAATTATAAAATGCAAACGCATAAACAAATTGTATATGTTTGATTGTATTGCCCTTCCCCCTCCATTGCCATGTTATTTGTCTTTTTTAGACCAAAATATCTTTAGGACCAGGTCTGAACTTTCATGTATGTTTGTACAGCACCTAGCACTGTGGGTCCCTGATCTTGGTTGGTTCCTCTGAGCACAACTGCAATATAAATAACAATGCTAGAGCTATCTGAAATATGCTTCATAGATGATACCCTTCATATTCATGTTCTCACTCTGGCTCTAGTAAATAAATCCATTTATTCATGTCTGAATATCAGTGACATGATAGCAGAATATTCTAAAGGCTTCACGATCCATCACTAACTTCGAGCACTCAGCAACTGATCTTCCAGGGGTCTGCTGCACACCATCCACCCATTTCATCGCTGGTCATCCCCTTCTACGATGACCCTCCACCATTCCTTCTATAATAATTTTCTCAAGGGCATTTCCATCTCTGCACCTAGCATAACCAAAGTACTTAAGTTTATGTCTGCTAATTTCCAACATCAGGGTCCGCTTCTCTCCAACAATATTTCTAACATAGGTACTTGTCTTTTTTCCCATTCAGGAGATACACAGGAGTCTTTGCCAGCACCACATCTCAAAAGCTTTAATTCAAACTGTGGGTTTAGCTATGGCTAAATACGTCAAATCATCCCAAGATTATGGGCCAGATTCTGATCTCATGTGCACCAAGGTATCTCTCCTGAAGCCCAAAGAGTTAAATCAATGTAAAAGTAGTTTAGATGAGAGGGGAATCAGATCTTAGGAGTCTCCCAAGTATCTAATTCTCTGACACTCCTAGCTCCATAGCTAACACCATGACCAAAAGTTCAACTGAAATTTTATTGGGTTTCTATTCAGGTTAAGAAGTTCATTAAAGAAACAGAAAAGAAAAAAAACAAATTTTAATAAGAACATGAATGAACTATTGGCATACTTTCAAATGGTGTAATTTGGTGGTAGCTCCATCGAAGACAAGAGAACTATGCCAACATATATCAGCTAAAGACTGGGCCAAATATATGTAGCTGCAGATCACATGTGACAGCCTAACTTTTGTGGATACATTTTTTTTCTCTACAATCCCTAATATACAGTACAAGTTCTTCTTTAGAGAGAAAAATGTAATATAATTAAAGCATTAAAATAACTCTTAAATTACAGGGAAAATAGCTTTACAAACTAGCTTTACTTAAGATGGAAAATTTAGTTAGTGTGAGATTCACCAGATCTCAGGCTTCCCTGGGCATTCCTACTTCAGATACTCATACCTTCAGATCCAGGCACCCTTAAGTCTGTACATTACTATTCAAACTTTCTAACACTTCCTGGTTATTAATCTGGGTCTCACACAGCTTTCAAGCACCCCTTTTGAGTGGCCTCAGAAGAGATCCAGTGTCTCTTCAGTTGTTGCTGCAATTCTCTAATTCCCACTACAAAACATCATTTCTGTCAATGACATCTTATGTCCTTATGAAATGGGCCAAGAGACACTCATGCTAAGGTGAGGAAAAACAATTTTAAATGCCAGAAGGACAAGCTAACCTTATGCAGAAGTTTGCTAACCACTGGCAGCTACAATACAGGGTGAATATAGGACATCATTTTAATGCTTAATGCAGGAACATCTTAGTGGGCTTTTTTAGTGGATACCACATGTGAGGAATGTGGCTATTGGGAAATGCACTGGATCCATAAAAGGATTTATTTTATAAAGTGGACTACAGAATGAAAAAGTCAATTATCCATGATGGAATTTCCCATACTTGGAATGGAAGTTACTTAAAATTTACCATAGATTCATAGATTCTAGGACTGGAAGGGACCTCGAGAGGTCATCGAGTCCAGTCCCCTGCCCGCATAGCAGGACCAAATACTGTCTAGACCATCCCTGATAGACATTTATCTAACCTACTCTTAAATATCTCCAGAGATGGAGATTCCAAAACCTCCCTAGGCAATTTATTCCAGTGTTTAATCACCCTGACAGTTAGGAACTTTTTCCTAATGTCCAACCTAGACCTCCCTTGCTGCAGTTTAAGCCCATTGCTTCTTGTTCTATCCTTAGAGGCTAAGGTGAACAAGTTTTCTCCCTCCTCCTTATGACACCCTTTTAGATACCTGAAAACTGCTATCATGTCCCCTCTCAGTCTTCTCTTTTCCAAACTAAACAAACCCAATTCTTTCAGCCTTCCTTCATAGGTCATGTTCTCAAGACCTTTAATCATTCTTGTTGCTCTTCTCTGGACCCTTTCCAATTTCTCCACATCTTTCTTGAAATGCGGTGCCCAGAACTGGACACAATACTCCAGCTGAGGCCTAACCAGAGCAAAGTAGAGCGGAAGAATGACTTCTCGTGTCTTGCTCACAACACACCTGTTAATACATCCCAGAATCATGTTTGCTTTTTTTGCAACAGCATCACACTGTTGACTCATATTTAGCTTGTGGTCCACTATAACCCCAAGATCCCTTTCTGCCGTACTCCTTCCTAGATAGTCTCTTCCCATTCTGTATGTGTGAAACTGATTTTTTCTTCCTAAGTGGAGCACTTTGCATTTGTCTTTGTTAAACTTCATCCTGTTTAACTCAGACCATTTCTCCAATTTGTCCAGATCATTTTGAATTATGACCCTGTCCTCCAAAGCAGTTGCAATCCCTCCCAGTTTGGTATCATCCGCAAACTTAATAAGCGTACTTTCTATGCCAATATCTAAGTCGTTAATGAAGATATTGAACAGAGCCGGTCCCAAAACAGACCCCTGCGGAACCCCACTCGTTATGCCTTTCCAGGAGGATTGGGAACCATTAATAACAACTCTCTGAGTACGGTTATCCAGCCAGTTATGCACCCACCTTATAGTAGCCCCATCTAAATTGTATTTGCCTAGTTTATCGATAAGAATATCATGCGAGACCGTATCAAATGCCTTACTAAAGTCTAGGTATACCACATCCACAGCTTCTCCCTTATCCACAAGACTCGTTATCCTATCGAAGAAAGCTATCAGATCGGTTTGACATGATTTGTTTTTTACAAATCCATGCTGGCTGTTCCCTATCACCTTACCACTTTCCAAGTGTTTGCAGATGATTTCCTTAATTACTTGCTCCATTATCTTCCCTGGCACAGAAGTTAAACTAACTGGTCTGTAGTTTCCTGGGTTGG